>NW_027187372.1:9361390-9408895 GCF_028583685.1 Petaurus breviceps papuanus
AGTGAGTCTACTGCTCCCTCATAGGAATTATAATGTCCAGTGGAGGAGGCTGGCAGAATTTTTTTTTTTCAAAAGTGCATTCTCTGGTTGAGACCATGCTGTAGAAACTACTAGTATAAGGTACTGGAAAGAAACTAGGCCAACACATTTGGCCACTGGGGACAAAGCTCAGCTAGGTTTCAACTAATGCAACTGATAACTGCTCAAGTGAATGAAACTTTCCAGATAGAGATGGCATCTGACAGGTTGGGTACAGCAACCCATAGGCCTGGATGTGGAAATAATCTCCTACCCAGAGGTTTTGTTGCATCTCACTGAGATCAGAGGAAAGAGATAGGAAAATGAGAACAGAAATGAGGAAGAAACTTGGAAAAGAATTCTCACTGGTCTTGCTTCTTTAAATTCAAAGTTCATGTTATTTACTCTTCCAGAAAGGAGGGTAGGAGGGTGTTTTCTTCCACTGAGGGAGCAAAGGGTGAGTAGATGACTTTCACTACCAAGGAACTGGGGAGGTTGCCAGAGAAGTTCAAATAGCAATCTGATGAGTTACTAGAGAAATAGCTCCTAAGGGCATGGTCTAATAGAGCCAATGCTGAAACACTCTCCTCAGCAGAATTCCATTGGCTTAGGGAAATCTCTGAGCACTTACTTTTATAGAGGCAGTAAAAACAATTTAAGGTTCCAATCAGGATCAACCCTTCTCCCCACACCCGCTTTTTGAAGTTACTGATATGTGGAGCTACTTATACTTGCAATTTTATTTTCTTCTCATTTTTTTTTTTTTTTACATTTTTACTTTAAAAGAAATGTAAAAAATATTCTTAGTTCACTTGCCATAGGAAAACAACTGCTGGACTGGTTTTGGCCCTTTCAAGACAGCATCATATTTTTCTGGGCCCCTGCTTCTTTTGGATAATTCAGGGAAAATAACAGGGCAAACCATGGAAGCAATGGGTATTATGAGCTCTTGGGAGTTAGTGACTCTAGGTTCCCTTTTGGCAACCTCCATGCAAGTCATTATGGGTAGAGTCAAACGGCAAACCTTGAAGTTGCTCAAACTATCACATGCAGTTAACTCTAAAATGTATTTTATGCCAGAGGGGTACAAAGATATTTCATCTCGAGTCCTAAGGGGGTGGAGCCAAGATGGCAGAATAGAAGCATGACCTTCCCGTGGCTCCAGCTTCCACCCTCCCCAATCTATGTAAAAAGGGGTCTCTAAACAAACTCTGGAGCTGCAGAACCCACAAAATGACACAGAGAAGCTAACCTCCCGCTGAGGACAGCCCGGCAGGCTGGCAGGAATCGGCTAGCTCAGTGCTCTGGGAGCCCAGACCAACCCCATGCTGAGGCTTTAGCCCCAGGGTGGGCCTGACCAGCCGCCTGCCAGAGGGACTCCAGATCAGCAGCAGCTGTGGCCATTTCCAGATTTATCAACACATAGATGTGAAGGACAAGGTGGGAGGCCAGTGAAGTCTGGACTTTAGGACCCAGTAAGTGGGAGTGCATGGCTTTTACCCCTGGGGCGAGAAACCACTAAGACGCCAGCACAGCCTGACAGCGCCACCTGGTGGCTTCAGCTCCTGGCCTGCAGACTGTAGGGGGACCAAGCACCAGTCTGAGGGGTAATCACTCTTGCTTTCACCTGCTTGGATCTGGATTGCAGTCTAGGGTGGAAGTCCTGGGGTGTGTGTCCAGCTTGCCAGAGGGTGTGGAGACCTCAGAGAGGGCACCCATCTAATACCTCTGGCAGCTGAGAAAACCCCAGAGTTTGGGATGAAAACTCCTCTGTCTGGTGGCAGAGTCCTACTGTGGCATATAGCCCAAAAGTCAAATCATCGAGTGGCAAAATGAGCAGGCAAAGGAAACAAAGCAGACAGAAGATTCCAACATTACACTCCTATTGTGGGGATAAGAAGGAGCAAGGCATGGAACAGGAGGAAAACAGTGAAGTCAGAACTCCGGCACCAAAAGCTTCAAAGGAAAATACAAGCAGGTTACAGGCCATAGAGGACCTTAAGAAGCAGATAAGAGAAGTGGAGGAAAAACTGGGAAGAGAAATGAGAACAATGCAAGAAAATTATGAAATGAGTCAACAGCCTGACTGAAGAAATTAATACCTTAAAAAACAGACTGACTCAAATGGCAAAGGAGGCTCAAAAAGGAAATGAGGAGAAGAATGCCTTGAAAAATCGAATTTGCCAGATGGAAAAAGAATCTCAAAAGCTCACTGAGGAGAATCATTGCTTCAGAATTAGATGGGAGCAAATGGAAGCTAATGACTTTATGAGAAATCAAGATGCTGTTAAACAGATCCAAACAAATGAAAGAATAGAAGGCAATGTGAAATATCTCATGGGAAAAACCACTGACATGGAAAATAGATCCAGGAGAGATAATTTTATTAAAAATTATTGGACTACCTGAAAGCCATGACAAAAGTAAGAACCTAGAAAGCATCCTCCAGGAAGTTCTCAAAGAAAACTGCCCTGATGTTTTAGAACCAGAGGGCAAAATAGAGGTTGAAAGAATCCACCGATCACCTCCTGAAAAAGTTCCCAAAAAGAAAACTCCTAGGAATATTATAGCCAGGTTCCAGAATTCCCGGATTAAGGAGAGAATATTACAAGCAGCCAGGAAGAAACAATTTGAATATTGTGGAAACACAATCAGGATAACCCAGGATCTGGCAGCTTCTACACTGAGGGATCGAAGGGCTTGGAATGTGATATTCTGAAGGTCAAGGGAGCTGGGATTAAAACCAAGAGTCACCTACCCAGCAAAACTGAGTATCATGTTTCAGGGGAAAATATGGTCATTCAGTGGAATACAGGACTTTCAAGCATTCTTGCTGAAAAAACCAGAGTTGAATAGAAAATTAGACATTCAGATACAAGAAGCAAGAGAAGCATGAGAAGGTAAACAGGGAAAAGAAATCATAAGGAACTTATCAAAGTCGAACTATTAACATTCCTACATGGAAAAACAATAATTGTAATTTATGAAACTTTTCTCAGTAGTTGAAGGGATTATGTCTTTATATGAGGGTATGCGGGCATATGAATACATATGTGATTGTGTGTATATATGTTTACAGGTATACATAGATAGAGGGCACGGAACCAATTTAACAGGAAGGGATGATACTTAAAAGGCAAAATTAAGAGGTGAGAGGAATGAGACAGATTGGGGCAAACTATCTCATACAGAAGAGGCAAGGGAAAGTGGCTACAATGGAAGGGAAGAATAGGAAGGCAAAAGGGAATGGGTCAACCTTATTCCTATTGAATCTGGCTTGAGGAGGGAGGGAAATACACACTAAATAAGGGATCTCACCCTCCAGAAGAATAGAGGGGGAAGGGGATGAGAGGGGGGATGATGGAAGGGAGGGCAGGCTGGGAGGGAGGGAAGTTGAAAGCACCCACTTTTGAAAAGGGACAGGATCAAAGTAGGGAATAGAACAAGTGGGAGGTGGGATAGGAGGGAGGGAAATGTAGTCAGTCTTTTACAATATATCTACTATGTTATTGTTTTGCATTAGCTGCACATGTACAACCTATACTGAACTGCTTGTCTCCCCAGTGGGGGTGGGTGGCAGGGGGGGAAGGGAATGAATCTGGAATTGAAAGTTTTAAAATCAGATATTCAAATATAAAAAAGAGATATTTCATCTCATTATCAGGATGCTCTCAGAAAAGTCTAGAAAAACTTACATGAGCTTATGCAAAATGAAACATATTGTGTACAAAATAAAAACAATTATTGTACAATAATGAGCTATGAAGGACTTGGCTATACTCAGCAATGTAATGATCCAGGAGAGCTCTGAAGAACTGTGATGAAAAATTTTATCCATCCCCAGAGGGAACTGATGGTGTCTACATTGCAGACTGAAGCATAGTTGTTGCTTTAACTTTATTTTTCTTGAGGTTTCGGGGTTGGGTTTTTTTTTTAGTCTGTGTTTTCTTTCATGACATGACTGTGATGGAAATGTTTTGCATGACTGCACATGTGTGGCCTATATTGAATTGCTTTCCTTCTCAATGGGGTAAGGTAGAGGGAGGAAGGGAGATAATTTGAAACTCAAATTTTCAAAATGAAATGTTGAGGGTTGTTTTTACTTGTAACTGGGGAAAAATAAAATATTGATTAAAAAAGCAAAAATGAAACAAAAAATTATTAATTTTAAAAAGATATTTCATCCCTAATGGTGGCTTTGAAGGAAAATAGAGAACTTTAATACACAGCTCCCCTTACAGTAATCCTGTATTACTCATGAGAAAGGCAGATGGCACATAAAGAGGTTTGCTGTAGACTAAAAGGATTTGAACAAAGCCTCTCTGGAAAGCTTAATCCATTGGTAATAAACTTGTTTTTATCTTAAATCTTTCCCTTTCCTACTCCTTTCATCTTCTGGCACTCATTGAGACCTGGTATCTTCTCTCCTACAAACCTACAAGGAAATTTAAGGCTATCTATGAATACTCCATTACATAGCACAATTTCATATTTTCTTAACTTATTTTCCATGACTTATTCCTTCACCCCACCATTACCTACATACAGATATGATTATATCTCTGATCTTGCCATCACCTAAAAATGCAACACATCCATTTTCATGATTCCCTTTCCTGATCTCAGTCTGTTATCTATTCTCTCCACTCTCTGCTTTGCTACCCCAAAACTTTTTCTTCATTCTTACAATGTTTTCCAATCTCTCTATCCCTCAATCATTTCATAGCTTCTTACTTCTTAGATATACCCTCATCTCTTATCAATATTGATTCCTTGATAAATAAGTTCAATTCTATGGTCTTCTTCTCTCTTGTTCCTCATACCTTATCCTATTGCAGGATTGTTCTATGCTAAATTTCTGTCTTAGATTACCTCTGCCATCAATTGTTTTCACTCCTGTTCATGTGTTGCTAAAAGAAGTTCAAGAAAATAATGAAACCAAGCTAACTGGATCTACTACAAATTTAGATTATATAACAAGTTATCTGCCCTCACTGTTGCAAGATGGTGCATTAAAACAATCTAATCAACTCATAAAATGGCTAGATGCTCAATGGATAGAGTGCTAGACTGGAGTCAGGAAGACTCATCTTCTAAAGTTAAAAACTTGTATCAGATATTTATTAGCTTTGTGATCTTGGGCAAGTCACTTAACCTGGTTGGCCTCAGTTCCTCATCTGTAAAATGAGCTGGAGAAGGAAATACAATTCACCCTAGGTTCTTTGCCAAGAAAATTCCAAATGAGGTTATGAAGGGTTGGAAATAATTGAAATTTCTAAACAGCAAGAATCAACTCATGATCTTACTTATCACAGTGATATTTCCAAGCACGTTTGATTACCCCAAATGCATTACTCCCTATTCCCTCTCAGCTAAGACTCGACTCATGTTTCATGGAAAAAAAATTGAGATCATTCCCTTAAATTTCTCTCTTTTTTTCTCAACTCTCACCAAACAGATGCCTTCTGCCAGTATAATATGACCTAGAGAAGGAAATGGCACACCCTTCTAGTATATTTGCCAAGAAAATACCAAATAGAGATATGAAGTATTGGACATGACTGACATGACTCAACAACTCACATGTAAAAGCTGTAGGTCAAAGAAAATCCCTTCACACTTGAGTTTTGTCTGAACTGAATGGGAGCAGAGCTCTCAAGGCTTCCCTTGCTATCATACTTTACTGTCTTTTCAAAGAGCAGAAATTGTCCTTCTTGTTCTTCTAATTTCTCAGGTCACACAGATCTTCTCAGGTTTTTTTTTGATACCCTCTACTTTACCATTTCTTAGGTCAAGTCAATAAGCATTTAGAAAGTGACTTCTCTATGCCAATTCAAAGAGTAGCAAGCACAGAGCTTACTCCCTGGTAAAACCATCTTGAAATTGGGCCAAAAAACTAGGTTGAGGTAACCAACAGGCAAACCTGTCAGTGAGGTTACTTGCCTCAGCAAAATGGGAAAATGAGAACAGTTTGTTCCAACAGCCATGAAGGTAGCTGAAGTAGATATTGCAGAGCACTTAGAGACTTCTCAGACATACAGGATTCCAAGGTCATCTACTGCAGCCCAGGCCATCACCAGTTATCTTGACTTTTGTCTTGCCATTGGACATTGATGAATCTGGAAAAGCAAGTGAGACTGATGGCTTTCTGAACCTCTGTCTCACTTAAATCCAATCACATACAAGTCAAGATATGGCTCCATGATATCTTTGGTCCTCTTTGAAAACAGAGGGCAGACAATAACCACATTATGTTGATGATCCTCAAATCTACACATCCAGCTCTCATCTCATTTCTAACCTCCATTCTGACATATCCAACTCACTATTAGACATCTGTTTATCTTGTAGACATTTTATCTTCCCTCTTCCAACTTTCCCTACCCCCTTCTTCAGAGAAATGAAGGCTTATAACCTAGGTATCATCCTTGACTTATTCTCACTTCCCATATCCAGTCAGTTGTCAATTAATATTGGAGAAAACCAGGCTTTGATAAAGCTCCTTGGGATCCAGATGAAGTTATTTTACCATTCCTTAACCCAAATCATTCTGGCTCTTACTGAAAAGCCAGCAATAGGTCCCAGTCCAAGCTTCATTTAGTCATTGTTTAGGTTGTGATGAATCAGAGTGAGTATAAATTGCAATTGTTTCTACTTTGCCCAGAAACACTGAGAAGCTTCCCCTCTTGCTTGGATGTTTTCTTTTTTTTTAAGTAGGCAAACTAGGTCATCTTTTGCCCTATTTCTTTCCTCACTTTACATCACTGGATGGGTGTTGCCTCAGATAAACTGAGACCTGAAAAAGAACTTAGCTTAAAAATGTCAAGCTCTCCCACAGTATTTGGGGTCATAGTCAGTCATCCTGATCTATGTCTTGTCACTAGATTTAGATAACCCTAGAGAAGAGAATGAGGCTTATGACTTCCCACAGCTCTGCCTCACTTAAATCCAACTCACTTGCAAATCAAAGACATACATCATCTTCCTGATGTAATCAATCTTCTTTAAGAATGAAGGACACACAACCACAATCTATTGTTTCTATCTTCATTACATCTGTTGGATATCCCTCATTCTCTCTTCTGATACTGCTATCACCTTACTACATGCCCCCAATCATTCTTGGACTATTGCAATAGTCTAATGGCTCACTCTATGTAAAGCTAAGCACAAGCACCTCTCCTGAGGACTGCTGCTGTGAATAACTTTAAGGTTCTGATCATATAGTATAGTGAACTCTCTATTTATTCAGGAATAAAGGAAAGCAAAACATTCCCAGAAACCAAAGTACAAGATTCATATATGATATATGATATAATGTTATAACATGACCATTTATTACTAAAATGACCACAAACTCTTAAACAAAAGATATCATTTAGCAAGTCACAATCTAAATCAATCAATATAAAGTACCCATCTAAAGTCTTCTTTCATATTGATTGGAGACTGGCTTCCAATCTTCTTTAACTCAATCATCCTTAAAGAGCAATCATTATTAAGGGGTACAGAGTACAAAATTCTCCCACCTCTAGGTCACATTGTCTTAATTTCTCAGTCAACCTGAAGTACCCAAGTGAAGATTCTTTCATCTTGACTCAAGACTAACTTGCAAAATCCATGGTTCTTCTTACATGCTCCCAGTTCTTGCCTGAATTCACCCAACTGTCACCAGGACTCACAGGTAAGCAGTTACCACATCTTATTCCAGCTCCTGCTCCCCATCCAGCTCCACAAATCAAGCTTAGCAGAATTATCACAATATTCACACACATTGCCGGCACTATCATCAATTCACTTTCTGCCCGTGAAATCAACACAGAAAAGACAGAGTGCCAGCACCACAGGTATCCTTCCTCCCAGTTCTGTCCAGTCCCAGCTGGTGCTCGAGTTTTTATATCACCAGCTTCTTCCTGTTCTGCCTCTTCCTCTTACTCATTCCTGTTCTGGTCTTTGACAAGTTTCTCCCATTGTGGGCTTCACAGGTTGTGTTTCTAACAAAGACTTGTTATAATCACAGGCAAGGCTCAAAGACACTTGAATAGCTAAAAGAAGGAGTTTAGGACCATTTTGCTTGCTATTGCCTCTGTCACAAATCTTAATTTTTTTCTTAATTCTTTTCAAAAATTGAGATAATTTCCTAAATAGAACCTTCTCTTACAATAAAGGGCAGAGAGATAATGAGTTATATACTGGATTTAGTGTCAGGAAGACCTGGATTCAAATTCTGTCTCTGAAATTTTCTTAGCTATGTGATCCTGTGTAATCACCAATCCTCTTTGTGCTTCCATTTCTTCACCAATAAATTGAAGAGAATGCCTTTTGTATCAACTTCAAAGGGTTATGGTAAGGTGCAAATGATATAATGCATGTAAAGTGCTTTAAAAACTTTAAAGCACTATATAAATATTAACTATTGTTATATTATTAAAATTAAGCAAAATGACTGACACCTTGACTTTGTGAACAATATAGGTTCACTCCTGGCCTGTTTCCACTATATCTCTGCTGAAAGGAGAGAGACAGTTTTCATTAACAATTCTTTGGAGTCACAAATTAGTCTTTTCATTGTTTTAAGGACTGATGTCTTCTAGGGCTGTTTTTATTTGTGTTATTTTGGTGATCGTGTATAATATTTTCTTGGTTCTACTTATTTGATCGTATCAGTTCTTACAAGTCTTTCAGAGTTTTTCTGAATCTTTCAATTTCAGTATTTCTTAAATGTAATATTCCTCTATATTTACAGATCGAAATTTTTTCTACTCCACAAGAAATAGGCACCCATTTCATTTCCAGTTTACCACTACAAAAAGTTCTGCTATACTTTCTATCATTGATCTTCTTGGGTTGCATGCCCAATAACAGTATTTTTGGGTCAAAAGGTTTTGAATAATTTTTAATAATTTGAATAATTTCAAATTCTTTCAAGACTCTTTGAATTCACACATTTAAAGCTACCCTATAAAAGTAACTATTACTGATTCTGAGGCTAGATATACATCCCATTAAATATTAAAAAATCTGTTTTCTGGATTATGAGTAAGTGTCTTACACATCACTCTTCTAGCATCTGACCACCATTAGGTAAAGTAACAAAGGTAAGTTTCTAAAACAGACTCTAGATCATGGTGGTATCCTATCACTACCACCACAATAAAGTACGGCCAATCCTTAGTAGACCACCTACCCTACATTAACCTCTTTTCCTTCCTTCTTGTTTTTCCTTCCTCTCTTTCTTTCTCTGTCTTTTCTTTCTTTCCTTCCTGTTAAGTTTTATCCCATCAAATGCATACCATTCTGATACAGCACCTAAGAGCGATATTGGATTTGAATGAGAAATTTGGAAATATACAGTTATATTTATCACATTTTCCACTTTGGAATAGTGTAATTTTACTCAGAAGATAAATAACATGAGCATCTCTTTGGGGATGATTCCTGCGCTAATTAGCAATTTTTAAAATTCTTATCCTCATGTGCATAAGACAAATATAAAAATGGGTGTTCACAGCTGCCCCTGTAGCTCTCCAGCACTAGGGCTGCCTCTCACTCTCCGAGCCCAAGCCGAAAGAAAAGGGCGGTGTATAAGGAAAAGTTTTCAGGGACATGGCTCATACCAAGCAAACTGCCCGTAAATCCACCGGTGGTAAAGCCCCTAGGAAGCAGCGTGCTACAAAAGCTGCTCTCAAGTGTGCACCCTTTACTGGAGGGGTCAAGAAACCTCATCGCTACAGGCCGGGTACTGTGGCTCTCCTTGAAATGAGACGTTATCAGAAGGCCACCAAACTTCTGATTCGTAAACTTCTCTTTCAGCGACTGGTGCGTGAAATTGCTCAGGACTTCAAAACAGATCAATGCTTCTTGAATGCAGCAATTGGTGCTTTGCAGGAAGCAAGTGAAGGCAGGTTGGCCTGTTTAAGGCCACTAACCCATGTGCTATCCATGCCAAACATGTCACAATCATGCCAAAAGATATCCAGCTAGCACTCCGCATACTCGGAGAACGTGCTTAAACTCCACTATGGTGGGAAACATTCTTCATTCTCAAAACAGAAAACCATCTATTCTTCCTGTTATTGGTAGCTCTGAACATGAGAAATTTTTTTCCCCCATGGGGTCAAAAGGTACTTAAGTATATGATTGTGAATGGAAAAATAGGGGACAGAATCAGGTATTGGCAAGTTTTTTTTTTCTTTCCATTTTTATTTGTGTGTGAATTTTGAATATAAATGTGAGGACATAAAGCATTAATGCAGTCAAAAAAATGTTTCCATGAACAAGTTTCAACAATTCAACTTTATAACAGTTATAAATAACCATGTTTAAATTATTCTGGGCAATGCCAGCGTTTGGATTTTTTTTTAAGTAAATTTCTTATTGATGGCAACTAAATGGTGTTTCTAGCATTTTTATCATATGGTAGATTCCATCCATTCACTATACTTTTCTAACTAAGTTGTCCTACATGCAAGTACATGTTTTTAATGTTGTCTGTCTTCTGTGCTGTTCCTGTAAGTTTACTATTAAAATACATTAAACTACCAACAAAAAGAAAAATATAAAAATTCATTGGAAGCCCCAGAGCTAATGGTTGTTAAATCCAGGGTATGTCTAATGGAACTGGAAATTTCTCCCTTACTGAACTCTGGGTCAAAGTGTCTTAAGTCATTAGTCCTCTCCAAGTCATACCATCTCATAAAGAACAGCCCCCAAACACTACCAGTTTACTGTTCCATCATATGGCTGTTTTTCCAATGGGTGCCACAGAAAGTCGTTGTGGTTTCTTCTCTTTCAATTCCTTCTTTATAAAGCCCCAAATCAGTCAACACAATATGGCTCTGGAAATCCAAAAGAATGTTTTTAAATTTCAAGTCCCTATAAATGATATTCAAAGAATGCAAGTATCCAATAACACAGGCCACCTCAGCAGCATAGACTTGAGTCCTAGGTTCTAGGAAACCTTGCTCCTACTGCAAGTTAAGAGCTTCTCTGAAATCTGAAAGGAATAGTGAAGGCCAATGAGAAAAAAAAATGTGTCACATTCTTTAGGAGCACATTGCTCTCTTTCATGATGTGATTTTACTCTTTCTTTTTCAAGATTGATTTATTCTATAAGACTTTTACAGCATAAAATTTCCTATCAGATTTGAGTTTGGTCAAGAGGACTTTTCTGCAGCTTCCTTTTCCAATCACTTTCAGGAAGTCAAACTCTATTGGCCTAGCACTATTGGAAGAAAAGAAGAATACTGCTTAAGAGGTTCTTTTTTTTTCTAGCTTCTGGCATATGGGGGACCTAGATCTTCTCTGGGAAAAATCTTTAACCATTTCAGTCCATCCTTCACTTAACTGTCAAACTGATTTTACTTAAGTCCATATCAAACCATGCTACTCCTATTCAATAAATGCCAGTGACCCTTTATCACCTTGAGGATCACATAAAAAATCCCCTTTTGGCATCCAAAGTCCTTCATAATATGCACCTCCTTTACCTTTATAGTCATCTTATATCTTTCACCTCTTTCCAAGTAGCCCACATAGCTAGTCCATGATTCATTGTCACTGGACTTCTTACTATTTCAAGGAAAAAGATGCCCCATCTGCTAACATCATGCATTTTCACTGGCTTTCCCCAATGTCTGAAATTCTCTACCTCCTCATCTCTACCTCCTGGTTTCCATGGCTTTCGTCAAATCTCAAATTCAATCTCACTTTCTGCAAGAATTTTTTTTTTGTTGTTCCTCTTAAGGTTTGTACATTCCTTCTATTGACTATCTTCAATTTATTCTATATATACCTTGTTTGTATTTAATTGCTTACATGTTATCCCCCTCTTTATATGTCATCTCCTGGAAAGAAAGGTCTGACTTTCTGCCTTTCTTGGCATTCACATCACTTTACATATTTGCCTGACCCATAGTAGGCACTTAATAAATACATACTGATGGAATAAAAAGAATATTCATGAACATTTTGTGTTTAGTGAGATCATTTTAGGAAAATTGTAACCAATTTTCATTTAAACATGTTATAATGTTCAAGGCACAACTATGTTATTACTTTTATTTTACTTTTTAAAACATGGTTTCATTTAGTAAAATAACAATTACTTATAATTCTCCTGCCTTTATCATTGCTCTTAGGGGATAAGGCTTTCTCCTCTGTACTACTCTAAGAGTGACATGTGGTGACAGCCATGTACTGAACAATATTTCAAAGGAAGGAAAATCTATATTTACATGTATACTTGTCAGTAAATTCAATCTTTTTGTGTCTATTAAATTAGTTAGTCCAGTAAAATATTTACATTTCAAAGTAATCAGTCACTAAACCAAATTTGAACACTATAGTATTTCTCTTATGGTTTCATAGAAACTTGGAAGATCAATTGAGTTATTTTATGAATATGACACATTGTCTCCCTTCCTTGCTATCCCATTGTTTCTATTGAAAGGGAAAGTATCTGACTGATAATTCTTAGCTACATGACCTAGAACAAAATGCAGCATGGATTGACCATTATCATAGCTCAGTCTTGCTACTAGCGGACAGACAAGACAAACAAATGACCTACCAGAGAGAGCTTTCTACCCTACAGGAATACACACATATAAAAAGAAGCCCCTGAGGTCTGAATCTTGGGCTTTCAAGTCACTCCTGAAACCTTAGGATCATAAATCTAGACTTGGAAACTATCTAAAAAGTTATCTAGTACACACTCCTTTATTTTACAAATAATGGAACTGAGGTACTAGACAATATTTCCAACTGTATTCTCTAATACTTCTTTCAAAGAATACTTTGCTTTAGTCAAACTCGGCACCTTTCCCCTTCCCACACCCCTGATCGTACTATACCTTCATTATTCAATGCCTTTAATCAAGCTATTCCAAATCACTGGAATATTGTCTCTCCCCATCTTTTTCTACTACAGTTTTTTCTATTCTGTCACTTTCAGGAACATTTCTTTAACCTTTTATCATATCAACCACATATATTAGGAAAGCCTTTTCCAAGTGAATCTCAGCATGGTATATATTTTATACGTATCAAATAAGATAACTTATTATGATGACATATGTTGCTTTCTTATCCCCTTCTTAGAAAATAAAAAGTGTGTGGTCAGGAGCAATGTTTCCATGAGCTTGTATCCATCTGCTGTGCAAATAATTTAACTAAATTTGGTTAATTCTTACTCCAGATACACAAGGACAAAACAATTGAATTTTAGATCATCACCATCAAAAAATATTCTCTTTCTATTAAATATATATACACACACATTTGCACACACATACATATGGTGTGTTTGTATGTGTACATATACAAACACATATACACATATACAAAGATATGTACATATATATGTGCATGTGTGTGCCTATGTATTTACACTATGTATATGTGTGTGTCTTTGTGAATATTTTACAACTATTTTAAAGATTTAAAAAAACATTTTTTAAAATAAATTATGCCATTTTCCTCTACTCCGTAGCAAACCATCCTTTATAGCAGAGCAAAGAGGAGGGTAGATTGTAGAAGAGAAAAACCATTTCTATAGTAGCTACCTTATGCCATGTACTTTGTTAAGTGCTTTACAAATATTATCTTATTTCTCTCTCACAACAATCCTATGAGTTAGGTGCTATTACATTTTCCATTTTAAAGTTAAAGAAACTGAGGCAGTAGTTAAGTGACTTGCCCAGAATCATACAGCTACTAAGTGACTGGGGTGGTCAGGCTTCCTGACTGCAGTCCCAGTAGTCATTTCACTGCCTCAGAAATAAAAGAAAGAAAAATAAAGAAAAAAAGAGAAAGAAATAATTAAGCCAACCTAACCAAAACATCAGTTTTGCCTGAAATTATATGTACTATTCCACAAGTATATCTCCCACATCAATAATGAGTGAAGGGAGGAAATTTTCTAATATCTTTTCCACAATTAAGCTTGGTAATTTTCAATGTAATGTGCAGTCTAAATTTTTATCTTCTTTCTGTTTAAATTATTGTGCTTATTGTTTAGATTGTTTTCTTAAGCTCTGTTTAGTTCACTCTTCATCAGTTCATGTATGGTTCCTAATAATTTCTTGCAAAATTTATCTTTTATATTCATGCTCCACAAATTGTTTAACAATTTCTCAATTAATGGATATATACTCAGTTTCTCATTATTTACTAAGAAAAATGAGTCAGGCAATCTCTCTTAATTCTAGTTCATTCTCTACTAAGATGCCAAAGTGATATTTATTAAGCATAGATCTGAGCATATCACCCTCTTAATTAATAAATCCCAATGCTTTCTTGTTTATAGAATAAAAAAATAATATATAAAATCTTCTATCTCTTAAAACTCTTATTAAACTAAATCCTTCCTACCTTTCCATTTTTCTTATACATGATTCTTTTCCTTCTGCTTTATGATCTACTTATACAGGGCTCTATGTTGTTCCTTATACATATTCTTCAATCTCCCAATTCTGAATTTTCACCTGTTTTCCACCAAAAATTGGAATATTCTCTCTATCACTACTATCTTTTAGATTCTTTGTCTTCCTTAAAGTCTAAGTTAATATTTCCCCCAATGAAAGAAATGTTTCTTTCTTCATTTAATGGTGTTTTTTTTCTGAGAATACTTAAATTTACCCTGTATACATTATTTTTATATAGATTGCTTTGGGATATTGTCTCTCCTTTAAATATGAGTTCCAGGATTTACCCAGGTCTACTACAGGGAGACAGAGCCAAGATGGCAGGGTAGAAACAGGAATTCCCTGGGGCTCTGGCTTCCACCTCCTACAATTCATATAAAAAATGACTCTAAACAAACTTTGGAGCTACAGAACCCACAAAATGAGAGAGAGAAGCTAACTTCCCGCTGAAGACAGTCTGGCAGGCCGGAAGGAAGGGGCCAACACAGCACTCTGGGAGCATAGCCCAGCCCCATGTGAGCCTGAGGTTTTATCCTCAGGGTGGCCAAAACCAGCCACTGACTGGAGGGTCTTCAGATCAGCAGCAGCTGTGGTAGTTTCCAGAATTATTGATTATCATAGATGATGAGGACAAAGTGAGAGGTCAGTGCTGTGTGGACTTTGGGAACCAGGAGTCTGGAAGTGTGGTGCAGGCTTTGTCCCCCTAGAGAGAGAAGGTGCTGAGGAGTGACGCCATGCAGCCTCCACCATATGGCTGCTTCAGAGCTCCTGGCCTGCAGATTGTAGGGGGACCAAGTGACCGGTCTGAGGGATAATTGATCATACATTAACTTGGTTGGATCTGGATCACTGTCTAGGGTGGAGGTCCTGGGGTGCATGACCAGTTTGCCAGAACTTGTAGAGGCTTCAGACAGGGCACCAAAAGAATAACTCCAGCAGCTGAGAAAACCCCAGCAATTTGGGACAAAGCTCCCCTCTCTGGTAGCAGGGTTCTACTGTGGGAAAAAGCTCAAAAGTCAAGTAATTGAGGGGTAACATGAGTAAGCAAAGGAAGCAAAGCAAGCACAGCAATCCGACTTTACACTCCTATTTTTTGGGGAAAAAAAGGTTCAAAGCATGGACCAGGAGGAAGACAGCAAAGTCAGAACTCCTGCATCAAAAGCTTGCAAGAAAAATATGAGCTGGTTATAGGCCATGGAGGATGTTAAGAAGGATTTTAAAACCAAATAAGGGTAGTGGAGGAAAAATTGGGAAGAGAAATGAGAACGATGCAAGAAAACTATGAAATGAGAGTCAACAACCTAACTGAAGAAAATAACATCTTAAAAAATAGACTAACTCAAATGGCAAAAGAGGCTTAAAAAGCCAATTAGGAGAAGAATGTCTAGAAAGCCAAATTTGTCAGATGGAAAAAGAATCTCAAAAGTTCACTAAAGAGAATCATTACTTCAGAATTAGACTGGAGAAAATGGAAACTAGTGACTTTATGAGAAATCAATATACTATTAAACAAATTCAAACAAATGAAAATATAAAAGGCAATGTGAAATATCTCCTTGGAAAAAACACTAAACTGGAAAACAGATCCAGGAGAGATAACTTAAAAATTATTGGACTACCTGAAAGCCATGATCAAAGAAAGAACCTAGAAAATGTTCTTCAAGAAATTCTCAAGGAAAGTGGCCCTAATGTTTTCGAACCAAAGGGCAAAACAGAGGTTGAAAAAATTCACAAATCACCTCCAAAAAAATGATCCACAAAAGAAAACTCCTAGGAATATTATAGCCAGGTTCTGGAGCTCCCAGATGAAGGAGAAAATATTACAAGCAGCCAGGAAGTAACAATTTGAATATTGTGGAAATGCAACCAGGATAACACAGGATCTGGAAGCTTTTACATTGAGGGATCAAAGGCTTGGAATATCATATTCAAGAGGTCAAATTAGCAGAGATTAAAAGCAATAATCACCTACACAGCAAACTAAACATCATGTTTCAGGGGAAAATAAAGTCATTCAATGGAAAAGAGGACTTTCAAGCATTCATGATAAAAAAACCAGAGTTGAACAGAAAATTTGACATGCAGATACAAGAAGCAAGAGAAGTATGAGTAGGTAAACAGGGAAAAGAAATCATAAGGAATTAATCAAAGTTGAACTCTTTACATTCCTCCATGATAAAAGGATAATTGTAACTTATGAAACTTTTCTCAGTATGAGAATAGTTGAAGGGAATAGAAATGTATATGTGTGTGTGTTTGTATGTGTATACAAACATATATATCTATGTAGGAGAGTATATGGGTATATGAATACATATATGAGTGTGTGTATATATGTGTACAGGTATACTTAGAAAGAGGGCACAGGACTAATTGAATACGAAGGGATGATACTTAAAAGGTGAAATTAAGAGGTCAGAGAGGAATATAATGAGAAGAGATGGGGAGAGACCGAATGCAGTAAATTATCTCATATAGAAGAGGCAAGGGAAAACTGTTCCAATGGAGGGGAAAAATAGGAAGGCAAAAGGGAATGAGTCAACCTTATTCTCAATGAATCTGGCTTAGAAAGGGAATAGCATACACACTAAATAGGGTACCTTACCCTACCAGAGAGTAGGGGGGGAGATGAGAGGGGGAATGATGGAAAGGAGGGAAGGCTGGTGGGGGGAGGGAAGTTGGAAGCACACACTTTTGAAAAGGGACAGGATCAAGGTAGAGAATAGAACAACTGGGGGGTTGGATAGGAGGGAGGAACATATAGTCAGTCTTTCACAATATACCACTATGGAAATGTTTTGCATAGCTACACATGTACAACCTATATTGAATTGCTTATCTTCCCAGTAAAGGTGGGTGACCAGGGAGATAGGGAAAGAATCTGTAATTCAAAGTTTTAAAATCAAATGTTTAAAAATATATATTATTATTATTTTACATGCAACTGAGAAATAAGATATGCAGGCACCAGGACATAGAGATCCACCATGCCCTAGTGGAAAGTTGGAGGGGGCATGGAGAAAGATATAGGAGAGAGCAGATTGGGGGAGAGGACATTCAATGTGATTGCTGTTTTGGGGTGGTGGGTCGGGGAAAAATGGGGAGAAAATTTACAACTCAAAATCGTGTGGAAATAAATGATGTAAACTAAAAATAAACATAAAATTTAATTCAAAAAAATAAAAAATAAAATATAAGTTCCCTCTAGACAAGAATTATTTTTTACTTTTTAAAAAAATCCTCAGATGGTTTTCTAATTTCTTACACATAATAAATCATTAATGAATGCTTGTTGACTTAGAATCTCTATTTTTTGAACTTCCTTGGTATATACCCACTAGTGGGATTTCTAAATGTAAGAGTGTGGTCATTTTACCTATTTTTTTGTATAAATTCACAATTATTAAAAAAATAATTAGGCAAACTAATAGTTCCACTAATAGTCTATCAGTGTTTCTAACTTTCCACTATCCATTCAGCATGGTTATGGAAATATTTTATATTTTTAGTCAATTTGATCAATGTGAGGTTAAATTTCAAAAAAAATGGTTTATTGTTTTCTTACTGTTAGCAATTTTGAGTACTTTCTTTTAATTAGTATTGTGCTGTTATTCATTTGATCATTTTCACTTGAATGATAGTGTTCAGGTTTTTGAATTGTCATTGTTCTTCTGAGATTCGTGACCCTTATATTGTCTCAACCTGCAAGTATTGAAGTTTTGAAATCAATATGTTATACTTGTATAAAAATCATTTTTAACATATTCATTTTTCTTCTGCTAGATTATCTATCACTTCCATTTATTTGTACTGCCACTCATTTGTACTCTCTTTCATTTTTTGGGGGGAGAATCATTACCATGGATTCTAAATTTTCTGTTCTGCTGACTATTTCTACTATGTAGGATACAAAGTCTCCCTTTGTGATTGTTATTTCTATCTTGAACCATTCAGGAACAAATTTGTAATTCCATGTTCTCTTATACCTACACAGGTTTCTCTGCTTCATCAGAATTTCATTCAATTTCCTTTGTCTTACAATATGTGTTTAGAATATTTGGGCTCATTTAGATGTCCTATATGTCATCTTCCTTCCCATTATTGATATCTTTCCTATTGGTTTATCTTCTTGTACTCAAAATTTTAAACTGAAATTTCTTTCTTCTTTGATCTTTGTTCATTTGAATCATCCCTGCCCCCTTTTAGTCTCCTATCATAATTTTCTTTTTTCAATGTTGACAGTATTTTCCCAGGGGTGTGATCTCTAAATTGTCTCGATTTCTTTGTCAAGTTAAGGGGTAGTGGGGAGGTGCAGAACTGGCTACAGATAGATGCTAATACGCTTTCCTTCAGGGAAATTTAAGCCTACACAGACATTTTCTGCATGAGGTAGGGTAGAACTGAGACCTGCTGTTTGGTAACATAGAATGGTTGATTGAGGGTCAGGGTAGACTGTGCAGGTAGAGACTTGTTGTAGCAGCAAATAAATTGCTGAGTGGAATCCAGAGCACAATTTTTTTTTTCTGAGTTTTACTCTTTACTTCAAGGTACTGGGGAGAATTAGTGTCTGAAACTTCTCTGAGTTTTGAGGTGGGAAGGGAGATTTCAGATACAGTCATTGTCATAGGGACACTGAGCAGGGATCCCACAGATACATATGGAAATACAAATGGTTGAAGTTTTAGACCTGGAAATAACTTTAGAGGCGATGTATATATTTCTAATCCCTTCAACTACTGAGAAGAGTTTCATAAGTTTCAATTATTGTTTTTCCATGTAGGAATGTTAATAGTTCATCTTTGGCCAGGTGGCTCAGTGAGCAAGAGCACCGGCCTCAGTGCCGGGATGACCCAGATCAAATCTGGGCCCAGACACTCAGCACCACACCCAGAAACAACAACCGGCCGTGCAACCCTGAGCAAACCATTAAACCCCAATTGCTTTAACAAAAAAATAGTTCAACTTTGATAAGTTCCTTATGATTTCTTTTCCCTGTTTACCTTCTCATGCTTCTCTTGCTTCTTGTATCTGAATGTCAAATTTTCTATTCAACTCTGGTTTTCTCAGCAAGAATGCTTGAAAGTCCTGTATTCCACTGAATGACCATATTTTCCCCTGAAACATGATACTCAGTTTTGCTAGGTAGGTGACTCTTGGTTTTAATCTCAGCTCCCTTGATCTCCGGAATATCACATTCCAGGCCCTTTGATCCCTCAGTGTAAAAGCTGCCAGATCCTGGGTTATCCTGATTGTGTTTCCACAATATTCAAATTGTTTCTTCCTGGCTGCTTGTAATATTCTCTCCTTAATCTGGGAATTCCGGAACCTGGCTATAATATTCCTAGGAGTTTTCTTTTTGGGATCTTTTTCAGGAGGTGATCAGTGGATTCTTTCAACCTCTATTTTGCCCTCTCATTCTAAAACATCAGGTAAGTTTTCTTTGAGAACTTCCTGGAGGATGCTTTCCAGGCTCTTACTTTGGTCATGGCTCTCAGGCAGTCCAATAATTTTTAAATTATCTCTCCTGGATCTATTTTCCAGGTCAGTGATTTTTTCCATGAGATATTTCACATTGCCTTCTATTCTTTCATTTGTTTGGATCTGTTTAACAGCATCTTGATTTCTCATAAAGTCATTAGCGTCCATTTGCTCCAATCTAATTCTGAAGCAATGATTCTCCTCAGTGAGCTTTTGAGATTCTTTTTCCATCTGGCAAATTCGACTTTTTAAGGCATTCTTCTCCTCATTGCCTTTTTGAGCCTCCTTTGCCATTTGAGTCAGTCTGTTTTTTAAGGTATTATTTTCTTCAGTCAGGCAGTTGACTCTCATTTCATAATTTTCTTGCATTGTTCTCATTTCTCTTCCCAGTTTTTCCTCCATTTCTCTTATCTGCTTCTTAAGGTCCTCTATGGCCTGTAACCAGCTTGTATTTTCCTTTGAAGCTTTTGGTGCAGGAGTTCTGACTTCACTGTTTTCCTCCTCTTCCATGCCTTGCTCCTTCTTATCCCCAAAATAGGAGTGTAATGTTGGATTCTTCTGTCTGCTTTGTTTCCTTTGCCTGCTCATTTTGCCACTCAATGATTTGACTTTTGGGCTTTTTGCCACAGTAGGACTCTGCCACCAGACAGGGGAGTTTTCCTCCCAAACGCTGGGGTTTTCTCAGCTGTCAGAGGTATTAGATGGGTGCCCTCTCTGAGGTATCCACACGCTCTGGCAAGGTGGACACACACCGCAGGACTTCCACCCTAGACTGCAATCCAGATCCAAGCAGGTTAAAGCAAGAGTGATTACCCCTCAGACTGGTGCTTGGTCCCCCTACACTCTGCAGGCCAGGAGCTGAAGCCGCCAAGTGGCGCTGGCAGGCTGTGCTGGTGTCCCAGTGGTTTCTTGCTCCAGGGGTAAAAGCCACGCACTCCCACTTACTGGTCCCAAAGTCCCGACTGCACTGGCCTCTCACCTTGTCTTTCGCATGTATGTGTTGATAAATCTGGAAAGGCCACAGCTGCTGCTGATCTGGAGTCCCTCTGGCCTGTGGCTGGTCAAGCCGCCCTGGGGCTAAAACCTCAGCGTGGTTCTGGGCTCTGCTCCCAGAGCGTTGAGCTGGCCGATTCCTGCCGGCCTGCTGGGCTGTTCTGAGTGGGAGGTTAGCTTCTCTGTGTCATTTTGTGGGTTCTGCAGCTCCAAAGTTTGTTTAGAGTCCCCTTTTTACATGGATTAGGGAGGGTGGAAGCCAGAGCCGCAGGAGGGTCTTGCTTCTACTCCACCATCTTGGCTCCACCCCATACACATATTTCAATTATATTCATGGCAGTTTTTTTATTATAATCCTATAGAATGCAATCATTTATTATTTCTTGAAATTATGCTGCTTGTTGCTTTTGAATGCATAATTTAACTGCTTTATTTTCCATTTCAAAGAAAGCCTCCTCCACAAAGTCCTACCCCAATTCCTTTTCATCAATCTATATAAATATACAGTGATTTTTATATCCAAAAACCTCAGAACAAAGATGGGAATAGGTGAGATTAATGACAAATATATTTGGAAGAATAAGTTAAGATGAAATAAAGACAGAAGACAAAAAGTATAGGATTTATAAATATCTTACACCTTTTCATAATGAATAATTCCTTTGATTAAAAAAATTGTAATGACTATATGACGAACATCAAATAGTATAAAAGAAAAATTGATTATATTTTATTAGAAAGGAAAATACTAGTTATTGAAGTGACACATTGTGAACCAAGCATGGTTAGATAAACCCACTTGGAAAAAGCAAAATCATAGTTAGTAAAAATATAGAAGGAAAATGGGAAAAAAGAAGTTATCTTAAACTGAAATAACTCAGTTCTTTACTACATAAATAAAATAAATTTTAAAAATAGTCTCTAGTGTGAAAGAATTGTAAAAAAAATTTTATGCAGAAGTTTAAACAATGGAGCATCATTTAAAAAGATACCAAAATACTATAAAAAGTATATCATTCAGCAAACACAACTTGTCAGGTGGATAGATGTATAGTTCAAAAGCAATACTGTTTTGAAATAAACAATATTTTAAAAATATTACAGGGAAAGACCATGGATAATTATAAACAATAACACTCCATAAAACATTGAGAAGCAGTAAAAGGGTAACATTATTTAACAAAAGGTACATATGATATACAACTAACCAACATCTTCTGGAGAGCATTTAAAGACCAAAGCTGAGTGGGAGGAGGGAGAAAATAAGAAGAAAAAATAAATAACAGCTGCAATGATTGTTAGGTTTCTTTTCATCATCAAGGAAGCTGAACCACTACAATTTGACCTTATTATTGAATTCTCAAATGTGTTTAAAGAAGGTGAAAAGATACTGTGAAATAAGAGGGTACAATACCAAAGACCTGAGAGCAAAAACTCAAAACATTATTAACACCAAAAAAAGGCTTTCTGACATACAATAATAGATGACATTTATAGGACTAAATGTATAGACACTATAGGTATGTAAACAAATGATACTAGAACAATCAACAGTGACCTCAGTGACAAAACACCAACCTATGATCATTCAGTCTGACATTGGCTCATATCCAAAAAGGTAAAGAGGAGGACAGCAAGCATGAAAACTAGCTTTTATATATGTCTAAAAGATTTGAAAAGTACTTTACATTTGTTAT
The DNA here is from genome assembly GCF_028583685.1 of Petaurus breviceps papuanus. Taxonomy (NCBI): domain Eukaryota; kingdom Metazoa; phylum Chordata; class Mammalia; order Diprotodontia; family Petauridae; genus Petaurus; species Petaurus breviceps. Next base: position 9,384,003 of record NW_027187372.1, read on the forward strand.
ATCATTTGATGCTTGTAACAAGTTTGTGAAGGAAGTGCTATTTTACCCCCATTTTATAGATTAGGAAAATGAAGCCGATAGAGATTAAATGGCTTCACCGTCACACAGCTAAAAAGGGTCTGAGGCTAGATTTGAATGGAAGTGTTCCCAACATCAAGTTCAAAACTCTATCCACTGTGCTTCCTAGCTGGTCAAAATACTAATAGTTCATATTAGAGATGAAATGGAAGGAAAGAAATGCCAATGTGTAGTTGAAGGAGGTCTGATGTTGTCTAGTCATTCTAGAACTGATTAACTGGGATTGGGGGTGGATGACATTTTTTTTTAAAAGGAGATATTCAGAAAGTCAGTAGCTGCCCTTCATTAACTCCTGACTTAGATGAACTAAATTCTTAGGTCCTAAAAGTACTATCAGGTGTGACTGTTTCTCCACAACCAGTGCTCTTTGACAGGTATGAAAAACAGAAATATAACAGCATTGAAGAACAAATATTGTTTCAATTTTATTGAAGGAAATGGGTCTGTCAAACCACAAGCCAGTGAGCTAGACTTTCATTACTGGCCAACTTCTAAAATAAATCATTAAGGAAATTATTGATGAACAAGGTATAAATAAATTATCAAAGAATATGGGGTAGGGGGGAACCTCTACGACCAAATGTATTGACAAATAAATTCTATTGAACATTCAAAGAACAATTAATTCAAACATAACACAAACTCTTTTAAAATAATAAGAGGATGCCCCTTAAATTTCCTTTTAAAATATATTTTTCTCTATTCTTGAATCAGAGACAAAAAAAAAGAAAAACAAAGGAATAGCAATTACAGAACTATAATTTACAACAGTAAATGTTGATACAAGCATTTAAAAATATTACCAAGATGTTTACAACAGAGTGTGTGTGTGAGTGTGTGTGTGTGCCCACATTTAGGGTAATAATAGCAATTCATGGAAGACTATAAAAATAATAAACCAAAGTAATAATGTAAATAATAAAGCCATATACTTTTAAAGAGATGCTAAAAAGACTTTTGATGAAATTCATCATATTACTATTAAAATATTAAAATTTTAGGAAGAAATTGAGCTTTACTTAATATAGGAAACAATACTAATCCAACTCATGGGCAAATATTATATACCTTGGAACTTTTTTGTAAACTATCAGGCATAAAAGAAAGATGCACATTTTCATTACTACTTTTTAACAGACAAAAATGAAAAACTGAGGGGAATACAGAAACAAAATTATTGCTTTTTAAAGATAATAGAGTTCACTTAGACAATTGTAGATTTTCAAATAAAAAAATGAAAACAATGAATAACTCTTCAGAACTTCAAGATGCAAAATGTATCCAGACAAATCAACAACATTCCTATATGTGATCAACATAACACATCAGATAAGAGTTAGAAAGATAAATTCAATTCAAATTAATTACAGGATTTTTTTCCAATATTGTAGAATACATGTTCCAACATTTACACAAGGTTTGTATGAATTCAATTATAAAATATTCTTTCCAGAAATAAACACAGACATAAATAATTGAAGAATCATTCATTGTTCTTGTAGCTTAAGCCAACATAAGAAAAAATGGCAATAAGATTTATATGAATTGACTTTACTGATAAAATTCCCAAAAGGATGTGTTATATATCTGGAGAATAATAAAATCTATATAGAAGAACAAAAGATAAAAAAATAATCTCAAGAATAATAATGAAATGTGTGAGAAAATTATGAAAAAAATCAACAATTTGGTAAAGCAAGACCTAAAAGAATTGAAGAAAAAACAACTTAAAAGACAGAGTAGGTCAAATGATAAAAGAGGCACAAAAATCCAATGAAGAGATGAAATCCTTAAAAAGCAGAATTGGCCAAGTGGAAAAAGGAGTACAAAATTTAACTGAAGGAAAGTATTCCTTAAAAAAATAGAACCAGCAAAATGGAAAAGGAGGTACAAAAGCTCAATGAAGAAAATAATTCCTTAAAAGTTAGAAATGAGCAAGTAGAAACTGATAACTCCATGAGACATGAAGAAAAAAATCAATCAAAATTAAAAGAATGAAAAAGTAGAAGAAAAAGGTCTGTATCCCAAAAAAAGATAAACAAAAGAAAAATAACCTACTTGTACAAAAATAAATATAGCAACTTTTTGTGATGGTATAAATTTGGAAATTGAGGGGATTCCCATTAATTGGGAAATGACTGAACAAGATATCATGTCTGATTTTGATGGAATGCTATTCTGCTACAATAAAAGATGAGCAGAATGCTTTCAGAAAACAAACACAGTCTTACATGAACTAATACAAAGTTAATTGAGTGAAACCAGTAAACAATGTACACAGTAACAGTAACTGGGTTTGATCATCAACAGGGAATGACTTAGCCATTCTCAATAATTCAATGATGCAATACAATTCTGAAGGACTTATGATGAAAAATGCTATCTACCTCCAGAGAAAGAATTGACAAATTCTGAATACAAATTGAAGCATATTTTTTAAAACTTTCTTTGCTTTTCTTAATCTATGTTTTCATTCACAATATGACAAATATCTTGCATCACTGAATACTTTTAACCTGTATCAAATTGCTTCCCATTTCATGGAGTGGGGAGGGAATAGAGAAGGGAGAGAATTTGTAATATAATTTTTTTTAAAAAATAATGATAAATTGCTTTTACATGCAATTTAAAAAATATATTAGAAAAATAATTTTCCTTCATGGTCATCAATTTTTCTTACCTATAACACTAAGGTTCAGGATGCATAATTTAAACATACCCATTGATACTGAATGTATTAAATTCTACATTTTAATTTAATATAACTTTCTATGTTTGATACTATTCTGATGGAAGAAGATGGGATGCTGCTGTAGGGGAAATAATATTGTTAATTCAATATCAAAAGGAAAAAAAATAAGAGTTCCAACGAGGACTATTGCCCTAAGATTAAAGTGGGAAAAGTGGAAAATGTCATAGATGTTTGGCAATTCCTGCTTTTAAAAAATAGCATCATTCTGTTCTCTGGCCTTTTACTCAACTTAAAAAGTTCCCCAGTACTCTCACAAACGTGCTCTGGGGAGATACTGGCAAGAGTACAACACACCTATCACCACCATCAAAAATCTCTGCTATGAGCAGTTTGGTTATGTGACTTTTTATAAGAAATTTTTTTGCATCAGATTGTTTGCAGAAGAAATTCTATCTAAAAACATGAAAGAAAAATTCATGTTTGGCTCTGATTAAAATTGGTTCCCTTAATTTTATGTCTTGTGAATTGGACCAGTGACTGAGCATTGTATCCTGTCCAAGATATAATAAATATGCACTTAGTTGTTTTGTGCATTATGTGACTTCAAGATTTGGAATACAACATTCTCCAAATAATGGGGGGAAATAGTGACTACACAATAAAACACAATGAGCAGAACTCCTGTTCCTGGCTACATTCTAGAATATGTTACTAAAAGAATATTAAAAGAATGGTCAGCATGTCTAGAAAAGAAACCAATGAGCACAAAGTATTAGTGTGACTTCAAGAATAATTCATACCAAGATTACCTTATTTATTCTTTTTCTCCAGGCAGTAAACATTTATTGAGCATCTACATATGTAGGATAAAATCTTTAGGCATGAAACTTTTTTATATGCCCCAGAGAATCAAGCATAATATGGACCTCAAGGATGACGTTCCTCAAGACTCCAAACAAGAATCATAGGATCAAATTAATAAAAAAAGATCTGATCTCCTATTAGATTTTATAAGCTTGAATCAAGTGCTCTGAGATCAGGTAGCTATCGCACCTGAAAAAAGACTGGGCCTAACTATAGCTTCAAGGACAAAGAATGACACAAGAATACCTGGAACATGGACCCAGCTCCCTTCAGCTGGATTGGGAGGGATAAAGAGAGAACTAACACCTCTCTCGGCTAGCTAAGGCCATCAGGCCCAACAATAGGGTCTAAAAGGCATTCCCAGGAGTTGTTCAGATGCAGGTATGGTCTCAATGGTCAATGGGAAACTTGGAGTAGATTGTAATTAAGAGATTTTGAGGTACTTTAGAAAATACAAAATAAAATTAAAACTGATATTCAAACAACAGCTTTTTAAACTGAAGTGAAAAGATTCAAAAGCTTCTATATTACTTTTCCCTCAGTCTCTTTAGACCTTTATTTTGTTTGTTTTGTTTTCTTCTTTTGAGGCAGAAGGGATCTGGATGTCCATGGAAAAGGTCTGGTTCCAAGGGTTTTTCAGCCACCTTTCATAGAAATCCTTGTGTAGATTCTGGGACTAAAGGGAAGTTGCTACTATTTTTGCCTGGTCAGTTCTGTCACACACTACTCTTCCAATGGTAACTTATTGCAATATACAAATATGAAAATAATTTTAATGAATTAGGCAAACTTCTACATAGAACCAAGAGAAATGTTATGCTCTTTCCCAAAGTGATAAGATATTCATCGTAGAAAACTGTATCCAGGTAGACACTTTTTCATCCATCATCTTAACACTGCTTCTCAAACTAACTTCCCCAGACTCTTAGTTTCCCTTTTGGGCATTAAATACATTTGCTGCAGCATTCTATCTGGTTCTCTGCCATCAACAATGATTTTTTTTTTTTGCTCCAGTCAGAGAACTTCCTCAAAGATATTTTGTCCTCATTGTTGTGTCTTACAGAATTCCCTCTTATCTGAGAGAACATTCGCTATGCTGCTGACCTGGAACTATTTAACACTGAGCACAAAGGTAAGTTTGACATTCATTCTGAGTAGATATACCAGAAATTTGGGCAACAGGGAGAAATAGGCTTAGACCTTCAAGGGTCTTTATCTAAGAGATATTTCAGAAATAATCCCCATCCCATGGTTTTTGTAGTCTAAATTATTTTAGTTACATATTTTTTACTGCATTCTTATTCCTGAGTCCTCATGGGACTCATAGGACTTCTTAGGAAGGACTTCATAGGACATGACAATTCAAGATATCCATAACAAAAGGAGACACAAGGAGACCTGCCCTTGCACAGGCCATAGATTATAGACAGGATAATTGCAGGATCATGCTTCACTTGATTGCATTTTACTCATGTAATATTTTTTTTCCAAGCCAATGACCTTCCAGTGTTGATGACGGCATTGGAAGAATGTGGTCTTTATTTTACATTGTCTTTGAAAATGCCAATGAAACTTAAACTTCTTTCAACCATTTTTTCCTTGTCAAAAAAGTCTTAAATCAACTTCTGTGGAAAACTAGTTCCAAACAACACAAAAACCCTAGAGCAATAATTATGAAAATAATGATAATAAAGCATCTCTAGGAAACTGAACTACTACTTTCTAACTGATGCTTAGAGACCCTTAACTAATGACCTAGCCTTATGCAAGCAGTTTCCTTACAAGTACACATCTCAAAGCAACTCATATATATTATCTGAAAACTGGCCTCATACTGGATAGTTATTGTTTCCATCTTGTTTTAATTGTTTACACACACATGGGGAGAGTTGGACACCTCTTTTTTTCTGATTTCAGTCAATTGTACCAGTTTGTTTGCCCCCTCCTTACTTGAAAAGTCCCTAATCTTTTCTACAATTAGAAATCAGATTACATAATTTTGCATCCTAGTTAATTACTTTCTTTTAATTAATTCATCTTACATTAGTAATTATTTTTAATACATACAAATCTGTATTCAGCGACCAGTGTAAAAGCTGAGGAAGGCTTTTGGTCCCAATTTGCTATATAATTGGCATTCATTGCTTAATAAATCTATACACTCAGAAACTTGAACCATTTTTCCTTGGTGATTTTATCTTTCACCCACAAGATAATGTGGTCTTAGGCTGAATTAAGAAAGGAATAATAAGGTGATAGTATACCTCTTCCCTTCTTCCAGTTATATAGCATTTTAGTCATTATGCTTAATTCTTCACACCACTCATCAGGAATTACATCGATGAGATGGAGATTAAAAAAAAAAATACCAATCAGAATGGTAAAGGCCCTCAAGTCCACTCCATATACCAAGTGGATAAAGTAACTAGGGAGGCTGCTCAGGGATTCTAGTATGATATCCTTCTTCAAGTAGTTAAAAAGATCTCTTTTAGCAGAAGGGCATACTCTTGCTGATTCCACATGGTAATATGAGGAGCTCTGTGGTAGAGTTTGCAGAAGTAAAGCTTGGTTTTGATGTAAGGATAACTATTTAAGATTTGAGTTCTTCAAAAATAAAAGGAGTTTCCTTTGAAAAGTGTTGGTATCTCATTCATTAGAAGTTTTTAAAAGATCGCTTACTGGGTGAACTTTTGCAATGCATGTATATTTGGGGCTTTCCCCCACATTAGACTAGATGGTTGCACATTCCCCTTTATAGAAATTTTAAGATTCTGTGAAAACATCACCTCTCACATGTTGAATAAAATACTTTAACTGTACCATTAAGGCTATGAAACTTGTAATCTAAAATTTTTTTTTTCCTTCATTAATTATATTGGCGATCATAATTGCTTTGAAATTTTCTATATAAGAGTTAAGGCTGGAGGTCAATATAAATAAGCTTAATATTCTCATTACTATGTAACTGTGCTAATTTTACATATATAATAGGGTTGACCTTTAGAGGTGAGTCTTTGGAATGAGAGATAATCCCCACTAGGTTACAGTCCAAGAAAAACATGGCAACCTGAGGAAAGCTAATTTCTATTTACATGTGATTAATATATTGGTATAGCATTCATAATGAAAAGTTTTCTAACAGGCTATAAATCCATAAGAACTGATACAAAAGGATTGATGTTCAGAAAAGTACTGTATCTTCAAAATGGCCTATAAATTTATAAAATGTTTTCCTTTCCTTTTTGACTACAAATATGAGGAATCTTAGCTTAAAATGAACTACTTAAATATTTCATTAGCTCTGAAAACATGGTCCCTCTTTTGTGTTTCTTCTTTCCTGGTGGTAGGCAAAATGAGCATTCTAAAATAGCAGTGTCCAAGTACCTTGAAAGTTTTTGAGACACAGGGTTCTCATCCCAGATTGTGCAGGCAATAGTAGATAAGTGGTATCAGTAGCATTGTACACCATAAAAATGGTGGTCATTGATACTTGAAGTGAGTACAACAAAAGCTTGAAGAGAGTCACTGAGAAGAACAACACCCTTGTACAGAAAAGTGCCACCTATGGATTGAAGAAAAGGAGATATCCTAGGACTGAAGTTGAGCAGGGCACCTATATACAAAAGGAAGTGCATAAGGATTCTATGAAGGGATAAAAATGATTTCTTGCACCAGGATTTGGGAGATACCTCTTTATTAGATGTATTCTCTATAATTTGCTTCACTCCCATCATACTCTAGATTTGAGCTCATTTTTCCAGTGGTTAATGTGATTCAGAATACCCCAAAGTGTGGGGAGGAGGGTACTGTCTTACTATGTCATATAAGTAAATAGTTTTTCCAAAAGGTAAATAAGGTAATTGGCTGTCTGGTTGTTATTGGTAGGAAGGCAAATAGGGCCATAAGAGTCATAATACTAGAAGTACAGCCCTTCAGGTTTCCCTAGAACTGCCAAAGAGAAGAGGGTTATTCAGTTGCCATATGGGGAGCCCAATCTTTGAGTGTAAATTGGGTAAGTGAGCCTCAGTTTCTATTTCCAATATTCATTGAAAAATTAATCATCTTACTTATAAGCTAATGTATTTTACATACAGTGAATGTATTAAGAATGTAACACATGGTTAGGCCCTCCTGTACTCTAGGTCTCCTCTACTTTCTCCCCACACAATCAATCAATTTAAATGAATTACTACACATAGTTAAACTATAATATAACAATTTGCTTTGAGGGATGTGATTTTTAAGAATCTGTGTACGGAGTTATATATGTTTTATACCAAATCATGTTTAATTTTCTTTCTGCTAAGATTTATAACTTATAGATTCATCCAGATAAATTACCTGAGCAACTAAGAAATCATAAAATAAGTTTAAAGCACATAAATAAAAGAGAACAGTCTTGCTTTGTTATTCTCCATTGACAGAGAAAAAAAGTGTAGAAAACTGAGAAATTATTTTGAGTCAGCAGTCACACAAAAAGAGGTAACTACTTTATGGCATTATCATCAGGATCATAAACCTAAGAATCAGCATAATTAATTCTGAAGTATAGATGAATTGTAGCTTAAAGGTCAGTATAGGAGATAGGCATTTTTTTAACATGGAGATTTTCCAACACTTCATTAATTTTTTTGTTGTCTACTTGCTATAAAAAATCCAGTTCTCATTTTGGTTTCTGTTTCTAATATTCCTTGAAAAAATATTCCTAATGCATTGTCTTACTGCTGTACAAATTCTTTACATACAACTAATAAATTAGAATTTAACATGGTTTAAGCAGTCCTTTGTCTGTTCCTCCTTTAATATCTCCCTACAATTAATCAATTTACACATATTTTTGGATGTACATTATGTAAAAGACTTTCTAATCAGTACCTCATCACCAGTCACTGCAAAATTATCCCCCAAACTTTCCCATGCCATAGTACAGAGGATTGTTTTGAATTAGGTCCTTCCTCTATTTTGCTCTATACAGTTTGGTGAAGGAAAAATACATTTGCATCATTTAAACATTAGACATTTTGTAGGCAAATATGGAATTTGTTTTTGTATTTATTTAACTCACAATTATCTAAATTAATGTAAAAGGCTATTGATCTCTTGGATAAGATGAGCTACTAGTAAATATAATATAACTCAACTATAAAATGAGTAAACATTTCTGAAGTGCTTATCATATACCCAGAGATAGTTTGGGTGATATGCTCAATAAATGATAATTCTGCTTAAGCTACTTTATATAGAAATATCATGGCAGACAACAAAAACAGTAACTCGTATTTATGTAGCTCCAATGTTTGCAAAGCATCATCCCATTTTATACTCACAGCAATTCCATGACTTCAGTACTCTAGCTGTTAGTATCCCCATTTTGCAGACAAGTGAACTGTGACAGTAAGGTTAGTTTCCTAGAATTCCCACAGCTAACTGGTAATATGAGATTATTTCACTACTGACCATTTGTGCAAAATTGTCACATATAAGTGATAGCAATATTCCTTTAAATCTCTATGTTCCTTGAATCTCTATATTTGCAAATTTTAACACCTTTTTCTAGGCATGTAGATTTCACATTTCAAAAGTTATTTTTGGACTGCTTTAAACTAATTAAAGAAACTTTCAGAACTGCAAGAACAATTTAATACTGAGATTGACCACAATATGTCAGTCTTAAGCTTAATTTTAATCATTCCCTCATAACTATCCTGTTGTAGGATATTTTATTTTTACTTTCTCATTAGGCTTATAAATCAAGGCTAGTACCTAGAAAAAAAGTCTTCTTTTTTCCGCTGTAAGTTCTTTTTCATTATAATGATGAGAAAATTCATGTTAATTTTTTACAAGCTTGGCTGATCTTGTCAAAATCTTTGATGAGAGAAACTGAGTTTGGGCTGCTTTTAGATGTCCTTCCATTAACTTCCATATTGTATTTGCTATCTTCACCCTAGACCAATATGTAGCTTTTTACTACCTGGAGTTTTATGTTCCATACTACAATGGGCCCCATTTATATAGAAAATTGAAAAATTACTATATGGGGTCAATTACTGTTATCAAATACAATCTATACTTACATTGTGTCCAAAGAGAGTTGGTGTCTAGAGAGCCAGAAAATGAAGTTTTAAATCCTCCCTCTGACATATACTGACTGGGTGACCCTTGACAAAACATTGAGCCCCCATTTACGCCCCCAAGTAATGCACCAGAAGTAAATACCAAGTAATAATCATATTGAATTTACATGGGGGTGAAGAGGGGAGAGATTTCCCATATCAGAAGCTGTATAAGTTGTTGAAATCACAGGTCAGTTATATATTTGTGTGATTCACTTTTTTTTTGGAGGGGTGGGTTTAGGGGGGAATAGAAGTTTCTATAAATGAAAAAACACATAACTGATAAACTAACATGAATCATATGGTGTTAATATGACATTTTCATCCACAAGAATATATACATATACATATATATATGTATATATATATACACACATATATAAAAATTACCACATTTCAAGTCATCTGTAGGTGCCTAGCAAATGTTCTCTCCTTGATTCTCCATTTTCAGTCTCTCTAAAAATCATTTCTCACACATTTCTATCAATAAAAATGAAAAGCACAGCTCATTTTTCACCTCTTCTATTAAGCCTTCCTTCACTTTCCTCTGTTAAGGACATGCCTTATTCCTTAAATTACTCATGACATTCTAGAACGAGAAGGTAAAATAGAAATGGAGCTGAACAGAAAATTTTACCTTCAAATAAAAGAAGCAAGAGAAACATGAGAAACAAGAAAAAGAAATCATAAGGAACTTATTAAAGTTGTACTTTTTACATTCTTACATGGAAAAATGATAATTTACTCTTAAGATTTTTCTTAGTATGAGGATAGCTGAAGGGAATATATATGTATTTATATAATATATATATAATATCTAATATAATAAATATATATATGTGTGTGGGCATTTGTATGTTCATGTATACACAGACAGAGGGCATAGGTTGAGTTGAATATGAAGGGATGATATCTAAAAAAAAATAAAATTAAGAGGTGAGAAGTGAATTTATTGGGAGGAGAAAGGTAGTGATAGGATAAATTATCTCATATAAAAGAGGCAAAAGAAAACTGTTACAATGGAAGGGAAGACCAGGAAGGTGAAAGGGCATGGAAAAGGATCCAAGAGCTCACTGAAGAAAATATTTCCATAAAAATTAGAATGGAGCAAATGGAACCTAATGACTTTATAAGAAATCAAGAAATTATAAAATATAACCAAAAGAAATTAAAAAATAGAAAACAATGTGAAATATTTCATTGGAAAAAGAACTAATCTTGAAAACAGATACAGGAAAGATAATTTTAAAATTGTTGGACTACCTGAAAGCCATGATTCAAAAAAAGAGGCTAGACATGATCTTTCAAGAAATTATGAAGCAAAAGTGCCCTGGTTTCCTAGAATGAGATGATAAAGTAGAAATTGAAAGAATTTGCTGGTCACCACGTGAAAGAGATCCTAAAAGAAAAACTAGCAACATTTGAGTCAAATCCCACAGTTCTAGGCAAGGAGAAAATATTGCAAGCAGCCAGAAAGAAACAATTCAAGTATTGTGGAAACACAATCAAGATAACACAAGATTTATTGACTTCTACATTAAGGGACTGGAGGGCTTAGAATATGATATTCTGGAAGTCAAAGAGCTAGGAGTAAAACCCAGAATCACCTACCCAGAAAAATTGAATATAAAACTTCAGGGGGAAAAATAGACATTCAATGATAAAGAGAACTTTCAGGCATTCTTGATGAAAAGACAAGCTGAAAAGAAAATTTGACTTTCAAAATATAAGAATTAAGAGAAGCAGGGAACAGAGTCAAGATGACAGAGTACAGACAAGACTTAGGCAGGTTTCCTACTTCCACCTCCTCCAATTCATGTAAAACGTGACCCTGAACAAACTTTGGAGCTACAGAACTCAAAACATGATACAGAGAAGCTAACCTCCTGCTGAGGGCAGCCTACCAGGCCAGGAGGAAGCAGCCAGCATAGTTTTGGGAGCTGAACCTAGCCTGGCACTAGCCTGAGGTTTTAGCCTCAGGGCAGACACAACCAGCTGCTGGCTGGAGGGACTTCAGATCACCAGCAGCTCTGGTGGTTTCCAGAATTATCAACCCATAGATGCTAAGAACAAAGTGAGAGATCAGTACAGTGTGGACTTTGTGAACCTTGAGTTAAGGAGTGTGGTTAGGCCTTTACCCTCTGGATAGAGAAGTCCTTATCAACTTGGGGAACCAGGGGGAGCTTTTTTTTTTAGGGACTACTTGAGCTAAACTTTGAAGAGATCAAGGGATTCCAAGAAGTGGAGGTAAAGAGAGAGAGAGATATATACCAAAAATGGGGGAATACCCTTTGCAAAGGGACTGAGATGGGAGTGGGAATGTTTGGTGAAGAGGATAACAAGTAAGCCAGTTTCTCTAGAACAGAGACAGTTTGAGAGAACATAATTAGAAATTAGGGTAGAAGTTACTTGAATTACATAAAGGGTTGGGCTTATGAGTGGTAGGATAAAAGTTCTAGCTGGTTCTATTTCACCACTGAGACTTTATCCAGCAATATTTAGACAGTTTGAGGACAACTCTGAGAAACAAGTACTTATTTTCATGCTCTCCAAACACAGACCAAGCATTATTCCAGCAAACAATGTCCTTTAAAAATAGATGGGTGTATACCAGGGTGAGTCAGCAGTCTCCTGCTCTGCCCCTGACATAGCTCAGCTGGTCTCTGATTAGACTCAAGGGGAAAGAATTTATTTTTTGCTTGAGATGAATGAGTTTATTTTAAGCTGAATGGCCTTATGGAACAGCTGGAGTTCTGCATGGGAGAGTTACATGAAGTACTCAAGATTTGGCTAGAATTATAAATTTTGTGGTTTTCAGAACTCATAAAGCAGTTCCCCAAAACAATTTCTATTCCCCCTTCACAGATATATTAAAACGGTCAGTTCTTGACCTAGGGTGCCATCTATTTCCATCTCTGTAGGAATACCAAACAGCCAGTGAACAACACACATACACACATTCACATGCATTCACATACATGCAAATATTCAACAGACATATGTACACACACAGCATTAACAACATCACAGCAAAGTTTCCACATTTCCCTCTCTTTAAGAACTAAAATAGAATAAGTGAAACTATTAAAAATACACTTATAATTCTACAACTAAATTTTGTAGGGGAGGGGCCAAGATAGATGAAACAACCCTAAATTCCACTTTAGATTTCATAGTATTATAGAGAAGTCATATAGAATTTAATATTATTAGAAAGCATTTTATAACCTCAATTCCTACCAGTACTCACATAAATCTAAACAGACATCATGTATCACCTTGCTTGTAATTCATACATACAAAGTACATATTCCAATAAAACTTAAACTTGATAATCTATATACCGCTTCTGTGTTTTTGTACAAGGCATCCTCAATGTTTATAAATCTCTCTTTTCTCTCCTCTCTCTATAAAAAGCCTTCTCTTACTCCAAGGCTCAATATTAATGTTCTGTCCTCCAAGCAGGCTTAATGAAGCTATTAATTCTTTCTCACAATCTCCTAAACATTCCTTGCATCAGACTTAATTGTTTGTGTTTCAAATTCCCTCTTTTCCCCCAGAGAAAGCAAGATGCTTGAATGCAGGGATGGTTACATATTGGTCTTTGTTTCCCCAGGCCCTTGAACATAGTAGGCAGTAAATATGTGTTTATTATCTAAATGTTAATTGGTGAAATGAGATCTAATCAATGTCTGATAATTTCAAAACTGAGATATTTCTTTTTTTTTTTCCTTTTTGGAGGGGGGAAGGTAGGGCAATTGGGGTTAAGTGACTTGCCCCCAAGGTCACACGGCTAGTTTTGTGTTAAGTGTTTGAGGCCGGATTTTAACTCAGGTCCTCCTGATTCCAAGGCCCGTGCTCTATTCACTGCACCATCTAGCCATCTCTGAGATATTTCTTTTCCTGTACTTAGGGGAAAAATACAATAAAAGACTGGTGACACGTTTATTTCCTTTTTAAACTTTTTTTATGTCACTGAAACAGATGCACAAATATTTTATTGTGTTTTTAACTGCAAATTTTATCTCAAGGAAAACAGAAGTACAATAAAGGAGCAAAGATCCATAATTTTCTGAATATTTCTGTGTTTATGAGACTTTTTCATATCACTATCAATACATGAAAGTTTTCCTATGGTAAATGAATAATTTCATAAATTAAATCATATTTTACTTAAAGAAGTATATAAAACTCTTTTCAAAAATGCATTTTCACATGATTAAAATTTGCTTTTGTCTTTTTACTTTCATTTTCCATTCTGGTTGTATATTCATCTACTTCAAGACTGAATTCTGTAACTGTTCATGCAGATATGATTTAACAAAATACATAGTTGAACAAAGCCTGTAGTTATCTACAGAAAAAGGAGATTTAGTGAATCCTTTTGCATATTAATAGGCCTATTATTTTCTTAATATGCACCTGCGGCTATCATTGACCTTCAGGGATTCTTTTGGAGATTATGGTACTTGGAGGATTTAGTAACTGGAGTTAACATATGCCCTAATTGTTTAAAAGAACAATGGAAATTTGATGAGGAAAAATCAAACTGAGAATTCAAAAGACTAGAGAATAAAGTTTTATCCTTGCTTTATATTATCTGAAGATACAAAAAAAAAACAGAACATTGTAAATGGAGGAGACTGGGTAATGGTAGACATTCCAAGAGTTTTACTAATATTAACATAATATTAACTCTATCTATCTATCTATCTCTGGACAACTAGAGATAGATATGTAGATATAGATGTAGATACATGGATATAGATATATAGAAGATGGCTTCCAGCACATTGAATCCTTTATTAAGAATTTATGGGAAGACTTGGGTAAGAGTAACTGAGGCATAAATATGTAGAAGCAAGCATTGTAGAAGAGCATTACCTTCATTCTAGCAGTCCAGGTTTACATATTTTGACCCTTTTCTCCCCCTCATCACCATCAAACCAAGTTAGTGACCAGGTCCAGAACATCCTTTCCATATTCCTTGTATATCTTACTACCCCCATTGAAGCCCTCATTATCTTTTACTTAATGAAAAGTCTGTTAACTGGTCTCCTTGCCTTTAGTCTCCACTTTTTCCAATCTATCTTCTATGTCTGCATAATTGATATTTATAAAATATCGATGTGACCTTGTCAATTACCTGCCCAACACGTTCATATACTTCTCTGATAATTGTAATCAAATACAAACTCACTTGCGTGCCATTTGAGAACTGTCACAATCTTCTTCTAGCCCACTTTTTCAGGCTGATTATACATTCCTCTCAATCATCGACTTTATCATCAAGCACCTTACTGCAGTTTCCCGTGCTTGGCATTAATAACCTCCTTTCTCATTGCCTTTTGCATGGCCTGGAATACACTCACTCATTCACTCATCATTGACCTCTCATAGTCCCCATAGCTTTCATTAAGTCTCAGCTAATATCACATATTATATGAGGCTTATCCCAATGCCCCAGATGCTATTCTCATATCTTACCCAGGAAATAATTGTCTTTTACCTCATATGCTTTTTATAATTGCTTGTCTATGTACATATAATTTACACTCAATAGATTATAGAGTTTTGAACAACAAGGATTACTTAGGTTTTATATTTATATCCATACTGTCCAGCATTATGTTAGAGATATAGAAGGCTTTTAATAAAATTATTTTTAATTATGAATTTAAAATAGAATCAAATAAAATAATTTCAATTTTCAGAAAAACAATAAAAATTAAGTCAGATGACAAAATGGCCACAGTAAATGTTTACCATCTGAGTATGACCTGGTAGCGAAAGATGAAAGATTATTTGATATACTGTATCCAAATAATACTAATGTGGTATTTCCCCTTTATTGTAGATTGAGCAAAATAAATTATCTCAGGCATATATGCACATGTGTGTGTATACATATATTAGTACTTCCTCAGCAAAGCACATTCAAAGAATATTAAGTTGCCTTTATTAAGAATGTAATTTTAGTCTTAACTGTCTGAATTTAGATGTAATCTTGAAGCTTGGATTATATTGTCTACTACAAAAGACTCATGCATTGATCAATTTCTGCGATAACTTCATTTTCAAAGACACTTCAGAATCCCAATACATAATAATTATGTTGCTAGAATTTTTCATCTACAATTAACTCTCAAATGTTAAATGATTAATTGTTATAATTACACAGATATGTTAGGAGATAGCCTTTTAAAAGTACTCAATACTTTTTTAGTGTATCTTCTATCAATGAAGTTATTTTAGAATAAAGTTTGTCATGTTAAAAAAATTCATAAATTGTATTCAGTAGTATTAGTGTACATTATACAGCCCAATAGCCATGATCCCACTATGGTGGGTAACTATTATGGAGGGTGAAAAATTTGTCTGATGAAAGCTTCTCTTTTTCTTTTAACAGAAAAAAAGTTGACAGAATTAACGTAAGTGAAAAAATTTAATGAAAGACACTTCTTTGTTGTTGATGGTACCCTTTTACTGAACTCTTTCCCCACTTTTACTGAGCCTGATAAAATCATCAATAAATCAACAAATACAATGATTAGTGCTTACTATGTGACAGTACACTGAGGATAGATAGAGTACCTGGATCAATGCTTTGTCATGCTAGAAGTGCTATGTAGCTCATCAATGCAGTTATGATCTATGCCATGTAAGGGTCACCCAAGATGGAGTGGTCATAGTTTTTGACAAAAGGTGTTCCACTGAAGAAGGAAAGAACAAACTGCTCTAGTACTTTTGACAAGAAAACCTCATGGATAGCAATAAAATTATGAAAAAATGCAGCACGAGAAGATGAGTCTCTTAGGTCAGAAGGTATGCAGCACACTACTGAAGAAGAACTGAAGACAACTCCAAGTAGCTCCAGTACTAATGAGATAACCTGGCCAAAGTCAAAAGGAAGTTCAGGGGGCTTAGTCAAATTGACAGAGTAGAAAAAGGACTTCCCGGGGACTCTGGCTTCCACCTCCTCCAATTCATGCAAAAAATGACTCTGGAAAAATCTTTGGAGGCACAGAACCCACAAAATAATACAGAGAAGCAAACATCCTGCTGAAGATAGCCCAGTAGGCCAGCAGGAAGTGGCTAGCGCAGTGCTCTGGGAGCTGAGCCCAGCACAGTTAGAACTCCTGCATCAAAAGTTTCCATGAAAAATGCTATCTGGTTACAGGCCACAGAGGAGCTTAAAAAAGATTTTGAAAACCAAATGAGAGAAGTGGAGGAAAAATTGAGAAGAAAAATGAGAACAATGAAAGAAAATTATGAAATGAAAATCAAAAACCTAAATGAAGAAAATAACACCTTAAAAAATAGACTAACTCAGATGACAAAAGAGGCTCAAAAAGACAATGAGGAGAAGAATGCCTTAAAAATATGAATTTGCCAGATGGAAAAAGAATCTCAAAAGCTCACTGAAGAGAATCATTCCTTCAGAATTAGATTGGAGCAAATGGAATCTAGTGACTTTATGAGAAATCAAGATACTATTAAACTGATACAAACAAATGAAAAAATAGAAGGCAATGTGAAATATCTCACTGGAAAAACCACTGACTTCGAAAATAGATCCAGGAGAGATAATGTAAAAATTATTGTACTACCAGAAAGCCATGATCAAAGTAAGAACCTAGAAATGATCCTTCTAGAAATTCTCAAGGAAAACTACCCTGATGTTTTAGAACCAGAGGGCAAAATAGAGGTTGAAAGAATCCACCAATCACCTCCTCAAAAAGATCCCAAAAAGAAACCTCCTAGGAATATTATAGCCACGTTCTGGAGTTCCTAAATCAGGGAGAAAATATTACAAGCAGCCAAGAAGAACCAATTTGAATAGTGTGGAAACACAATCAGGATAACCCAGGATCTGACAGCCTCTATATTGAGGGATTGAAGGGATTGGAATATAATATTCCAGAGGGCAAAGGAGCTGGGATTAAAACCAAGAATCACCTACACAGCAAAGCCAAGATTCATGTTTCAGGGGAAAATATGGTCATTCAGTGGAATAGAGGATCTTCAAGCATTCTTGATGAAAAAACCAGAGTTGAATACAAAATTTGACATTCAGAATCAAGAAGCAAGAGAAGCATGAGAAGGTAAACAGGGACAAGAAATCATAAAGAATTTAATCAAAGTTGAACTTTTTACATTCTAACATGGAAAAATGATCATTGTAACTTATTAAACTTTTCTCAGTATGAGAATAGCTGAAGGGAATAGAAATATATATGTGTGTGTGTGTGTGTATATGTATACACACAGATATATGTCTATATAGGAGGGTATATGAGCATATGAATACATATGTGAGTATGTGTATATATGTGTACAGGTATACATAGACAGAGGGCACATGACCAATTGAATAGGAAAGGATGGTACTTAAAAGGTTAAATTAAGAAGTGCAATTAAATTAAGAGGGCAAGGGAAAATGGTTACAATAGAGGGGAAGAACAGGAAGGAAAAAGAGAATGAGTCAACCTTATTCTCATTGAATTTGGTTTAGAAAGGTAATGGCATACACATTATATCAGGTAACTCACCCTACAGGAGAGTAGGGGGAAAAGGGATGAGAGGGGTGATAATGGTAGAGATGGCAGGCTAGGGGGGAAGGAAGTTGGAAGCACCCACTTTTGAAAAGGGACAGGATCAAATTATAGAATAGAGCAAGTGCAGAGTGGGATAGGATGGAGGGAAATATAGTCAGTCTTTCACAATATATCCTCTATGGAAATGTTTTGCATAGCTACACATGTGCAACCTTTATTGAATTGCTTATCTTCCCGGTGAGGGTGGGTGACGAGGAGGAAGGGAAAGAAACTGAAATTCAAAGTTTTAAAATCAAATGTTTAAAATATATAATAATAATAATTATTATTATTATTTTATATTTAACTACAAAATGAGTTATACAGGCACTGGGGCATAGAGATCCACCATGCCCCACTAGCAAGTTGGAGGGAGTTTGTGGGAAGATATGAGAGAAAGCAGATTGGGGGAGGGAATATTCAGTGGGATCACTGTTTTGGGGTGGTGGGTAGAAAAAATGGGGAGAAAATTTGTAACTCAAAATCTTGTGGGAATGAATGATGTAAACTAAAAAATTTAAAAAGAGAAAAAACAAATAATGAGGTGGTTTAATGAGAAAAAAATAAAAGTTTACAGTCTATAAACAGAAAAAAAAATTAAAAATTCAAAAGGAAGTTCAGTTGCAGATGTATCTGGGGATCAAAGAAAAGTCTGGAGTGGTAATGATTTGGGTATTACATAGGAATATAGAATGTAGCATCAATAAACCAAAGTAATTTGGATGAGGTGAAAGAGGAGATGTAAAGATTAATCATCATCATCTTTGGTGTCAGCGAACTCAAATGTCCAGGAATGAGTGAATTTAATGCAGGTGATCATACTACTTTAATGGAAGAAACATAGTAGCCTTCATAATCAATAAAAGAATGAAAAAATAGCTATATTGAAGTATAATCTTAAAAAGAACAGAATGATATCTGTTTGAATATAAGGCAAACCACTGCAGTTCCAGCCAGTGTTGCCAAAGAGAACAAAAATGATCGGTTCTAGGAAGATGTACAAAATCTTCTAGAAATAACTTGAAAAATAAAAGATTCCATAAATATTCATCATAAATTCATATTCATCATAAAAGATTGGGATGCAAGGCAGGAAATTAAAATATAGTTGGAATAACAAGCAAGTTTGACCTTGTATAATGTCACTTGGACAGAAAAGATATAAAATCAGTCAATATTCAAAGAAACTACTTTAGATTGTTCATTGGAAAAACAAACACTGAAGCTGAAATATAAATGTTGAGAAAGACTAATGGCAAAAGGATAAGGGGACAGCACAGGAAGAGACAGAGAGTATCAGGGAAACAATTAACATGACCTCAAAGAAACTTCAGGATAAAAGCATCTGGTATGCTAAGGACCATGGAGTAAGAGTCAGACTTGACCTAATGACTAAATAATTACAACAATCAAGAAATCAGCCTTCCCTACTTACAAGGAGCTTACATTCAAATAGGGAGGAGGAGAAAATGAGAAACATACTCAATATTCTTCTGGATACTCTTTCTGATCTGCTTGCACCCCAAGATTTATACTTGGAATATATTATTAAGAACATGATTAGACAAAATTGTCAATCTATTTTCATATCAGTTTTTTTTTTTCCTGATGGAATAATGAACATTTTCTTTTAAATTATTTTGGCTTTGGTTTATTGTTTCTTGATATCCCATGGAGTCATTAACTTCTCCTTATCCAATTCTACTTTTTAAAGAATTATTTTCTTCAGTGGATTTGTGTGCCTCTTTTTACCACTAAGAGGCTTAGAACCAGGATAGAAAAGAAAAGGCAGGAAGTTTTCTGAGGTCTCCCTAATTTCCCTCAAAACAACTTTAAATCAGGCCTCAAAATGAACTCTGCAGCAACAGAACCCCTCAAAGGATGAAGTAAGCAAAGAAGTGAACTAGTTACCTGGGTAAAAGGGGAGAACCACCCAGTGCAAAGGGTGTCTGAGTAAGCCAGGGGAGGTCCCTTGTCCCATCAAAGATCAGGAACAGAGGTCACAATGTTCAAGATCAGCAAGCCAGTGGTACTACAGGCCAGTCATGAGGTCTTCAGCCCTAGGACAGCAGGTGAGCCAACAGCCCCTAAGCCCCTGGTGCAACAGGTGAACCACTAGCCCTGGAGACCACAGCTGAACAAAATGGTGACCAGGCCACTGGCCACTGTGCAAGAACTTTGGGAAAGTACCTCCTGTACCCCGGGAGCAGAGCTCAATGCTTAAATTCATTAAATAAGCTGGAAAATTAGCAAAAAAACCCAACAACATAAAAAACTACTATGGCAACAAGGAAGACAAAAACAATACTTAGGAGAAATTGTATATGTTTAAATACTTACATGAATAAAATAGAAGAACAGGAGAACAATGAATTGGCATGCAATTTAAAAAGCTAGGAAAAAATAAAATAAAAATACATAATTAGAAACCAAATTAGAAATTCTGTATATCAGATAAAAGAGTGATAAAATCAAAAGAAAGCTATTGAATTAATGAATAAAACTAAGATATTGTTTTATAAGGGGCAAACAGTAAAATATATAAACCTTTGCTTAATTTAATTTTGAAAAGAAGGAAGACAATTAAATTAACAGTATCAAAAATGAAAAGGGTGAATTCACCACCAATAAAGAGAAAACTAAGAAATTATTAGGAACTATTTTGCCCAACTGTATGCCAATAAAGCTGACAATCTAAATAAAATGGATGATTATTCAAATATGTGTGTACACAAATTGCCCTGATTAGGAGAAGATGAATTAAAACATTTAAATAACCCATTTTAGAAAAATAAAAGAAATTGAGCGAGTCATCAATGAAATGATGACTTGAATGATGACTAAAAGAAATCTCCAGGGCCAGATGGATTTACAGGTAAATTCTGCCAAACATTTAAATAACAATTAATTTATATTTGGAAAAATAGGTGGAGTACTACCAAATTCCTTCTGTGATGCAAATATGACACTGATACCAAACCAGGAAGAGCTAGAGAGAGAAAGAAAGAGAGAGGGAAGGAGAGAGGGAGGAAGAGAGACAGAGACAGAGAGAGAGACAGAGAGAGAAACAGAGAGACAGAGACAGACAGAGAGAGAGAAGGAATTATAGATCAATTTCTCTAATGAATATTGATGCAAACAATTATAATATTAGCACAGCGATCACTGCAATTTGTCATGAGGATAATACACTACAACCGCACAGTATATACACCTGGAATACAGGCCTGGTTCAATACTGGGGAAACCATTAGCAAAATTAAACATATAAATAGTAAAACCAAGAGAAATAATATGATTATCTCAATAGATGCAGAAAAAGTTATTGACAAAATACAGCACGCATTCATTCCTATTAAAAATACTAGAGAGCTTAGAAATAAATGGAACTTTCCTTAAAAGGATAAGTAGCATTATCTAATATCATCAGTGAGCATTATCTGTATAGGGGATGAGTTAAAAGCCTTCCCAATAAGATTAGCAGGAAATAAGGATGGCCATTATCACCACTGTTATTCAATATTGAAATAGAAATGTTAACTTTGGTAATAAGAGAAGAAAATAAACCAAAGGAATTGGAATAGGCAATGAGGAAATAAAAACTATGATTCTTTGCAGATGATATGATGGAACAGTTAGAGAATCCTAAAGAATTAACCCCCCAAAACATACTTGAAATAATTAGCAACCCTAGCAAAATTTTAGGATATAAAATAAACCCACATAAATATGTCCACATATCACCAACAAAGCTTGACAAGAAGAGATAGAAAGAGAAGTTCCATTTAAAGTAACTGTAGACAATATAAAATACTGGGGGATCTGCTTGCCAAAACAAATGGAAGAACCAGAGAGCATTGAAATGAAAGCAGTTTTCTTTAAAATCATAAGTAGTATCTATCTAAAACTATTCAGTAAACATTATATGTAACAGGGATAAGTTAGAAGCATTTTCCATAATATCAGGGGTGAAACAAGGATGTCCATTATCACCACTATTATTCAATATTGTACTAGAAATGTTAGCTTTAGCAATAATAGAAAATGGAAGAAATCAAAGGAATTAGAAGAGGCAATCAAGAAACAAAATTATCACTCTTTGCAGCTGATATGATGGTATACGTAGAGAACCCTAGAGAATCAACTAAAAAACTACTTGAAATAATGAACAACTTTAGCAAAGATGAAGGATATAAATAAACCCATATAAGTCACTGTCATTTCTATATAATACAAACAAAGCCCAACAGCAAGAGATAGAAAGAGAAATTCCACTAAAAGTAATTAGAATTTATAAAATATTTCAGAGTCTACCTGCCAAGACAAAACTAGGAACTATATATGAACACAGAACAAAACACTTTTTGCTCAAAGTCAGATATAAATAATTAGAAAAATAAATTGCTCATGGGGAAACCAAGAAAATATAATAAAATGACAATTCTACATAAATTAATAATTAATTTGCTTATTAAGTGTCATACTAATCAAACTACCAAAAATATTTTATAGAGCTAGAAAAAAATAACAAACTTCATGTGGAAGAGCTAAAAGTCCAGAATATCAAGGGAATTAATGAAAATAAATGCAAGTGAAGGTGACACAGAATTACCAGATCTAAAACTGCATTATAAACTAGCAATTTTCTTTAAAATCATAAGTAGTATCTATCTAAAACCATTCAGCAAACATTATATGTAACAGGGATAAGCTAGAAGCATTTCCCATAATATCAGGGGTGAAACAAGGATGTCCATTACCACCACTATTATTCAATATTGTACTAAAACTAAAAAAGAAAATAAGAATAATCAAAGAAAAACAAGAAGGATATAAAAAGAAAGTCAACCAATTGGAAAGGAGATCCAGAATCTTAAGGAAGAAAATGAAACGTTGAAATTTAGAATTGGCCAGAGTGAAGCCAGTTAAATTAAAAGAGATCAATAAATGATTAAACTAAACATGAATAATGAAAAAATAGAAGAGAAAGTGAAACATATTATAAAAAAAATAACAGATTTGGAGAACAGATCAAGAAGAGAAAATATAAACATAATTGGACTAAGTGAAAATTGGTGGAATAGGAAGGAGCACATAAGAACATGAAAAGAGCTGGAAGTAGACAGAGCTGAGAGAGAGAATGTTTATGATGTTGGCACTCTATCTGTCTGTGTTGATTTCTCAGAAGTCCTGTCTGCTCTTCTATGCTGCTTTCTCAGACAGAAGTCCTTTCTCTTATTCTGTATTGGTTTCTCAGACAGAAAGTGAATTGAGATGATAGCACCGGTAATGTGTGTACGTATTGTTCTATCCCTGTTATTCTTTGTTTTCCTAGACACAGAAACTGTGAAGAGTTTGAAGTGGAGCTGTCCCTGTGAGCTGCAATATGGAACAGGAGTGGAGAGCTGTCTATGTGTGAATCCAGGCCAAAGTTGGGAATGGTCAGGCTGTGGAAAAGGAGCTGTGGATTTGGAACTCAGTCTACAATTAAGATGAAAGAAGACTTTACTTGGATACTCTGTATTGACTGAGGATATTGAAACTTATTGTTACCTAGGGGTGGATGATATTTGTACTTTCTGCTACCCCAAAAGGATGATTGGCTTAAGGATGATTAGAAGCCATCCCTGTGTTCGTATTTCTGTTACCCCTTAAACATGACTATAAGATATACTGAATGTGTTTTGTTTAAGACTATTTGGCCACCTTACTAACAAATTATTATGTTATGTTGTTGTGGATGTTATGCTTTAGATTCTTGAATGTTATGCTTAAGTTTATTGCTGAAAAAAATAAATTCATTACACTATGTGATTAGACCCTTAAAGTTATTCACAGCAGCAGTCCTCAGGAGAGCTGCTCATGATTGGTTTTATACTCATTGAATTTTGACTTCAGGTTTCCAGAGAGTTTCTTGACATACCTAACTAGGCCTACTCCTTAATATTCATATGTGTCTTTCTTTGAGATCAAATTATAGATAGATAGTGATAAATATATAGAGATTTCAATGGAGATATCTAGATATATCTATATATATATAGATATTGGTATTGGATATTGTGATAGTCATGGCAATTAAAGATTCCCCTGTATTGGCTTGGTTTTCAAATTGATTGTGTTAAAACCCAGAGCTTGTTAATCCCACCTGTGGAATGGACTTTTTGATGTGAAAAGAAAGTCCTGAACTGGGAGGAGCTGGTGACGTAGATTTGGAGAGACAAGAGAGAGGCAGAAGATCTTTTTGGAAGCAGCACCTCGTGGAGAGAGAGAGACTAAGAGAATTGCTGGTGGCCGCTTTGAATTGCCCTGGACTTTTGAGACCTGCCCCCTGAGCTGCCAAGGACTGAGGAGACATGGCTGTTTTGCTGGTACTTTGTCTGTCTGTTTTGATGTTGTTTTGCCAGATTTGTCCACTGGTGAAAGACAGTCCTTTTGTTGAAGAAGTCCTGGAACCTGGCTGTTCACTAAGAAGCCCTGAGACTGTCCTGCAGACAGAGAGTGAATACTGTCCACTGGTGAAGGACAGTGCTGTTGTTGCAGGGGTCT
>NW_027187372.1:9408905-9491358 GCF_028583685.1 Petaurus breviceps papuanus
TGAATACTGTCCACTGGTGAAGGACAGTGCTGTTGTTGCAGGGGTCTGGAGACTGTCCTGCAGACAGAGTGAATACTGTCCACTGGTGAAGGACAGTGCTGTTGTTGCAGGGGTCTGGGAGCCTTTCTGTTGGTTCAGAAGCCCTAAAGAAGGATTTTCTTGTTGTATGTTTACAGAAATCCTGGGGGAGGGCTTTGCTAATGTGTTCAGGGATTCTAGGACTGTTCTACAGACAGAGGATGAATTCATGAAGGGACTGGCAATGTATCTTATGGCCTTGCTAAGCCTTGTCTCCCCAGGAACTAAGATTGCTGAGAACTTGCCTCATGTCAAGATGAAGAAAAGACCTCCATTTGGGTATTAAGTGCTGTGTTTAAACTTGATGTAACTCTGGGGTAGATTCAATTGTGATCCAGGGGTGGGGAACTTTTGACCTTATTGTGCTCTGTGATTGACAAATGAAGGTACTTTACCTATGTTTGGAAACTAATCTCCATTTGAGAAGAGGGGTTTTGTGGTGGACCAAATGAAGGTATAGCCTAGGGGTGGAGTAGTATTTAGAACAGGGACTTTGTAATTGATTGAATGATTGGAAGGTCCTGGGGTGAGGTAGTCCTTGGAGATTATTTAATCACACTTAGTAAATGCTGTATTTGGAATGATGTCATGTTTTGATCTTCTCTGTTCTTGGTTGGTCACTGAATAAAATGGAGAGCACCTATGCTGGTATTCTGAACCTTGGGAAGTTGCCTTTCCTTGGCATTACATTACAGATATATATCAGATAGATGAGAGAGAGAGACAGAGACAGACAGACAGAGATGTACAAAGGAGCACATCCTACTGGAAAATGAAGAGGAATCTGAAGGTCTCAAATGGATATCTTAGGAGGAACCATACAATCAGAGGGAGAGGCCTCAAGGGTAAAAGATTCTAAAGCTTGAGTTCTAGAGTTGAAGTGATCTTCCAAGATGAAGAAGTTTCTGGGGGCATGATGGATAAGTTAAAAAGTGAACAACCTGAAAACAAATGAAAATAATTATAACTATAATAAATTTATTATTTTAATTTATGCTTTGCATATATAGAGTGTCCCAAATGTCTTAATGTAGTTTTTAAATTTTGATAATTTTAATGGCTTACATGTGCATTAAGAATTTTGGGATATTCCATATTATTTATTTTGATTCTCACAAAAACAGGACACTTGGCAGATGAAGACAAGAAATATTTCCTTGACCTAAAACTCTACCAATTAAATTGAATAACAAGGAATATGGTGTTCTAAAGAATGAAATTTCTATGACCCAAAAATATGTGATTCAAATGAGGAATAATGGGAATTGGAGAGTAGTCTATCTTAAGAGACCATCATTTAAAAGAAAACTTATCCATTACAGATTTTAAAATGATACAATAAGAGAGAAATAAAAACTGATAACTAAAGATGAATACCAAAGTGGCATACTATCAGAAATAAACAGAATAAGCTGAGGTCCTTGATAAATACTTAAGTTAAAAATAGTGGGGTACAGTTACTATATGTTATAGCTATTTATTGGAAAGAAGAGGATCAAAGAGCACAGTTGCTGCTTAGATTTGATGAAACAATAATAAACAACAGAAAGGAGTCAGAACTACTCATTTGCTCAAGTATTATCTTTATATTAGGAAGAAGAGACAAAAACATGAGATCCTTGAAGGCAGCGTCTATTTAATTTTTTTTTATATATTTATTTCCTCAGTGCTTTAACACAGCATTTTTCCCTTACCAAGAATTTAAACATTTATTGAGATGGAATAAATTGAACAAAGAATTGAAACTCAAGATAAAGGAGAAAATTAGAAAAGTACACAACAATCAAGAAACCACAATCATTTCTTAAGGACCCACTAAGTAATAGAACCAGTGCTACAAAGCTAGAGAAAATGGAACGATTTCTTTTTTTTTCTTTTTAAATTTATTTATTTTTTAGTTTACAATATTAAGTTCCATAAGTTTTTAACTTCTGAATTTTCTTCCACTCCCTCTCAACTCCCTAAAATGCCCTGTAATCTGATATAATTTCTACATATAATTTCATATTAATCATATTTTCACAATAGTCAAGTTGTAAAGAGGAATTATTACCAGTGGAATGAACCACAAAAAGGAAGAAACAAAAGAAGGAAAGAGAGCAAAAAAATTTGCTTCAATATGCATTTCTCTGTATGTTGATAAACTTTTCCTTAGAAACTTGCATGGCTAAGATGAGCCAAGTCAATGAAGTTATCAAAGATATAATGTGTCTGAAATAGTGTACAATGTTCTCGTGGTTCTGCTCCCCTAACTCAGCATCAGTTCATATACATCTTTCCAGGTTATTATGAAATCTGTCTTCTCCTCGTTTCTTGTAGCACAATAATATTAAATGACATTCATGTACCACAAATTGTTTAGCCATTCCCTAATTGCTGGGAACCCCTTTGATGTCCAATTCTTTGCCATCACAAAAAGAGCTGCAATAACTATTTTTGTACATATGGGTCCTTTTCCCATTTGAATGATATCTTTGGGATACAGCCCTAGAAGTGGTATTGCTGGGTCCAAGGTTAGCCACATTTTTATAGCCCTTTAGGCATAATTTCAAATTGTTCTCCAGAATGGTAAAATCAGTTCACAATCCCACCAAGAGTGCATGCATTAGTGTTCCAATTTTCCCACATCTTCTCCAGTATTTATCATTTTCCTGTTTTGTCACGTTAGCCAATCTGACATGTAACAAGTGATATCTAAAAGTTGTTTTGATTTGCATTTCTCTTATCAATACAGATTTAGAGCATTTTTTTGTATGACTATAGATATCTTTAATTTCTTCCTCTGAAAATAGCCTGTTCATATCCTTTGAAAGTTTATCAATCGGGGAATGAGTTCTTTTCTTATAAATTTGGCTTGGTTCTCTGTAAATTTTAGAAATGAGGGTTTTATCAGATACACTGGTTGTAAAAATTCTTTCCCAAATTTCTGCTTCCCTGCTAATCTTGGTTGCATTGACTTTGTTCAAAAAGTTTTCATTTAATGTAATCAAAATTATCCATTTTGCATTTCAGAAAGCTCTCTATTTCTTATTTGATCATACATTCTTCCCTTCTCCATAAATCCATTTCTTGCTTTCCCAGATTGCACATACTATTGGCATTTACACCTAAATCATGAACCCATTTTGACTTTATTTGTTTTGACATATATTTATATATGCAGTATAAGATACTGGTAAATTCCCAGTTTCTGCCATATTATTTTGCAGTTTTCCCAGCAGTTTTTGTGAAATAGTGACCTCTTATTTCAGAAGCTAGATTCTACAAATAGTAGATTACTATAGTCATTGATTCCTGGGTTTTGTGTACCTAACCTATTCCACTAATCCACACTCTGTTTCTCAGCCAGTACTGAGTAGTTTTGATGATTCCTCCTTTACAATACAGTTTAACAGCTGGTATGGCTATTTCACCTTCACTAGCATTTATTTTCATTAATTCCTGTTATATTCTGGACCTTTTGTTCTTTCAGACGATTGTTGCTACTATTTTTTTTCTAGCTCTATACAATATTTTTGGTACACTAAATAAGTAAATTAATTTAGGTATAATTGTTACTTTTATTATGTTAGCTAGGCCTAAACATGAACAACTGATGCTTTTCCAGTTATGTAGATCTGAATTTATTTGTGTGAAAAGTGTTTTGTAATTGTGTTAATATAGTTTCTGCATATGCATTGGTATGTGGACTCCCAAATATTTTATAATGTCTTCAGTAATTTTCAATTGAATTTCTCTTTCTATTTCTTGCTGTTGGACATTGCTAGGGATATATAATAATGGTAAGGATTTATGTGGTTTTCTTTTATATACTGAAAATTTGCTAAAGTTATTTATTATTTCAAGTAGTTTTTTTTAATTGACTCTTTAGGATTCTCTAAGTATATCATCATCATCATCTGCTTCAATTTCTTTTTTCTTCTCTTATTAATAAAGCTAACATTTCTAGTACCAAATGGAATAGAAGGGGTGATAATGGAGATCCTTCTTTCACCCTGAATCTTACTGGAAATGCATCTTGCTTATTCTCATTATATATATAAAATTTCCTTGTGCTTTTAGGTAGATGCAACTATCATTTTAAGAAAGATTCCATTTATTCCTATGTTTTCTAGAGTTTTCTGCATGTATTGAGGTAATCACATGGCTTCTATTAGTTTTGTTGTATATTAGTGAAATTGGTATATAGTTTTCTTTCTCTGTTGTGGTTCTTCCCAGGTTAGGTATCAATACAATTATTTGTATCACGAAAATAATTTGAGAGGACTCCTTCACTAATTTTCCCAAATAATTTGTAGAGTATTGGAATCAATTGTTTTTTTAAATGTTTGATAGAATTCACTTGTAAATCCATTTGGCCCTGGAGATTTTTTCCTAGGGAGTTCAATTAGTTTTTAGCCTATCTTTCCATGGCCCTTTATTGTATATGATTTTTATTGCAACATGATCTGAGAATGATACATTTAATATTTTTGCCTTTCTGCACTGAATTTTGAGGTTTTTATGTCCTAGTACATGGTTGATTTTTGAGTATGTGCCATGTTACACTGAGAAGAACATATATTCCTTTTTATCCCCATTCAGTTTTCTCCAGGGATCTAGCATATCTTGCCTTTCTAAAATTCTATTCACCTCCTGTGATAGTAATGGCAATTAAAGATTCCCCTGTATTGGCTTGGTTTTCAAATTGATTGTGTTAAAACCCAGAGTTTGTTAATCCCACCTGTGGGATGGGCTTGTTGATGTGAAAAGAAAGTCCTGAACTGGGAGGAGCTGGTGATGTAGATTTGGAGAGACACAAGAGAGAGGCAGAAGATCTTTTTGGAAGCAGCACCTCGTGGAGAGAGAGAGACTAAGAGAATTGCTGGTGGCCGCTTTGAATTGCCCTGGACTTTTGAGACCTGCCCCCTGAGCTGCCAAGGACTGAGGAGACATGGCTGCTTTGTTGGTACTTTGTCTGTCTGTTTTGATGTTCTTTTGCCAGATTTGTCCACTGGTGAAAGACAGTCCTTTTGTTGAAGAAGTCCTGGAACATGGCTGTTCACTAAGAAGCCCTGAGACTGTCCTGCAGACAGAGAGTGAATACTGTCCACTGGTGAGGGACAGTGCTGTTGTTGCAGGGGTCTGGAGACTGTCCTGCAGACAGAATGAATACTGTCCACTGGTGAAGGACAGTGCTGTTGTTGCAGGGGTCTGGGAGCCCCTCTGTTGGTTCAGAAGCCCTGAAGAAGGATTTTCTTGTTGTATGTTTACAGAAATCCTGGGAGAGGGCTTTGCTAATGTGTTCAGGGGTTCTAGGGCTGTTCTACAGACAGAGGATGAATTCATGAAGGGACTGGCAATGTATCTTATGGCCTTGCTAAGCCTTGTCTCCCCAGGAACTAAGATTGCTGAGAACTTGCCTCGTGTCAAGATGAAGAAAAGACCTCCATTTGG
This sequence comes from Petaurus breviceps papuanus, assembly GCF_028583685.1. Taxonomy (NCBI): domain Eukaryota; kingdom Metazoa; phylum Chordata; class Mammalia; order Diprotodontia; family Petauridae; genus Petaurus; species Petaurus breviceps. The sequence continues at coordinate 9,414,420 of NW_027187372.1, forward strand.
GTATTAAGTGCTGTGTTTAAACTTGATGTAACTCTGGGGTAGATTCAATTGTGATCCAGGAGTGGGGAACTTTTGACCTTATGTTTGGAAACTAATCTCCATTTGAGAAGAGGGGCTTTGTGGTGGACTTAATTAAGGTATAGCCTAGGGGTGGAGAAGTATTTAGAACAGAGACTTTGTAATTGATTGAATGATTGGAAGGTCCTGGGGTGGGATAGTCCTTGGAGATTATTTAATCACACTTAGTAAATGCTGTATTTTGAATGATGTCATGTTTTGATCTTCTCTGTTCTGGGTTTGTTACTGAATAAAATGGAGAGCACCTATGCTGGTATTCTGAACTTTGGGAAGTTGCCTTTCCTTGGCATTACATTACACCTCCTTAACTTCTTTCTTGTTTATTTTGAGGTTGGATTTATCAAGTTCAGAGAGAGGAAGATTGAGGTCCCTCACAAGTATTGATTTGCTATCTATTTCTTCCTCTAATTCCCTTAACTTCTCCTATACAAATTTGGATGCTATACCACTTGGTGCATATATGTTAAGTAATTATATTGATTAATTACCAATTGTGCTTTTTAGCAGGATATACTTTCCTTCCTTGTCTCTTTTGATTAGATCTATTTTTGCTTTTAAGGATTGCTACCCTTGTTTTTTTTTTTTTTACTTTAGCTGAAGCATAATATATTCTACTTCTGCCTTTTACCTTTACTGTATGTGTATCCACTTTTTTTCAAATGAGTTTCTTGTAGACAGCATATCATAAGAGTATGGTTTTTAATCCATTCAGCTATCTGCCTCTGTTTTATGGGAGAGTTAATCCCATTCACATTCACAGATATGATTACTATCTGTGTCTTTGCCTCCATCCTATTTCCTCCCCCGTTCATGCTTTTGTTTCTTCCTTCTCCCTTTCCCTCCTTAAGAGTTTTCCTTCTGACCACTGCTTCCCTCAGTATTCCCTCCCTGTGACCCCCCTCTTCACCTACCATTTTCCCTTACTACTGTTTCCCTCCTTTTAACACCTCTTCTGATACTCTCTTATCTTTCCTACTGCCTATAGGACACAATGGACTTTTATACTTATCAGAGTGTATTATTCCCTCTTTGGCTGCAAACAAATGAGAGTTAATTTCATAAAGTGCTCCTCTCCCTCCCTCCTTTCCCTCTATTATAATGAGTTTTTGTGTTTCTTCACAGTATATTCTTAAACTTAACTGATCATGTTGATCTGTCTTTGAACCAGAACCAAAGAGAATAAAGTTCATATGATGTTCATCTCCCTCCCTCCTTCCCCTTTACTACAGTGTGCTTTTATGTCTCTTTGTGTGGCATAATTTATCTTTTTCTGCCTTATACTTTCCTTTCCTCCCATTATAATCCCTTTGAACACCTTAAAAAGTTTTTTTTAATCATCAGATTAGTTTATTTATACCCACACCCTCTATATATGTATATCCCTTTTAAATGTTCCAATAATCATATAAATTTCAGTATTGACATCTATCAGCTTCTCATATATGGATGTAAACAGTTTGCTCTTATTGAATCCCAAGTTATGTGCATGTGTGCATGTGTGCGTGTCTGTGAGTGTGTGTGTGTGGGTGTTTTCCTTGTTTACCTTTTTATGTCTTTCTTGAATCTTGTAATTGGAGATCAAATTTTCATTTTAACTCTGTCTTTTTCATAAGGAAAGTCTGAAAGTCCCTTATTTCATTAAATGACCATCTCCTTGCCTGAAATATTATGATCAGTTTTGCAAGGTAGTTGATCCTTGGTTGCAGTCCTAGCTCTTTTGTCTTACAAAATATCAAATTCCAACCCCCCTGATCTTTTAATGTAGAAGCTGCTTGGTCCTGTGTAATCCTGACTGTACAAGTTCCACAATATTTGAATTGTTTCTTTTTGGCTGCTTGCAGTATGCTGTCCAGGCTGCTCTTTTCATCAAGGCTTTCCAGGAGGTTAGCTCTCATGGATCTTCTCTCCAGGTCTGTTGCCTTTTCAGTGAGATAGTTTACATTTTCTTCTAATTTTTCAATCTTCATGTTTTTCTTGACTGACTCTTGAGGCATCATAGAGTCCTGAGTTTCAATTTGACTGATTCTAATTCTTAGTTAATTATTTTCTTCAGTTTTTTTTTTATGAGAGACCATCATATCTTTATTATTTAACATTTTTGTTGGTTTAAATTGTAGTAGTTTAGTTGGTAGAATACTTCTTTCCATTTTTTCTTGGGTTAACAGGAACGTATATTGAGTATTCAGTATTATTATTACATCCTCACCTAGGGAGGAAGATTGCTTCTGCCAAAATATTTTTTTAAAGTTAATAAATCCACAGGAGTTGGATTTTCAGGAAGCAAATTACGACACTCTACACTAGACATCCTGGATATTCCAGTACCTCTTAAATGTGCCATAAATGATAAAAGAAACAGGGCAAAAAGATTTGCATATCTTTTTTTTTGAGAAATAAGGATGTAGGATGGTTTATCAATAGGTGTGATTCTTTTAGACAAAATCTGATAAAAGATAATCTGAAGATTTCAGCCTGATTTAGGTATCAGTACTATATTTGTGTCATAAAAATATCTTGGTAGGTCTCCTTCTTCACTAATTTCCCCAAATAGTTTGTACAGTATTGGAATCAATTGTTCTTTAAATGTTTGATAGAATTCATTAGTAAATCCATATGGCCCTGGAGATTTTTTCCTAGGAAGTTCACTGATGGCTTGTTGTAGCAGCAAGCACCCCAAGCATCCCCAGGGTTGCTGCCAACATCTGGGTTTTTCAAAGCCGGGGGGGCTCTGGACAATGGCTTCCCAGAATCCATATCAAATCACAGAACATTTCTCAAAGTGAGCCCCAAAACAAAGCTACACATCAGGGCTTATATAGCCTTCTCCTGGCTCAGAGAATGTAACAACCTTATTGACTCACTGGCCAATCAAGAAGTATCTACTGAAAAACAAGTTTCCCACCCCAGGCTACAGGTGCACTTTAGCCTAGGGCCAGGGAAGATCTTTACATTTACATTCCCATTACATTTGGCCCCAAGATCTTTCATGCCCATAGCATAAACAATTTACTTTTGAATTAGCATTAACAATCATAGGTCACATTTTCAAGATACAGAATTAAAGTTAGCAAAGTGGCCACTGGGCCTTAAACAAACACAAAGTACATTGCATTACCACTTCAATTCAAAACAAGAGTCCAAATAAAGTTCTTTAGGGCCGGGGGAGTGAGGTGTCATTCCCCTCACACAGCTCCAGCCCCTGCTTCCAAGTACAGAGATGGGGCTGGGCAACAAAACCAACAAGGTGGGGTCCTTGGGGGGCCAAGGCACTTCATCCCACCCACCATAGTCACAAGTCCATCCTCCCCCTGGGTCCCAAACTGTGGGATGCAGCAAGGAAACACATTCAGTGCCCCTGCTTTACTGCTCAGTTCTTATTTTTCCTGTGGCTGAATTCCAAACTCCTGGATTCCTTCTCCTCCCACAGGTGGCAGCGGCTCCAGGCTTCTGCACAGGGCCTGATGCAGGCAACTCACCATTCATTCTCTCAGCTCAGCGAAGTCTGCATGCAGGCCATTCTTCTCTCCTGCTCCATGGCTCCACAGAGTCACAGCTACCACAACTGGGAAACAAACAATTATCCCAGCCCCCATACTTTCCTTTTACTCTGCAGATCCTGTTTGTGATGCCATTTTGTAGCTGCAAACACCACAGCATCCCCAGGGTTTGCTGCCAGTACAGGTTCTTGGATCTGCTTTGATAAAAGAAAGCAACTCAAAATGAGTTAACAAGCTTACTTTAATCAGTCAGATATGTATCATTTACCTAGTTCAGGGGAAAAAGGCCAGCACCCCCAACTTCATAATATACAGAGAGAATTATCAAGACAAAAACAGATCAATTAGACAGCTTTCCAAATTGTCCAACCATTACATCCATACCAAATCAACATCTGGGTTTCAACATCTGGGTTTTTCAAAGGTGGGGGGTGCTGGACAACAGCTTTCCAGAATCCATATCAAATCAGAAAACATTTCTAAAAGTGAGCCCCAAAACGAAGCTGCACATCAGGGCTTATATAGCCTTCTCCTGGCTCAGAGGATTTAACAACCATCTTGACTCACTGGCCAATCAAGAAATATCTACTGAAAAACAAGCCTCCCACCCCAGGCTCCAGGTGCACTTTAGCCTAGGGGCAGGGAAGATCTTTACATTTACATTCCCATTACACTTTTTGGATTTCTTTCTCTGAGATGGGGTCATTGAAGTAATTTACTTCCTCTTCAGTTAATCTGGGAAACTTATATTTTTGTAAATATTCATCCATTTCACTATGATTATCATGTTTGTGTGCATACATTTTGGCAAAATAATTCCTAATTATTGTTTTGATTTCCTCTTCATTGGAGGTAGATTCACCCTTTGCATTTTTGATACTCATAATTTGGTTTTCTTCTTTCTTTTTTTTATCATATTGGCTAAGGGTCTATCAATTTAATTTTTTTTCATAAAACAAGCTTTTAGTTTTATTTATTAATTCAATAGTTTTCTTAATTTCAAATTTTATTAATCTGTCTTTGGTTTTCCCTATTTCTAATTTATTATTTAATTGCAGATTTTCAATTTGTTCTTTTTCTAGCTTTTTCAATTGAATGCCCAATTCATTGACCTCCTTTTTCTCTAATTTATTCATATATGCACTCAGGGATATAAAACTTCCCCTAAGAATTGCCTTTGCTGCATCCCACAAATTCTGGTATGTTGTCTCATTATTGTCATTCTCTTGAATGGAGTTACTGATTGTTTCTATGATTTTTTTTTGTTTGCTCCACTCACTCTTTAGGATTAAATTGTTTCTTTTCCAACAAATTTTTAGTCTATTTTTCAATAGCCTTTTATTCCATATGATTTTTATTGCGCCTTGATCTGAGAATGATGCATTTAATATTTCTGCCTTCCTGCACTGAATTGTGAGGTTTTTATGCCCTAGTACATGGTTGATATTTGATTATGTGCCATGTTACACTGACAAGAAGGTATATTCCTTTACATTCCCATTCAGTTTTCTTGAGAGATCTATCATACCTACCCTCTCTAAAATTCTATTTTCCTCCTTACCTTCTTTCTTGTTTATTTTGAGGTTGGATTTATCAAGTTAAGTAAGAGAGGGGAAATTAAGGTCCCCCCCCAGTATAGTTTTGATATTCATTTCTTCCTCTAATTTCCTTACCTTCTCAAGGAATTTGAATGCTATACCAATTGGTGCATATATGTTAAGTAATGATATTGCTCCATTCTCAATGGTGCCTTTTAGCAGGATATAGTTTCTTTCCTTATCTCTTTTAATTAGATCAATTTTTACTTTTGCTTTATCTGAAATAAGGATTGTTGTCCCTGCTTTTTATACTTTACCTGAGGCATGATATATTTTACTCCAGCCTTTTACCTTTTTCCCGTGTGTATCCCTCTGTTTCAGACGTGTTTCTTCTAAACAGCATACTGTAGGATTATGGTTTTTAATCCATTCTGCTATCTGCCTCTGTTTTATGGGAGAGTTCATTCTATTCATGTTCACAGTTATGATTACTATCTGTTTCTTTCCCTCCATCCTACTCCCTCCCCTGTTTATGCTTATATTTTTCTCCCTTTCTCCCTTCCCTTCCTTAAGTGTTTTCCTTTTGAACACCACATCCTGATCCCTTCTTATCAGACCCTCTCCCTTTTCCTCTCCTTCCCCCTTACTTCTTCTTGCCCTTCTAACTACCCACCCCTTATATAGCCCTTTCCCCCTCCTACTGCTGGTAGGATATTTTTATACTTAATATAGTATGTTATTTCTTCTTCGCACCAAATGTGACAGGAACAAATCTCATGCAAAGCTCCTCTCCCTGTCCTCTTTCCCTCTATTATGATACGTTTTGTGTCTCTTCTCCATAGAGTCTTATGTTTAATTTGTTGTGTTATTCCCTCCTTGCACCAGAACCAATGAGGGAAAAGCTCATATAATGCTCATCCCCCTCCCTTCTTTTCCTCTGCTATATTGTTTTTATGCCTCTTTGTGTGGTATAATTTACCCTTTTCTACTTCCTTCTTTCCTCTTCTTCTATTTCAGTCCCTTTGTAGCCCTTAATAAGGTTTTGTATCATCATTTTGTGTAATTTGTACTCACACACTCTACTTGTCTATAAACAGTTGCTTTTATTAAATAACAGGTTATATGTGTGTGTTTTCCTTGTTTACCTTTTTGTGCCTCTCTTGCATCTTGTAATTGGAGGTTGAATTTTCCATTGAGCTTTAGCTTTTTCATCAGGAAGGTCTGGAAATCTGTTATATCACTGAATGATCATCTCCTTGCCTGGAATTATATGTTCAGTTTCACTGGGTAGGTGATCCTTGGTTATAACCCAAGTTCTTTTGCCTTGCAAAAAAATTGCATCCCTCTTCCTCCAATCCTTCAGTGTAGAGGCTGCCAAATCCTGTGTGATCCTCACTGTGGTTCCTAGATATTTGAATTGTTTCTTTCTGGGTGCTTATAGTATTTTCTCCTTTACCTGGTAGTTCTGGAGTTTGGTCCCAACATTTCAAGGACTTTTCAATTTGGGATCTCTTTCAAGAGGTGACCAGTGGATTCTCTCAATTTCTATTTTATCCCCAGGTTCGTATTATCTCAGGGCAGTTTTCCTTGATGAGCTCTTGAAGGAAGTTGTCTAGACTAATTTTTTCATCATGATTTTTCAGTAGGCCTATGATTCTCAGATTATCTCTCCTGGATCTGTTTTCCAGGTCAGTTATTTTTCCATTGAGATATTTTACCTCTTTTTCTAATTTTTCATTCTTGATGTTTTGTTTGACTGATTCTTAGTTCCTCATAGAGTTATTTTCTTCAATTTGGTTGATTTTAATTTTTTAGCTAATTATTTTTTCTCAGTTTTTAGAGCTCCTTTTCCATATCACACATTTTTCTTTTTAAGGAGCTGTTTTCTTCTTTGTAATGTTTTTTTTTCTAATTTTGCAATTTTTATTTTAAAATAATTATTCATTTTATCTTCTATCTCTCTCATTTGGTTTTCAAAGTTCATTTTGAGCTCATCTAAGAATGGTTTCTTTGCTTGAGATCAGTTCCCTGTTGAGGCTTCAGCTGTGGGTGTAGAGTCAACACTGTCTCCCTCTGAATTTGGTTTCTCCCTCTCAGGATAGTACAACTCCAGGGTCTTTGTCTTTGCTGTCTGCTATCAACCCATTTTGAGGCAGGGCCCTAGCCATGCCCTTTCTCTAGGTGTTCAAGGTTTTTCTCTGGGGCAATAATTACTGTGTTTTCAGGGTCAGAGGGAGGAATTGGAGCAGCTGAGGTTCACTCTGTCATCCTGGTCCCTGGAGGTCCAGATATTGGCTATTAAAATTTATGGGCTGTGAATTGTTAGTCCCAGGAGTTTGCTGCCCCTGCCAGGGGCCCTGCATTTGATTCTTACCCTGCTCCATCCAGTCCCAGCCCTGCATTGATAGGCCTGGCAATAGCTCTTGTAGTTGGTGGGACGACTTGCCACCACATTTATCAGGCCTTGTCTGGGCCTGCCTCGGTGCACCTCGGCATCGGCCTCACAGCCTGGCTCTCCATGCCATGGTTTTGGCATCCCATCCTGCCTCTGCATGCCTTGGCATTGGAGTCCTGGCCTGCCTCCCCTCAGCTAGTCTTGAAGCTCCTTTTTTAGGGAGGTATTTTCTCCAATTATATTTTGAACCTCCTGACCAAGTTCACAAATTTTTATTTTTAAAATTTATTTTCTTCAGTGAGACTTTTTTTTTTTCCAATTTGGTCACTGTAGATTTAAATTTATCATCATCTACCTCTCTAATTTGGCTTTTAAAATCTTTCTTGAGCTCCTCCAAGAAAGTTTTCTGGGCTTGAGACAAGTTCATATTTCCTTCTGTGGTCTCAGATGTGGATACAGAGTCCATGGTGTCTCCTTGAAAATGATACTTCCTGTTCACAATAATAGGATTCAATTGTCTTTGGTCTTGCCTTTGCAAGTTTCTTTCAGCCCATTGTGAATGCCTATTTCCTGACCTTTAAAGTGTATTTCTGCTTCTGGAGTACAGAGGGCTCTGACCCACACTTCTCAGGCTGGGAGCTAGGTACCTCATTGTTGACTTTGTGTGCTGTAGCCTCTGGGTGTCTAGACTGAGACCAAGGCCAGGACTCTCAGCATTTCCCCTGAGTTACCCTGAGACTCACAGAGTAACCTGTGGGGGAGTGGTGTTCTGGCAACTTCAGATTTCTGCCTCTATGCCCCTGGGCTACAGCTCTGGCAGGCTCAGAAGCTGGCAGCCAGCAGAGCTGGTTTCCACAGATTCCTGTGGTGGTGCAAATGTCCATCTGGGCTTGTGTTCTTAGTGCTTCCTGGCTCCACCACCCTGGATTTTGTCACTCTAAAATCCATTCAAATTCACTTTTTAAAGTTTAGTGTCAGAACTCATGTAGGAGCTTAGAAATGTTACTTCTTCATTTCTGCCATCTTGGCTCCTTTTGTACCCAATTGTGCTTTTTAATGAGTTTTTCTTTTCAGTGAATTTTTTTTTCCATTTTGCCAATTGTATTTTTAAAATAATTGGTCAATTTTTCTTCTACCTTTCCAATTTAGTTTTAAAAGTCCTTCTTGAGCCCTTCTAAATATTCTCTTTGGGTTTGAGAGCAGTTTACATTCCCTTTTGAAGTTTCAGATGTGGGTATGGTGTCAATGTTGTCCTTTCCTTAATGTGTATTCTGTTCTTCCCTGCCTCCACAGTAGGATTCTAAGGCATTTGCTTTTCCTTTTCTAATTTGCTTTTTATCCGTTGATTGCCTTTTTCTTGATTTTTAAAGTGGATCTCTGTTTCAGGGGCTCAGGGACACTCACCCCCTTTCTTTTGCTGGAAGCTCGTGTCTTAGTTACTGGCTTTGTGTACTGTGGCCTCTGGTTCTGTCAGTTAGAGTCTATATGATGCATCAGCTAACCTGGTGCTGAGCTAGAGCTGGCTGGTGGGTGCCAAGGCTCAGGCCAAGGCCAGGTTTTTCTGTGTTGCCCTGGAGTTACACTGAAGCTCACAGCATGAGGTGTGGGGGAGGGGTGGTATGGCTGCTTCAGGTCTCCACCTCCTCAACCCTAGGCTAGAGCTCAGTCTGCCTCAGCTGCTTTTGGACAGTGTCATGTGGCTGTCTGCTGATTCCCATGGATGTGCAAAGGCATGCCTGGGCTCGCAGTATTGCTGCTTACTGGCTTCACCCTCCCCCCCCCCCCCCGGCGCCCCTCGGGGGTTCAGGAGGCCATCCATCCTGCACTGGCTCCCTTCAGGCACAGCAAGAAGGACCCTTCCCATCAATCTCCCTAGCCTCCCAGGTTAAAGGACTGCTTTACCACTTCCACAGCTTCCATTATTTCCTGGGGCAATATTCTCTGGGTTTTTCAAGGTCAAGAAAGGGGGAGATGAGAGCACTTACAGTTTACTCCACTATCTCAGCTTCTGGAAGTTCAAGTAGGTGACTTTCAAACATCTGGTCTGTGGGCTGATAGGCCCAGGAGTAGCTGCTGCCACTACTGCAAGCCCTGCATTTGTCTCTCACCCAGGTTCAACACACCCCTGTCCTATGCTGAGAGGTTTGGGAATAGCCAATGTCAGGGGTGATTCAGTTCACCAGGACTCACTCCTGCTCCATAATAGTTGGGTCTGTGCTGCTGCAGCCTGCACACTCCATGCTCTGCACTCGCCCTGCCCAGTGCAACAAATCCTATCCTTCCACTTTCCTGGGCTGAAAATCTGCCACACTCTCTCTCCTAGTGGATTCTGCCACTCTAAAATTTGTTCACATTTAATTTTTAGAGGTACCAGAAAGAATTTATGGGAGAGCTCAGGTAAGTCCCTGCTCTTATTCCACCATCTTGACTCTTCCCCCCTCCCCACCTTTTTTTAAAGAAGTTTATACTCAGTAAGGGAAACGAGAACCACAGGTCTAAAATTGAACTCATTATCTTTTCCCCTAAACATTCCCTGACTCATACCTTCCCTGAAATTATAGTCCCTCCTCTCACTCCCTCCACCATATTCCATGTACCCATGTCCAATCTCTTGCTAAAGGTTGTTAATTTTATTTATTTTTGCAATCTCTCAAATATATCTCCTTCAATTCTCCAATGCTGCCCTCACACAGGTGAAGGCGCATATGACCTACAAAAACTTACTGATGGATCTCCCTGTAACAGTCCTCTCAGTACTCCAATCCATTCTTCATCAGTCACTAAAGTGATTTCCAAGCCTCGGTCCAACCATGGTACCTCCTGACTTAATAAAATCAAGTGGCTCCAAATCACCTCCAGGATCAAATGCAAAATCCTTTTTTCACCTTCAAATTTCTTCGTAATCTAGCTACTCCCTACCTGTCCAATATTGTTATGCCTTCCTTTTACCACCTGTTTTTTGATTCAGTTAGACTGAGTTCCTTGCTGTTTCCTTAACAAGTTACTCCATCTCTAAGCTCTAGTCATTTCATCTGTCTGTCTCCATTCCTGGGATGTATTCCCTTCTCATCTCTCCCTCCAGACTTCCATGTCTTATTTCAAACCCAAAAGAAAACACACTTTCTACTGGAAGCCCTTCCTAAATCTCTTAAAATTCTAATGACTCTGTGTTAATTATTTCCTCTGTTAATTCTATCCATTGAATAATGCATATAGCTTATTTTTCCATATTTGTTCGCTTGTTGTCTCTCCTATCAAATTGTGAGCTCCCTGAGGGCAGGAACTGTCTTTTGCCTTTTTCTGTATCCCCAGCGTTTAGCGCAATGCCTGGCACACATGAGCTTATTAAGTCCTTATTGACTGCCTGATTTACCGAATGTAGCAGGCCCAGAAGAACTTCCTATGTACTATATAAATATATGCATATATAAAGTTATATAAGCTTATGTGATATATACATGATATATAAGTGTTATAATACATACATGTATACACATATATATATATATATAATTCACAAGAGACTTTTGAAAGATAATCACACTAAAATATGTCACAGTATTAGAAGAAATGTCTTAATTTTCTAAAAATATGAAAGAGTCTTCAGGCTGTAAGTCAGTAAATACATGCAATACTTTACTGTGTTTCCATACATCTTATTTTATGCATTTCTTTTTTATTTACTTTGTTCACTTTTTAAACTCTATTTATATTGTTATTTCTCTAATAGGCTTTCTCATTCATATACAGATAAATGATATGTTCATAGACTAGATTATATTCCTTTTTATACAAATGCTAAGAAATTTTCCTTTTGAGATTAAAATCAAAAGGACTAGTTAGTTAACAAAAACAGAAAAAGGCATCTCTATTCATGATAATATTTATAATAGAAATTTTATTGTACTGAAGAAATAAAGCAGGGGCGGCTAGGTAGCACAGTGAACAGAGCACCAGTTGTGGAGTCAGGAGGACCTGAGTTCAAATCTAGTCTAAGGCATTTAACATTTACTGTGTGACCTTGGGCAAGTCACTTAACCCCTATTGCCCAACCTTCGCCCCTCCAAAAAGAAAGGGAAAAAAAAAGAAATAAAGCAGATATCTGTAGCAGCAAGAACCCTAGCATACCCAGGATGGCTGCCAACCCAGCTTCTTAAATCTGCTTTTCTAAAGGAAAGCAACTCAAAAATGGGTTAACAACATTGTTTTAATCAAACATATGTCATTTACCTAGTTAAGGGAAAAAAGGTCAGCACCCCAAACTTCGGAGAATACAAAAAAGTTACAAGTAGACAAAAATACAAAGAAACATCAGCAGACAGACTTCCAACTGTCTGACCATTACATCCATACCTAGTCAATTACCAGAGGGGGAAGCACCAATATCTGGGTTCTCAAAGCCAGGGGGCTCAACGGCTGCCCAGAGTCCCATCTGGTCAAATTACATATCTCTTTTCAAAGTGATCCCCAAAACAAACCCCCACATCAGAGTATATATAGCCTTCTCCTGGCTCAGAGAATGTAACAACCCTCTTGACCCACTGCCCAATCACAAAATAACAAGGTGTGGACATTCGTGAAAAACAAGCTTCCTGCCACAGGCTCCATGTGACCATCAGCCTATGGGGGTGGGCGGCAGATTATATTTTCAAATCAAGGAAGGTTCTCAGAGTCACTTAAGCCTATCAAAGTGCCTAAGGACCAAACTTTTCCAGGAAGAAATGCCATGAGAAGACATTTCCCCTCCATCCCTTTGTAAAGGTGTGTTCCAAGGATATTGAGGATTTTATATAATGTGAGATGTTTTGGATATGTTGATTGGTTTTGCTAATTTTTTTGTCTGTTTCTTCATTCTTTTAATTGTTCCCAGGAAAAGCTGTCAGAGAGTTGGGAAGGGGAAGAAAAGGAGTTAAAAAGTAAGTGATATAAAAACAAAAAAAACCCAAAATCATTAAAATCAATCTTTAAAAGATTATATTGTCTGCAAGATCCTTAAAAAGTCCACTCATGTTAATATCTGCCTGAGAGAACCACATTTCCTTGTTAGGAGTACACTGAAATGACATTGAAAGTGTAAAAATACACTATCTCCCATTCCAAAGGGATAGGCCCTAGAGATACTTATGAATAAACAAATATGAAAGCATTTGGTTTTGACAGAAAATGTTTCTGGCAGCTGCCCACTCTTTCTTCAAAATTCTTTTTTTCATTCAATGTTCTTTTGCTTTTTCTGATTACATCAGGGAAAAGGGTTCAATTAAGTGTTAATAGCATTTAATACTTCATAATCTTCCTTTTAACATGGAGGGCGTACACCTGCATCGAGGCAATATTGAGTTAACATCTGGGTAGGCCTAGAGATTGACCCAAAGAAATGCGAGGCAGGGAAGTTTGGAAACACACATCCATAATCCACAAATCTCTAGATTTTTTTGTGTATACTGCAAGTTTAGAAAAACTTGAAAAAAATTCTTATGTAAGGACAATTTTTATCAGCTATAAAAAGAATGCTCCCATAAGCCAGTCAGAAAACTATTCAGTGGTGTTGGCTCTGACAGTTTCCTGCATAGACCACAAAATAAAGGATTTAAATATGCCCTAAATGATCACAGTTAAATCCATTAGGAGAATAAGAATCCACATTTATTTAGTGATTTAAAATTTAAAAAGTTTTTTTTTTCTTAAAGCAAAACTATAAGGTTGACAGAACAGGTATGATTATGTTCTTTATATTAAAAATGGAGAGTATAGAAATATAAAAAGAAGTATCAATAACATATGTGTGCATATATATATATATATAATGCATAGAAAAAAGGACAAAAGAAGAACACAAAAAATAGCAGTTTTCTGTTACTTATATTACTGTGTATATAAACATACACATATGTAAGTATATGTATGTATATAAATATACATATACACACATGCATAAATAAGCTGCATGTAACAATTTTTAAATTGTTTATATAAACATTTTTCTTATTCTTTGTATACTGAAACATTTGTTTTTGTTGATTAAGTTCATGGAATTGAATTAAGAAAAAATGTTTATTGATTTATTTTGAAACAAAGGGGATCAGAAATTTGAGTGACCTTTTGACAGTCACACAGTATTTGATGTTGTATTTTTTTTAGCCTAGGTCATAAATTGATAACAGGAAAAAGTATCCCAAAGGTTGTATAGCCTCATCCTTTCACTTCACTAATGAGAAAACTGATGACTAGAGATGTTTGCTGCCCACCTTTGGGCATCTTCTCAGTCCAGCTAACTCACCTATGTTTTCTCTTTTAAATCTTGAGACTTTCCAGGGAGCAGGGGATTAAACAAGACCAAACTGGATCCTTATGGCCTCCTTGGTATTGACCCTTCTCAGGGAATTCTGCACTACGCTAGATCCAGTCAGCCTTTGATCTCTTAGTTTCTGGTACTTCCCAGGAGACATGGAGTCACCCCATGGAGTCACCCCAAATCCAATATACTTTCCTGGAGCCTCTTTGCCTTCTAGGTTTTCCAAAGATCTCTGCCCTAGATCTAGGTCTCAGGCTTCTGGGTACTTTATACCAGGTCCTTCACCAGTGGTTTTGAGGCTATTCCCAAAACAAATCCCCTCAAATTGCCAACTCCTACTACACATTTGATCTTTTTCAGGCTTTAGTTTTATCTGTTCCTGCCTATTGGCAATTCACCTTCCTGGTTTTCACAGGACATAGGAGCAACTATAGACATAAGTATGGACTTGAGGTATGGCTTTTTCTTTTTCCTTCAATGTACTTCTCTCCAGTTACTAATAATAAATCAATAGACAGATATCTAAACAATAAAAGATTTACTAAATGTTTACTATGTGTCAGGCACTGAGTTAAGCACTGAGGATTTTTAAAAAGGCAAAATACAAACCCTGCTTTTGAGGAGTTTACAATCTTGTATGGAAAGACAAGACGTAAAAAGACACTGCTGGGGACTGGAGGATGGGAACAACAAGAAGCAAGGACATGATCAAGTCTTGCAGCAAGGTGGAAAATGACAAAAATATCTAACTTGAGCCTGTCCTTAAACAGAGGATCTGGGAGGAGTTCTTTGACATCCTCCCTCTACCGTCTCCAATGAGAGAAAGAATTTCAAGGGGAAAGACTACTGAGTAGATGAAAATTTCAGGGTTAATTTGGTCTTTTAGGGAGATGAGTTTCTGAAGACAAAGGTGAAGTTCAAGTGATCATCTTGTGGGAATTATGATTTGTCTGCCCTGGAGCTCCTCCTTAAGCATCATCATCCTCATGATCCTTATCATCATCATTTATACCATACTAGAAGATTTCCAGATTTCTATTATCTATTACCTTATTTAATTCTCACAACAAACATGGGGAATTGGTATTAATATACTCATTGTACAGATGAGGAAACTGAGGCAGGTCAAAGTTAAGTGACTTATCTAGGATAACATAACTAGAAATTATCTAAGGCTGGATTTGAACTAAGGTTTTCCTGACTACAACTTCATTACTGTACTTTGCCAACTAGCTGCCTCTGATTGGCTTGGTTGGGGAAAACTTCTAGTAAAAAACAGTATTTTGGGGGGTCTTTTTGGAGGATGGAAATCAAGGGAATTGGGGTTAAGTGACTTGCCCAAGGTCACAGAGTTAGTAAGTGTTAAGTGTCTGAGACCACATTTGAACTCAGGTCTTCCTGACTCTAGGGCCAGTACTCTACTCACTGCACCACCTAGCTGCCCCCAAAATAATATTTTAGTGGGGACTTAGTGGAAAATGGAGAGGTCAGTAGATGGAGCAGCAGAAGAAGAGTGTTCTAGGCATAAGGGAAAGTCAGAGAAAATATTCAAAAAAAAGCTAAGAAATAGAAAATCTTGTTCATGAAATAACCAGGAGACAAGTGTCACTGAATTGAAGAATACATGTCTGAAAAGAAGGTTTAAGAAAACTGTAACTGTGAGAAGGAGCTAAGTTATGAAGAGCTTTGAGTGCTAATCAAAACATTTCATATTTGATCCATGAAGCCACTGGAGTTTGTCAAATATGGCTATAATATGATCAGACTTGTGCTTTAGGAAAATCATTTTAGTGGTTGAATGGATGATGTATTGGAATGGAGAGAGAGGGTTAAGCAAGTTTGACTCAAAAGTCATTTATTGCAATAACGCAGGTCTGAGGTGATGAGGGCCTGCATTATAACTGTCAGTGGCAGAAGAAAAGAGCGAGGCATATTTGAGAGATGCTGCATAGGTGAAAACAATAGGCCTTGAAAACTGATTGGTTATGGGTGGTGAGAGATACCGAGGAGTCCAGGATAGTTCTAAGATTGTAAGCCTGAGGGACTGTTAGGATAGTTTTACCTTTTATAGTAGCAGGGAAGAGAGGAATGGGGAAAGGTTCAAAGAGAAAGAAAATATTATTATTTGTTCCTAGTTAAGATTGGCAAATAAATAAATTTACTCAGTCTAATCATTTGACTCCACATTTACCCTTTTCTGTGGAGTCCCCTTTCTATCTCTCCCCTAAGGCTCTATCACCTAGATCTTTCTAAGTTTCTCCTTGTCAAAAACTACTTCCAGGAAAGGAAGTATTCATTCACATTAAGGTATAAATGACTCAAAACACTTTAAAGTAATACTTATCAATTATTAATAAAGTAGCATGCTATTACCAAGGACAATATTTTCAATTATTTTTAGAAATCAGACATCATCAATCTAATAGGTGAAATATTTTCAAGGGTCAATATTTCCAAGGATACCTGAAATCAGTCAATCAATAAGCATTTATTAACCACTTACTATTCCCTAGACCCCATGTAAGTAACCACTTAATCTGCCTGTGAATAAGGCAATAAAGTTATGTGTATATCATCCATAAGTCTTCAAAGTCAGCCTGCATCTTGGATTCATTCATTCACAAAGCATTTATTAATTTTTTACCATCTGCATAGTCTTTTATAAGGTGCTATCATGACACTGAATAATGATTTCATTTATTAGATTTGATTATCTTGTCTTGAGAAGCATAGTAGTAATGATACACTAACCTGAACATAGCTATTGCATCATAGCTCTAGAACTGAAAGGGGACTTCAAGGTCAACCCTTTCATTTTACATTTGAGAAAATTGAGACTCATATAGATAAAATTATTTGATTCTCATCAAGAATGGGGTAAAGAGGAAGGGACCTTAAAATTAATTAAAATTAAAATTAAACTTTCTACCTTTCAACTTTTCAGCAATAGAACTTTTTTTAATTTGTATTTGATTCTTAAGTAATGTTTGTTGAATTATGATTTGTTTTGCAAATGGGAAAATACTGAAGCCTAGGGATGTGCAATGAGCCTTACAAAAGATTACCTCAACAGTCAATGACAGAATTGAGGCTTGAATAGTGTTTTCCTGATACTTAAACCAGTAGCTTTTCCATGTTAACATTTTACATTATTAGATGGTTGCTATTAATTAGAATGCCTCATTTTTAGGAGGCAAGGTTAAAATTCGTTAAAGGTTAAAAAATCTATTGAGATTTATTCACAAATGTCTTACAAACTTTAATATTTCTATGAATAAGAATTATCAAGTCAAAATAAGGTATTTAATTAATGTTGCATTTTTTTAAATGGACAATTATCACATCTCTTAACTTTCCCAGAAACTTGAGGCATTTAATATTATTTCCTGTCTGTTGGAGTAGAGGTGCTAATGCAATTTTTGACAGGAAAATGAGAACATAACAACAAAAAGTTTTCTGTTAAGATTATGTATCCAAATACAGAATTTATTTCTTATTTTTTTCTAGATTTTTTGCTATGTGTTTAAATGTACCATAATTATCTTGCAGGTAACAACTAAAAGAACTCATGCATGGCTTAAAGGGCTTATATTGTTTCATTTCATACTCTTTACATTTAAATAGAAATTGCCAAAATTTAAATAGCATGAATATGTCAGATAAAATAATAATGACATTTGATTGGTAAACAGATCAATTTGAGGCTGCATGTTTGTTGACCGAATATGTTTCATGTGTCTGATATAGAGGCAATTTTCATTTAAATAAGGAGTTTTTAGATTTAAAGTAAAATATTTACCTCTAATTTCAAAAATTGCAAATATACTGTAGGGGGAAAAACAGCCCTCTAGCTTTGGAGTTACATGACTTGCATTTCAATAACACCAATTTTACTTCTTACCTCTGTGACATTGGGTAAATCATTTTACCTATATGGGTCTGCATTTTATTAAATTTAAAATAAGAAGGTTTATGTTGAATGCCACTTTCAGCTCTAGAGTAATGATGCAAGGTCTACATACAGGGTAAGGCATCATTGCTACTATGCTTCTCAGGATTCCTATCTTTTCTAGAAATTTCCTATTTTTAGATAGATTTCAAAGGATTGCCTTTCTAGTTCTTGCTTGACATAAAGCTCCAAAACAAAAGTTACATGATGCAAGACATTTTAAAAGCTTTATTTTTTATTTTTTACTTTAGCTTAATTTCTTCCATCTGCACAGATATAATTTAAATATAAATAAATACAAACAGATATTCTAAGTTGGATCATGATAACATTTTTCATCTATCTCTAGTACATGCAAATGCATCAGGTCAATTGATGTAGCATGACTCTGAGGTATTGTAAAATTCTATTCCTTCTAGTAAGTTAGAAAGAACTGGAAAGAAATGTTAGCAATTTAGCAATCATGTTGCAAATGTAACACCTGCAGATAATCAAGAAACATTTTTTGTCCCTTCTGAAGAGGACTTTTACCTGAGGAATTCAATTCAACTCAGATTTATTAAATGTTTACTATAAACCAGGCAATGTGAACAGTTCCAGTGTTGCAAAAATATAAGTGAAAGTCTCTGTCCTCAAGGAGCTTACATTCTACTAGGGAATTATCACTTTGTGTATGAACAGATACATCCAATTATATATAAAAAAATTAAGAGGTAGAAAACTAACACTGGAATTACCATTTCTTATCTAGAAACTAAGTTTACTAGCAGTGGCCGAGAAGAATATATGTGTCTGGGAAATTGTAGGACTGATGAAATTTGAAGGTATTAAATTGAAAATGGAAATGTAAGTAGTCTGCTCACATAACTTTTCTCTACTCTCCATCACCTTAATTCAGGCCCTCTTTACTTCTTGTGTAGACTATAGTAATGTCCTCCTAATTTGCTTCCCTGCCTCAATGCCCTCCCCACTCAAGTGTATCCTCCACATAGCTGCCAAAGTGATTTTTCTTAAGTACAGATCTGACCATGTGACTCCCCAAATTTATTGAACTCTAGTGACTCTTAAGAAACTCTAGGACAAAATACAAACATTTCTGACTTTTAAAGGCCTTTGAAATTTGGATCCAATCTATATTTCCACTATCAGTATGGATTATTCTTTCTCCTCCCCTCTACAACCCAGTCAAACTAGACTTGTCTATGTTCCTCACCCACATCACAAATCTATGTTGTTGTTTTTTTAACTAGTCATTCTCCATAAACTGCCCTTATACATAGAAATCAGACACTAGAAAAAGAGTTTTAATGAGCTATAATGGGTAGCTAGATGTCGTTGTGAATCTAGCACTGGGCATGGAGTCAGGAACACATGAGTTCAAATCTAGCCTCAGATACTAGCTCTATGACTTTGGTCAAGTAATTTAATCTCTGTTTGTCTTAATCAACAGGTGAAAGAAATGGCAAACCATTCCAGCATCTTTGCCAAGAAATCTCAATGGACAGTCTGATCCATGGGGTCATGAAGTACCAGACACAACTGAAACATAGAACAACATGCCAATGAAATAAATTATGAGATATGGGAGACATTGGCACATGTACCTCTCAGCATGGTTTGTCTGCATCAAAGAAGATGCTGTTTTCTATAAGTGCAGTGGAAATTCAGTAGCTTAAAAGAGACATAAGATGAAAAAATTCTGAGATGTCTCCACTCCAAATGTTTACATGGACTATCTCTGCCCAACCTATGATAGAGCCTTCTGAGCTTGCATTGGTCTGATCAGAGAAACTACACCTTGACCCCAAAACCGTGATTTCATTTTGTCCCTCTTTGAGAATGAAGGACAACAAAGAACCATTTCTCAACAGATACCATCAGACAGGAAAAAGCCAGCTAAAGAGAGAGAGACAAACCAAAGAGAGGAGGTCCATCCCACTAAGATAGAGGTGAAGGTGAAAAAGAAAAACAGCTATTAACCCCCTCAGTTTGTTTTCATATTGACAGATAATCAAAGAGACTGCCTGTCATTTAGTAAGTGGTTACTAGACAAGAACCAGTTAATGAATCTGTGCTCCAAAGATGCTCTGAAGCACTTCCATTATATATTATCATGATTCTTCAGTCAGCAAGCTCATCAGGTTCTTCCATGCAGAATATGTGTGTGCATGTATATATGCATGTGTATATGTATATGTGTGTATATGTTTTCATATATTTCATATATATGAAAATACCTATCTTACCATATATAGAGTGCCTCCTACATCTGCATGAAAGGAGCTAGGGAGCCTGCTTCCTACAAAGTATATGTATGGGTATATACATATCATGGGTTAAAGCCATTTGTAAACCTTAAAGTGTTATATAAATGCAAGCCATTAGTATTATGTTTACAATTTTAAAAGTCTCTAATCTAATGACTACTTCATTTCCTGAACGTTCTACCACAGTTCTACTATGTTCAAGCAAATAAAGCAATTCAGAGGGGTTCTGGTAATGTTTAACAACTGGTCTGAGATGAGGGGATATATGCTTACCTACTTTTTTTTTTTGCTTTTGTTTTTGGAGGGGCAGTTGGTGTTAAGTGACTTGCCCAAGGTCACAAGGCTAGTAAGTATCTGAGGTCACATTTGAATTCAGGTTCTCCTGACTCTAAGGCCAGTGCTCTATTCACTGCACCACCTAACTGCCCTCAAGCTTACATACTTTTAAAGTTTAATCTAAAACATTAACATTTTTTAAATGTAAACAATCAACAAAACAATATATCAAGTCCTGATTTGTAGGTTGTAAGTTTCTGAGATAAAATTGTTCACACTGAAAATTTGACTACCAGCTCTGACGAGTCTGTTAGAGCTGTCTCCATCACACCTCTGTTAGCACATGTATGCACATGCACACATAAACCCACACATATATACATACATATAATGTTTATGTGTGTATATATGTATAGTGTAGATTTACCTATACATACACATGTATTTATGTGACTGCATAAATTTATGAATGTATATGTGCTCATGTATATATAAATGCACATTTACTTCTATATATGTACATAAATGTTTCTATATGTGTGTGTATACATCTACATATATATATATACACACACACACATTTACATATATCACATAAAGCAGAAATTTAAAACAGTGAAGGGAATAGTGAGAGATCACCTATGTGTTTTCAATGAAATCAAGGTCCTCAGCCTGGATGAGTTATATTACACAATTCTGGGAGAAACTGAAGATGTTGCAAAGATGTGGTTACTAAATCTTTAAGAGTTCTCTGTGGTATCATGGTGAATTGAAGAGGTGCTGCAGGAATGAAGATATATAAATACAGTTATTTTCCAAAATAATAAAAACATTCATATTTTGAACTACAGATCTGTGACTTTAATGTTAATTTCTTGTAAAATTCTGGAAATGATTAGGGCTATTTTTTTGTAAGCACTTAGAATGGAAAAACAGTGACCAGCATCAGTTGAAAATGATAGTTGAAAAAGAATAAATAAGGTCACATTAACTAATGTGCAATTTGGACAGTATTCCTAGACTGATAGATTCAATCTAATGGAACTCAACTGATCTAGTACATCAAGATTTAATCAATGTATATGAGAAATTATCTCATGATATTCTTGTTGATATTATGGATGGAAGAATGAATGGTTTCAGGTGGATTTGAAGCCACTAAGTACACTAAATGTTAGAGGGGATGAAGGGCACAATAAGCAGTTCATGGACTCAATATGAATCAGCAGTGTGGTGTAGCAATCAAATATGCTAATGTAATCTTGGGATACATAAATAGAAATAGAATGTCAAGTGCAATGAAGGTCGTAATCCCTCTGTACACTGTCCTTGTCAAACTAAAACTGGAGAATTACATCTTATTTTAGGTATCATTACAAGAAGGATACTGCCAAATTAAATATATCCAGATTCGGGGAAAGGAAAGGCAGAATGATGAAAGAAATAGAGATTAGTTGCTAGCCTTTTGTCAAGAAAACCTGTTGATTACACTTTTGCAACATCTCTCAAATATACCTCTTTCTGTTATCAAATATACCTCTGATGATGTAGCTACCCTGATGCAGGGTATCTCATCACCTCATGTATAAACCATAGGTTAGTGGTTGCTCTGCCTGCCACAAATCTCTCCCCGTGCCAGAGTATTCTACGTTCAACCCTAAAAGTGCCTTTCATAAAGCACAATTCTGACCATGTTAACTCCGTAATAATCAATAAACTCAAACGGCTCACTGTCACCTCTAAGATGAAATACAAAATCCTCTGTTTGATTGTTAAAGCCCTAAGCAGTTTCCATTCTCAACTTTCCAACCCCCCCCCCCCATACTTTTTACCCTCCTCTCCCACACAATCTTTGATCCAGGGACAACTAGCCTCCAGGCTGTTCCATGAAGAAGACACTCTTCCTAGCTCCAGGCATTTTGTGGCTGTCCCCCATGACCAAACACCTCTCCTTTCCCATCTCCACCCTTTGGTTACTCTATAGTCCTTTCAGTCCCAACTAAAATCTTACCTATTATAGAAAGCCTTTCCCAAACTCTCTTAATTCTAGTAATTTTAATTACTAATTACCTTTCCTCATACCTTTTAATTCTAGTAATTTTAATAACTAACCCCTATATTAATTATTTTATATTAATCCTTTGTATAACTTGTTTGTAGATATTGTTTGTCTGTTGTCTCACCCAATAGATTGTCAGATCCTTAAAGCTAGGGAATATATTTTGATTTTCTTTGTACCCCCAGAGCTACAGACAATTTACTACTACTGGCAAGCAGTACATGCTTAATAATGGCTTATTGACTGACTGACTAGAAGGATATCATATAAAGGTTTTTTGAAGTAAGTAGGAAGCTTTAGCCTAGAAAAGAGAAAACATAAGTGCAATGTGGCAATGCGATAACAATCTTCCAAGATTTCCTGGAATATCACATGTAAGAATTACTAGACTTGTTCATCTGGACCTCAGAGGGCAAAATCAGGAGCACAGTTTAGCGAAAATTATAAGGCATATTTCAAAATAATTTAAGAAAAAAGATTTCCTGAAGATCAGAATTGCACAAATATGGAATATACTGTCTTAAGGAATATCTAGTATCTTAGGATTGAGATTCTTCAGTTGGAAACTTGTTAGAATGTGGGAGAAAGGAGTCAGACTTTTGGTGGGCGTTTGGATAAATATTGAAGCTCCTTCTAATTCTATTTAATTCCAAAACATTTACTAGGGGAGTGCTAAAAAGGCAAAAAGCAATCATCTTTTAAACTAAAAGTGTTTAGGGAGACATTGGAGAATCATTAAGAGACGTATAGACTGGATGGATACATGATTCATGTAGCCATATCTGAGATCCTTTTCAGCTCTAAAGTATATGATAGTAGAATATCAGATAGATGATTCTTTTGATCCCTATATATTCCAATAAGTATTAACCAGTTTCATAGGATTCCCTAGGGGCCATGGTAATTAGTTCCATGTAGTAGGATTCAAACTTTAATCCAATGTTCACCACTTATGAGTTATGAAGCTCACTTACACAACCACAAAAATGCTGACAAAAATCTTCATCCTGTTTTACTCAAAATCCATATCCAAGCCTAGAATGCAAATATTGGCATAATATGGAAAGCCCCCCACCCATTCGTTTTTGTGCCTCTGGACTACCCTCAATATGAACAGGTGACCATTTTATGACCACTTAGTCACCAGGAATGACTACTGTCTTATTCATCTTATAACCACTGAATCAGTGAAGATGACACTTGCCTTTCCCATCTTATGACCACCCATGCTGATGCATCATTTCTGGTTCTCCTAGAGAATCAAAAACAAGGTCAACTAAAAAGATTTTGTAAATTTGTAAACATGCCACTTTTGGATGTTTGGATATCAAACCCTATGCAAGTAAGACCCTGGGGAAAGGAGGCATCTCAGATCATAAGGAAGATCAGAGTGCCACTTCATTAGAGGGGCCATGGACTCTTTAATAAAGTGCTATTGACTTAAAGCTCTGCCTCACTTGTCTTTCTTGGAGACTGGACAATTTTGGACGCCACAGATATTAATTTAAAAATGCACAAAAGGCAAAAGTTATTGATTGTGTATACTAATATTCCTTTATTACTAAAATTATATATATTCAAATCCTGTTTTTAAAGAAGCAAGAAAGAGAAAGATACCTTTTTACATACAGACTATGATTTCATCTGGAGGGGCAACTTCCTCCTTGGGAGAAGGTGCTAAAATCCAGGCCCATCAATGAATCAGTATTTAAGCCCAAGGAAGTTGATTGAGACAATTAGAGGGTAAGCAACTTGTCCAGTGGCAAGGAACTGAACAGACGTCTTCCTGGCTCTAAGTCCTGCAAATAATACAATATATTATATATATGTAATTTGTTTGTATATTTTAATTAACATTCTTATTCATGATTTAATGTTTTTGATTATAGGATTTTTTTTTTGTTGCTTCCTGGAGTTAAAGATTCAAAGAATATTCAACTCTAAAACTCTTTTAAAATACCAGAATTATTTTTAAAGAAATTCTTTGATGTTGGGTGTTTGTATATCTGTGTTTGTTTCAAAAAGAAATTAGATGGAAGAGTAAAATGGTTTTTGCTAACTTACTTTGTCAAACCCTAATGAGAGAAACTATGTTTAGCCCTGGTTTCAAGCCAGTAGCAGAGAATAATGATTTGAGACTTGATGTCTGCATGAGAATGCAGGAGGGAGGGAGGGAGGGACAGAGGAGGAGAGCAGGATGGAGGGGGGAAGAAAGAGAGACAGAGAGAGAGACAGAGACAGAGAGAGAAAGAGAAACAGAGACAGAAAGACTGAGAGACAGAGAAAGATACAAAAGGACAGCAACAGAAACAGAAAGACAAAGACAGAGAGAGACAAACAGAGAGAGAAAGACAGAGACAAAGTCAGAGAGACAGAACCAGAGAGACAGAAAGACAGACAGAGAGAGAGAGAAAGACAGAGAAAGAGAAAGAGACATGGAGATGAGAGACAGAGATAGAAACACAGCGACAAAGACAGAGAGAAACAGAGATAAAGACAGAGACAGAAACACAAAGACAGAGACAGAAACAAAGTCAGAGAGAGAAAGACAAAAAGATGGCGAGACAGAAAAAGACAGAGACAGAATCAGGGAGGAAAAGACAGAGACACAGAGACAGAGATAGAAACACAGAGAAAAAGACAGAGACAGAAATAGAGACAGGGAGATAGAGAGACAAGGAGACAGAGACAAAACAGAGAGGATATGTTAAAGTACCATCATTTCCTTCAATGTCTACCTCCCAAAGTATATTTTCTCTCATCCTACAGTCTGGAACCGTACATGGAATCAAAAGTCTTGGTAATTTTTCTTTTTAATTGCTAGAATTTTATGACTATAAAAAGCATCCATTTTATGGTCATCTTTGAACAAATAAAACCTAGGTCTGGGTCTAGTTGACTCTCCTTCCCTCATTTTACCATTTAGGAAGCTAAGGTCAGAAGAAGTGAAGGGATATATTGAAGGATGCAAAAGGGCTGTCCTTCCACCTGTTGGATTTTACAAAAAAAATTAATAAAACATTATTATTTACTATTCCTCTCATTAATTTTCATTCATCTAGTGTATAAGGAAATTGAATTTTATATTGGAAAAATAATTTGCCATATTTCCTATGATGCTGGAATATATTTATAAATTTTTGAATCAGGATCATCTTCTAGGATTTACATTAAGGTTCCAGGAGGAAGAAAGAAAAATGTCACTTCTCCAAATGTCTCTCTTTTCTCATGCCAATTCTGCCCTTTCCCTAGGTACACACCACAGAATTATGATTCACTTCAAAAATAAAGTTAGTCTTATATAAATACTTGATGTTTGAACGCAGAGTTTCACATGTAAGCATTTTTAAGGTTAATTATTTTCACTTACAAAATAATCTCATCGGTGTTGTATTTTGAAAGAACTCAAATTCTTCAAGAATATGGAAGCGTATTATCAATGAGGTGACTTGGCATGAAGCAGGTTTCAACTGTGATCTTATTGTGCACTACAAACAGTAAAAGAGGCACAAAGTGTGGAGCTTTACAGGTTGGTTACAATGCAAATAACTATTGTGTTGATTTAAAAGTCTAAGGCAAAATATTGCATTCAATAAGTACAAAATACAATAAGTCTGGAAACTAACTCAATTTCATAAAATAAATTAGAGTCAGAAATGTAAAAATTCTAAGACTTTTTTTTTAATTGCCAAAAGAAAGTTTGTAACCTAGAAAATTTAAAAACATTTATCTTTACCTGTTGGGGGAAAAAGTCTCCCAGGGAAAAGTGTTAGAAAGATTTTGGAAACAAGCATGTACCCATGGAGTTGTGTAGGAAAATTATTTTTTTAAAATTTCATATTGTTCTTCCTCTGTTTTTAATAGTGATATGTTTGTCAAGCAATATGTGGATTGACAGGTGAAAGGAATGTAGTTATACATTTTAAATCAGGGTCATCTTCCTAAATTTAGAAATTTATAAGTAGCTCCATGGTCTAATTGATAGAATACTCGGCTATGACCTAGGTAACATTTATTTATTCCTAACCCTGACACTGACTTGAATTTTTGTTACATTTATTCACCCACACAAATTCTATTTGATTAATAATATAAATAGAATATTAGTTTATACTATGCATTTCATTTTTTATGTTAGAATACCAGTATTAGTGATTACAGGCAAAAGAAATACAAATTTAGCTTTTTTCTTCTGGTAGGTATTCTTATATAATAATCAGTTACGTATAGAGCACAACTGGAATTGTAAACAAAATGATCCAACATCATTGGAAACATAGCAAATTACTTTCCAAATATGAAATTCTATTTCTTTTTACACAGGATGAATGAAGATTAGAGGAATATTAAATAATAATGGTTTACCAACTTTGTTTTTTACTACCTAGCTGTAGTAAGTAGGATAAGCCATTGTGTGTCTTTCAATATATCCT
Organism: Petaurus breviceps papuanus; assembly: GCF_028583685.1. Classification (NCBI taxonomy): domain Eukaryota; kingdom Metazoa; phylum Chordata; class Mammalia; order Diprotodontia; family Petauridae; genus Petaurus; species Petaurus breviceps. Next base: position 9,441,204 of record NW_027187372.1, read on the forward strand.
TTCACTTCTCCTTACTTTAGTTTCCTAAGTGGTCAAAGGCCTAAGTTTCATTTGTTCAAAGATGACCATAAAATGGATACTTTGAATATCCATTAAGTTCTAGAAATTAAAAAGAAAACTACCAAGACATTTAAAATAAATTCAGTTTGGGTACTAATTACGTACTTCATTATGATAAAGGACAAAATATTATTAACATAATGGCTGGAGGGAGATAGTACCCTTACTAACCCTTTCCTTCTGGGCTGTGATCATTTCATAGCATGCTGGCCATAGAAAACCATCTTTCTCACTAAGGCAATTCGCTATGTCACATTTTGTTTTTTGCTGATGTTTCAGGACATGGCTTTACTTGACAAGATATTTCCTAGAGGACATACAAAACATCTTTCCAGATGTTCTATTCCTCCAGTAGTTATGTGTCTTTTTTGCATCATTCTGTCTCTCAACCACATGTTCATTGAAATTTCTCATTTTGCAAAGTCAATATAGATTTATTCACAACGACGTAACACTTAAATTGAAAGCGATGTGATATAATAATTTCTATAACATTAGAAATTGAGATAAAATAATAACCCCTGGAATATAGAATATAACATGCCAAAATGTATATTTAGTATAATTCCACTAATACTTTAGATAAGTTCAAATATGTGATATTATATTGTTAAGTACAAACCATTCTTGATATTTGTAATGCACCTTTCCGAAAGATATACTTCAATATTTTCAGGGTCTATCATCAGTGGGATTGCACATTTATTGGCAAAAATGGCAATCATTGTATATCTTTGTAGAGCATATCAATGAATAGTTACATGCCCATCATCTTATGGCCAACCTAGTGAAAAATCGTTCCAAGAATATACTGGTTATCTTAACAAAAGACAGACCATTTGTACCCAACCCATATCATGTAACACTGTCCTAGTGTCCAAGGACCCCAGGTGACCTTTATGCATCAATGGGGCTTTGGAATAGGACTTTAGTGTAGGATTGTCAAAACCATGATGTCACCATAAGTTAATGGTATTCATTATGTAACCTCTACCAACTCTGCGATTCAAGTTTACTAATATCATACCTTTTTCTTCAAAGCAAAATTTAAGACTTCCTTTCATTTGGTACTTTTACCTTATTTGTTTATTATCTTATTTCTATATATGTTATCAATGGATAATTCTCATATAGTAAATTCATTTCTATGAAAATGATGATGTATCAGAGATTTACTATCCGTCTAGCACAATATAGGCTTAATAGGAACAAGCTAAAGTAATAATAGGAACCAAACAAATGCTCATTAATTTATTGCTTTTTACTCTTAAAGACATGAAAATAATCTGTTAATATTAAAATACGAAAATACAAATAAACCACCCATACTTGAGGTTTCTGGGAATTTCCTATACAACAAAGATGCATTTAGCCTTCCTTCTATTTGCCATTTTTATTATAACACAAATATCCATTGAGCTGGACTAATTAAAAAAAATAATACACTTTAATTATTTGCATGACAAATAGAAATCTAAAAAATGTTTATGTCTCTGCTTTACACTTTCTTAGATGTGTCCTTTGTTATCATGTGTGTAACTATCCATTAAATGTCCCATTTTTTCCAAATACAGATTATTAAAATAAAAATCCTCCTAAAGAAAACAAATATTTTCATAATCTCCATCCCTCCATCATCTCTCCAGGATTGCTCGGCTACCATGCTCCTGGCTTTATAGACCTGACTTTCTATATATATTCACAGAGCAGCCTGTAATTCTATGGAGCCCCAGTCTACTAAACAAATATACATTAAAGTCTACACTCCAATTTTATTCAATCACAATTTAGGAAAACACATGAACTACATTTGGGCCAGTATGGTCTAGAGATACAGTTATAACTTTAGGTCTAGATGTGTGTTTCAAAATTGCATAATTTCCATGCTATGTTTTACACCAAAGCATCCATTTTAGTGCTAGGATTTTGCTTTTTCCTTAAAAATATTACATTACCAGAGTTTCCTTCAAAACTAAAGTAAAAGCATCTCCATGGTAAAAAAAAAAAAAAGAGGTACATGGTATCTATAAGTAAGTATGACTATTGCTGAAAAATTAAGCCCATAGCATCCATAACCACCAGTTTCAAATTTAATTCTGAATTATTAAATATATATGCTTTATTCATTTGCATTCCAATATTGAATCAGGATAACACCAGAAGGGGAACAATATCAACTGATGAAACATAGACAAGAGGAAGCAAGGGATATTGCCTAGTTTTGCAAAGCAAACTTAATAAATATTCCAATGAATACACAACTGATTTAAATTGTCTTGTGAAGAAGGAAATAGTTGCCCCATACAGACCCCCAAGCGTTAAAAAAAACACAACAAGAAAATAACTATATTCTAGTGACTTCTAGGAATTTAATTAGTTTATATGTTAAAATGTTCCCCCACTGAAAGTTGATGTGCCAAGCATTTTTAAATGGTATTGTAACAATGAAATTTCAATGAGTATCAAAAACCTAATGTCTTCAAGTACCACTACAGAGACAAATGCCAAAGGAGGAAAATTGACTTCATTTCTCATTTGGGTTTTACATAAAATGAAGATATGCTAGACTTGGAGAAGATATAACTTGTTAGAAGTGACATCAGTCCTTTCTAAAAGTATGATCTGGAGGGTTTTGTTTGTGTTTTTACCACAAAAGTATTTTTGCTCTTGTAATGGGAATGCAAATTTGGAAGATCTTCCCTGCCCCTAGGCTAAAGTGCACCTGAAGCCTGGGGTGGGAGGCTTGTTTTTCAGTAGATACTTCTTGATTGGCCAGTGAGTCAATAAGGTTGTTACATTCTCTGAGCCAGGAGAAGGCTATATAAGCCCTGATGTGTAGCTTTGTTTTGGGACTCACTTTGAGAAGTGTTCTGTGATTTGATCTGAATTCTGGGAAGCTGTTCTTAAGAGTCCCCCGGCTTTGAAAAACCCAGATGTGGAAACCCAGATGTTGACTGGGTATGGATGTAATGGCTGGACAGTTTGGAAAGCTGTCTACTTGATCTGTTTCTGTCTTGATAATTCTGCCTGTATATTTTGAAGTTTGGGGTGCTGACCTTTTTCCCCTGAACAAGGTAAACGATATATGTCTGACTGATTAAAGTAAGCTTGTTAACCCATTTTGAGTTGCTTTCCTTTAACAAAGCAGATCCAAGAACCTGTGTGAGCAGGCACCCTGGGGACGCTGGGGTGCTTGCTGCTACAGCTCTACGCGGTCATCTCTTGCAATTATTGACCTTTGTCTCCTTTCCTAAAATCATACTTGTCAAATCTATCCTCCCAAACTGCATATTAAAGTTCACCAATAAAAATAATTTCTCAATATCATCATAGAAACATTACATATATATATTACATATTACATATATATACCCAAAAGGTCAGAAATTTTTCAGATTATTCAGGGGAGCTTTTGGGGGTGTCCAGTCTCTTTATTTTTGACTCCAGCAAGCATCAGTTGTCTTCAATCAAATTTAGGGAGTACCTTGTATGCCAGTTCCATTTAACCATTAAATAATCAGATTACTATTTACAAAGAAATATTAACTTCATAGGTACAGCAAGGCCATAAAAACATGATACCATTAAGACCTTGTATCACCTCAGTCATTGGATATAGCAAAGTAATCAGGTTCACAACTAAATTCAGTCCCTATATTGGCTGGTCCTACCAAGTTTTAAGTTCAAAGCCCATTTTGAGCCCCAAGACCTCTTGGCTTATCAGGGCTACCTTGCTAGACTGATAACATCTGCTCTAGGATTCTGCCTCACAGGTCACCATTGCTCAATTTCAGTTCAGAGGACACCACCACCTGCACTTTGAAGTACAAATGACTAATTAATCAGACCAGAACCAAACTCCAAGCTTGATTCTTAAGGTCACAAACGTAAGCGGGGGTGGAGGAGGGGAATGATTTTTTCTTACCTTGTTTAGTTCATGATGTCTGTCATTAGGTGAACAGGATCTTCACCCCTCTGGATGGAGTTCACAAAAAAAGGGAGCAAGATTGTCCCATTTTGGTCATTTTTAAACATCCTCTGTTCTGCCTATGTTGTCAGTGGAAAGAAACCATTCATTCCCACTTAGGCAGTAGAGGAACACAGAATCGCTTTTCTTAGAAATATGTCCCCAGCATCTTCCACTTGGTTGCCTCCATATTAGACCATTTGCTCATGTGCAAAGCAAAGTGTTGTTACAAAAATTACAAAAAGTTACAAAAGTAAGAACTATGCCAGAGCACAGTTTGACTAGGCAAATATATTGCTGTGCTTGAACCCCAATCCCAAAATTTACATTTCTTCCTAGCTTTCAAAACACTATCCCTGGCAGCTTCTCTGCAGCCCAAAGACGCTATGCCCAGCAATTAACTCATGAGTGGGCACCAGCAAAATAAGTATCTCTCTCCCTGGTACAGTAACAAACTGCACCAGTAAGAATTATTAGCTTGAACTGACTTTATACTACCTCATAAAATATTCTGTACCCACTCAATCAACTATACCAACTCCCTACCTCATTGTATGCATCCTGTACTCCTTATTATGTGTATGCTAGACTATAGACATACTTATTCTTCCTACATCTATCTTGTCAAACAAGACGTTGATTGGTGGCAGACAGGACAATCCTCAATTGCCCTTATCACTAGCTAACTTAGTGAGGAAGCAGGCCTAAAACCACACCTCGCTGTGCCCCAACTTGGGTTTTTCCCAATGAACTCTGGGTAAAATGCCTGCGCAGTAGATACAAAAGTGCATGTTCCTCTAAGAACTGATCACTCCTTAACCACTCACTAATACCACCCTCCTAGTTAGCATATTTGGTCCATGTTCTTACTATAATTTCTCCTATAGAAAACTTTAACTGGACCCCTTTAAGGTCGCAGGTTCCATAAGAACTTTTGCCCACTGAAAAACATACAAATAAGCCTTTGCCAACTTGACTTAAAGAATGCTTGAGTTCGTAAATTCACTCCAGATGATGAGCTCTCTGATCCTTAGGGAGTCCCTGAACCCCTCTCAAACCTCCTGGAGTCAGGAAGACCTGAGTTCAAAGCTGGCCTCTCATGTGTAACTACTTGAGTGACCCTGAACAAGTAATTTAATCTCTGTATGCCTCGGTTTTCTGAAGTGTAATATTGTAATAACCCTAACACCTTCTTCTCAGGTTTGTTGTGATGAAATGAAAGAATTTTTAAAGCACTTAGCATAGTGACTGGCACATTGAAGGGAAATAATGTCTTCTTGTCTTCCTCCATTCCTTGACTCAGGGTACCATATTTAGGAGATAGTCATTGAGCAACATATTTAGCATAATTAGTTAAAAGAGGAAACTACCTTACAACAGAATGAATTGAACTCTCACATCTCACCCTAATTTCCTAATCTCTAGCAGCAGCAGCTGTGTCTCCTGTGGTCGGTCTCTTCATCTCCTTCCCCAGTGGTCGGTCTCTTCATCTCCTTCCCCAGGAAAGCAAGGCATCCTTCTGCCATTTGCTTTGAGTACAAAATTTCTTTTTAAAAATTCTTATTTTACACAGTCTAATATCAATTTCTTTCTAAAGCTAAACCCTCTCTGCTTCTTTTCTTAATCCTATTCTTTTTCATCTGATCAAGGATCTTAGCAATTTCTTCATTCCTTTTCTCATCTTTAATCTTTCCTTACCCACATGATATGTCCCTACTAATTACAACCATACACAGGTCTTCTGCAGTAACCAATTAGCCAATCATCAAACATTTATTAAACACCTACTATGTGCCAGGCATTGGGGTTACAAATGTAATGAATAAAACTAGCTGTTCTCCAAGAGTTTATGTTTTAATGGGATATCAGTAGATCTGGTCAATTAACCAACCATTTAAGTGTTTACTATATATCAGGCAAAATGCTAAGCTCTGGGAACACAAATAAAAGCCGAAAAAATGTAGTCCCTGCCCCCAAAGAGTTTACATTCTAATGGGAAAGACAGCACATAAAAGGAAAATGAAAAGGGGTGGGGGAAGAAGGTATCATGTGTAGGGACATGATTGAGAAGCCCAGAGGTGTGTAAACTGGTAGGAAACGAAGATCTGACTGGATTGGGTGCCTTCTTTAAACAGAAGTTCCACTCAGAGGATGGGTCCACAGGGGCAGATAGTACTTATAAGGAGTCAGTTTTAGTGGTGAAGTGATCTTCCAGGATAAAGAGGTTGCTTGGGCATAATGGAAAAGCCCATACGAGTGCAGACTGATGGAACAAAAAAAAGACATAGTTAAGAAAAAAATATAAAAAAGAATATACTTAAATGAAAATAAAGTAGTTAAATGTCACATAATTTGAAAGTGGATGTGCTAGGAATAGAGGGGATCATCTTTAAAGTTTCTCTTGATTTTGACATTATCTTCAGCTATCATTCAAATTTCTAGAAAACATTATCTATATTGAATTAATTTCTTCCTCTTCAATTCATTTCTCAGCACCTCGTAATGTACCTCCTGACCCTAATCTTCAATAGAAAGTACTCTTCCAAGACTAACAATAATTTCTTAAATGCTACAATCGCCTTTTCTCCATTTTTCTCTTCCATGACCACCCTGCAACATTTGATATTATTAAACACTCCTGTCCTGCTGAATACTTTTTCTGGAGTTTTCCTGACACTGTCTTCTAGCTCTGTAACTATTTCTATGCTTGTTCTTTGTCAGTTACCTCAATTGTCCCCTCATACAAAAAGGCTTTGAGTAGTCCCTCCCTCTGCTTCTTCAAAATTATTAAGTATTTATTTGTGTATATTTTGTATTTGCTTGTCTTTTTTACTTATTTTCCTCCAGTAAAATATAAACTCTGATAAGGCAGTTACTGTTTCGTTTCTGTCCTTGTATCCCTCAGAACCATCACAGTGCCTTGCAAATATAAGGCACATAATAAATGCTATTTGAAATGAAATTAAATAAAACCTTAAAATTATAAAACATATGAGACATTACTCTCTTCTTTACTATTGAACACTTTTTTCTATTGGAATTCATTTTTATTTCAATCCCCAAATCACTGAATGTCTGAGTGTCACTTCATAGATTGTATACAAAAATCATCTCATTCGTTTAAATGATTATGTTATTAAGTTTCTTATTATCATAGAACTAGGATCTTAAAGATCATCTAATTCAAAGGATTTTATATTTATAAATGAGGAAATAGGAGTCCAACTGTAAGTTTATTCAAGGGCACAGCAGGTGATTAAGTAATGAGTAAAATCCAGGGATTATCTCCCCACCCTCCACCCCCACTCCAGTTTTCTTTCTGTAATACTTAGAGAATTGATTTAGCAATTAGCTCTACACTGCAGAGAGGGGAAAAACATGAAAAATTTGTCCCTGACCTTTAGGTGTTTATAATAATCTAGTCTGGATAAAATAAAATCTACTCATAGAAAACTAGACAACAATGTAGACAACATATGCTTTAAAAGTTCAGAGAAGGGACATATTTGGACTTTGGGGAAGTATGAGTGATCAGAGAAGAAATAATAGAAGTTTCAGCTTCTAAAGGAAATTCAACTGAGCAGCTTTGGAAAGTGAGACAATATATGAGAATTATCCAATTCATGAATCATGGTAAGAATCCTCTGGAAAGAGGCAATGGAGTAGAATTAGGTGGAAGAATGAAGAGACAGTTGAATGTTGAGTCTTCTTCATACCACATATCATGAAATAGGAGAAATAGCCTATAATGACTGAGAAGAAAAACACTTCTAAGTTATTGATATCCTGGAGCAGAACCCTAATCATTCCTCCCTATTTGCCACTCTGTGTCTGAGAAAGATTAATGGAAGGGATAGGACATCAAGTAGATCTTAAAAATGACTAAGTTTATGATAGTAAAGGGAGCAATTTATTTTAGGCAGAGAAGATAGGTAGGTTCAATAGATACAGAGGCAGAATAAATAGATATAGATACAGATAGAGATATAGATATATAAGTATACACACATATATAAATATGCATATATATGCTATATATGCTATAGTTTGGGTGGATAATTAAAGTTATCACATAGTTCAAGGTAAGTTCAGAAAGATATATTTTAGCATAATTATGAAAGGCACTAAATGACACAATGAGAATTTTGGGCATTAATAATGGCTACCCATCGTGTTTGCCATATTATCAGAAGTATGAAGTATAGATTGGATGGGAAAGAGATTGGAATTAGTAAATTCTAATAGGAGACATATGCAATAATTCTGATATGAGGCAAAGAGTTCCTCAACTAGCACTAAGTTGGTAGCTATAAAAATGGAAAGGAGAGGATGTATTGAAAGTATTATGTGAAAGAAGAATTTAAAATACTTGTTGTCTAATTAGAATATATAATGTCCTAATACACTCTAAAATATATCTTGTACCAGAGTCACTGATATATTTAAAAAGTGCTGGATTTGGAATCAGATAATTTGAGTTCAAATGTTTGTTCTACTATTTAATATCTGTCAAATCTGGGAGAAATAACTTAATTTGTCTTAAGTCCCATTCTTCTTACCTGCAAAATGAGCATGCTTGGCTAGGTCCTCCTCCTCTTTCTCCTCTTCCTTTTTTTGTGGCAATTAATGATTGCATTATGTAATGATAATTTTGTCAGGTGTGTTTACTTTGGAGTTATTATATGTGAGCATGTGGAGAGAGTTGTGAATACTGGATTTCTCTTGTGTATTCATTTGGGTAAAATAACAAATTTGGGAGATGTAGTTTTGATGTTGATAACAAAATTTTTGCATATGTGCTAAATCAGGCCCAGTCTGCTCTTTTATTCTAAGTCTTTGATTGTTATGGTACTAATTCTATGCCTTTTGTCATGTGGTTTCTCTTGCTTTAAATGTTCGCCTTGCTTCGGCTCTGCCCAACTGTGGCAAATTCAACCAAAGAACTTTGCAAGGGGAGGCAAGGTGCAAGAATCATTGACTTAGAGAAGAGAAAGTCATGATCAACAATCCTTAAGAGGTGAAAGTGGGGTAAGAATGGCTTAGTGGAGACGTGCATGTACCATCTAGTGTTGAGATGCATTGGAACCATACGTCATGAAAGTGACATTGACACAAAGGTCCAGATGCTACATGTCATAGCCACCAAGGGGAAGAAGAGAACACACATCTTGTACTTTTTAAAAGGATCATTTTAAGTCCCATTTTTTCTATGGGCCTTCTCAAATTTTTCCTAAATAATTGTCTGTGTTCACAACATAGTTTTGAATACCTTGCTTTTCTTCACTTATAACCATACTGCAGACTTACTGTAGGCAGAAAATGTATCTTATACTATGTGTTTGTTTCTAGATCATCCTAGCACTTCATACAATACCAGCTATGGAGCAGGCACCTACTAAATACTTGTTAACTTATGACAGATAAATACAATGTCATGATTTCCTATAAATTTTGAGGGAAAATTTTACTTCCTGTGGTGGAGAGTAAAGTTTAATTCAGTCAATTTAGCTACCTATTATTAACTCAGGTAAAAGATTCATTGGCAAGAATATTTGTATTAATAGTTCTAATTGAGTTGTGGTATTCCTCTGAGTAATAACTTTGAAGTTCCTTCACCATCATTTGTAGAAATAGTGCAGAGTAAGAGAGAGTGCTGAACTTCTAAAGAAGGACTGAGTCCAAATCCAGCCTCTTGTTATTATTAGTCACTCTTTCCCTTAACTTCTACCTGACTCAGTTTTCTTAACTATAAAATGCAGATAATAAAAGAATCTACCTCCCAGGGGTTTTTAAGGGTCAAAGGAGATAATATTTGAAAAGCACATAGAGCAGTGCCTGGCACATAGTAGGTACTATATAACTTATTGTTATTATTGTTGTTGTCATTATTATTATAAATGGTTATTATTATTATTATTACTGCTACTACTATGTAGCTATTTATGCAGGAAAGTTCCTCAATCTCTATATGACTCATACAATTACCTAGGAATTACAAGCTATGGAGGAGTTAAAAGCTGTATCAGGGGAGAGAGTTCCCACATTTGAAGTGAATAAACTGGCAAAATTATAGATCCTTCCTTATTTATGTGTCTATTAGTGCAGATGGTTGAATGTGAAATTGAAAATACAAATAATTATCTGTTATTTTAAATCCTCCCTCTCCTCACCAAAATTCTAAAAACCACCAACTTGCTATAAAGAGTATACTTTGTCATATCACAGGAGTTCCCACCTTGTAGTGCACATAATGTGAATTTTCAGAAATATGCATACAGCAGTATTATGCCAACAGGTTAATTACTACCAGAGAATCCACCCTGATTTGCATTAACTTTCAAAGGTTTCCTGTGGGCTAACCCTAGGAGTCCATCACCTGCAGCTAGCTTCCTGCCAGGAAAGATACACTTTAGTGCTTTCACGCAGTGGCACAAAAGTTGTTACCATTGACACAGTATGATGAAATTACCTATGAAGCTCAAAAGGGCAGTTATATGCCAACAGAAATGATTTGACCATTACCTCCTCTGTGCTACTAATTCCATGTTTGATAATATAGAACACAGGGCTATGTGATACTCTGTATGAATGCTTATCTCCCAGGAAATTAGCATTTTGCATTCAAAACCCAGAATTCTTGAACTTGGCTTTCTAGAACCCTGCTTCCCAAAAGGGGTTGTTAATGAGAAAGTTGATGATATTGATATTTATACTCTGTGAAATATTAAATATAAAATTAAGTACACATGAAAAATATGGATTATGAATGGCAATTATTTAGCATGAAAACTGAATTAATTTTATCTCTTTTATTCTAAAAATTTATAGAATATAAAAATTCAGCCTAGTAGTATTCCAATCAAATCTGCGAAGTGTGGAGAAAAATCTGGATTAGGAGTCATAACCCTGGGTATAAATCCCAAATTTTACACTTACCACTTATGTGACCTTGGCATGACACAACCCCTCTGGGCTTCATCATAAAATCAAAGACTTAGGATGAATTGCTAGGTTCCCTCCAGCCCAACCTCTATGAGTGTAACCCTTTAAGCTTTGGGAACAACATTTATTGATTCCATCAATGAATTTCAAGTTGGAACATTCTGTGGCCAAATTTGCTTGTGCAATGCTATCCTAGATTTCACACAAAGAAAAATTGATATATGTTATACAAGTAACAAAGCACATAAGCATCCTGGATTTGGGGCTTCTAAAAGCAATTGAGAAAGATAATACAGCTGTGATGTATAAAAGATTGCAGCTATAAGTGATTGACAAAGTATATAGGTATACCTATGAGCATATATATGTGCACATACATGTATACTTGATCTATAACATTATTATACAGGTATCTCATCATGGTTTGGAGGTGACATTGAACCTTGGAAAGACCACAGTCAGGCAGACTGGAACAACCTGGAATGGCTTCTAGTATGGGCCCAGAAAATGTGGAGTGTGTTATCTGAGAGCTAAGCTGACTAAGTTCTGAATGGCTTATCAATAGATAGTTGGCCTCCAGGTGATGATTTTTTTTTTACCACAGTAATTTATTTAACAATCCACTAAGGCATAAAGGTTAGTGAAATGCATTGGAAGAATCAATATTTATAATAATAATAGATTTTTACATGGTACTTTCATGTTTATAAAGCTTTTAATGCACATGATCTCATTTGAAACTCACAACACTACTGTGATGTGATAACAGCTATTTACATATGAGACATTTGAATATTAAAGAGGGGGAATGATTTGTCTATGGTCCTATAGTTGATAAATGTCAGAGGCAACATTTTAACCTAGATCTTCCTGAATTGTCTGCCCCTCCACCTAGACAAAGGAAATAATAAGGTTCAAATAATGTTTATAAAGTGTTTTGCCTACATTAAATCACTATATAAATGACAGCTATTCTTATTTTTATTATGAATGGATAAATGCATATACAAATATTCATGCAAATTGTACCTAAGCCAATTGGAGAATTATGGAATATTCAGGTATGTCAAATCTCTGTGACAGAATTTGAAATGCAAGAAATCTTGTATGTTAAGGCAAGTATTCAAACATATTTTAAACCCTGACATTACTTTGGAATGGAAGAAAGAATTCTCTAGGAGTCATTCAGGGACAAACAGACTCTGATAAAGAAGACGGATCAGAAAAGGGACCATGTCCATGACCTCTAAGAATAATGGGGAGTACCCTTTTAGTCCAATCATATCTAATCAACTCCTTTGCCAAAGAAGCAAGGGGAACAATGCCTGAAGGGACAAGGTATGAATAATATGCTGGTTTGCTTTCTGACACTTCATTAAGTAGAAAAAGCTCTCATCAACTTGAAGATTTACCAGGCGACAGAATTTCTTTCCCACATGCTCCTCTGAAGCTGCTCTATTTCCTACATATTTTTAAAATATCATAAACCTCAGTAATAGTTTCCAGAGTCTCAAACTTCTGTTAACATTTTTTTTCTCACTAAAGGTTGGATTTTCTTATGAAACACACACACACACACACACACACACACAGATACCACAAATCAATTTTAACCTACTTGATCTCGCTAGTCTTGAACTGTGCTTAGCTGCTCCATATGATTTTGAATGCATAGGCAACTCTGAAGAAACTGTTCTTCCCATGTGCTAACAACATATAATTACTCTAAACTGTCCATTTTGAATAATGCTTGGACTTACTACCTACAGTGAAAGACTGAATTTCTAAAGCATCTCACTTCAAGAATTCATTTTTTTCTTCCTTTGAGTAGCCTTGCTGCATGTAATCATATCACCAGTGAAGTCTTTGATACCTTCATTTCAAAAGTCCATCTTGGTAAGTTTACCTGGAAAGCACCACATCCAGGTGAGTTATCCCTGCTACACACCTCGTTAGACTCACAACCCATGGAGTCCCACTGCAGTAACTTCACTGAATTACTTCACACAAAACAGACCCAATTTGTCCTGCAAGATTTCACTTTTCTCAAAAGCATAGACCATTTCCCCTCAATTCTGATATATTTCTGTCTTTTTAGGAGTAGTCCCAGACACTTTTACAAGTGTGTTTTCTCTTCTAAGGCTGCATACTCATGGGGCAGGGAAGTATGTCCATGCATTATGGAGAACACTTTAACATTTCCACACAATTCAAGTAGGTTTCAAAGGACATTGTGCTTTTTTTTTTTATAACCTACAAGAATATCTGAAATACATAATATTTTACAACTAAACTGTAGTTCAAGTAGAACAAAATAAATTTCATACCTGATAATTTTCCTTTCCCTATGTGTTCCCCCATGACACTCATCCTGGAAGATGGCAGAAGTAATTGCAAGGACAGGACAGAATAGGAAATTGAACTTAAAAATCACTTTAGACTTTATTCTTTGAAGTTGTTTATTTATTTTTCCCAAAAAAACATAGAAAATGTAGATAAAAATAATCTTATGAATTGGTTTATTTATCTATTAATCCAAACCCTACCCATCTTTATTTTTTTTTTTTAAAGCAATCGGGGTTAAGTAACTTGCTCAAGTTTACATGGCCAGTTATTTCTGGGTGTGGTGCTGAGTATCTGAGCCCAGATTTGATCCAGGTCATCCCGACACTGGAGCTGAGTGCTCTTACTCACTGAGCCACCTGGCCGCCTCTAAGCAATTGGGGTTAAGTAACTTGCTCAAGGTTACACAGACAGGTGTTTCTGGGTGGGTGCTAAGTGTCTGAGCCTGGGATTCGATCTCCAGGTCTTCTCAACACTGGAGCCGGTGCTCTTACTCACTGTGCTACCTGGCCGCCCCTACCCTACCCATCTTTAAAAGCTTATCTCAAGTTACACTTTCTCCAGGAAGACTTACTTGTGTATTTTGTCTTTTATTTACTTCATTTTCATTTGGTCCTACCTTCCCAAACTCTTATAGAATTTAGTGTCAAACATATTTTTTTTTCAGAATCACAGCTTCATGGTTGAAAGGGACTTGAGAAATTATTTTATTTTAACCAAAAACTGATAAAAAATTTATAAGTACATATTAAGAACCTACTTTATGCCATGTATGTTCCAAGTGTTAAGGCTATGAGCACAAAGAATGAAACAATTCCTTCTCACAGTAACCTGGCATTCTAATGGTAGAGGTATCAATAAATTTTAAATAAATATACAGCATAAAGTTAATAAATAGAATTACATGAAAAAGGGAGATAAAAAGTGGTTTTGAAGAGAAGGCAATGTCTATCAGTGGTAATAGGAAAGGCTTCGTGAAGAAGAACTTCAAATAAAACATAAAAAAATGGCAATTGGGCATTTACTTGAAGACATCCAATGAGAGGGAATACATGGCTTCTTGAGGTAGCCAATTTCAGTTTCAAATAGCTATCATTAGAATTATTTTTTGACATATATCTTAAATTTATCATTTTGCAATTTAGACCCATTATCCCTTGTCTTTCTCTCTGAGACCCAAGTCTGCTTCTGAGAAAAGCCATTGTGAGTAAAACTGCTCATCTGCTTTGACAGTTCACTTATACAGGTCATAAGTCTGTTCAGAATTGTAAAAGAAATAGTTACTTAAGCTTGACTCAAAGTTTCAAACTTGTAATTATTGATTGGAACATGACAAGCTCTAGAACTGGAACAGATGGAGAACATAACATACTTCATTGATTTGCATAGGAAAAAATAATAAAAATGAAAATAAAATAAAATTTGATCAATGATTGTGTTAATAACTGGGGAAACAAAAACACCCTAATTATTCTGTAATAATGGGACAAATTTAATACACCTGATTGCAGACAGTAGGTGAATATTAGATTAATAATAATTAGGTTCGTTACAGCCCCCAAATAAAAACACGATCAGTAAATAGAAGAAAGAGAGAACTAAAATAACAGCTTGAAGAACTGTCTAAAAGTTTTTACACTGTAACATTTCTGGGAAGATTGGTTTATTTACCAATGAAGGTATGGGCTACAATTACCTGCTATTAGGAGAGAAAAAGGAAAATATATACTGTGATTTCTATTATAATTTACTATTAAGAATAAGAAGGAATGAGAGGAAAGTTAAGGAGAGGATGGGGAGAAGAGGACAAGACAAGATAGAAAAGATGGAAGATACTTCTATGCATTGTCTTCTATTGCTACTAAAAGATAGAGAAGAGGAATATTCCAAAAGATGTACATGTCGTCTTTTTAAGTTGTTTAGGCACAAAAAGACAAGAGAGTTATGGAAGATATGCAGGTATATATGGACTCCAGGGTTAAGGCTGTTTTAATTACATGATTGTGAAAAAAGACGGACTACTCTGGAGTCTTACGGCAAGTTCTGAGCACTGCACATGAGGTAATATATTCATATGCTTGAGAATGTTAGGAGGACGACCAGTTAAAATGGTGCTAAGCCTTTAGTCAGTGGAATATGAGGATTGGTTGAAGGGACTAGAGATATTTAGCTTGGAAAAGTGAAAACATGCAAAACAGTGGGGAGAGGGTGGATTGAGAACAAGATATAAGGTTCAATTATTTGAAGTGATACCACTTGAGAAGAGATCCCACTTTTTTATTTTTGTTGCTGTTTCCTCCCTAAACAAAACCCAAAGCAAAGTAGGAAATAATAAAAGGGCCAATTGACACCTGTTGAAGGGGCAGTTTTTCCAATAAATATAGTTATTTATTTAATTCTGAAGTGGAATTCTATTGAGGGGTTCCCTCTATGAAGACCTCGAAGAAATGGTTTTATGACTATTTCTCAGAAAGTTGTAATGAAGGTGGTTTAGCAAATATGATTCGTACTAGATGTCCACTGAAGCTTTCCACCTTTGAATTGTTATAATTCCATGAAACAATTGTTTAGATCCTCAACTGTCCTATGAAGGAACTAAAAGAATAAAACACTTGTCTTCCTTTCTGAATATTGACAATTTCAATCATGAATGAAAATCAATCCTTCAAGGTTTTGATTGTGAAATATAGAATTTCTCCTTTGATAGTGAAATACTTGAGTTTTTGTTCAGGTATTTAATTTTGAGCATTCCATTTTTAGATGAGAAAAATTAGTGGTTTAAAGGATATTTTGTTAATTTCAGAAGGTCAAATTAGCACAGCACCACTATTCTCCAACCTTTAGCTGTCCTGCCAGTGTGTTTCAACCAAATTCTAGTTGGGTGAATTATCTCCCGTTTACCCATCTTAACTCCCCACAGTTTTCGGTACATTTCATAATCTTTCTATATTTGTTGTTATGAACTGGTATTCAGTCTGCTTGCTGTACTCTGTTTTATTGTGGCTTCATAAAGACAGATGATATTATTTCTCCTGCTATAGTTAAAATGAAAGTTGCATAGCATGCTCTCTCCACACTTTTCATTTCACTATTATTTTGGACAAAATAGAAACACTTTTCTTGATTTTGGTCTGTTGGAATGGTTTCCACATAAACCTTTACTTGCTCCAGATCAAGTCAAATATGCCCTTTTTAATGAAAGAATTTTAAAATTAAAAAATAAAACCTCAGTTATTTGTGTGGTAGAAACACTGAAATAAAAATCCTTTAGTATTTAGGATAAAATATAGCCTTTACTTTCCAATAAAATAACAAATACATAAAAAAAATTATTTGTGTGTGTTGTAGAAGTAGTAGTAGTACTAGTAGTAGTAATTTTTAATGTATAACAAAAATGTATAGAACAACTGTAAAGGTCTGGTTAAAGCCTATTATAATTAAAATTTAGTTGATAATGTTCCTTTATGCAACCTAAGAAGGATAGCAACCTATTATGAGCCGGCATACTTTACATTCATGTACACATTCAGGTTAAAGTAATCAAGTTTGGGGCAGCCAGGTGGCAAGTGAGTAAGAGCTCTGGCCCCGGCGTTGGGAGACCCAGGATTGGTTCCGGCCTCAGATACTTGGCACCCACACAAAATAACTGGCCGTGTAACATTGAGCAAGTTACTTAACCCCAATTGCTTTCAAAAAAAAATAAAAATAAAGTAATCAAGTGAGATTATGCCAGTATGCTGTTCAGAGGTCTCACACTGGGCAATAGCTTCATTTGAGTCACTTGTTCCATAGTTTTTACTCTCTATTTATAGTATAGGCTGAAATCTCCTCTGGTATGACGACCTTTAATCTTTGAATAGACATGAAGGAAATGGAGGGTACCAGGACATTAAGGAAGCCTTATCTTCCTTCTGCTTACAAAGGAAACTATAGAAATTAGTGTATGACGAAACATACAATAGAGTAAAATAGAGGGAATTATAACCTGGAAAAGAAAAGAACCTTGAGATGCATCCACAAAAGGGGAATAACATGGATATTAATCCAGTAAAAGAGACTGAAAAGTTGTGAGATATGTGGTGGAAATAAGAGTGAGTGTCACAAAAACCCAGAGAGAGAATCCAAGCTGATAAGGTGGCCAGTAGTACAAACGATGCAGAGACCATATGAAAAGATGAAAAAGAGTCCATTAATTTGGGAGTTTCAGAAAACTGCTAACTTCAGAAAAAGACATTTGAGTTTAGCAATGAGATCAGAAATTGCATTGTTAAGGGCTTAGAAGAGAGAGGAAAAGAATTGAAAACAAAAAGTAATTATTAAAGAAGTTTCACTGAGAAAAGTTGAAAGGATATAGGAAGATAGTTTGCAGGGATGGTAGGAAATAACTTTTTTATTGATGTGCGAGATAAGCATTTTAGAAGGAAACAAAGAAAAAGCTAATTTTTAGAAGACAAAAAAAATGAGAGCAAGATGATAGTTGGGGCAATCTTCTAAATAATATAGAAGGGTGTAGAATCAAAGTGATAGGTAGAAACACACACACACACACATATACACATATATATGTTTATATAGAGATAGAGAGAAAGAAAGTGAATTTGAGAAGAAAATTATAATTTTTTTACCAGAAACTAGAGAAAAGGAAAAGATTTTGGGGAAAGTTGTCATGAGGTTCTGTGAGAAAGACAAAACAGTGAGCTAAAAGGGAACTACTTTGATTTGTTGTGAGGTAAAAGGCTTTGGCAGATAGGACACAGAGATATATGCTGTGAGAGACTAGAAGAGAGATTAAAAGTTTTGGAATAGCTGCTGTGATGAGTGGCACTGGGAAGTAATTAAGGAGGAGTTAAAGCATTCCCTTACTACAGTGAAGGCCCAGTTGAGATTAGTTATTACAAATTTGCCATCATAGTTATATGACTTCATTCAGATCTATTCAGAAGCATATCATGAGGAAAGGTGAGAGCTTGACAAGGTATAAACTGTAATTCAACAAGAGAACAAGGACAAAGAGGGTAGAAGAAAATAACATGTTGAATTATTTACTAAAATATCCAGATAACGCAAAGACAGGAATGAAGCCAGAGAAAAGGTACTAGACCGGAAAAAGACAGTTTAAAAATCAAGATGAGGGCAAAGAATAGATTCAAGTGGAGTAAGGCATTTGGAAAGAGGGAATGATGGGAGAATTTCTTGTTGCTGAATTATTTCAGTCATGTCTGACTTTTCATGACTCCATGTGGGGTTTTCTTGGCAAACAATACTGGAGTGGTTTAGAATTTACTTCTACAACTCATTTTACAGATGTGAAACTAAGGGGAAAAGGGTTAAGTGACTTGCTCAGGGTCAAACAACTAGTCAGTATCTGAGACAAGATTTAAATGCAGGAGGATAAAACTTTCTGACTCCAGTCCCAGCAATCTATCTACCGTGGCATCTAACTACCCTGTGAGAAAGTGACAGTAATACAATAATTGTGGATGATTTTTAATGTACCCTTTTAAAAGCTAGATAAAATTAAGCCAAAAAAGTTAAGAAAGTGAAAAAAATTTAAAAAATAAATATCTGGTAGCTATGAAATATTAATAGAAAGAAGTACACACATCTATACCCTCTTCATGTCACCTTTGCGGCATCACAAACAAATGTGGAGAAAGTAGAAATAATAAATTCATTCTTTACTTATCCCAACATGTTAAAAATTATAATCAACAGTGGGCCAATGAAAAAGATGTTAAAAATCAACTGGAGACTAAAAATTGTCCTGATGAATTCATGCCTCATAGAACAAATAATAAAATCAAAAGATAGTTCTATTAAAAATAATAAGTATAATGAGATAGTATACTCAAAATTTGGTGATACCGCCCAAGTAGAAATCTTAAGGGGAAATTTTCTATCATAAAGATACTCGTATCAACAAAATAGAGAAATAAAATATTTATTTGGGCATGAAACCTAAAGAAAATGAAACAAAATATAAAAATAAAGTTTAATTAAGGAGCAAAATAGATAAAATTTGGAGTCATAGAAGAGATAATAAAATTGAAGGCTAAAAAGGAATTGATAAAGGCAGAAGCAGCAACAGTAGTAGCAGCTGCTGCAGCAGCAGTGTGATAGTAGTAGCAATGGTAGCAGTAGCAGGACTAGAAGCAGTGCAGCAGCAGTAGCAACAGGAACAACAGCAACAGTAAAAGCAACAGGAGTAACAGCAGAAGCAGGAGCAGCTGTAGTAGTAACAACATCAATAGCAGACAAGTAGTAGCACCAGCCATAGCAGTCATATTGAAGGAGCAGCAGAAGCAGAAGCAGGTACAGGAATAACAGCAGCAACAGTATCATAGTAGGAGGAACAGCAGCAGCAAAAATAGCAGTAGGAGCAATAGCAGTAGAATAAAAGCAGCAGCAGCAAGGTACATCCTAGGAAGAGATTAGATATAGAATTTATCTAAGTCCCTAAGTTTCCACCTAATAAATCTTTATTGACTGAGAAGATGCAGTAAAAATTAAATCTTGTAGCCTTGTATTAAATAAACTTCAGCTATTGGCATAAAGATTCAGTTTTTTGACAAAATTTCTAGGAAAAGTGGATCACAGGCTGGTACATATTACTTTTGGATGTAAGATCTTGTACCACATTCCAAGATAAAATTCCAAAGGACAAATGAAAATGTCATAGTGTAAGCAAAATAGAGTAAGAGAAAAAGAGATTTCTTTCAATATATATGGATGGTGGATGAGTTTATGACCAAAAAAAGTATATGGAAAAGGTAACTTTGATTATGTGAAATTAAAAGGTTCTTTACAACAAAATACAACTGTACACTTAAGATTATGAATTAAATAAACATGGGAAAGATCTGTGCATCAAAGTTCATTGATACAAATCTTATTTCCAATAAGCACAGGAAACCAATTCAAAATTATAAAAATTGGTCATTCCCTAATTGGTAAATGATCAAATGATTTAAATAGGCAGTTTACATGGGAAGAAATCCAAGTCATCAATAGTCATAGGAATAAATATTTCAAGTCTCTAGCAATTAAAGAAATGCAAAATGAATTACCTGAAGCTCTGTGCTATTTCCATCAGACTTGCAATGTAGACATAAAAAGGGAAAATTACAAAATGAGGTACCGTAAGCACATTGATTCACTGCTAGTGGACTTGATATTTGTTCCAGTCATTCACAAAAGCAATTTGGAACAATAAAAACAAATTCATGAAATTGTATAAATACTCTTTGACTCATCTATACCACTTCTAAATCTATAATCCAAAGATATCAGAGAATGGAGAGAAGTTCTATATGTAACACACATATATGTATGCATGTATTATTTTATAGTAGCAAATGTATGTACACATGTATACATGTATGTACTATTTTATGGTAGTGAACACCTAGAAGTAAAGCCCACCAGTCATGGAAAATTGACCAATTATGGTATTTAAATGTAATAGAAGACTGGAGAGCCATAAGCAATGATGAAAGAGAAGTTTCAGAGAAGCTTCAGAAGAGCTGTATAAAGTAATGCATTGAAGAACCAACATTTAGGTAGCATTTTAAGTTTTTCACAGGACTTTATATATAGTATCACATGTGATCCTCACAGAAGCCCTGTGAAAAACTTGATATTATAGATGTAGAAACTGAAGCTGAGAAAGGGTAAATGATTTGGGCCAATTTTCATAGTTACAGTGTCTGAACCAGGATTTCAGCTAAACTATCCTTAAAAACAATTCCAACACTATCCATTTTGCCTCAGGCAAAATGATCAGAACTAATGAACAAATTTATATAACACTAATGACATTGCAAAACATTTTTGACAGACTTAAGACCTCTAATCAATGCAATAGTCAACTAAGATAATAAAAAACCTTTTAGAAAGAGTATTACCTATGTCTTGATAGAGAGCTGATAGACTAAATATGTAGAATAAAGTAACAATTTTTTTAATGGTCAATATTGGATTTTGTTTTACTTGACTATGTAAATTTATTAATAGGGTTTTGTTATTTGAAAAACTATATTGGGTTAGTTAGAGGAAGAGAAAATATTTACTTGCTAACTTATAAAAAATTTTCAAAAAGAAAGTAAAAAGTAAGAAGTTTAATTTCAAAGGAATTAAAGGAACTTAGACTTTCTGGTTTTCTTATCAGTGTGTGGAAATGGCATTACATCAGCACAGTAATCATAGTAGGATCAATTAAGTAAGGAGATATTTATATACACATACTACTACACATTCATTTTCCCTTTAAGGGGTTTTGGTAACGTAGTATGAACCCTTTGTCTTTTGACAGCTACAAATTATTTATCATCATCACTTTTTTCAAAATATGTTTATATGAGTAATTGTAACTTTATGTTCCTCTTATTAGCTATTTGCATATCCTTAGTATCATGAGAGCAGAATTCTGTTATAAATGGATCTTGCATTTCTTAGATATGGAAAATCAATAGCTAATCTTGCCTGCTACACATCTGTTCCCCTGGGTTATGAAAGTGTTTCTGTTTTATCCTCTAGGCACTCAAAATGAAACAAACATTTGTGTAGTCAGACAATTCTCTTAATACCCTTTCTGTGAACCTCATCAAGTATGTCCAAATTCAATGAACAGATTAAGAGATTGGTATGGCTTCTTGAATATTGATTGCTGTATAGAAAGTTATTCAAATGATTAATTTTTCCATCATTGTTTCTAATGCTCAGACATATCCCCACATCTACCACTCCCCACTCCTCACTGGTTATAGAATATTCTCATAGGAAGACTGTAGTTCATAGAAATTGCTGATTTTTTTCAAGCTGGTCCTTATGTCAGTGGTCTCTGTCTTGAGGTAAACTGCTACCAGAGACCTGATTTATGTGGATGATTATTCCTTGCTCAAATACATACGATGACAAAACATCAATCAGTTCACTTCTTTTCTTTTGTCTTTAGATAATTTTTATTAATTTGTTTGTTTACTTTTACTTTACAAAATTCAATTACACAACTCTTTGAATTTCACATTTTGTCCCCCTCCTTCCCCTCCCCTGCCTCATGGCAGCATACCATCTAGTAAAGGATATGTAAATGCTTGCATGTTAGACATTAGTCAGATTATAAAGACAGATTGTATCACATGGAATGAAAAATGGTAAAGAGGACATAAAACCAAACAAGAAAAGGAAAAATATCAGGTAGTTTGCTTCAATCTGGATATAAACTCAGTTCTTTCTAATTCTTTCTCTTGATGTAGATATTTCTCTCCATGATGAGTCTTTTGGGATTGACTTCTATCACTGCATTGCTGAGAAGAGTCCAGTCTATCCAAGGTGGTCGTCAAACATGTTGTGTCTGTAATTGTGTACAAATTTCTCCTGGTTATACTCTTCTCACTCAGCAAGTTCACTTTCTTCTTGAAGTTAGTTATCACACAAAACATGATTGCTCATTTTGGCTATTACTTTCTCCTCCAGTATTACAATAAAAATAAAGTTTGAGGTAACAGGAATTAATTCACCTGCCAACCACTTTCCCCTTTCCAAAAGTTAAATAAACAAACAACTAAACAATGTAACCTGATAACTAGAATGATTCAAGTTGTATCTGTTTCAATTTATACTATGACACTATAATCATACATAACACTTTATATAAACATAGAATTCATGTATTATATCATATATTATTACTTCTTCATATACTAATTATATGTCATAAATACTAATCATATATCATTGTCTATGATATCTGTTCATATAATTGTTTGTGTGACAGGCAATTGTTAGGATTATTGTTGTTTGTTTTGTTTTGGGATTTTTTTGCCTTTTGGAGGGCCATTGGGGTTAAGTAACTTGCCCAAGATTACAAGGCTAGTTTTTGTGCGTATGTGTTAAGTGTCTGAGGCTGGAACTGAACTCGGATCCTCCTCACTCTGGGGTCGGCACTTTACTCACTGTGAGAATTATTGTTAATATAGAAAAGAATCCTGTCTCCTCAAAAAGTTAAAAACAAGAGATGTGTCTTTAGGCATTTCTATCTTTCTCCCTCTTTGCTTGTAATAAAATAATTGTGTTTGAAGTTGAGAAACACTTCTGCATTAATATGCTTACCACAACTGCTTATTCTTTCAAAGAAATGTCCATAGAGACTAAGGGATAGTAGCTTGCTATGTAGTTCAAAGCACTAGCCTGAAGAATGGACTTATACTTAGATTTCTATGTATACACAATATGTGTATAAAGTAAATCCTTAAGGAACTGCTAATCTTTTCATTGGGTTTCCTTTTTATCCCTTCTTTTTTTACAATAAACAATGATGTTCGCTTTTCACAGTGGAGAGTTCCTCCATTTCTTCCTTCCTTTAACATGGTTCATCAATTAAAATAGCACAAAGATAAAAAAAGATAGGAGGTGATTTGAAAAACATCTGTTGTAAAGGGCCAAGTCAATATAGCCAAACATGAACACACTCATCACACACACACACACACACACACACACATATCCCATTTGTAGCTGAAAGAGAAGTGCAGACAACATTCTTAATGAATGCTAAATAAATATTGTTTGACTGCATTCGTTTTCTATTCTTTGGGAAAATTTCTAAAATGCTTCACAGCTATTTAAGGGGAAAGAGTATGAACCATATAGGTAAATAGAAAAGTGAGAATATTGAATATAATTTTAAACTAGGCATCTGGTAGAGATTTATTGTACAATGTTGCTTAATATTCTGAGTCTCAGTTTTCTCATTTGAAAAATAATTACATTGATCATTCTCTGGAATATGCTTGAGTTTCAAATTCTCTACTTCCCTCTCTCACCTCCCCCTCTCTTTTAGAAGGAAGAGTCATGCAAAACAGACTTCAAAATTAGCCATGTTGTCATATTTCAAAAGAAAGAATAGCGACCCCCCTCAAAAAAAAAGACAATTTATTTTTAAAGGATGATTGTATCTGCATTCATACTCCATCAGTTCTTTCTCTGGACATGAACAGCATTTTTTCATCATAAGTTCTTTGTAAATGTCCTGAATAATTGTATAGATAAGACTAGCTGTCGTTAACATTTGATCATTCTTGTGACTGTGTACAATCCAATCCTAGTTAGCTCTCTTCATTTTGCATCAATTCATATAAACATTTCCATTTTTTTTCCCCAGATAGCTTTTGAAAAAGAAGTTTTAGTAGTTCTTACTTCTTCCTTATTGAAGGATGGTTAAATTTCATTTTTTATTTAAGAAGGAAACAGTAAAAGAAACTATGTGTTTAAACTATTTTCTAACACATTATAATTAATTCCTAAAATAAATAGCTGTGTAGTTTCAACTACATTCAAACAAGGATATCATTGTTTAACTTTTGAGAATGGAGAAGTGAATGAATAAAAGAACCTGATCAAAGATAATTAGCCTGGACACCAGAGATGTACATTTTTCACATATACAAGAAAACAACTCAGAATTCTACAGGATACAGTCAATAAGATCTCATTTAAACATCATTATATGGAGACTAATTTCATGGAAAACTATTAATTGGTCTGGAAAACATATTTAAATCTTGTTTGGTACCTGAAATAATATGCAAATAGACACTCTATCTATAACTTCAAATGTTGAGTTTTATTAAGCCAAAGAAAAGAAAAAAAAAAATTGACAGGCCATCAGAAAGACTTGGCTGTAGTTTCAGTAAATAACTGACTGTGTGTTCTTATGACAGTCTCTTAAGTTTGTCAAGTTTCTATTTCCTCAGCTATAAAATGAGAGGTTTGAGTTATTAATTTAATGAGCCTTAAAATTCTATATTTAATACATTTTCTCACTTATATATTCTAATTTTATGACAAAAATTCTTTTTAGGGTGTTATTGCATAAAAGAGAGTGTCAAACATAATGTGGACAAAGTTAAATGGTAAAGAAAGAAAATTATCCCAATATATCCATACCTTAATAGAACTCTGAATTCATGGATAGAGGTACTCGCTATAAACATAAACTTATAACCCGTTGATATTTTGTCATATCAGGTAAATCTTGTCCATATTTTCTCACAATTATTCTATGCAATTGTAATCCCAAATGCTAAGAGGTCTTTCTGTAAGACTTTTGATATTTTTATATGTTGAATTTATGTAATGCTGCAAAGTACTTTACATGTCTTATCTTATTTGATCCATGCAACAAACTTGCAGGGCAGGAACTATTATGTCTATTCTGCAGATGATAAAACTCAGGCTGAGAGAAATTAAATGGTTTCTCAAGGTCACATAGTTAGTGAATTTTCTGGCCATATTTGAACTCCTGTCTTCCTGAAACCAACGTACAACAATAGTCACTATGCCATTTATCTCTCTTCTTTTGTGGTGATTAGCAAAGGACTCAGGCTATCAATAAACAGATGAATTTTATTCTTTGCTTGTTTGAACCATAATGATGTCACTTCCTTTCCTGATAATATCTTTCATGGGTGATATCATCTACATATATATTTCAACATCAGTAATTTGGTACTTAAAAAAAAAGATTTAAGCGAAATTGCTTGAATTTATAAAACACTTGAAGCATTTCAAGATCTTAATATACATTACCTAAGTTGATTACAATATCCCTATAATGTATGTATCAGTTTGATTTTATACATGAGGAAACTGAGGTTTCACAAAGATTCAATGCCCATAATCACATAACTAGTAAGTGTTGGAGAGGAGATTCAATCCAAGAATACTTCTCATTGCTGGGCTATGTTATGGGAATGGGAATCTGAAGATCTTCCCCATACCTAGGCCCTATGATAGGCTTAAGTGACTCTGAGAACCTTCCCTGATTTGAAAATATACGCTGCCCCATAATAGGCTAAATGTGGTCACATGGAATCTGTGGAAGGAAGTTTGTTTTTCAGGAATGCCCACACCTTGTTACTTTGTGATTGGGCAGTGGGTCAAGAAGGTGGTTACATTCTCTGAGCCAGGAGAAGGCTATATATACCTTGATGTGAGGTTTTGCTTTGAGATTCACTTTGAGAAGAGTTGTGTGATTTGACTAGATGAGACTCTGGGTAGTCATTAAGCCCCCCAGATTTGAAAATCCAGATGTTGGTCCTTCCCTCTCTGGTAACTGACTAGGTATGGATGTAATTGTCAGACAGTTGGAAGCCTGTCTGCTGATCTGTTTATCTGTATTTTTTTTTTGTCTGCTTGTTACTTCTGTTTGTATTCTCTGAAATTTGGGGTGCTGACCTTTTTCCCTGAACTAGATAAATGATATATGATTGACTAAAGTCAGATTGTTAACCCATTTTGTGTTGCTTTCCTTTAGAAAAGCAGATCTAAGAACCTGTGCTCACAGCCATCCTAGGTATGCTAGGGTGCTTGCTGCTACAGGCTATTACTCAGATACATCAGTCTACAAACCTGAATAAATTTTTGAAGATTATATTTTTCCAATGTTCACAGCCATATGTCATCATTAGAAAAAAAAATGCTGTTGAAAAGGCAGGTTTCCACAGCGAATAATTTGGAATTATTGAAAGACATATGTAATAACAATAGACCTCACATTAGACCTGCTCCATTTCTCAACTATTTGTTGCTCTGTTTTCAGTTTCATCTCTAAATGTTCTTGATAGATTTTACATGTAGTTTTCTCCCATACTCATGTGTAACATTTTGTTGATTAAAAAATAAAACCACTCCAACCTCAAGAAAGCATATTATAATCTATGGAATATACTTTCCATGCCTGTAGAGGGACTACAGTGGACTAGATGTTCTTGGAGTTCTCTCCTATCATGACTTTTAAAAAAGAGCTTAGGCATTATATTTCAAGAAGCTATAAAATAAAACTACCCTGATATCATAGAATGAGAGTGTAAAATAGACATTGAAAGAATGTGCCAATGATCTTCTGAAAGACATTCCAAAATTAAAACTCCCAGGAAGATTATGACTAAATTCCAGAGCTCTCAGGTCAAGGAAAATCCTGAAATTAACTAGGATGAAACAATCCAAATATTGTGGAGTCATAGTCAGGACTAAACAGGATTTAGCAGCTTCTATGTTAAATAAAGAAGGGTTGCAATATGATATTCTGGAAGACAAAGAAATTTGAATTTCAATGAAGAATCATCTACACAGCAAAATTGAAATAGTCCTTCAAATGAAAAAAATAGACTTTTTTTCTTTCTTTTTTTTAAGCAATTGTGGTTAAATAACTTGCTCAAGGTTACATGGCCAGGTGTTTCTGGGTGGATGCTAAGTGTCTGATCCTGGGTTCGAAACCCCAGGTCATCTTGACAATGGGGCCAGTGCTCTTACTCACTGTGCTACCTGGCTGCCCCCGAAAAAAAATAGACTTTTAATTAAGTAGAAAATTTTTCAGCATTCCTAAGGAAAAGACTGGTGCTAAACATCAAATTTGATTTTCAAAAACAAAGTTCAAGAGAAGCAAAAAAAGGGAGAGGATAAAAATAATTCAATAAGTTTAATTTCTTTATATTGTTACATGAAAATATGGTATTTGCAACTCAATAATTTTATCATTTTTAGGTTATTAAAAGAAATATACCAAGGGTGCAAGTACAAGTTGACTATGATAGTATATCCAAAAAAAGTAAAGTATGAGAAAAAGGAATGCATTGGGAGAAGAGATAAGGGAAAGATAGAATGACATAAATTATTATCTTACATGGAAAGGGTACAAAAGAGCTATTATAGTAGGGGGGGAAGATGGTTTTGGGAAAATCTCAAACTTCCTCTCATTAGAATTGACTTAAAGAAGGAATAACATACACAGTCAGTCGAATATAGACATCTATCTTACTCTATATGTAAATAGGAAGGGATGGAGATAAAAGAATATTGGGGTGGTGATAAAGGGAGAGCAGATTGGAGAAATTGGTGGTCAAAAGTAAAAACATTTGTAGAGGAACTGGTTGAAAGGAGAGACAGACAGACAGACAAAGACAGACAGAGAGAGATAAAGAGGGACAGATGGAAACAGAGACAGGCAGAGAAAGAGAGGCAGAGACAGAGAGGATAACTAGGGAGAAATAGAATGGAGGGAAATAAACAGTTATCATAACTGTGAATGTGAATAGGATAAACTTGCTTTTAAAACAGAAGTGGATAGCAATGTGAATTAAAAAACAGAATCCTATAATATGATGTTTAAAAGAAACATATTTAAAGTAGAGAGACACACACAGAGTAAAAGTAAAAGGCTGGGACACAATCTTATAAGCTTTAGCTAGAATAAAAAATGCAAGGTAAGCAATCATGATCTCAGACAAAGTAAAAGCAAAAATGAATCTAATTAAAAGAAATTAAGAAAGAAACTATATCTTGCTGAAAGATGTCATAAACAATAAAGAGTCAGTCAAACTAGAGTGGATAGGTGGCCCAGTAAATAGAGTACTGGCCCTGGAGTCAGGAGAACCCTGAGATCAAATCCAGCCTCAGATACTTAACAAAAAAACTAGACGTGTGACTTTGGGCAAGTCACTTAATGCCAATTGCCCTACCCTACCCCCTCCAAAAAAGAAAAAAAAAAGAGTCAGTCAAACAAAAAAAGAAGATTGAAAAAGTAGAAGAAAGTGTAAAATATCTCACTGGAAAAACAACTAACCTGGAGAACAGATCCAGGAGAGATAACCTAAGAATTATTGTTGTACCAGAAAGCCATGATGAAAAAAGCACCCTGGACAACTTTCTCCAAGAGATTCTCAAAGAAAATGCCCTGAAGTCCTAGAATCAGAGGATAAAATGGTTATTGAAAAAATTCACTGGACTCCTCCTGAAAAAGATACCAAATTGAAAACTCCAAGAAATATAGTAGGCAAATTCCAGAATTACAATTTTAAGGAGAAAATACTGCAAACAGCCAGAAAGAAACAATTCAGATATTGTGGAACTACAGTCAAGATTACACAGGACCTATCAGCTTCTACATTAAAAGACTGGAGGGATTGGAATTTGATATTTTATAAGGCAAAAGAGCTAGGACTGAAACTTCCTGGCAAAACTAAGCATAATCTTTCAGGCAAGGAGATTGTCATTTAATGAAATAAGGGACTTCCAGACTTTCCTGATGAAAAAGCCAGAGCTCAATGGAATATCTGATCTCCAATTACAAAACTCAAGAAAGACATAAAAAGGTAAACAAGGAAAACACACACACACACACACACACACTCAACTTTGGGATTCAATAAGGGCAAATTGTAAACGGATATACATAGATAGAGGATGTGGGTATAAATGAACTAATCTTCTGATAAAAACACATTATTAAGGGGTTCAAAGGGACTATAATGGGAGAAAATAAAAGGATGAGGCAGAAAAAGGTAAATTATGACAAATGAAGAGGCATAAAAACATACTATAGTAGAGGGGAAGGAGGGAGGGAGAGGAGCACTGTATGAAATTTACTCTCGTTGATTTGGGGTCAAAGAGGGAATAACATACTCTGATAAGTATAACAATCCATTGTACCCTACAGGCAGTAGGAGAGGTAAGGGGGAGATAAAAATGGGGGGGGGAGTTAGAAAGGAGGGAAAGAGTAGTAAGAGGCAAATGTGGGTAAAGAGGGTAGGTCAAAGGGAGGGAATATGGAGGGAAGCAGTGGTCAAAAGGAAAACTCTTAAGGAGGGGAAGGGAGAAGGAAGAAACATAAACATAAACAGGGGAGGGAATAGGTGTAATGGGAATGTAAATTTTTAAGATCTTCCCTGACCCTTGGCTTAAGTGCACCTGGAGGCTATGGTGGGAGGCTTGTTTTTCAGGAGATACTTTGTCATTGGCCAGTGGATCAAGAAGGTTGTTACATTCTCTGAGCCAGAAGAAGGCTATATAAACCCTGATTTGAGGTTTTGTTTTGGGGCTCACTTTGAAAAGTGTTCTGTGATTTGATCAGATGATACTCTGGGAAGCCATTGAGAGCCACCTGGTTTTGAAAAACCCAAGTGTTGATGGTAACTGTGATTTGGTATGGGTGTAATGGTTGGACAGTTTGGAAACCTGTCAGCTTCATTTGTTTCTCTGTCTTGATAATTTGGTCTGTATACTCTGAAGTTCAGAGTGCTGACCATTTTCCCCTAAACTAGGTCAATGATATGTGTTTAATTGATTAAAGTAAGCTTGTTAACCCCTTTTTGAGTTGCTTTCCTTTATCAAAGCAGATCTAAGAAACTGTGTTGGCAACCACCCTGGGGAAGCTGGGGTGCTTGCTGCCACAATAGAGTGGAGGGAAAGACACAGATAGCAATCATACCTATGAATATGAATGGGATGAACTCTCCCATAAAATGGAGGCAGATAGCAGAATTGATTAAAACCACAATTCTATAATATGCTGTCTACAAGAAACACATTTGAAACAAGGGGATACAAACAGGGTAAAGTAGAAGGCTGGAGTAGAATATAATATGCTTCAGCCCAAAAAAAAGCAGGGGTAGCAAATCCTTATCTCAGATAAAGCAAAAGCAAAAATAGAGCTAATCAAAAGAGATAAGGAAGGAAACTATATCCCGCTAAAAGGTATCATTGAGGCCTAGAAGATGACCCCGGGCAGCGCAAAGGCACAGAAGAAGGCCTGTAGACAACCCTGGGCAGGGCAGAGAACTGGATAAGGACTGATCATTTGGAAGCAAGTTGATCTACCAATTGCAAGGGCCATTACCAGGCCTATCACCCCAGGGCAAGGACTGGACAGAGCTGGGTAAGAGCCAAATGCAGGGCCCCTGAAAGTGAAAGCAGCCACACCTGGGACTACAAAACTACTTCCTAGAAATTTTAAAAGTCCCTGTCTGAACTTCCAGGATCCAGGAGAGCAGAGTGAACCCTGGCTGCTCCAATTCTCCCCTCTGACCCTGAAAACACAATAATTATTGCCCCAGAGCAAAACTTTGAACAGTAAAGGCTTGGGAAGTCTAGAGGAAGGGCATGACTAGGGCCCTGCCTCAAAATGTGTAAAAAGCAGACTGTAAAGACAAAGAATCTGGAGTCCTACTATTGTGAGAGGGAGGAACCAAATTCAAAGGGAGACAGTGTTGACTCTACACTCACAGCTGAAGCCTCAACAGGGAACTGGTCTCAAGAAGAGAAAGCATTCTTAGATGAGCTCAAAAAGAACTTTGAAAAACAAATTCTAGAAATTGAAGATAAAATTAATAATTTTTTAAAAATCAAAATTGCAAAATTATAAAAACATTACAATGAAGAATACAGCTTCTTAAAAAGCAAAACGTGTGATATGGAAAAGGAGCTTCAAAAATGAACCATAAAAAATAATTAGCTAAAAACTAGAATCAACTGAATTGAAGAAATAATTCAATGAAGAACCAAGAATCAGTCAAACAAAACACCAAGAATGAAAAATTAGAAAAAGAGGTAAAATATCTCAATGGAAATTAACTGACCTGGAAAGCAGATCCAGGAGAGAAAATCTGAGAATTATAGGCCTACCTGAATGAAAAATGAGCCTGGACAACATCTTCCAAGAGCTCATCATGGAAAATTGCCCTGAGATACTAGAACCAGAGGGTAAAATAAAAACTGAGAGAATCTACTGGTCACCTCCTGAAAGAGATCCCAAATTGAAATGTCCTCAAAATACTGTGGCAAAACTCCATACCTGCCAGGTAAAGGAGAAAATAGTACAAGTGGCTAGAAAGAAACAATTCAAATATCGCAGAATCACAATGAGTATAGCACAGGATCTGTCAGGCTCTCCACTGAAAGTTTGGAGGAAGTGGAATATAATTTTTTACAAGGCAAAATAACTCGGGTTACATCCAAGGATCACCTACCCAGAAAAACTGACCATATCCTTCCAGGCAAGGAGATAGTCATTCAATTATATAACAGATTTCCAGACCTTCCTGATGAAAAAGCCAGAGCTTAATGGAAAATTCAGCCTCGAATTATGAGACACAAGAGAGACATAGAAAAGTAAACACGGAAAACACACACACACACACCCTGTAATTTAATTAGAGCATACTGCTTATAGACAAGTTGAGGGTATGGGTACAAATTACACAAAATGATGATAAAAAAAACCTTATTAAGGGCTATAAAGGGACTACAATAGAAGAAGAGGAAAGAAGGAAGGAGAAAAGAGTAAATTATGCCATACAAAGAGGCATAAAAACAATATAGTAGAGGGAAAGAAGAGAGAGAGATGAGCAGTATATGAGCTTTTCCCTCATTTGGTTCTGATGCAAGGAGGGAATAACATAACCAATTAAGCATTGGACTCTATAGAGAAGACATACAAAACATATTATAATAGAGGGAAAGAGAGGAGGAAGAGGAGCATTCCATGAGATCTGTTCCTGTCAATCTTGGTTTGAAGAAGAAATAACATACTACATTAGGTATAAAAATCTATCATATCCTACAGGCAGTAGGAGGGGGGGAAGGGCTAACAAAGGGGGGGGATAAAGGCAGGGAAAAAGTAAGGGGGAAGGGGAAGAAAAGGGAGGGGGTCGGATAAGAAGGGAATACAGAGGGAGGTGGTGGTCAAAAGGAAAACTCTTTAGGAGGGGAAGGGAGAAGGGGAGAAAAATAAAAGTATAAACAGGGGAGGGAATAGGATGGAGGGAAAGAGACAGATAGTAATCATAACTGTGAACATGAATGGGATGAACTCTCCCATAAAACAGAGGAGGATAGCAGAATGGATTAAAAACCATAATCCTACAATAAGCTGTTTACAAGGAACACATCTGAAACAGGGGGATACACCCAGGATAAAGGTAAAAGGCTGGAGTAAAATATACCATGCCTCAGGTAAAGTAAAAAAAAAAAACAGGAGTAGCAATCCTTATCTCAGATAAAGCAAAAGTAAAAAATAGATCAAATTGAAAGAGATAGGAAGGAAACTATAGCCTGCTAAAAGGCACCATCAAGAATGAAGCAATATCTTTACTTAACATATATGCACCAAGTATAGCATCCAAATTCCTAGAGGAGAAGTTAAGGGAATTAGAGCAAGAAATAGATAGCAAAACTATAGTAATGGGGGACCTTAATCTCCCTCTTTCTGAGCTTGATAAATCTAACCTCAAAATAAAAAAGAAAGAAGTTAAGGAGGTGAATAGAATTTTAGAGGGGCTAGATATGATAGATCTCTGGAGAAACCTGAATGGGAATAAAAAGGAATATACCTTCTCAGCAGTACATGGAACACACAAAAATTGACCATGTACTAGCACATAAAAACTTCACAATTCAGTGCAGAAAGGCAGAAATATTAAATGCATCATTGTCCAATCATGGTGCAATAAAAATTATATGTAATAAAGGGCCATGGAAAGATAGACTAAAAACTAATTGGAAACATAATTTAATCTTAAAGAATGAGTGGGTCAAACAAAAAATTATAGGAACAATCAGTAACTTCATTTAAGAGAATGACAATAATTTGACAACACTTCAAAATTTGTTTTATGCAGCAAAGGCAATTCTTAGGGGAAGTTTTATATCCCTGAGTGCATACATGATAAAATTAGAGAAAAGGAAGGTGAATGAATTGGGCATGCAATTGAAAGAGCTAGAGAAAAAACAAATCGAAAATCCCCAATTAAATACAAAATTAGAAATATTGAAAAACAAAGGAGAAATTAATAAAGCTGAATTCAAGAAAACTATTGTACTAATAAATAAAACTAAGAGCTGGTTTTATGAAAATAAAAACAATAAAATTGATAGATCCTTAGTCAATACGATTAAAAAAAAGAAAGAAATCAAATTTTGAGTATCAAAAATGAAAAGGGTGAATATACTTCCAGTGAAGAGCAAATTAAAAAAAAATAATTAGGAATTATTTTCCCAAATTTTATGCACGTAAATTTGACAGTCAGTGAAATGGAAATATAAGTTGTCCAGGTTCACTGAAGAGGAAATAAATGACTTAAATAAACCCATCCAAGAAAAAGAAATTGAACAAACTGTCAGCAAACTCCCTAGAAAAAAAATTTCCAAGCTCAGATGAATTTACTATTGAATTCTCTCAAACATTTAAAGAAGAATTGATTCCAATAATCTACAAACTATTTGGGAAAATTAGTGAAGAAGGAATCCTATCAAATTCGTTTTATGACACAAATATAATACTGACACTTAATAAGGAAGAGATAAAATGGAGAAAGGAAATTATGGACCAATTTCCCTCATGAATATAGATGCAAAATTTTTAAATAAAATATAAGCAAAAAGACTACAGCAATTTATCACAAGAATAATACACTTTCTTTGGTAGGATTTATTCCAGGCATGCAAGGATGATTTAATATTAGGAAAACCATCAGTATAATTGATCATATCAACAATAAAGCTAGCAGAAACCACATGATCATCTCAATAGATGCAGAAAATGCCTTTGACAAAATACAACATCCATTCTTATTAAAAACTCTAGAAAGTATAGGAATACATGGAGCCTTCCTTAAAATTATAGGTAGCATCTATTTAAATCCATCATCAAGTATTATATGTAATGGGGATAAGCTAGAAGCATTTCCAATAAGATCAGGGGTGAAATGAGGTCCACTCTCACCCCTCTGATTCAGTCTGGTAATAGAAGTGTGAGCAGTAGCAATTAGAGATGAAAAAGAAATTAAAGAATCAAATTAGGCAAAGAAGAGACTAAGCTGTCACTCTTTGTAGATGATACGATGATATACTTAGAGAATCCTAGAGAATCAAGTGAAAAACTACTTGAGACATTAAATAAATTTGGCAAAGTTCCAGGATATAAAATAAACCCACATAAATCCTCGGCATTCCTACATACTTCTAACAAAATCCAACAACAAGAGATAGAAAGAGACATCCCACTTTAAGTTACTGAAGACACTATAAAATATTTGGGAATCTACCTGCCAAAACAAACCCAGGACCTATATGAACACAACTACAAAACACTTTTTCACCAAAAAAAGTCAGATCTAACTAATTGGAAAAGATGTCCATTGCTTGTGTCTGTATCCAGCTAATATAATAAAAATGACAATTTTATCTAAATTAAAATACATATTTAGTGCCATGCCAATCAATATACTAAAAAATTACTTCATAGAGCTAGAAAAAATAGTGACAAAATTCATTTGGAAGAACAAAATTTCCAGAATATTTAAGGAATTAATAAAAAGAAATGCTAGGGCATGTACCCTAGCCATACCAGATATTAATCTGTATTATAAAGCAGCAATCATCAAAACTACTTGGTAATGGCTGATGAATAGAGTAGTGAATCAATGTAATAGTTTGGCCACACAAGACTCAGCAGTCAAACCTATAGTAATCTACTCTTTGGTAAACCCAAAGACCCCAGTTCTTGGGATAAGAACCCACTATTTGACAAAAACTGAAGGGAAACCTGGAATATAGTATGGCACAAACTAGGCATAGACCATTGTCTAACACCATATACCAAAATCAAGTCTTAATGGGTGCATGATCTAGGTATAAAGGCTGATACTCTAAGCAATGTGGGAAAGAAAGGAATAGCTTACCTGTTAGATTTGTGGATAGGGGAAGACTTTATGACCAAAAACAATTAGAGAGAATGATAAAATGGAAAATGGATAATTTTGATTACACTAAAATGAAAAGTTTCTGTACAAACAAAGCGAATGTTGCCAAGATTAGGAGAGAAGTAGAAAATTCAGAAAGAATTTTTACTACCAATGCCTCTGATAAAGGCCTCATTTCTGAAATATACAATCTATAAGAATACAATCCATTCACCGATTGATAAATGATCAAAGGATATGAACAGGCAGTTTTTAGAGGAAGAAATTAAAGATATGTATAAGCATATGAAAAAATGCTCTAAATCACTCTTGATTAGAGAAATGCAAATCAAAAAACTCTGAGGTACCACATCTCACTGGTCAGTTTGTCTAATATGACAAAACGGAAAATTAGCAAATGCTGGACAGGATGTAGACAAATTGGAACACTAATGCTTTGTTGATGGAGTTGTTACTATTTTATTGATTTATGACCAATATAAGGAACTATATCAAAATAAGGAACTATATATAATTAAACATTTTTGCCTATTACTGTGGGAAGTACATTCTATTATATAAAGGTCATTTAAAAATTGTCTATAAATTTGTTTAATTTTAGTTTATAAGATTCAGTCCTATAATCCTTTGAATTTCAAATTTTCTCGTCACCCCTGTCCTCTCCACCCTCCCTACCCCCTTGTTGGAACTGATTCAAGCATTCTGGAGAGCAATCTGGAACTATTCCCAAAAGGCTATAAATAATTTCATATCCTTTGACCCAGCAATACTACTTCTTGGGCTGTATCCCAAAGAGATCGTAGAAGTGGGAGGAAGACCCATACGTTACAAAAATTTTTATAGCAGCTCTTTTTGTGGTGGCAAAGAATTGGAAATTAAGGGATGCCCATCAATTGGGCAATGGCTAAACAAGTTGTGGTATATGAATGTAATGGAATACTACTATGCTACAAGAAAAGAGGAGCAGATGGACTTCATATTTACCTGTAGAGGCTTCTACAAACTGTTTCTGAGTGAGAAGAGCAGAACCAGGAGTAATTTGTACACAATTACAGACACAACGCATGTGTGATGACCAACTTTGATAGACTGGACTCTTCTCGGCAATGCAGCATTATAAGTCAATTCCAAAAGACTCATGATGGAGAGAGATGTCTACATTGAGAGAAAGAACTAGAAAGAACAGTGTTTGAATGCAGACTGAAGGAAACTACTTCTCTCTTTCTTTTTCGGTTTTGTTTCCTCTTTCCCAGTGTTCATCCCATCCATCACAATCCTTCTTAATAACCTGACTAATGTCTAATGTGAATGTATTTGCAGATCTTGTGCTTGATTTCATGCTGCCATTATGGGGGAAAGGGAGGGTGGGAAGGACAGGGATGACGAGAAAATTTGAAATTCAAGGGATTGTAGGACTGAATCTTATAAACTAAAATTAAACAAATTTATAGACAATTTTTAAATAACATTTATATAATAGAGTTTACTTCCCACAGTAATAGAAAAAAATGCTTAATTTAATATAGTTCCTTATTTTGGTCATAAATCAATAAAATAGCACGTAAGACAGTTATACCATTTGCATGTACCCTTCTTCACATAGCCTTCTTAGATCTCAAGCTATATATTACATAGGATTTCTCTAAATTAAAGAATGTTATGAAATTTAATTTTCATTTGTTTAATATGCTGAATTTTCTCCCCTAGAGCAAGCAAAAAAGAATTAAAAAACCATAACACAGATCTTGTTTGGTATTTGACTCCTATTTTTAGTAGGCTAACTTCTTAGGTGAATAAGCAGAACATCTGAATGAAACATTTTCAGTTCTTCCATTTTTCTGATGACATGAGCTCCAATGGGAGTGAAAGAAGACAAAAGTTCCTAGAACTTGAACTTTCTTAGCCTTTACTGTTCTTGAATTGGCCCCTGACTTCTTATCTGACAGGTAAACTAATCAAACAATAGACAATGGATTCAGTGGCCACACTTACTTTTTTTTCTTTTTTTAGCTCTCTTTTTTAACATCATATATTTATCTTCAACATTTTTTTTAAATTTTTGAGTTCCAAATCATCGCCTTCCTTCCCATTCTTCCTTCCCTTGAGAAAGCATGGAAAATGATATCAATTATAAATATGAAATCTTGAAAAATATTTCTTGTTCATCATGTTGCTAAAAAGCAAGAAAAATAAAATTAAAAAGTATATACTCCAATTTGCGTCAGAAATCATTTGTTCTTTCTCAATAGATAGAATTTTCCCTCACAATTTCTTTAAAAACTTCTTGGATCACTGTATTGGTCAGAACAGTTTTTCACAGTCAATCATAATTACAATATTGTTTTACCAATGTACATTATTCTTCTGGTTCTTCTCACTTCACTTTACAGGAGTTCATATAAGTTTTCCAAGGATTTTCTGAAACCATCCATCTCATCATTTCTTATAGGCTATTCCAGCACAATCATAAATCATAACATGTTCAACCATCCCCTAATTAATCAGTATCTTTTCATTTTCCAATTTTTCAAATTGCTAACTTATTTTCTTATTTTCTATATAGTTTTATTGTTCTTTTATTTGGTAACAGTTCACATTTTCTCTCCTTTTTTGCTCTGTCTACGAGTTGTATAAATAATCATATTTTAATGAATGTGTTGCACTTTAAAAACACTTATTTATGTTCTGGGAGGCAGAGCAAATGCAAATAATAAATTGTTATACAGTTGTGTTCTATTCTTTGTGACCCAATTTGGGATTATCTTGGCAAAGATGGTGTAGTTTGCTATTTCCTTCTCTAGTGAGTCCCCCCTTTACAAATGAGAAACTTAGGTCAACAGGGGTTAAATGACTCTCCCAGGGTCACAGAGCTAGTAAATGTCTGAGGCCAGATTTGAACTCAAAAAGATGAGTCTTCCTGATTCTAGGCCCAGCACTCTGTCCACTGCACCACCAAGCTTCTCTATGTGAAATTATTACTTGCCAATAATTAATTATTCAGATATTTCACTCAATATAGTTAGCCAAGCAGATTTTTTAAAGGATAGTTTTAAGAAATTGAGTGATAATCAATGCAATAATCAAATAATAGAACATACCAGTCAGTGAACAAAAGATCTGTCATGTTTCTCTCTCTGTAGTTAATTCACCACATCAATTCAAAAACAGTAAGAGGAGTGTATTTTCTTTGATTTTAGCCTGATAGTTTAAAAAAAACTTTTAAAATTTTAAAACATTTTTTATTTATAATTTTTAATTTCAAATTTGACCCATTTCTCCCTCCTTCCTCTCCCTCCTCAAGAGAATAAGTAATCAGATACAGGTTATACATTTGCAATTATGTAAAATAATTCCATATTAGTCATTTTGTTTGAAAAGATTCAAAAGAAAAAATGAAAGACATTTTTAAAATAACATGCTTCAGTATGTAATCAAACAATATCAATTCTTTCTCTGTAGATGAGTAGTATGCTTCATCATTAGTCCTTTGGGATTGTCTTAGATAATTGTAATGCTGAGAGTAGCTAAGTCATTCAAAGCTGATTGTCATACAGCATGGCTGTTACTGTATACAATGTTCTCCTGGTTCTGTTCACTTTAATATGCATCAATTTATTTAAGTCTTTGCATGTTTTTTCTGAAATAATTATGCTTGTTATTTCTTAAAACACAATAATATTCTATTACAATCATATATCACATTTTGTCTACTATTCCCCAGCTGATGGACATTCCTGCGATTTTCAGTTCTTAGCCACCTAAGAAGAACTGCTATATTTTTGTACAAATAGGTCCTCTTACCTTTCTATGAATGTCTTTATGATACAGACCCAGCAATGGTATTGCTGGATAAAAGGGTATGCAGTTTTATTCCTTTGAGAATAGTTCCAAATTGCTCTCGAGAATGGTTGAATCAGTTCACAGCTCAACCAACAGTGCATTAGTCTCCCAATTTTCACATATTCCCTCCCACATCCAGCATTTTCCTTTTTTTCTTACCTTACTCTTAGAGGTATGAGGTAGTACCTCAGAGGCGATTTAAGGTGCATTTCTATAATAGAATAATGTTATGTTTTCAAATTTTATTATATAATGAAAAACACAACTTTAAAACTTTATTTTAAAATGTTTTTTCAAATGACTTTAAAAAACAGGCAAAAATAGAGAGATAGGAGATATTTTTTATACATGGCTGAGGTTTTATTTAAATTAGAATTACATGTGATTATAAAAGACAAAATCAATGTTTTATTGCCTAAAACTAAAGTGTTTATTCACAATCAAAACCACTGCAGTTCAACTTGTAATGGTATTAAGTAGGGGGAAAAAATCTTCAAAACAAATTTTTCTGATAATGTTCTTCATACTCATGATACATAAAGGATATCATTCAAATATACAAGTAAAAGTCATTTAGCAATACATGTGTAGAAATGACATGAATTGATATTTTGCAACTGAAGTAAAGCAAACTATTAATACTATATAAAATGTTTCAAATAACTAATAATGATAAATTCAAATTAAACAACTATGAAGTTCCACATCACTCATCAGATTGTCAAAGATGACAAAATAAAAAGAAAATTAGTGATAAGTCTGTGGGAGGAAAGAGATACTAATATCATCTTGGTAAAGCTGAGTTGGACCAATCATTATAGAAAATGTTTTGAAATTTGGTCAGTGTTCCAAGAGCTTCAAAAACAGGGAAATGATGAATATACAGAAGGAGTATATCACTTTTTTTGTTTTAACAAAGATGTGTAAACAAAGTATAGGTCCATCTCCTATGGAACTATTGAAAAATCATGATATATTATTGTAATGGGACATTAGAGAAATGATAAATATGAATTTAGATAAACCCAAGAAAACTTGAAAGAGAGAGAGACAGAGAGAGAGAGAGAGACAGAGAGAGAGACAGAGAGAGATAGAGACAGAGAGAGACAGAGAGAGAGAGACAGAGACAGAGAGAGACAGAGAGAGAGAGAGAGAGAGAGAGAGAGACAGAGAGAGAGAGACAGAGAGAGACAGAGAGACAGAGACAGAGACAGAGAGAGACAGAGAGAGAGAGAGAGAGAGAGAGAGAGACAGAGAGAGAGAAAGAGAGAGAGACAGAGAGAGAGAGAGAGAGAGAGAGACAGACAGAGAGAGAGAGAGAGAGAGAGAGAGAGAGAGAGAGAGAGAGAGAGAGAGAGAGAGAGAGAGAGAGAGAGAGAGAGAGAGAGAGAGAGAGAGAGAGAGAGAGAGGGACAGAGAGAGAGAGACAGAGACAGAGACAGAGAGAGAGAGAGATCCACAGTACCAGAATCACAAAATGATCACATTGATGTAAAGGGGAAAAAATAAAAACTTTGAAACTTTTAAAAGCACTGATCAATAAGTGACAAATCATGCCTCCAGAAAGTTAATGGTGAAGCATGTTGCCTACCTCTTACCTGTGAATTGATTAACTAAATATGAGATGGAAAAAACAGCGTTGTATATAAGAGAAGATCGTGGTTTGATTTACAATCTTACTTTTCACTACATTATACTGAAATATCATTCCTTATTGATGATTACTAAATTCATAATAAAAATTAGAAACAAACGTTTGGGGGATGGAGCTAAGATAAGCTTCCAACTTCCCCAATCCATGTAAAAAGGGGACTCGAAACAAACTTTGGAACTGCAGAACCCATAAAATGACCAAGAGAAGGCAACCTCCCACTGAGGACAACCTGGCAGGCCAGCAGGAATTGGCCAGAACAGTGTTCTGGGAGCCCAGCCCAGCCCTACATAGAGGATTTAGCCCCAGGGTGGGCCTAACCAGCCCCCAGCCAGAGGGACTCCAGATCAGCAGTAGTTGTGGCCATTTCCAGAATTATCAACACATAGAAGGGGACAAAATGAGAGGCCAGTGCAGTCTGGACTTTGGAACCAGTAAGTGGGAGTGCATGGCTTTTTCCCCTGGGGCGAGAAGTCGCTCAACACAGCCAGTCAGCACCACATGGTGGCTTCAGCTCCTGGCCTTCAGAGTGTAGGGGGACCAAGCACCAGTATGAGGGGTAATCACTCTTGCTTTAACCTGCTTGGATCTGGATTTCAGTATAAGGTGGAGGTCCTGGGGTATGTGTCCATCTTTCCAGAGCATGTGGACACCTCAGAGAGGGCACCCATCTAATACCTCTGGCAACTAAGAAAACCCCAGCATTTGGGATGAAAGCTCCCCTGTCTGGTGTTACAGTTCTATTTTGGCAAAAAGCCCAGGGGTCAAGTGACTGAGGGGCAACATGACCAGGCAAAGGAA
This sequence comes from Petaurus breviceps papuanus, assembly GCF_028583685.1. Taxonomy (NCBI): domain Eukaryota; kingdom Metazoa; phylum Chordata; class Mammalia; order Diprotodontia; family Petauridae; genus Petaurus; species Petaurus breviceps. Next base: position 9,483,343 of record NW_027187372.1, read on the forward strand.
ACAAAGCAGACAGAAGATTCCAACATTAGACTCCTATTTTGGTGACAAAAAGGAGCAAAACATGGAACAGGAGGAAAACAGCGAAGTCAGAACTCCTGCACCAAAAGCTTCAAAGGAAAATACAAGCTGGTTACAGGCCATAGAGGACCTTAAGAAGCAGCTAAGAGAAGTGGAAGAAAAATTGGGAAAAGAAATGAGAACAATGCAAGAAAATTATGAAATGAGAGTCAACAGCCTGACGGAGGAAAATAACACTTTAAAAAACAGACTGACACAAATGGCAAAAGAGGCTCAAAAAGGCAATGAGGAGAAGAATGTATTAAAATGCCGAATTTTCCAGATGGAAAAAAGAATCTCAAAAGCTCAATGAGGAGAATCATTGCTTCAGAATTAGACTGGAGCAAATGAAGGCTAATGACTATGAGAAATCAAGAAGCTATTAAACAGATCCAAACAAATGAAAGAATAGAAGGCAATTTGAAATATTTCATGGGAAAAACCACTCACCTGGAAAATAGATCCAGGAGAGATAATTTAAAAATTATTGGACTACCTGAAAGCCATCATCAAAGTAAGAACCTAAAAATCATCCTCTAGGAAGTTCTCAAAGGAAACAGCCCTGATGTTTTAGAAGCAGATGGCAAAATAGAGGATGAAAGAACCCACTGATCACCTCCTGAAAAAGATCCCAAAAAGAAAACTCCTAAGAATATTATAGCCAGGTTCCAGAATTTCCAGATTAAAGAGAAAATATTACAAGCATCCAGGAAGAAACAATTTGAATATTGTGGAAAGACAATCAGGATAACACAGGATCTGGCAGCTTCTACACTGAGGGATCAAAGGGCTTGTAATATGATATTCTGGAGGTCAAAGGAGCTGGGATTAAAACCAAGAGTAACCTACCCAGCAAAACTGAGTATCATGTTTCAGGGGAAATATGGTCATTCAGTGGAATAGAGGAGTTTCAAGCATTCTTGCTGAAAAAAACAGAGTTGAATAGAAAATTTGACATTCAGATACAAGAAGCAAGAGAAGCATGAGAAGGTAAACAGGGAAAAGAAATCATAAGGAACTTATCAAAGTTCAACTACTGACAATCCTACATGGAAAACAATGATTGTAACTTATGAAACTTTTCTCAGTAGTTGAAGGAAATATAAATATAAATATATATATATATATATATATATATATGTCTATATATGAGGGTATATGGGCATATGAATACATATGTGAATGTGTGTATATATACTTACAGATATACATAGATAGAGAGCACAGGACCAATTTAACAGGAAGGGATGATACTTAAAAGGTGAAATTAAGAGGTAAGAGAGGAATATAATGAGAGGAGATGGGGAGAGACAGAATGGGGTAAACTATCTCATACAGAAGAGGCAAGGGAAAATGGTTACAATGGAGGGGAAGAATAGGATGGCAAAAGGGAGTGAGTCAACCTTATTCCCATTGAATTTGGCTTGGGGAGGGAATGAAATACACACACTAAATAGGGTATCTCACCCGCCAGGGGAGTAGGGGGGAAAGGGGTGAGAGGGGGGATGATGGAAGGGAGAGCAGGCTGAGGGGGAGGGAAGTTGGAAGCACTCACTTTTGAAAAGGGATGGGATCAAAGTAGAGAATAGAACAAGTGGGAAGTTGGATATGAGGGAGGGAAATGTAGTCAGTCTTTTGCAATATATCTACTATGTTATTGTTTTGCATTAGCCACACATGTACAACCTATACTGAACTGCTTACTGCTTATCTTCCCAGTAAGTGTTGGTGACAAGGAAGGAAGGGAATGAATCTGGAATTCAATGTTTTAAAATCAAATATTCAAGTATATATATGATAAAAAAAAGAAATGTTTGGTTCTACATCAAGGAGGCCTTCACATTGTCTAGAAGATACTAACTGGGAATATTATAGAAGGGATTCTGTGTATATGTGTGTGTATATATATATATATATATATATATATGTGTGTGTGTGTGTGTATATATATATGTATATATAGGAAACAGTCTCTGCAATACTGTCTAACTATGATTCTGTGATTTTGTGATGTAATAATGGAGTTACAATATAACAAAATCATCCACAAGTCCAAAGGAGCCATCTGATGAAAATGCGTTAGATTGTTCCTGGTCACTTTACTTTTGAGCCTATTACAGGGCTCAAATAATAGATTTAGAACTGCAAGGGACCTTGGAGAACATCTAGTCTCATTTTCTAATTTTGTAGATAAGTAATTTGAGTCCCAGTATAGCTAAATAACATATTCAAAGTCACATGGACAGCACATAACTTAGAAAGAATATGAATCATATACTCTATTACAAGGACTATGGCCACATGACTGTATCATATTGCTTCTAAAAAGCAAAAGAGGCACTACCACAAATACATGCTTACAATATGAAACCAGAACATTGCAGGTTTCACTTAAGGTTCATAAAATCATAAACTTCATATTAGAAGTGATCTTATAGATCACAAAATCCAGTCCCTCATTTTACAGATGAGGAAAATGAGGCACAAAGAAAAAATAATTTTCTCAAAGTCACACAGCTATTGAGTATTTAAAGAATTCAAATTCAAATCTTCTGATTTCAAGTCCAGAACTCTATGCAACACCTAGCATCCTAGTTCATTATAAAAACTGGCTAGCCCCATCACATGCATACATTTATGCATGTATGTGTTATATATGTTATATTGCCTGTATGTATATGTGATACATATCAAGATATAGATTTCATCTATATCATGTGCATATGCTGTTCCATTATTGAGTCATTTTTTCTTCTTTGTGATCCCATATACTGTACTGTCTATGATGTTTTCTTGTCAAAGATGTTGGAATGGTTTGCCATTTTCTTCTCCAGTGGATTAAGTAAACAGTTAAGGTGACTTGCCCAAGGTCACACAGCTAGTAAGTATATGAGGCCAGATTTGGACTGAAGTCTTGCTGACTCCAGGTCAAGAACTCTGTCAATTGACCCATTTAGCTAACCCCCCCACACACACAGAGTTATACACAGAGATGTTTATATATATATATGACATATTACATATGTGTATACATACACACACATAAATACATATAGACATGCATGCATATGTGCATATATATCACAATTTTGTTATATATGTGGATATGTGTGTATGTATTTATGCACTTTGTCACAAACTTTGGAATGTGTGATTATCAAGGTGGCTTGGTAGAGTTGATTATATAAGACAATAGATAATTCCATTTGAAGCACCAATGCCAGAATTGAATAGTCAAATGAGAAGCAATTTAATGATTAATATTTTCTATGCCTTAATTGGATTACAGGAAGAGTACATTCATTTTTTTTCAAAGTGATATAAACTATGATGCCCCTATAAATTAACTTTTAATATAAAGTTAGAATATTTTGAAATGGAAATTTTTACAGATACCTCTGTCTCAGATTAGTGTGAGAGAAAAAAAAAACTAAAACACATATTAGTTTGTTTATAAGAACCAGGATGACTTCTATTATTTGCTGATGCAAAATTAAGACATTTTCATCTCTTTGGTCATCTACAAAGCTGGTCCCATTATCCCAGGACTCTGTGGATTTTCATATTTAAGAAATTTTGATTCTTATTAGAAATTGAAATAGCAGATATAGACTAAAAATAAGGGTCAAAATCACTTAATTCCACTTCCTAAAGTCAATTTCAATATTTAAATGCATCTACAAGCTCATCAATCTAGGTAATCTCCACACTGATGTGGATCTTAACTCATCCATTCGTTTTAATCTTTTATGCTTCTTGTCTATGCTTCATAATAGTTTATAAAGAATCCATTCAAAGTACTTTTCTCAAGGTCAGTCAATTATTAAGAATTTGTTAGCAACTATAATTGCCCAGGCGATAGACTCAGCATTCTGTGAATTAAAAAAAATAATCTTTCAGATTGTCATCTGTTATACTGATGTCTTCTGTTATTTACCTGGTGTGCCTCATTTTTCTGATCATATATTTCTTGTATAATAAATGGGTGCTTGTAATTATATGATTTTAAGTAGTTTTTGGACCTGAGTTTGAACTCTCCCAGACAAACAACCTGAGTGACCCTGGGCAAGTCACTTAGCCCTTCTCAGTCTCAATTTCTTCATTTTTAGAATGGGATGGTTGAGCAAGATAATTTCTGAAGTTTCTTCCTACTCTTGATTGATGATTATCTGAGACTATTATAAAAGGGAATAGAAGTAGAAAATAGAAGTTTTTGTGATAAAGATTGTAGTAGGGTAAGAATTAAGAGAAGGTTGTTGGTAGAAATAGAATGGGATTGAATTAGGATCAAGAACATTGGAATAGAATTAAAGGAATAAGATCCAAGGATAATACTGGTGATAAACATACTAGGCCCAAAGCATATAATGACAATTTGAAAAGTGACAATTGTAGCTTGCTTTGATTCTCAGTATTTGGTTTATTATATTGCTATTATAATATTTCAGAACTGATCATGGTTCTATATTCTGACTAATTCTATTTTTTTTCCAGCAATTGCCTTTGAAAAAAGGTTGTCTTAACTTCAGTGGAAAGGTGTCTAATACAAAGTGAAGCACCATCTTCACTTTATATATAAACATAAAAATAACTACAAAAAACCACCATATAAAATGCCTACTTTTAGTTTTGGGGGATTTCTTTCACAAATAAGATAAGCTCAAAATTGTTCTGAAATCAACTGGCATTTTATACACCATCCTTGAATACTATGCTAATTATTGCTTTTCTTTTCAATTCAAAGTCTCTTCCTAGAAATGATTCATGATACTTATGGACATTGAGAAGACATTTCAATTCTGAATCACACCACCTCCTACATTTACTTTCTGTCAGGACAATAGACGCCCTGTCATCATAAATTCTATATGGTGACCCTTTTTTTCCCACTGCACTCATGCTCTTCAGAGCTATGCAGCTCAACCCTTGACAGGATGCAAAATATAATGGTCATAAAAGTAAAATCTGCTAACTTTCACTCTTAACAATTTGTCAAAAGGCACATTAAAAAATAATTGGAGAGAAACTGCACAGATTTTTAAAATGTATTGAGTCATTTTTCTTCAATGCTTGACTGGCCAGCTTGCAAGATACCATTCTCTTCATTATTAACAAGCCAAGACGGCTGCTTTAACAAAAGAAATATCACTGTATCTTATCTATGTGGCTCTTGGGATTTGTTGCTATGGACCTCTGATTTTTCAGCAAACTCAACAGGTGAAATAATGTTCATTGCATAGATATGTGCCTTCTGATTTTGCTTTCTTTCCTCCTCTTTTCTGTATGTATGTATGCAAATATATACATACATACATATATACTTTAAAGAAGTATAAAAGTTGGAGAAGCTCTATACAGTAAGTGAAAGCAATATCTGGAGCTGAGACTGAGATCATGAGATTCTTATTGCAAAACTCAGACTTAAGTTGAAGAAAGTAGGGAAAACTACTAGACCATATATGTATGACCTAAAAAAAAAATCTCCTAAGTATATGAAGTTCAAGTGATGAATAGATTTAAATTATTAGATCTGGAAGAGAGAGTGCCTGAAAAACTATGACAGAGGTTCACAATGTCATAAAAGAGCTAGCAACAACAACAAAATATTCCAAAGAAAAAGAAGAGCAAGAAAGTAGAATGACTCTCTGATGAGGCTTTACAAATAACTAAGGAAATAGGAAAAGTGACAAGTAAAAGACAAAGGGAAAGATATACCCAACTAAACACAGAACTCCGGGGAATAATGAGGAAAGATGTTTTCTTAAATGAGCAATGTAAAGAAATAGGAAAAAATAAAATTAGAAAGACAAGTGATCATTTCCAGAAAATTAAAGAGATCAAGGAAAGATTTCACATAAAAATGAGTTTATGAACAATTAAAATGGTGGGGATTTAACAAGAACAGAAGAGATTAAGAGGCTGCAAGGATACACAAAAGAAGAATACAAGTAAGGTCACAAAATCACTAATAACCATGTACTAATCCAGAGACAAACACATGGAAAATGAAATCAAGTAGACCTTAGGAAGCTTTGTTAACCTTTATACTAGTTGAGGTGACTAAGCTCTCTATTGGAGCTATTTAAAATCCTAAAGGATGGGTTGAGTCAAAGCCAAGATGTTAGAGAGAAAAAAAAATTCCTCCAAACAACCTTAAATAATACATCAAAATAAATTTTGGAGCAACAGAACACACAAAAAAATGATAAAATGAAACAATTTTATAGTCAAAATTAAAAGGTCGACAGAAAATATTTGTTGCATCTGGGTGAGAGTAGAGCATAGTGACACTCCAGCAAACCAGTTGTAAGCCTTGGAGGTGACTGAATCAATGGTTGCACTGGAAGTTTCCAGATCTGTCAACCCACAGATAGTAAGAGAATCAACCAAGGAGATTACAGGAGTCCCTTTGCAGGCAGCAGGGGTAAGACATTGCCCATATTTAAATATGGATTATAGTCCTGGGTCTCAATCAAAAGTCAAGGAGAAGCACTAGCACAATACAGTTTGTGACTGGAGGGGAGCTGAAACTCTAGTAATAGTTACAAGGTGGAAGAGTGCTTGTGGTCACTCCCAGACCAGAGTACCTAGCAAGAGAGTAATAAACATAACATTCCCTTGATCATACTATCTTGGAAGAACTAAAAACTTTTAGGTCCCAAGAATTATCTCTGAAAACAGGGGCACAAAAAAACTGAAGCTTGGGAAAGTGCCCCCTTCACTTTGAAAGCAGTGCACACTTTAGCAGAGAATTAAAAGTCAAGAAATAGCCTGCAAAAGTGAGAAAACAGCAGAAAATAACCCTGACCATGGAAAATTACTAGGGTAACTGGGAAGACAACAAAGTCAAAACAACTACATCTAAGGCCTCAACAACATATACATTGGCTTCAGGCCATGGAAAAGTGCAAAAAAGGATTTTTAAAAATCATATTAGAGAGGAAAAGGAAAAAAATAAGAAGAGAAATGAGTGATGCAACAATAATGATGATAATAATAAAGAACTAAAAGCTTAGTAATGGAGGCACAAAAAAACCTGAAGAAAACAAATTAAACAACAGAATAAGCCAATGATAAAAGAGGAACAAAAATACAATGAAGAGAAGAATGCCTTTAAAAAAACAGAATTGACCAAATAGAAAAGGAGGTGCAGAAGTTCACTGAGGAAAGTAATTCCTTAAAAATAGAATTGGGAGGGGCGGCTAGGTGGCGCAGTGAGTAAAGCGCTGGCCCTGGAGTCAGGAGGACCTGAGTTTGGTTTAGGCCTCAGTCACTTAACACCCACCCACACCCACCCCCCTCCCCCCCCACACACACATACACACAAACTAGCCGTCTAACCTTGGGCAAGTTACTTAACCCCAATTGCCCTCCAAAAGGAAAAAAAAAATTAGAATTGGGGAAAAAGAAAAAGATGATGGAGGGGCAGCCAGGTAACACAGCGAGTAAGAGCACTGGCTCCAGTGTTGAGAAGACCTGGAGATCGAATCCCGGGCTCAGACACTTAGCACCCACCCAGAAACACCTGGCCATGTAACCTTGAGGAAGTTACTTAACCCTGATTGCTTTAAAAAAAAAAGTAAAAGAAAAAGATGATGCCCTCTAGCACCTAAGGTAGGTGGCACAGAAAGAAAAAAAAACCTATAATTGTAATCAGAACATGAGTTCAAATCCTGCCTCAGATACTTCCTTGACCCCAAAGCGTCAAGTAATGGCATCTTCATGATGGCTCCTCACTGGGGTGCCACATTTCAATATACTAGATAGCCTGGGATGTTAGTATCTCCCTCGGAACCCAAAGCCTCCTTGAATAAATTCCTAAAGGGAGAGCTGACAGTCCTAGCATTACCCGTATCTTGCTCAGTGGGATGACTTTGTACTTTGAAATAATTTTCTGCCTGTTATCATGTCAAATTTCTTTGTCCTATTCAATGGTTACACCTCCTGGGAATAATTATT
>NW_027187372.1:9491368-9577363 GCF_028583685.1 Petaurus breviceps papuanus
AATTTCTTTGTCCTATTCAATGGTTACACCTCCTGGGAATAATTATTGTTCATGATTTCTGGATCCCTTTCAGGAGCATTAGGGAAAAAGGCACAAAAAACTCTGGTCCAAAACATTGTGACCAGAAACATCCTCTTGGGCACAGGGGCCCAAGATCAAGGTCATCTTCATCTCCATAATCTTCCTAATTATTGCCTTCTTTTTTTCAGCAAAGAATATCTGTAACGATTTCAATATGAATCCATTGCATTTTATCAGTGATGCTCATCTAGACTGTGACTGAATTCTGTACTGTTGTGCCAGTCATATATGCTTGATGCAAAAGCATCAGTAGTGAGCCTCAGATTGTGGCTATGATGTCTTCAAATTCCCAAGCACCAGAAGCAGTTTGACTACAAAATTCAAACTGTCACATACCAAGTATTAAAATTTTTGAAAGAAGACTCTTCTATCAAGAACATCTAAGAAGACAAAAAGTAATTCTGCTTAGTATCAGGATTTTTACATTCTTTAACTGGAGTATATCAGGGCTCTCTGAAATCCATAGAGTGAGTTATTGATCTTCAACAAGCATTTTTGTTTGAATCTCTCTGCCTCTTTTCTGTCTCCTTTTTATAGCAAGTTTCTCTGATAAAGACTTCATTTCTCAAATATGTGAAAAATTGAATCTAATTTATACAAATAACCCATTCTCCAGTTGTTAAATGTTCAAAGGATATGAATAGACTGTTTTCAAATGAAGTGGTCAAAGCTATCTATAATCACATGAAAAGATTATTTGAATTATTATTGATTAGAGAAATGCAAATTAAAATAACTCTAGCTACCACCCCACACCTACCATATTGGCTCATATGACAGAAAAGAAAAGTACAAATGATGGAAGGGATATGGGAAAACTGAGACACTAAAACACTGTTGGTGAAATTGTAAACTGATTTAACCATTCTGTAGAATAATTTGGAAATATTCCCAAAGGGCTATAAAACCATGCATACACTTTGATCAAGCAATGTCACTAGTAGGTATGTATCCCAAAGAGATGAAATAGGGGAAAGGACTTAAATTTATATATATATATATATATATATATATATATATATATATATATATATATATATATATATATATATACATATACATATATATAGCAGGTCTTTTAGTGGTATCGAGGAATTGGATTGTCATCAGTTGGGGAATGGCTGAATGAGTGGTTGTATACAATTGTGATGAAATACTATTATGCTACAGGAAATGACAAGCAGGATGCTCTCAGAAAAACCTGCAAAGACTTACATGAACTGATGCAAAGTAAAATAAACAGAACCAGGAAAATATTATATACCGTAACAATAATATTGTATGATGATCAATTGTGAATGACTTAGCTATTCTCAGCAATACAATCATCCAAGACAATTCTGAAAGATTTATGATGAAAGACGCTATCCACCTACAGAGGAAGAATTATTGGAATCTGAATGCAGATCAAAGCATACTTTTCATTTACTCTATTTTTTCATTTTTTGGTCTGTTTACTTTCACAACATGACTAACATGGAAATGTGTTTTGCATGACTGCATATGTATAGCCCATTTAATTTTGCTTTCCTTACCAATAAGGAGGGGAGAAAGGAAAGGGGAGAATTTGGGACACAAAATACTTTTTTTAAGCTTATTTTTAGTTTTCAACATTCATTTCCAAAAGATTTTGAGTTACAAATTTTCTCTCCATCTTTCCCCTACACCCACCCCAAGATACAAAGCCTACTGAATACCCCTTCTCCCAATCTGCTCTCTCTTATATCCTCCCACAAAATCCCTCTAACTTTCTAGTAGGGCAAGATGGATTTCTATACACCAGTACCTGCATATCTTATTTCCCAGTTGCATGTAAAACATTTTTTAACATTGTTTTTTTTTTAAACTTTGATTTCCAGTTTCTTTCCCTGCTTCCCTCCTCACGTACCCCCACTGGGAAGATTAGCAATTCAATATAGGTTGTACATGTGTAGTTACACAAAATGTTTCCACAGTAGTGAAACTGTGAAAGACTAACTATATTTCCCCACAGCATATCCTGCCCCCATTTTAGTCTGTTTTCTACTTTGACCCTATCCCTTTTCAAAAGTGTGTGCTTCTGACTACCCTCTTCACCAATCTGCCTTCCCTTCAATGAGCCCCCTCTTATCCCCTTGCTCCTTCTTTCCTGTAGGGTAAGATAGCCAAATAAGTATGTTATTCCCTCCTTAAACCAAATTCAATGAGAGCAAGGTTGACCCATTCCCTTTCACCTTGCTGCTCTTCTCCTGATTGTAAAAGTTTTCTCTTGCCTCTTTTATATGAGATAATGTGTCCTATTGTATCTCTCCTTTTCTCTTCTCTCAATATATTCCTCTATCCCCTCTTAATGTTATTTTTTAGATATCATCCCTTCCTATTCAACTGATCCTATGCTGTCCAAGTATACATGTATACACATACACACACATTCACATATGTATTTATATGCACATACAGCCTCGTATACATACATATATAGTCCCTTCAACTATCCTCCTACTGAGAAAAATCTCATGAGTTACAATTACAGTTTTTGCATGTATGAATATAAATAGTTCAACTTTAATGAGTTCCCTATGATTTCTTTTTTCCTGTTTACCTTCTCATGTTTCTCTTGCTTCTTGTATTTGAAAGTCAAATTTTCTGTTCAGCTCAGGTTTTTTCATCAAGAATACTTGAAAGTCCTCTATTTTATTGAATATCCATATTTTTCCATGAAGCATTATACTAAGCTTTGCTGGGTAGGTGATTATTGGTTTTAATCCTAGCTCCTTTGACCTTGGGAATATCATATTCCAATCCCTTTGATCCCTCATTATAGAAGCTGCTAGGTTCTGTATTATCCTGAGTGTGTTTCCACAATACTCAAATTGTTTTTTCCTGGCAGCTTGCAATATTTTCTCCTTGACCTGGGAACTCTGGAATTTGGCTATGATATTCCTAGGAGTTTTTTGGGGATCTTTTTCAAGAGACGATTAGTGAATTCTTCAATTTCTATTTTGTCCTCTGGTTATAGAATATTAGGGCAATTTTCCTTGAGAATTTCTTGAAGGATGATTTCTAGGCTCTTTTTTTGGTCATGGACTTCAGGTAGTCCAATAATTTTACAATTATCTCTCCTGGATCTATTTTCCAGGTCTTTGGTTTTTGCAGTGAGATACTTGATATTGCCTTCTATTTTTTTCATTTGCTTGGATCTCTGTTATCATATCTTAATGTCTCATAAAGTCATTAGTTTCCATTTGCTCCAATCTAATTTTGAAGGAATTATTCTCTTCATTGATTTTCTGAAATTATTTTTCCATCTGGACATTTCGGCTTTTTAAGGCATTTTTCGCCTCATTGGCTTTTTGTACCTCTTTTGACATTTGAGTTAGTCTATTTTTTTAAGGTGTTATTTTCTTCGTATTTTTGGGGTCTCCTTTAGCAGGATTTTGACTCACTTTTCATGAATTTCTTACATCATTCTCATTTCTCTTTCCAATTTTTCCTTCACTTCTCTTACTTGATTTTCAAAATCCTTCTTGAGCTCCTCCATGGCCTGTAACTAGTTTCTATTTTTCTTAGAATGTTTTGATGCAAAAGTTTTGACTTCATTGACTTCTTCTGATTCCATGTTTTGATTCTTCTTGTCCCCAAAAAAGGATTCTATAGTTTGATTGATCTACTTCTGCTTGCTTATCTTTCCAGCCAATTACTTCTCTTTTGAGCTCTTTGCTATGGTAGAACTTTGCTTCCATATTGCAGAGAGCTATGTGCCAAATTTCTAAGGTTTTCACTAATGTTGTCAGAGCTATGAGGAGGAAATCCTCTCTACAGAAACCCCAAGCTCTTGCACACTAATCACACACCCCAGGACCATCACCCAAGACTGCAATCCATATCCAAGCAGGTCAAAGCAGGAATGATTACCCTCTCAATTGTTGCTTGGTCCCCCTATGATTTGCAGGCCAGGAACCTTGTAGCTCCACACTGTAGCGGCTGCAGCTGCCATGGCTCTGCCACCTCTCACCCGGGGAGCAGGGACTGGACCCACTCGTCTACCACCCAGTTCCAACAGAGGTCTCCACTGACATTTTTCCTTTCTCTTTGGAATTTATGGTTTGAGAAATCTGGAAATTGCCACAGCTCCTGGTGATTCACTCTCCTGAAATCTGCCTTGGCTGTTCTATGGTGTGGGTTGGGGCCACCATTGTTCTGTTTTGGGGTGGTTCTCAAGAGACTGTGCTCAGTTCCCAGCCTGGTGTGATAGACCCTTCCTCTTGGCCTGCCAGGCTACCTTCAATGGGAGACTTGTTTATCTCTCTCACTTTGTGGGTACTGTAGCTCTAAATTTTGTTGAGTCATATTTTACAGGTATTGAAGGTGTTTGGAATGGGAGCTGCATGGAGTTCCTGTTTTTACTCTTCCATCTTGGCTCTGCCCTCAAAATATTTTTTTAAACTAATGCTTAAAATATTTTCACATTTCATTGAGGAAAAACTAAATATTATTTTTTTAATCCTAAAATGATGCTGTTAAAGTGCTGCACTCAATATGACAACAGATTTGGGAAAATAAACAGAAGGCACTGAATTGGAAAATATCAGTGTACATCCTAATCCTAAATTGGCAATGCCAAGCGATTTTCTGATTGTGGAACAAATATGTTTATTTTGTAAGCCTGTAGAGTTATGCTTAAGATTCTACAAGTTAGGCTTCAGCAATATGTGATCTAAGAATTACTGGAAGAGCAAAGTAGTTTTCAAAGCAGCTAAGGAACTACTGGCCAAATTGCTGATGTTTGCTGGAATATGACAAAAGCAAAGGACTTCCAGTAAAACATCTACTTCTGCTTCATTGACTACACTAAAGCATTTTTTTTCTGTGTGAAACCTGACAAAATGTGTCAATTCCACAAAGAGATGGGAGTAATAGAGCGTCTTATTTATCTCCTGAGCAACCTGTATTTGGGTCAGGAAGCACCATTTAGAAGTAAAAATGAAATGTATTGGTTTAAGATCAGAGAAGGAGTACAAAGCTGCATCTTATCAACTAATTTATTTAACTTATATACAGAATACATCAGGTGAAATGCCTGGATGAATCAAAAACTGGAATTTAGGTTGCCCAGAGAAGTAGCAACTATCTCAGATATGCAGATACTACCCTGATGGCAGAAAATGAAGAATTAAGATGCTTCTTGATGACAAGGAACAAGGAGAGTATAAAAGGAGGTTTGAAGCTTAATACAAAAACTCTAAGATCATAGCAACTAATTCCATTATTTCTTGGCAAAGAGAAGGAGAAGAAATGGAAGTAGTGTTATATTTTATATTGGGCTCAAGATCATTGAAATGCCAACTGCAACCATGTAAATAAAAGACACTTTCTCCTTGGAAGGAAAGTTATAGCAAATCTGGACAGCATACAAAAAAGTAGAGATATTACTTTCATGACAAATTTCTGTATTGTGAAAGCTGTTGTTTTTTCCAGTAGCAATGTATAGATGTAAGCATTGGACTATAATGAAAGTTGAGTGCCACAGAATTTATGCTTTCATGTTGTGGTGGAGAAGAAGACTTATATAGTATCCCTTGTGCAGCAAGGAGATGAAAGGACTTAAAACATTTAAATTAATTCAGACTGTTCTTTGGCAAGGCCAAATAATGAAAGAGAAACTTAAATACTTTGGGCATATAATGAGGAGACAGGACTCAGAAAAGACCCTGATGTTGTGAGAGACTGAAGACAAAAAAAGAGGATGGCAGAAGTTGTGACAAGACAGATTGGGTTGTGGAAGCAATGAATACAAGCTTAGATAGACTTTGGGACATAGTAGAGAGCAGAAGGCCTGGCATGGTATGTTTCATGGGGTCACAAAGATTTGGACATGACAACTGAACATCAATAAAAAGAACAACAATTTTATATAGATTAGATAGATCTATATTTATATATCTATATAAATAGCTATATAGCTGCTTCTAAATAGATATCTATCTAGATAGTTATGCACCTATATCTATAGCTATCTAGATAGATATTTAAACATATATAGATACATGTGATTTTTGTAAGCCAACTAAATAATCTATAAAATACAGCTTGAAAATTTGCTATATAAAAATATTAAATATCTTCTATATATTCTTATTTGTAAATTTAAAACACTATATAGGGGCTAGCTCTTATTATTTTTACTCATATTATTTCATTAACTTTCCCAAACTACATGAGTCTCAAGAAAGAAAAAGAATATTTATGTTAGACAATTAATTTAAGGTGAAACACCAATAAATTTGAAATTTTTCACTAGAGTCTAAATATATCAGTATCGTTAGGATCCAGCACTTAGACAGATTTTTGTTAGAAATATATTTAATATTACTAAGAAATGTTATTTTAGAGAAAAAGGTAACTAGTAGTAAAGTTTGAAAGTAAATGTTATTCTATTCTTTGTCATGGAATAACATCAAACAGCAAAAAATCCCATCCCTTCTAAGAGACTTCCATTCAAATACTTGAAAATAACTATGATGTCTCCATCTCCTGACCTCCTATTTGATCACTATAAACTTCTACCTTACAGTTTCTAGATTTCCAGTTCCTTGAACCAATCTTTAGGGAATGCTATAATGGTACTCCAACATTTTATTCACCCACTCCTCCACATGTTCTCTAGTTTATCAATATCTTTCTTAAAATATAGTACCCAGATTGAGAAAAGATAATTTAAGAATCATTGGATTACCTGAAAGCCATGATCAAAGACAGTGCCTAGGAAGCCATCATATTTCAAGAATTTAATAAAGAAACCAGAGTGTAAAAGGGAAATTGAAAGAATCACCACATGAAAGAGATTTCCAAAGTAAAATCCTAGAAATATTATTGCTAAATTCCAGAGTTGTCAATTCAAAGAAAAAATACCTCAAGCAGCAAGAAAGAAATCATCCAAATACCATGGAGTCGCAGACAGGATCACATAAGATTCAGTGGCTATCATGTTAAAGGATTGGAAGGCTTATATTATGAGATTCTAGAAGGTAAAATAGTTGGAATTAAAACCATCAACAACTTACCCATCAAAATTGAATATAATTCTTTTTTTTTTTTTGCTTTTGGGAGGGGGGAGGGCAGGCCAATTGGGGCTAAGTGACTTGCCCAAGGTCAGATGGCTAGTAAGGGTTAAGTGTCTGAGGCTGATTTGAACTCAGGTCCTCCTGACTCCAGGGCTGGTGCTCTATTCACTGTGCCACCTAGCTGCCCCTTGAGCCCCTTTCCTTTAGAGAAAAAAAATAACATTTAATAAAAATTTAGAAATATCAAGCATTCCTGATGAAGAGGTCAAAGCTCAATAGAAAATGTGGTTTTAAATTACAAGACTCCAGAGAAACATAAAGAGGCAAACATGAAAAGAGAAATCACAGGGACTCAATAAAGTTAAACTATTTCCCTTTCTACATGGGAAGATAATGCAAGTACCTTCTGAGAACCTTATCTGAGAACCTTCTGAGAACTTTATAATTTTTATGGCAGTTATTTTTATGAAGAATTCTACTTGGAAATACAGTATAAAAGTAGGTTGATTATGTAGAAATGATGTAAAAAAAAAGGAAAGGAGAGAAAGAGGAATGCCTTGTGAGAAAGGTAATAGGAGAGGAAGAATGAGAAAAATTTAATCACACAAAAGAGGCATACAAAGAAGAGCTTTTATAGTGGAGGAGAAAATGGAAGAGGAGGAGATATTGTTGGTCTTCATTCTTGAAGAGAACCAATGGCATCAGGAGCATGATGTCTTAACTTGTACTTGAACTGGATTCCAGTGAGGCAGAGTTGCACAAAGTTGTCAGTCTTCCTCTCTCCTCAAGAATCATTGGAGTCCAATGACAAGACAAAGGTCAGGATTAGTGGCAATGGCCCAAAATGCAGTGAGTAACCTTGGTGTTTCTAAAGAAAGATCTTTCCCATGTCTCAGTGTATCTGAGGCCACAGCCATACAATAACTAAGGGCTAGACAAGAATTGACACTGATGATCATAAACTATGATCAAGTAGGATTAATAGCATGAATGCATTTCTGCTTCAATATTAGGACAATTATCAGCGTATTTGACCTTACCAATAACAAAACTAACAAAAATCATGTTACATCAACAGATACAGAAAAAGCTCTTTGACAAAATACAACATTCATTCTTATTAAAACACTAAAAAGCATGGGAGTCAGTGGAGCCTTTCTTAAAATGATAAATAGTATCTCTCTAAACCCAAGAACAAGCAATATCTAAAATGAGGATAAATGTGAAGCCTTCCCAATGAGATCAGAATTGAAGAAAGTATGACCATTATATCATCACTATTATTCAATATTGTAGTAGAAATGGGAGGCATAGCAATAAAATAAGAAAAAATATATATATATTGAAGTAATAGAAATAGGCAATGAGGGGAAAAAGCTATCACTCTTTGCAGATGATATTGTATGCTTAGAGAACCCTAGAGAATTAACTAAAAAAATCTATTTGAAAAAATTTACAACTTCAGCAAATTTGCAGGATACAAAATAAACCCATACAAATCATCTCTATTTCTATATACTACCAACAAAATACATCAGAAAGAAATACAATGATAAATTCTGTTTAAAATAAGTGCAGTTATTATAAATACTTGGAAGTCTACTTGCCAGACAAACCACAGGATTATATGAACACAATTACACAGAAATAAAGATGGAGTTAAACAAGTGGAGAAAATACTGATTGCTTATGGGTAGACTGAAGCAATATAAAAACAGTTCTATCTATGTCACTTCCCTTATTCAATCAAGTTTCCAAAACATATTTTGTTTTATAGTAACAAACCTCATCCAAGAACTAAAGGTCCAGACTATCAAGATAATCAATAAAAAACCTGAAGGAAGGAGGCCTTGTAGTTCCAGATTTCAAACTATACTACAAAGTGATGATCATCAAGATAATCTGGTACTGATTAAGAAACAGTAATGGATCAGTGGAATAGATGAGGTATATGATACACAGTAGCAAAAGACCATAGTAATCTACTGTTTGATAAACCTACCAGTCCAAGCTTTTGAGGTAAGAACTCAACATTTAAACAAAAAAATTGCTTGATAAAATGGAAATATTTTGGAAGGAGCTAGACAAAGATTGACATCTCACACCGTATACCAAAATAAGGTCCAAATAGATACATTATTTAAACTTAAAGGAGGATATCATTAGAATATTATCGGAGCATGGAAACCTGTACGTGTTGTATCAGAAGTGTTTATAATTAGGAAATAAAGTAGATAATTTTGATGGCACATGATTGAAAAACTTTGGCACACACAAAACTAATATAGCTAAAATTTAAAGGAAAAGGAGAAAATGGGAAAAAATTGAAATATTAGATAAAGGTTTCATTTCTCAAATATATAGGGAACTGAGTCAAATTAATGAAAGAAAAAAATGAATTGTTTCCTAGTTGAAAAATTGTCAAATTATATGAGCAGGTAATTTTCAGATGAAGAAAACAACATTACCAATAGTCACATAAAAAAACATTCTAAATAGGGGCGGCTAGGTGGTACAGTGAATAGAGCACCAGCCCTGGAATCAGGAGGACCTGAGTTCAAATCGTGCCTCAGACACAACACAGAAACTAGCCTGTGACTTTGGGCAAATAAGCCCCAATTGCCCTACCTTCCTCTCTGCAAAATAATAATAATAATAATGATATTTTAAAGTTCTAAACAACTGTTGATTGGAGAAATGCAAATAAAACAACTCTGAGGTACCACTTCACACCTGTAAGACTGTCTAATATTCCCCACTTCTCCAAAAAGCAAAAAAAAAAAAAAAGCCTGTCTTACATGGTAGAAAATGGAAAACAAATAATTCTAGAGAGGATATTGAAAATTTTGGACAGCAAGGCACTATTGTTAAAGTTGAAAACTAGTATAAACATTCTATAAGACAATTTGGAGCTACATCCAAGGCACTATAAAACTATACATATCCTTTTACTCAGCAATACCACTCCTAGGTCTGTATCCCAAAGAGATAAAAGAAAAAAAAGAAAAGGGTTTATTTGTACCAAAAAAAAATATTTCTGGCTGCTCTTTTTGATGTGTCAAAGCATTGGAAATTGAGAGAATGTCCAACAACTGGAAGATGACTAAATGAGTTGTGGGTTATGGTTGTGATGGAAAACTCTTATGCTATAAGAAATCAAGAACAGGATAATTTCAAACAAACTTGGGAAGACACATTAACTCATGCAAAGTGATGTGAATAGAGCCAAGATAACATTGCACAGAGTAACAGCAATGTTATAAGGATGATAAACTGTGAAACACTTAGCTACTCTAAGTAGCTCAAGTATCAAGAAAATGATCCAAGACAATTCCAAAGTATCCATAATTAAATTTGTTATCTACCTCAAGAGGAAGAACTGAATGCATATTGAAGCATGTTATATATTTATTGTTTTATTTTGTTTCTGTTTTCTTTTGCAACATGGCAAATATAAAATTATTTTGCATGACCCCATGTGTTAAATTGAAATTAAAATGCCTCCTCAAGGAAGGTGCTAAAAGTTTTTTACATCTCATTGGGAAGTATTTAATAAAATAAATTAATATACTATTAAATGTGTTTCTTTTGAGGAAGAGCTAAATGATTATAAGCTTATGAAATAGATTATTTCTGCATTTTTCTCCATTTTATACATGTTTCATGATTATACCATCTACTGTGAATATGCACCCTCAGCAGTAGTACAGAAAGCTGACTTGGTAGAGAATTTTAATTTAGACTTTTTTTAAACAAGGGCATTGACAGATGTCAGCTTGTGTGCAGCCATCCCAATAAACTTTGCCCTTTTCATATTCTTGCTCTATATTTTCTGTCACCATCAGAATTTCAAATATTCATACACATAATTTGTGCCAGTTCAGTCATTCAATTACATATCCCTTTAATCACTAGCCTGGTTTGTGGTTACTTGAGTTATGATATGCATTAAAAGGTAGACTTGCCTACAACAGCTTTCTCCTTCAGTCTAATAAAACATCCACAAAGGCAGATGCCATAAAAGGGTATGGTACAGTGAAGGGTAGATTTAGTGAGGTCAACCATATGACACTTAGGACAGCATTAGTATTTTGTATTTTCAAGGATAAGAGAATTGATTCTCTAATTTCTCTAGGGGAATCCAGTTTCTCACAGTATTCCTCATTGTGGGATCTGCTGCACTATTAATGAAGCCGGGAGAAAAAATCTAGAAGGGAAGTTGATGGAACTTTTAGTTTCTAGAGATATAATCCTTTAACCTTGTCAAGTCCTCATGATTCTAGATGGCGTCATCCATTCCCTTGCATAAACAACATTTCCTGACACCATGACTTCCCACTGACTGTGAAACATACCTAGAGGATTCTCTGTCCTCATTTTTCTATTCTAGCTTCTCTGTTTTCTCTGCTTAAATTCCAACTTTTGTGAGAAACCTTTCCAGGCACTGAATTACGAAAAAACCCACACACATGCGCAGTACATTTCCTTTGAGATTGACTCTCATTTATCTAGTAGTGTTCATGTTGTCTTCATCATTAAAATGTAATTTCAGGGAAAGGACCACATTGTTATCTTTCTTTACAGACCCAATGATTGTGCCTAGCACATAGTAAATGTTAAATATATATTTGTTGACTAACTATGCTAGCTATGTACTTTATTCTAGTGTCCTTGGTTGCCAAAGGGTTAAAAATGGGGGAAGGAGAAAATTGTCCACCATAAAGAGTTATATAATATGTCTACCATGCCTTTCCCAGTCAAAAGGCATAGAAAGACTTTGCACAGTGTTTTTCATTGACCCAGACATATGTAGGAACACACGCAATAATGTTCTCATTAAAACTAATGGATGTAATTAGTTTGGAAATTATTTATAGATTTTAATTGTACATGTTATCATTGTCAATCATCATGGATAACTGACAGTTGATTGTATTCATAAATATCTTGAATACTTAATGAGAGATTCCATTCATGAGCATGACTGATTTTATACCATGTTATCTTAGTCTTAATTATAACATGATTTTAAACACTTGTTTTGTCCTTTTGTATCCTCTGTTACCTGCTATGTGTGTAACATTGGACAGACCACTTCCCCTACTTGTTTCTTAGTCTCCTCATCTATAAAATAAAGGAATTGGGTTAACTGGTGTCTAAGGGTCTACCATTAGACACACACATCTAAATCTGTTTTATGACGCAAATATATACTTCTAATATTGAAATAGCATGCCAAACTAGGAGTCAGAATATTAAAATTCTAGGACCAGAGGATCCGAGAGCTAGAATTTTGTTTCAAATCAAAAGCATTTAAATACCATCAGTATGCATCATAAAATATATAATGAGAGGGAGTATGAGAAATACAATTTCATAGGAAAAGCACTAGCAGTGGAAAAGACCAGAAAGCGTTTGCTGCAGAAGGTGAGACTTAAACTTAATTATAAAGGATGCCAGAGAAGTAAGGAGACAGCGGTGATTAGAATATATATATATATATATATATATATATATATATTCCAAGCATGGAGGAGAGTCAGAGAAAAGAAAAGGAGGTATGAAAAGTATCATTTGCAAGAAATTGCAGTTAGGCTTCTGTGACTGGATCCTCATTGATGGAAACAAAGTTTACACACCATTTCATGCTTGCTATAAGGAAAAGTTATTGAGTATTTGGGAGTGATCAACTGCTTTTTCTGGCTTCTAGCTTTGAGAGAACAATGGTTTCTGGCTTTCTTCAAGAAGAGGTCCTCGGAGAGAAAAAATAAAAGGCCTATGCAAAGAAGCCAGTGTTTGGGCATTTGAGCATGTCACTATTTCCAGTATGCTACACCAGAGATTTCAAGAAATTCCCCCTTATGTAAATAATGAATTCTCTCTCTCTCTCTCTCTCTCTCTCTCTCTCTCTCTCTCTCTCTCTCTCTCTCTCTCTCTTTTTCCTCTGCTCTCCTCTCCTTTCTTTCTTTTTCTTTCCTTTTTTCTCTCTTTTTTGGTAGAGCTACCTCATTCCTAGTAGGAAAGCTCATTCACACTAAATATTATTTTTTTTCACATATATGTTTCCTCTGATTTCTGTTTGTAATATGTTAGATAAATAGATTTTCTTGTCATTCTTTAGTGTGATGATCTTTCTGTAAATAGCATTTGGGGTGCAGTCAAATCTTCAGATAGAATTTTGAGCACTCTTGATACCTTAAGGGATATCCACCAGGAAAAATCATTTGAAACTAAAATTATTTACCAAAACGAACAATATTTATGGGGGCAGACTATAATTGTAGTCTAATATCCCTTCTCTCAGAAGAGCCTTGGAAAAATGAGAGATTCCAAATATATCTTTTTATTCTTCTCTGTGAGTTGTTTGGACATTAGTAGCATGGACATACACATAACTTGCATTGGTAGATTACATACCTCACATAAGCAACAGAATATATTTCTTTTATATTGGATAACAATTAAGTAAACCTGTATAATAAGATGATAGATTCACTTCTTAACTTTGTTCACAAGAACTATATGCTTTCTCCTAAGTTATACTTCACATCAATTGCACAGATGAAAATGATATATGTCACATGTCATTATTTTCATTTTATACATACAGATAATGAGGTATAAAGAGATTAAATGATATGTTCAGAGTTGTATTGTCAATTTCTATGTTTAACTCTATCAGTTTCTCTCTATCTTTCTCCTCCCCTCTCCACTGATTTTCTATACTAATCAAGATTAATAATTTTACACTCTCAATTCCATTGTGTTATTTCACATCAAGCTATTTAAACATATGACACATCATCAATGTGCATATAATGAACTGACAAAATGTTTTGACACAAATGTGGCATTTTAGGATGCTGACATTCATTTACTACCCTAAGCTTGTTCTTTCTCTGAATTTTCCTATTTTGATGATGGCTTCAAAATCTACTGCATTGAATGTTTTGATCTTGGTGTCAATACCAACCAGGCTTTTCTCTCTCTCAGAGACTGCCTCAAATCAGTTGCCAAATCCTGTTGCTGCTATCTTGAGAACTTTTCTTCAGTCATCCTCCTCTACATTCTTATGACAACCTTCCAGTTGAGTCTTGACAGTCATCATTAGTGGGAACAACTTCAGAGGAGAGAACCAGCACCACTAACATTAACCACTGAATATCTGCCATCTAGGGATAAAAAGGCCCAGGAGACCCCAGAGTTGCCTCTGAGATTGCCAACCTTGCTACCAACTTGTAACATGGCCATCTTATTGAGGAGAAGATTTTGTAGATAATCTAGTCACCAAATCTGCAGGTGCTGAGGGGTCTACTGTATCCTCATAAGCCATAGGCACTGAAGAACTGGAAAAGATATTTTTTTTTACCACTAAGTCTTGGAACATTGAAATGGATCAATATCAAAAAGAGATAAATGGGTTTATCAATGGAAATGATATTAAGAAGACATATTATCCTCTGCTTTACTACTACACAATGAAGACCATTTACCTTTCAGTCTGACTTACAGACATATTGGATATGAAAAATGATAATCTAGCCTTTGTATTTATATCACTAACATTTGGCACAATACTTTGCACACAGTAAGTTTAATAAAGACATTTTTGTTTGTTTTTGAGGGGGGAAGTCAAGGCATTTGGGGTTAAGTGACTTGTCCAAGGTCACATGGCTAGTTAAGTGTCAAGGGTCTGAGACCAGATCTGATCTCAGGCCCTTCTAACTTCAGGGCTGGTGCTCTATTCACTTTACCACCTAGCTGCCCTCCATAATAAAGGCTTTTTAAAAATCCATTCATTCACGATGGTTTTCAAAATTCTATTGACCCTATTGGGAGGAAATAAAGCTTTCAAATACTGACTTTCTTTTCCTTGCTGTACTGGTTTTATACACTTTTATTACCTTTTATTTTCATCCCTTAATAATCATATTTATTTTCTTGATAGAACTTTCCAATTTTTTTATTTATTAAATATATATTCCTCACTTTCTATCAACATGACAATGATCCAAGTGCTGGAATTGAAAAAGCAATCAAAAACTAGATCCTGTATTCAAGGAGCTTACATGGTGAGGAAAAAGAGAAATCACCAATTATTGACACATTTCCATGTATATACAATTCTTTTCCTAGCATGTATGCTGCAGCATATGAATATTTAATGCTTTTCTCTCTTAGATACCTGGAAATCTGAGTTTTCTAAATAAATAATTTTCATTAAAAATTAATGAAGTTGGTGCATTTCTATAATTCAGAAATATGTTCTTTTTATGGTTATTTTTCATGTTAATATTTTCCACATAAAAAAATGAAATTCGATTTAATCATTGAAAGTCTCCTTTAATTATAAATGATAGTAAATTTTTACCCTTTGAAAATATAAAATTGATATGCTAAATCATAATTTGATATTTCTAATTCTAGCTTAAAATGTTATTATTGAAAATTAATGGTAAAAATTTAAAGCACATTTCAAGCATACCAAAGAGTAAATACCAAAATTGTTAATCATGGAAAAAATGGCATTTCTTCTAATCATAAAAAAAAATGTTCTTGACTCCTTTTCATTCTGTTCTATTGATGGGTATAATTTTGTGGAAAATATACGGAACAGCCAATTATATTTTGATTTTTTTTAAGTTGAAAGAAATCAATTATTCTACTGGATATAATATTACAAAAGTAGTTTTGTTTTCTCACCATCTGTATGATCTAAAAGACAGCCCTTCTATACAAAGAAAAACAAATAAAAGTAGGTTGATAGCATTCCAAAGAATGAATAAACTGACAAACTTCTGGAGGAAGAACTTTGCATATCCAACTTTACTTTTGACAGGCTAGAGTTCCATTTGGACTTATATATCAGGGTCAAATGCAATTATATTGGGGCTTTGACCTGGTTGTTACCTGTGTCCCTAGTCAGATTGATTAGTTCGGGCTTGTCTCAGCCTGCAGACCTAACTTTCTGATTAGATCTAATCATAAAGGGCCAGTCAATATGTCATTTATAACCAATCCATACAAATTTATATTAGGGATTGGGTTAGGTTTTTCTTCTAGCCCAACTAGATTTAGCTGGGTCCCAAAGGATTATAAAAGGTTAAGTAAAACCTGAGTGTCTGGTGGACTGAAACAATTGTACATTTATATCCCAGAATAGCACCAAAGTTTATGCTGGTTATCTCGCTCTCAGCATGATTCGTGATAATAGTCAAAGGAGGTAATTATGCACTCCCCTAAAATTGCTGAACCATTGAATTTCAAACCATCTAATCATGTAAAATATCATCAATTATGCATTTGATTAGTTGACAAAATGCTATCTTATGTATCTGGAGATGCAAATGTGAGCTTTGAGGATGTTAATGTTCATCTTCCCCTCCTGAACTTGCTTCTCATAACCCCCTTTTTTTCTACTAATGGTTCCTCTTTCCTCCTAGACAGCAAGGTTTGAAATTTCATTTTGGACTCTTCCCATGCTCTCTTATATCCAGTCATTTGTTCCAGTTTCATAAATTCTGCCTCTAATTTCTCTGCTTCCTTTTTCCACTTACATTTCTATCACCTTAGTTTGTTAACTCTTACAAGAGTTATTGTAATATGTAGTGTCCTAATTTACCTCCTTATCTCCAATTTTTTCTATTCTCAACCTACCCATGTTACAAATGCCACAATAATTCTTCTATTTCACAAGTATTAAAAAATCATTCGGTAGAAACAGGACTTCCGTGCAGCTCCCACTTCCTCCTCCTCCAATACATGTAAAAAATTACTCTAAACAAACTTTAGAGCTACAGAACACAGAAAGTGACAGAGAAAAAACTAATCTCCTGCTGAAGACAGCCCATCAGGCTGGCAGAAAGGGTCCAGCACAGTGGGCTGGGAGCCGAACCCAACCCCACATGAGTTCGAGATTTTAGCGTCAGGGAGGCCTGACCAGTGGCGGCTACAGGGATGTGGAGAGAGTGGACCACCAGCAGCTGTGGCCATTTCGAGAATTATCAACCCATTAATGAAAAAGACAAAGTGAGAGGTCAGAGGATTTGGGGAACAGGGAGTTGGGGAGTGTGGTCCAGCCCCTGCTCCCTGGAGGGAGAAGCAGCTGATGTGGGGTGGAAGCAGACATGTGACTTCATCAGACCTACTGTGCAGATTGTAGGGGGACAAAGAGACCAATCTAAGGGGTAATCACTCTTGCTTTAACCTGCTTGGATCTGGATTCCTCTCCTGGGTAGAGGTAATGGGGTGCAAGACCAATGTGCCAGAGGCAGTGGAGGCTTTTGATAGGGCACCCATCTAATAGCTCTGGCAGCTGAGAAAAACCCAGCAATTTGGGACAAAGATCTCCTCTCTGAACGCAGAGTTCTACTCTGGCAAAAAGCTCAAGAGTCAAGTGGTTGAGTGGCAACATGAGCAAGCGAGGGAAGTGCAGCAAACACAGCAGTACGACTTTGGATTCCTTTTTAGGGGACAAAAAGGATCAAGACATGGAGCAGGAGGAAGACAATGAAGTCAGAGCTCCTGCACCAAAAGCTTCCAAGAAAAATATGAACTGTTTACAAGCCATAGAGGAGTTTAAGAAAGATTTTGAAAACCAAATAAGAGAAATGGAAGAAAAATTGGGAAGAAAAATGAGAATGATGCAAGAAAATCATGAAAAGAGAGACTACAACCTGACTGAAGAAAATAACGCCTTAAAAAATAGGCTAGCTCAAATGGCAAAAGATGTTCAAAAAGCTAATGAGGAGAAGGATACCTTAAAGAGTCAAATTTGGCAGATAGTAAAATAGTCTAAAAAGCTAACTGAAGACAATCATTCCTTCAGAATTCGATTGGAGCAAATGGAAGCTAGTGACTTTATGAGAAAACAAGAAACTATTAAACAGATACAAACAAATGAAAAAATAGAAGTTAATGTGAAATATCTCATGGGAAAAACCACTGACCTGGAAAAAGATACAGGAGAGATAATTTAAAAATTATTGGACTACCTGAAAGCCATGATCAAAGAAAGAACCTAGAAATCATCCTCCAAGCTATTCTCAAGGAAAATTGTCCTGATGTTTTTGAACCAGAGGGCAAAATAGAGGTTGAAAGAATCCACTAATCACCTCCTGTAAAAGATTCACAAAAGAAAACTAAGAATATTACAGCCACGTTTCAGAGTTCCCAGATCAAGGAGAAAATATTACAAGCAGTCGGTAAGAAACAATTTGAACATTGTGGAAACAAAATCAGGATACAACAGGATCTGGCAGCTTCTATACTGAGGGATTGAAGGGCTCAGAATATGATGTTGCGGAGGTCAAAGGAGCTGGGATTAAAACCAAGAATCACCTACCCAGCAAAACTGAGTATCATGTTTCAGGGGTAAATATGGTCATTCAGTGGAATAGAGGATTGTCAAGAATTCTTGATGAAAAAAACAAGATAGAAAATGTGACATTCAGATACAAGAAGCAAGAGAAGCATGATAAGGTAAACAGGGAAAAGAAATCATAAGGAACTTATCAAAGTTGAACTATTTACATTCCTACATGGAAAAATGATAATTGTAACTTATGGAACTTTTCTCAGTATGAGAATATTTGAAGGGAATATAAATGTAAAAAATCACTCCCCTACTAAACAATTTTAACTGTTACTTTATAGCATACAGGAAGAAAAAACAAACAAATGTTTTAGTCAACATTCAGGCCATCCTGATTCTGACTGCTATGTGTGTTTACAATCTTCTTTCACATTGCATGCCATCACACAAAATATATTCTAGCCATATTTGACTAATAACTATTCTCTAGACTCAATCACCTTTATACTATCTCTGGCCATTTTTGCTTGAGGTTTTCTGTGCCTTAAATGTGCATGATCCTTAAATTTGACCACCAAATTCTCTTCTCTCAAGGATTACCTACTATGGCATCTTCCCTGTGAGGTATTCCCTAATTTGTACCTCATATTTTGCCTATGGGAACTCTATAAAGCTTCTGGATCCTTCATGGCTTTCCACATTTGTTTTCAGGAACTTCCACAGCTGTTGGTCACTATGTCTCTTGTGGTTATTGCTATTGCTGCCATTCATCTCCCACTGCCTACGGAGCCTCTCTCAGAAACCTTCTGAAATTCTCAAATTCAGAAAGGTGCCTGGACATTTCCATCTAAAAATACTCATTATCCAAAACCAAGAAACAATAAAGACATAAGGACAGAAATGGTCATGTGTTCATAGCTGTCATGGCTATTTGAGTGATAGAACTGCCACTCTTTCCACATGACTCTCTTTTAGTTTAAAATTAGTATTTACTGATATCTTCTATTTCTTATAGAGTTAGTTATAGTTATGCCACTTATCCCTCCTCCTCCCAGAGATCCATCCCATATAGCCCATATTAGTTTTAGCCGGGAAAAATATTAATCAATAGTTAAAATAGCTTATTAGCTGTACATTATGTAACACATGTATACTTCAAGCCTCCATGAAGAGCTGGGTTGGGGGATATCATCTCAAATATCCTTATTCAAGTCGATTGATCTTTATAATTTTATTACATTCACTTTTGATTTTTTGGCATTTAATTGTTCTTTCCATTTGCATTGCTGTAATTGCTGTGTATATTGTTTTCTTGGCTCCACTTCCTTCTGTATCAGTTCATCTAGATCTATTCATGCTTCTCTGTATTCATCACACACATTATTTCTTATAGCACAATGATATTTCAATTCATTTCTGTACCACAATCTGTTTAGACATTCCCCAAATTGATAGGCATCTACTTTGTAATTCTTATCTATCATCAAAATAAATTATATTATTAAAAATTTGTAATATTTTGGGACTTTCAAAAGTTGTTTATGAAATTTTCTCATTGATGGTTTGTCTCAAAGGTCTACATAGGTTTGTGATATATTTTAGGAATACACACATCTCATTAACTACATCATGTCATACAGATAACCACTTAGTAATATTAGTGCCCCCCACCTCCAGTTATGTCTTGGGTTCTTTTCTCTTTTCCCTCTACATTCACTCACCTAATGTTCCTATTGGGTTTCATGAGTTCTATTATCATTTCTATAGAGGTGATTTCCAATTATCTATATTCATCCCTCATATCTCTCCTAAGTTACAGCCCCACAACACCAAGCTCCTTTGGGACATATTGAATTATATGTCATAGAGGCATCTCAAATTTGACACTTCCAACATACAAAATCATTATCATTTCTCCCAAACCCTTTGATCTTAATTATTCTCTTTTTACAATTGAGGACACCACTATCATCCCAGTCAAGCTCACATGTGTTGTGTAATCCTCAATTCCTCAGTCTCACTCACTTCACATATTCAATTTATTATTAAATTCAGATATTTATACCTTCTCAACCTCTTTAATAAAAGTATTTTTCTCTCCCCACACAGCAGTAGCCCTGATGCAGGACTTTATAATTTCTTGTCTGGTCTATTTCAATAACCTTCTACTTGATCTTTCTGATTCAAATTTTTACACATAGCAAAGCCATTTCCCCCTCACTTGTCACAGTGATGTTCCTAAAGAAGAGGTCTAACCTCAAAAATAGAGTAGGGATATATTGTACATTTAGCATGATTTATAAAGTTTTGAAAATATGTTGAGAGTTTGTCAACTGTATGATTCCATTTTGTTTAAAGGTCTAATTTGAGAATTTATTCTTTTTAGTAAGTTGTCTTTCAACAATAAGATCCTCTATGTATGGCATGATGTAAACAATATGTTTGTATTCCTTAAAACAATTGATAAATACATGTTGTTGTTGTTGCTGCTGTTCAGTTGTTTCAGTTGTGTGCAATTCTTCATAAACCCATTTGGTGTTTTCTTGGCAAAGATAATAGATTGGTTGACCATTTCTTTTTCTACCTCATTTTAAAGATGAGGTACTGAGGGAATCACACAGCTACTAAGTGTCTGAAATAAAATTTGAACTCAGGGAGATGAATCTTCCTTAGTACAGGACTGGCACTCAATCCACTGTGCCACCTAACTGCTCTAATAAACATATGTAGATCCTCCAATAAGAGAGACCACCAATGAGGAAATATCAAGAACTTTTATAACAATTTTGAAATAAATACCAATTAAATTATGTCATAAACAACTTCATCTCAAAGTAGAAACACACATCTGAGGTACCAATTATCAATCCTTTCCTAAGAAGGGCTGGTTCTTCTTTGAGACTTGGGAAAGTTTGAGTAGATGGAAGGTACTGCTGATTATTTAACAAAGATTTGAGGACTTGACCAATACTTCCCTGGAGGGACCACTGGACAGAGAGGAAAACTCATGTAGTACAGTAAAAATGAAATCTATTGGTACCCATAAACCAACAGGGTGGTGGTATATGGTTTTTAAAGGGTATTGTTTGCATGTGCTAATTACTAAAATTTGATTACTTACCTTAAGAAGTGTAAATATAATTAATATCTCCATTACCCCATTTTAAATATGTAAATAAATTGGAGATCTGTGCACCTTGTTATATATCTCCCAACTCAACACCCTATAGTGGCCCCCTATAATCACCAGAATCTAATACAAAATAATTCTGTTTGCCATTTAAAGCTTTTCATGATCTGAGACCTTTCTACATTTCTATTCTTTTTTTAATTTTTCTCCTCTCTATATACTTTACAATCTATTTGTACTACACTTTTTTGACTTAATACCGTATCTGCTGACTCCTTGCTATATCTTTTCACTGACTGTCTCTTATGAGTGCAAGCTCTCCCTTTTTACTTCTGCCTCCTGGCTTCCACCAAGCCTCGGTTTATATCCTGAAGTTTTGAACCTTCTTCAAAAGGCTTTTTTGTATATATTTCACATCCAGTTATGAATTACTACTGCTTTCCCTCTGAGATTATCTTTCATTTACACTGCATAAATGTGTCTGTAAACAATAGACTTCATATTGTTTGCCCAATTAATAAGTAAGCTCCTTAACAGCAAATATCACGTTTTTTTGTCTTTCTATTTACTCAAAGGTTTAGTCAGCATGTTTGGTGCATAGTAAAAACTTATAAATGTTGATTAAGTGATTGACTGAATAGAAGAATAATTTGTCATTGGAAGAAACAGCATGGATGAGAAAATAATAATAATATTCATACAGTACTTAAAGGTTGGCAAAGCACTTAATACTATCTCATTATATATTCACAACAACCCTACAAGTTAGGTGCTTTTATTATTCCCATTTTACTGAAACTGAAGGAGAGATTAAGTGACTTGCTCAGGGTCACCCAGCTAGTAAGTAACTGAGACAGGATTTGAGCTCAGTTCTTCCTGACTGCAGGTACTACATTAATGCATGATTTAGTTGAGATAACAATTGGACCAGCAACAGAGAAAGTAACTAAACCCCTTTATATCTCATTGTTTTGATTTTTGAGGGCCTTGAATCTTGAGAATAAAGTTATGATATTGGGAGATTTGAGCTGGCTTTTAATGAATCTTTCTGTCTTCAGTATTTAGATTTTTTTTTCTTACTTTCATCAGACTCCACTTGAAGTATTCAATGCCTATTATCTGACCCTTCAGTAACACATTGGGCTGAGTTTTGGTGAGTTTGTATAAATTTATCTCGTAAGTAAAAAAAAATACACAAATTTAGGGTAAAATTTGTGCAGAAGTATTTTTGGCTATGGACATCTCAATTAATTTAATGTGTAGAAAAGACTGTAATTTTTGTTGTTGTTGTTTTTCAGAAACAGAAGAGATGCCAAGAAGTTGGAAGTAAGACAGAGAAACAGAAAGGGAGATAGGTCACTACCACAGGAGGATTTTTCCTCCAAGAAACCTCTTAATAAGTGGCTCAAACATCCAATTAGAGTTTCCTTTGGGTCAACATGCTCCTCTTTAAAATGCAAATATCCAGTGAGATTAATGAATCACTAGTCACTCACTTAAATTAACCAGCACTATACAAAAAGTGGCAATTTCATTTGTTTGAGGGAGTATTAGTAAGAAGAGGGAAGGCAGAAAAATAGGTAGTCATCAACAGCAAGATATACACATGAAGTAGAGATCAAAGTGTATGAAAAAGTGAGCACATAATAAGTTTAGTTTGATCTCTTATAATTGGATTCCAATTATATAGTCTTCAAATATTTATACTATGATACTTCAATTACTCTTCTGCAAAAAAATATGAACTTAATAAAAACCAACAGATTGCCCTTTTTAACAAACAAAGATAGTAAAAAAGGTTTTCTATATGAAACTATGAACATCTATGTACAGGTTTTTTATTGCTTATTTAACTTTTTAAAATATATAATTAAAATTTAACACAGTAGTTCCCACACTGTCCTGCTTATCTGTTCCCTTCTGAGCCTCTCTGAAATTTTTTTTAATGGTTCACTGATTTTTTAATTTCCTTTTCTTCATTTTTAAGTATTACTGTCACTACCCTCTACTACTCCTAACTCCCTCTCCCAAAGAAAGAATGAAGATAACTCTTCTTGTGTCATAATTGGTTATTTCATTGATGACAGCACTTAAGCCTTTCCCAGTTGTTTTACTTTATATTGCTGTAGTCACTATATGAATTATTCTCCTGAATAATCTCATTTTACTCTGTATTGCTTCATGTGAGGGATTCTATGTTCTCAATATATCACCTTCACGACACAATAATATACCATAGCATTAATATGCACCATAATGTGTTCAACTATTCCCCATTCAATGGGACCCTCTTTTTCTACCTCTTTGCTATGATAAAATGTTACTGCACTTGGTGAGGAAACATTTTTCATGGAGTGAATTTTTTCCCTATGTTCTTTTCATGGAATGGGTCTAATAGTGAGATAATGAGTCAAAAGATATTTGCATTTGAATAATTTGGGGAATATAGAGGAGTTGGATTTGCTTTCCAGAATCCTTGGACTACTTGATAGCAACACAAAAAGAATTATGGTGCCTGCCCTCCAGAAATACCCTGATAATTTACAATTTACATTGGCCTTTTTTGCATTCTGCCATAGTCAAACACAAAGATTCACTGATGGAGATCTTTGAATTTCATTAATGTTGTTATTCTCTGCTTTGATGTCGATCACCTATCTATGCTACATACCATGTCTGGATCTTTTCATACATCTTCCACAAGTCGGCTACCCAATATACTTAATAACCAGATGTTTGAAGACATCAATTTATTTTCCATTCATTATCTTTTTGCATTAATTCTATCCATTACTAAAAACAAAAGAATCATTTTTTAAACAGACGTTGCGTGTGTAATATAGTATTTCACTGCATAATCATTGAAACATGGTTTCTCAGTCCAAAAATAGGTTCAGAACTTTTCATTGCATAATTGTTGCATGGTATAACTCTGTTTGTCATGCCACTTAACAGGTAAGCAGAGCAGCAATGTATTCACCAGTGGCATGTGGATATCCATTTATTTCTCCTGCATTGTGAACCGTGAGTCTAGAATTCTCAACATATGCTCATTGTCAGTATATTTCTGAAAGCCCACTTACGTGGTTTTTTTTAGAGTGCTGCAGTGCTAATTGTATTGTCACTCAACCCAATGAAGAGCCACAGAGGGGAGGGGAGCAGGCAGGCAGGTAAAACTGCCATGGGTAAATCACATGATATGGTACAACTTGCATCTTCCTGTGCTGGCTGACCTGTACAATTTATCTGTCAGTCATACATTAACAAGAGAAAGAGTTCTTTCTGATTATAGGTAAATATAAAAACTGTTCTATAGCCTTCAAGGTGAAATTGTGTTCACTGAAGAGCATGGAAACAGCTGTGGAAAGTCAGTTTTCAGTGAGTAAAATGTTGGTGCAAGACTGCTGAAAATTAAAAGACAATACCAGCAAATTTTTAAAGCTTCATATAATGACTGCACTCCACTTTTTCGAAAAAAAAAAATTGGCATAAGATCTGTGACAATTATGCAGCAAAATATGGTACTCAAAATGCATTTTTTGTGATTTTCTTATCAAAACATTCATTCTTTCATAATAGTGCACCTTTAAAATGTGCTATTTCCATTTATTTCTCTTTTTACTTAAAAAGCACACTTAATATGCTACTATCACATAGTTTCAAAGTGCTTTCACTGAATTTACCCATCATTATTTAAAATATCAGTTTATTCATATCTGGATGTTGTGCCTATCACTTTACAGAAAATTCTCAAATGATCCTTTCAACCAAATTGATATTGTTTTAAACTTTCTTTGGATTATATTGTTTCAAATACTTTACTTTTATTGAACTCTAAATCCTTTTCTTACAGAAGGCACATAAATCATGACTGAATTTCTAATTTAATATAATAAAATCATTTTAGAGAGCTTAAAGAGTTTAACAGAGACATTTACAGTGTTTTGTTGAGGGTTTACTGTGTCTCTAGACATCAGTTTCCTTAACTATAAAATAAGAGGTTTAGAGCATATTAACTTCAATAATCCTTTTACTGCTAAAATTCTATGATTCAGCAAATTACCTATATTCATGAAAACAGAAAGTATGTCCCCAAGAGTCTGAGTGTCTCATGGCTGTGGTTGTGAATAGTCTCCACTAGAGTTGGCTTCTTAGACTGCATAGCTTTCATGAATGACATTTTATCTATTCGGTACTGTTTGCAGATGACTGCAGGATAGATACTGCTTTCATTCATGTACTCATTCATTCACCTAGTCCACACACACATACATATATGTGTATGTGTGTTCACATATACATATGTATGAACATATATATTGAATATTCTCTACGTCTAAGGAAAATAATGTACAAATTCTTTTCATTATACACAAAAATGTTATTACATTTTGGCCAGGTAAACTTTATACCAACAGTGCAGAATTGGTTCAGTATTAGGGAAACTAACCACATCAATAACCAAAACAACAAAAGTCATACAATTATCTCAATGAATGAAGACATTTTTGTCAAAAATATGACAACCATTCCTATTAAAAATATAAAAAATATGTATAAATGGGGCCTTTTTAAAAATGAT
Organism: Petaurus breviceps papuanus; assembly: GCF_028583685.1. Classification (NCBI taxonomy): domain Eukaryota; kingdom Metazoa; phylum Chordata; class Mammalia; order Diprotodontia; family Petauridae; genus Petaurus; species Petaurus breviceps. The sequence continues at coordinate 9,517,519 of NW_027187372.1, forward strand.
AAAGTAGTATCTTTTTTTAAAACCAAGAGCAAACATTATTCGTAATGGGAATAAACTTGGATAAATAATTGTAATGTAATGCCAAGCAAAGGCAACTTCCCAGGTTCAAAATACCAGCATAGGTGCTCTCTATTTTATTCAGTAACAAACCCAGAACAGAGAAGATCAAAACATGACATCATTCAAAATACAGCATTTACTAAGTGTGATTAAATAATCTCCAAGGCCTACCCCACCCCAGGACTTTTCAATTACAAAGTCTCTGTTCTAAATACTTCTCCACCCCTAGGCTATACCTTAATTAAGTCCACCACAAAGCCCCTCTTCTCAAATGGAGATTAGTTTCCAAACATAAGTAAAATACATTCATTTGCTCAACCATAGAACACAAAAAGGTCAAAAGTTCCCCACCCCTGGATCACAATTGAATCTACCCCAGAGTTACATCAAGTTTAAACACAGCACTTAATACCCAAATGGAGGTCTTTTCTTCATCTTGACATGAGGCAAGTTCTCAGCAATCTTAGTTCCTGGAGAGACAAGGCTTAGCAAGGCCATAAGATACATTGCCAGTCCCTTCATGAATTCATCCTCTGTCTGTAGAACAGCCCTAGAACCCCTGAACACATTAGCAAAGCCCTCTCCCAGGATTTCTGTAAACATACAACAAGAAAATCCTTCTTCAGGGCTTCTGAACCAACAGAAAGGCTCCCAGACCCCTGCAACAACAGCACTGTCCTTCACCAGTGGACAGTATTCATTCTGTCTGCCGGACAGTCTCCAGACCCCTGCAACAACAGTACTGTCCCTCACCAGTGGACAGTATTCACTCTCTGTCTGCAGGACAGTCTCAGGCCTTCTTAACCAAATGCCAGGTTCCAGGACTTCTTCAACAGGACAGTCTTTCACCAGTGGACAAATCTGGCAAAATAACATCAAAACAGACAGACAAAGTACCAGCAAAACAGCCATGTCTCCTCAGTCCTTGGCAGCTCAGGGGGCAGGTCTCAAAAGTCCAGGGCAATTCAAAGCGGCCACCAGCAATCTCTTAGTCTCTCTCTCTCCACGAGGTGCTGCTTCCAAAAAGAACTTCCGCCTCTCTCTTGTCTTTCCAAATCTACATCACCAGCTCCTCCCACTTCAGGACTTTCTTTTCACATCAACAAGCCCATCCCACAGGTGGGATTAACAAACTCTGGGTTTTAATACAATCAATTTGAAAACCAAGCCAATACAGGGGAATCTTTAATTGCCATTACTATCACAATAATAAGATCAGAAATAAAGGATGTCTCCTATTCCCACAATTATTTAATATTGTACTAGGAATTATAGCTATAGCTATAAGACCAAAAAATAGACACTGAAGAAATCAAAATACCCATTGAAAAAACAAAACTATCACATTTTGCATAAGACATCATGATGTACCCAGGGAACCCTAGAGAATAACTTTAAAAATTAGTTGAAACAATTCCAACAAAGTTGCAGGATACAAATTAGACTCACAAATCATCAGTATTTCTATAAATGATTAAATTTTTTAAAGCATCAGGAAGAGATAGAAAGAGAAATTCTACTGAAAATAAACACGGATGATATAAAACAATTGGGAAGACACTTGCCAAGTCAAACCCAAGAATTACATGAACACAATTACAAAACTCTTTTTACATAAATAAATACATATCTAAAAGCTGTATAGATAGCCATTGCTAATGAGTATAGCAAATTAACACAATAAAAATGACAATTCTACCTAAGTTAATTTACTTCTTTAGTGTCATCCCAAACTGCCAGAGAATTTTGTTGTGAATCTAGAAAACGTAATAGTAAAATTTATCCAGAATAACAAAAAGTCAAGAATATCAAGGACATAAATGAAAAAAAAAGTCAAAGAAATAGGCATAGGTATTCCAGATTTTAAATTATATTCTGGGGTGACTAGGTGGTTCAGTGAATAGAGCACATGCCCTGGAGTTAGGAGGACCTGAGTTCAAATTCGGCCTCAGACACTTGATAGAACTTCTAGCCATGTGACCTTGGGCAAGTCACTTAACCCCAATTCCCCAGCCATCCCCCTCCAAAAAGCACCCAAAATTATATTACAAAACAGTAATCATAAAAAAAAAAACATTCTGGTTGTGATTGAGATATAGTAGTGTAACAGCAGAATAGATTAGGCATACAGTAGTAAATGTCTATCATAACCTATAAACCCAAAGATTGGACAAGAACTCCCTATTTGTCAAAAAATTAATGGAAAAAGTGGAAAGCAGTTTGGCAGAAATTAGGTATAGACCGATTCAAAATGTATATAAAGATAATGTCAAAAAAGATAAATAATTTAGACATAAAAGGTGACATAATAAGTATATGAGAGTATCATAGAAAAAAATCACCTGTCATAACGACTAATATTATGCTTGTTTGTTTTTCAGTCTTGAAGAGGATCAATGCTATCAGGAGGCTGATGTCTTGACTTGAAAGTGGATTGCATTTTAGTGATGCAGGGCTATGCAAAGTCATCAGCTTCATCCTCTCCTCCAAAGTCATCAAATTCCAGTGGCAAGGCATAGGTCAAGCCATTTTATGATCATACAATAGAGATAATCACAGGAAGTAAAATTAATAACTTTTCATTGCAATAAATTTTTTTAAAAAGCTTTCACAAAAACAAAATCATTGGAGTAAAAGTTACAATGAAAATAGGAAACTGAGAAAAACTACATCTAGTTTTTCTATTAAAGGTTTTATTTCACAAATATATAGGAATCTGATCAGTAGAAAATTGTCAGTAGATATAAAAATCATTTTTTCGATGAAGTCAAATCTATCAACAGTCACATAAAAATTCTCAAAATCATTACTGATTACAAAAATAGATATAAAAACAACTTTGATGTACTACTGCATAGATAAAAGACTGACTGGTGTGACAGAAAAGGAAAAAAAAACAAATGCTGGAGAGGAAAAAAATGGGAAACGTGTATTTTTGGTGCAGTTGTGTACTAGTTCAATCATTCTGAAGAACAGTTTAGAACTATGTCCAAAGATCTATAAAAATGTGCAACCCTTTTGACCCAACAATGACACTCTTAGCTCTATCTGTATTCCATAGAAATCAAAGAAGGGGAAAAAATTGGTACAAAAAATATTTGTAGCAACTCTTTTTGTGGTAGTACAGAATTGTATATTGAGAGGATGCTTATTAATTAGGGAATGGCTGAATAAGTTGTGGTATATGATTGTGATGAAATACTTCTGTTTTGTAAGGAATGACAGGCAGAAAATCCTGGGAAAACTTTTCATGAATTCATACAAAGTAAAGTGAGTAGAACAAGGAGAATATTATAAATAGTAATCACAATATTTTATGATGATTATCCATGAAAGACTAAGCAACTAGGAAAAAGACAATAATCCAAGACTACTCCAAAGGACCCAGCATTTAAAATTGTATCTTCACTTAGAGAGAGAACTAATAAAGTCGAAGGAGATTGAAGCATACCTTTTTTTTACTTTATTTTTATTAGGTGTGCTTTGTGCAGATGTCTTTTTTTTTTCCATCATAACTGATATGGAAATACCTTTTGAATGACTTCACATTTATAATTGATTTCAAATTGCTTGCCTTCCCAAGGAGGGTGTCAAGGAGACAGAGAATAAATTTGGAATGCCATTTTTTGATTATTTAAAAAATTGCTTTACATGTAATTGGATAATAGTTAATGAAATTATATATATATATATATATATATATATATACATATACATATATATATATATATATATATGAAAGTATTTCCAAGAAGTAGGAAATGTGAGTTATACATATTTTATATGTATTCCTAAACTTAAGCCCACTTTACTCAGGAAACTGAATGTAAAATTCTCAGGATGGAGGATGTTCTGCAATATCCCCTCAGAAAATGCCCCTTTGTTAAAAAAAAAAAAAGTATTTAAAACTATCTACCTAAAATTATTCTCAACTTATAAATTTGGGGAAAACATATTTGTTGAAGCTTGAGAAAATATTATTAGACAGCTATCCCCATTCTTCTAAATCCCTGAAGGGGAGGTATAGTTTGTTCTATGACCTGAGTTTCAGTTTTGAGATTGAGAATTTGGATAAGATTATTTAAAATATCTGTAAGATGCAAATACATTAAACCAGTGTAGGCAGTCTCATCTTTATTATTTAGTCATTTTCTGTTTTTGGCGGGGGCGGGGGGGAGGAGGTGATATTTATAATGTGTATTTTATTTTCCAACTTATGCCGATCCTTTAGCATCAATACTTGAGCACACCTAAATATCAGTATTCATACTTCAGTTTCCCTTTCTTAAGATGTTTATTCTTCTTGAAATCCATTCATCAATATTCTTGTGAAAATGTTCATTGATTGTTTTTTGCTTTTTTAAAATTTTATTTATTTTTTTTAATTAAATTTCATTTTTACTTTTAGTTACATCATTCATATCCACAAGATTTTGAGTTACAAATTTTCTCCCCATCTTTCCCCTACCCAAAACTCCAAAACAGTGATCCCTCTGTATACCCCCTGCCCCAATCTGCTATATTCTCCCCCATACCACCTCCAATTTTTCAATAAGGGAAGATGGATCTCTATATGCCATTGCCTGTATATCTTATTTCCCAGTTGCATGTAAATAATAATGATGATGATGATGATGATGATGATGATAACAATAATACATATTTTTTAAACATTTTATTTTAAAACTTTGAATTCCAGATTCTTTCCCTTCCTCCCTAATCAACCAACCTTACTGGGAAGGTAAGCAATTCAACATAGATTGTACATGTATAGCTATGCAAAACATTTCCATAGTGGATATATTGTGAAAGACTGACTATATTTCCCTCCTATCCCGACACCCACTTGTTCTATTATATACTTTGACCCAGTTCTTTTTCAAAAGTGTATGTTTTAGGGGCAGCCAGGTGGCTCAGCGAGTAAGAGCACCGGCTCCAGTGTCGGGATGACCTGGGGATCAAATCTGGGCTCAGATACTTAGCACCACACTCAGAAATAACTGGCTGTGTAACCTTGAGCAAGTTACTTAACCCCAATTGCTTTAAAAAAAAAAAAAAGCATATGCTTCAGGGGCGCTTAAGTGGCGCAGTGAGTAAAGTGCCGGCTCCAGAGTCAGGAGGACTTAAGTTTGGTTCCGGACTTAGACACTTAACACCCACACAAAAAACTAGCTGTGTAACCATGGGCAAGTTACTTAACCCCAATTGCCCTCCAAAAGGCAAAAAAAAAAATGTATGTGCTTCCAACTTCCCTACTCCCCCCAACCTGCCCTCCCTTATATTATCCCCCTCTAATCCCCTTCCCTTCCCCCACTCTCCTGCAGGATGAGATACTGCATTTAGTGTGTATATCATTCCCTCCCTAAGCCAAATTCTACAAGAGTAAGTTTGACTTATTTATTCCTTTTTACCTTCCTGTTTTTCCCTCTATTATAACAGTTTTCCCTTGCCTCTTTTATATGAGATAATTTACCCCATTCTGTCTCACCCCATCTCCTCTCATTATATTCCTCTCTCACCTCTCAATTTCACCTTTTAAATGTCATCCCTTCCTGTTCAGCTGGTGCTGTGCCCTCTGTCTATGTATACGTGCACACATATGTACACATACTCATATGTGTATTCACACTCCCATATGCCCTCCTACATAGACATACATATATATGTATATATATGTATATGCATTCATACATATATACCCACACATTTATATTCCCTTCAACTATTTTCATACTGAGAAAAGTTTCATAAGTTACAATTATCATTTTTCCATGTAGGAATATAAATAGTTCAACTTTGATAAGTTCCTTATGATTTCTTTTCACCATTTACATTCTCATGCTTCTCTTTGCTTCTTGTACCTGAGTGTCAAATTTTCTATTCAAATCTGGTTTTTTCATCAAGAATTCTTGTAAGTTCTCTATTTTATTGAATGATGATATTTCCCCCTGAAACATGATACTAAGTTTTTCTGGGTAGGTAATTCTTGGTTTTAATCCCAGCTACTTTGACCTCTGGAATATCATATTCCAAGCCCTTTGATCCCTCAATGTAGAAGCTGTCAGATCCTGTGTTATCCTGATTGTGTTTCCACAATATTCAAATTGTTTCTTACTGACTGCTTGTAATATTTTCTCCTTGACCTGGGAACTCCGGATATATAATATTCCTAGTTTTCTTTTGTGAATCTTTTACAGGATGTGACTGGTGGATTATTTCAACCTCTATTTTGCCCTCTGGTTCTAAAACATCAGGACAATTTTCCTTGAGAATTTCTTGGAGTATGATTTCTAGGTTCTCTCTCTTTTTTTTTATTGTGACTTTCAGGTAGTCCAATAATTTTTAAATTATCTCACCTGGATCTATTTTCCAGGTCAGTGGCTTTTCCAAGTAAATATTTCATGTTTCCTTCTATTTTTCATTTGGATCTGTTAAATAGCATCGTGATTTCTCATAAAGTCACTAGCTTCCATTTGCTCCAATCTAATTTTGAAGGAATTATTCTCTTCAGTGAGCTTTTGAGATTATTTTTCTATCTGGCAAATTTGACTCTTTAAGGCATTCTTCTCCTCATTAGCTTTTTGAGCCTCTTTTGACATTTGTGTAAGTCTATTTTTAAGGTGTTATTTTCTTCAGTCAGGTTGTTGACTCTTTTTTTCATGATTTTCTTGCATCATTCTCATTTCTCTTCCTAATTTTTCCTACACTTCTCTTATTTGGTTTTCAAAATCCTTCTTAAGCTGTTCTATGGCCTGTAACCAGTTCATATTTTTCTTGGAAGCTTTTGGTGCAGGAGTTCTGTCTTCATTGTCGTCCTCCTGTTCCATGCTTTGATCCTTTATGTCCCCCAAAAAGGAATCCAAATTAGGATTGCCGTGCTTTCTTTGCTTCCTTTTCTTGTTTGTGTTGCCACTCAATTATTTGACTTTTAAGCTTTTTGCCACAGTAGAACTCTGCTTTCAGAGAGTAAACCTTTGTCCCAAATCACTGGGGTTTTCCCAGCTTCTGGAGCTATTACTTGGCTGCCCTCTGAGATGTCTGCACTGGCTCTGGAACACTGGTCTTGCACCCCATTACCTCCACCCGGGACAGGGATCCAGATCCAAGCAGGTTAAAGCAATAGTGATTACCCCTCAGAATGGTCTCTTGGTCCCCCTACAATTTGTAGGCCAGGATCTCTTAAGCAGCCACTGCTGTGCCTCAGTTTCTTCTCCCTTGGGGGTGGGGGAGAGGGAGAGAGGCCAGATCATACTCCCGGATCCCCTGTTCCCACAAAATTCACACTGAACACTCACTTTGTCTTTGGCATTTTGGGGTTGATAATTCTGGAAACCACCACAGCTGGTGGTGATCCACTATCCTTAACACGCTCCCTACTGGGCTGGTTGTAGCCACCCTGAGGCTTAAAATGAGGACTCACATGGGGCTGGGATATGCTCCAAGCTGGCTGTGATGCACCCTTCCTGTTGTTGGCCTGCTGGTCTGACTTCAGCAGCAGTTTTGTTTCTCTCCGTCACTTTGTGGGTTCTGTAGCCCCAAAGTTTGTTTAGAGTCATTCAATCATGTCTGACCCTTTGTGATGCATTTTTGGAGTTTTCTTGGCAAATGTTCCGGAATAGTTTCCATTTTCTTCTCCAATAGATTTTACAGATGAATAAACTGAGGCAGAGTTAAGTGACGACTTGGGAAACACAGCTAGTAAAAGTCTGTTGTCATATTTGAACACAAGTCTTCCTGATACAGTATCCGTTGTACCACCAATGGCCCCAGTAGATAGTCTACCCAGATAAAATCATATATCAAGACTCCCCACTCCCACCCCATCAAAACAACAATAACAACTCCAACATCAACCTGCAATTAAAAGAGCTATATCATGGAGGAGGAAACCAAAATAACCCAAGCTCTCTGACTTCAGTTGCTAAGCAACATCATCTCCAGAAGTTTGCTTAAAATTTATTGGGAGAAAAAGGAAAGTTGCAAGGTCCTCCTCTTATTTCATCTTATTTACATATTTGCATAGATTAATTTATCACCTACTTGTCAATTTGGATTCGGAACGGCATATATATCTTGTCTCTGAGGGTATCAGATGCAGAAGTTATTTTTCAATTCAAAACATAGCATCCCAGGGCCCTAGCAGGTTAGAGTGAAAAAATACTTGAGGTATAATAATCTAAGAAAAGGCTTAGGGTATATTCTCTCTCTGGTTAATTTGGGTCAGGGTCAGACTTGAGTAATATAATTAATCATTAGATGATCTTTTCTCATCTGAATATGGGAACAAATCTGCAAATTTCCATATTTTGCCATATTTAAGAAAGAACATGCCTCCTCACTCCCCAGGGCTTAAGTCTTATACCTTTAATAAATATTGCATTCTGCTAAAACATATTTGGTTCACCAAAGGAGGATGAATTTAAGCATGATTTTTTTAAAATAATGATCAAATATGGCAGAATAAGTATATTTCCTTGGCATTATCCATCAGATTGAGCAACAGGAAAGATAGAGTTCACTCAGTGGTTTCATGCTTATTGAAAATGGAATGAATACAGCCATAATATACTATTATATGGATTACATTATTATTGTGAATTACTTGGAAATATTTTATCACACACATATATTGAAAAGAGACAAATTGTAAGTATTAGGTTGTACTCACATATTGTTTGCAATATTTTTCTCTCAAAACATAGAAGAGCAGGCAAAAGGGTTGCAGAAGGAAAAAGGCTAACATTGAAACCACAGCAAATGCTGAAATGCATTGTTTTATTTTTGAAAGATATTCTTTCTGCGAAATTAGGGGAAATATACATGCATACATAATATATGCATATGTATACACATACATGTTCATATATATGCATACCTACACACATCTTATATATGTTGACAATGTATGTATAGATAATTCCTATATGTGAAATATAGAAACACATATAAATGTGTGTGTGTGTATGTGTGTGTGTGTATTTTGCACCCAGCTAAAACCTGAATTCTACTTTATAAAAATAAGATTTTTAAATGAATGATCTAGGAATAGTAAGCTTATGTGGTTACAATGACAGTGAGATTAGCAACATTAGTTTATGTTTTGTTTTTTTCTTGACTGCACTGTTTTAAAAATACATGTGTTAACAGACATATGTGGAGGCCTTTCATCTTGCCAGCTGATGCAAATTCAGGCCTTCAGATTGCACAGTTGTGCCAGCTACTCTTTTTGCAGAATTCTGTTTTAAAATTTTAATTAGCACAACAGTAGATGGTTTGCAATATTCAGTATGTTCATTTGGCATTGAATACATTTATAAATGTAATTGTGCAGTCTTATCTAAAGGTAAATGTTAAAAATTATGTTTTGGGTTGAATTTCTAAAACAATAAAATATGTTTGAAAAGAATGGGGTGAGCAAAAACCTTAAATTCATGGAAGATTTTGTGGCTAATCTCAAATTCCTAATTTTTTTCTTGGGGACATTTGGGTATCTAATCATGTTAGAAAGTTATTCTAAAAAAGATAATGATAATTTAATTTAAAAAAAGATTATGACTTGAAAACATGAAGAATGGGGTTTATCATGCATTTTTAATATACTTCAATATTATTTACTTTAATACTTTACACATACAATACATTTAATATACTCCAGTTTCTCCAAATAGATATTCCACTACTGTGTATGAGAAACACCCCTGGCAAGAAGACTTCTATCATATTTTAGAGATATTATGCTGTTCTTTACCCTCCCCTCACATTGTGGGATCTAGACCTAACTCTCTGCATTCACTAGCCCAGACAATCGCCATCCATGATAGAAGTGCTATTGTCCAAAATAATTATATGTTCTGCAACAAGAAAATTTCTGTTAACCCATATCTAAAAGGTCCAATATTGACAATGCCCTAATTCATTACAATCATGGAATAAAGTAGATTGTCTTACCAGGATTTTTGTGAAATGATCACATGATGGTTATCTTTTCTAAAGCATTCTCTCTAATGGTTTTTGTCATATGTGTCTTTAAATCCCAGTGTCCAGCACAGTGCCAGACACATAATAGGTGCTTAATATTTGTTTTATTGAATAATCTTTTATATTGCCCTCTGCTGGAAACATGACTTCATCTGGCTGACCTTAACTTTTAGATATTCAGGACACCTACAACCCAAACTGGGTTACCCAGATATTAATAGAAGTTTATGTGTTTCTTAATTGTCCATTGATTACATTTCATTCAAGAAACCAAAGCTTTGGCAATGGAGTGTCTCTTTAATAATATTTCATTATTGGTGTGTGTTCTCCTCAGTTTAGAGCCTATCTGTGTCTGTCTACATTAAGTACTCTTCTAAGAGTTATGGTGACAGATATCTCTGTGATAGCCTCATAGAATGATGGACCACTACTCCTTCTCCCTTTCGTTTGCAGGTTGTTTTCTGTCATGGGCCACAGGACAGTCAACAATACTTTTTCTAATAAAATTCGGCCAAGAAGAGACCAAGCTATCACTCTTTGCCGATGAAATGATGATATACTTAGAGAATCCTAGATAATGAATTAAAAAACTACTTGAGACAATAAATAACTTTGGCAAAGTTTCAGGAAATAAAATAAACCCACATATATCCTCAGCATTCCTATATATTTCTAATGAAATTCAACAGCAAGAGATAGAAAGAGAAATCCCATTTGAAGTTACTGTAGACATTATGAAATATATGGGAATCTGCCTGCCCAAACAAATCCAGGACCTAAATGATAACAACTACAAAACACTTTTCACACAAATAAAGTCAGATCGAACTAATTGGAAAAATATAAATTGCTTGTGGCTGGGTTGAGATAATACAATCAAAATGACAATTTTGCTTAAATTACATTATATATTTAGTGCCATACCAATGAATTTACCAAAAAAACTACTTTATAGAGATAGAAAAAAATAGTAACAAAATTCATTTGGAAGAATAAACCGTCCAGAATATCAAGGGCATTAATGAAAAGAAATGCTAGGGAAGGTGAACTAGCTATAAAAGATTTTAATCTGTCTTATAAAGTAGCAGGCATCAAAACTACTTGCTACTGGCTGAGGAATAGAGTAGTTAATCAATGGAATAGAGTAGGCACACAAGATTCAGCAGTCAATGACTATAGTAATCTATTGTTTGATAAACAAAAGGCCCCAGTTTTGGCGATAATAACTCACTATTTGACAAAAACTGCTGGGAAAACTGGAATATAGTATGGCAGAAACTGGGCATAGACCATTATCTAACACCATACACCAAAATCAAGTATAAATGGGTGCGTGATCTTGGTATAAACGTTGATACTGTAAGCAGTCTCGGAAAACAAGGAATTGTCAGATTTGTGGAGAGAGGAAGACTTTATGACCAAACAAGAATTAGAGAACATTATAAAATGCAAAATGGATAATTTTGACTACATGAAATTGAAAAGCTTCTGTACAAACAAAGCCAAGGTAACCAAGATCAAGAGGGAGGTGGGAAATTGGGAAAGAATTTTTACAACCTGTCTCTGATAAAGGACTCATTTCTAATACATACAGAGAATTGAGTCAAATCTATAAGAATACAAGTCATTCCCCAATTGATACATGGTCAAAGGATATGAACAGGCAATTTTCAGAGGAAGAAATTAAAGATATGTATAAGCGCATGAAGAAATGCTCTAAATCACTATTGATTAGAGAAATGCAAATCAAAACAACTCTGAGGTACCACATCTCACCAGTCAGATTGGCTGATACCAATATTATGCTTCCAACAGGGATCATTACCAATAAACTTATCATCTTGGAAATGGTTATGCTTCCAACAGGGATAAGCTCATCACCAATAAACTTCTCATCTTGGAAATGGCTTCAGCTCTGGTTCTCACACTTACTTGTTCTGCCCCTTTGATTGGAAGGCTAGAGGATAAAGCAAAACACTCTTAGCTCCATCTTCCTTTATATAGAGCTCAGAATTTCTATCCAACTCTTTGTCTCTTACTAGCTACTCTGTTTGATTTTGACTGCTGGGGACCCTCTAGCACTACTCCACTATATTTTCTTCTCCTCTTAGATTGTAAACTCTTTGAAAATGAGGACTATCTTTTCTTTTTCTTATGTATATCTTCAGTACTTAGTACAGTCTGACACATATTAGGTGCTTAGTAAGTGTTTTTTTATGGTATGATGTGGTATGGTTTTGGCAAAGCATAGTAAGGTATGGTATAAAAGAGTATCTGTACTGTATTACAATTTACTGATTGATGGTAATGAAATTTCCCTTTCTAGGACAATTTCTGTGACATTGTTGCTGTTTTTTTTAATTAAAGTATTTCTTTTAACAATTTCATGATACCTGTTTAGCTTCTTGGAGATACCTGTAAATGGCACCAACCAGTTCTGAATACTATTTATCTAGACTGGAGTAACTAAGTTGTGATAATATTTTTAGCTCTTCTACTCCCTCAACATTGCTCTAAGAACAATTGTTACTATGCTCTACAAATAACAAATTTAATTAATGTAGTCTCATATATGTGTCTTTTTGACTAAACTTTTCCATATGTCTTTTATGAGAATGGTAATCTAAGATCTTCCATGGGCCTAGGTCCTTTCATAGGTTTAAGTGACTCTGAGAATCTTCCTTGATTTGAAAATATACTCTGACCCCTACTAGGCTGAATGTGGTCACATGGAGCCTGTGGCAGAGGGCTTGTTTTTCAGGAATGCCCACACCTTATTGCTTTTTGATTGGGCAGTAGGTGAAGAGGGCTGTGATATTCTCTGATCAAGGAGAAAGCTATATATATGCCCTGATATGAGGTTTTGTTTTGGGTCTCACTTTGAGAAAAGTTGTGTGATTTGACCAGATGATACTCTGGGCACCAGTTGAGCCCCCTGGCTTTGAAAAAACAGATGTGGGTGCTTCCTTCTGTGGTAACTGACTAGGTATGGATGTAATGGTCAGACAGTTGGAAGCCTGTCTTTTGATGTTTCTCTGTATTTGTTGTCTGGTTATAACTGTTTAGATTCTCTGACATTTGGGGTGTTGATCTCTTCCCCCAAACTAGATAAATGACATATGTTTGATTAAAATTGTTAACCCATTTTGAGTTGCTTTCCTTTGGAAAAACAGATCTAAAACCTGTGTTGGCAGTCACCTTGGGTATACTAGGGTGCTTGCTGCTACAATGTCTCTGAAACCTCAAGAATAGAAAAGTTGTTTTGCAAAGAAAAAATATAAAACTGCTATGAATATCTTGATATTTCATATTTACATGTATTACATATGGGGAACACAGATATATATATATATATATATATATATTTATATGTATATATATATGTATATATATATATGCATAACTAATTTAAGGGCTGCAGACAATATTAGATATTATGGAAAAGAAAATTAAATATAGAATTGCATGCATTACATGTATAGTGATAATTACATTGAACAGTAAACCAAGATAACACCATTAAAATAGATTATAATACTCCTTAATCAAATCCTCACTTCCATAGTTCAAGAGTTGTGATTTACTTGTGACCAAGGAGTGGATGGCCTGTGTATTTTCCACTACCCCTTAAGAGGGTATTGAGTAGTGACTAATGACTGAGTAGTGACTGATGATTGAATAGTGACTGATGACTGAATACTGACAGATTTGTAAGTTAGTGTGCCCCATGAGTGGAGAACTTTGATTATTGTATTTTGTGACCCTTAAGGAGGCATGATTGAGATACTAAATTATTGTACTTATGGGATGGCCAGGTGGCTCAGCGAGTAAGATAACCAGCTCCAGTGTCAGGATGACCTGGGGATCAAATCCGGGCTCAGATACTCAGCACCACTCCCAGAAATAACTGGCCGTGTAACCTTGAGCAAGTTACTTAACCCTGATTGCTTTAAAAAAAAAAATAAATAAATTACTGTACTTAGTTGAAAACTATTGTGACAACTTTGGTGAAAACTATGTGGCCTTTTTAGTGATGTCATTATGAATGCTGTATTTTGATTTTCTGTGATAAGTTGTTACATTGTGAATGCTGTACATTTATTCTTTGTGAATGTTTTTCTCTGATTTGTTATTGAATAAATACAGTGTTCACTATAGCATACAATCAGAACATTGAAAGCTGTTCACAGCAGCCATTCCCTGGAAAGCTGCTCATGCATGGCTTTACAAGCAGTCTCTTAAAATATGATGCCAGTGATGATTGACCTGGAAGCATTAATCTGCTTCATTTCTGATCTGGGCCAATTAATCTGTCCATTGATAGCTTGTCCTCCTCTTTCCCTTTCCCTGAAACAGTGCTGGATTTATTGCAGATACTTAATTGCCTTAATCTTACTGTACATTGGAACTCTTAAGTGAAAGGAATTCACCAACCTCAGCCAACCTCAAGTATTAGGGATTATATGCCTTCATCACCTGGAAAATCAAAACTTTAGGTAATAAAAAAAAATCTTTACACTGAGGTCACAAAAATCAACCAATGAAACCCATATTGAATAAAACCCATGTTTGATTGTATTAACATAATGAAGCCCAGGTATTTGTGAAATTTAAAATATGAATATGATTTTACTATCTATCTATATCTCTACTTACTTATTTTGAGAGAAAGTATGTTGCTATAGTGGATGGAGGTTTGACTTTGGTGTCATAAGTCCTACATTTGGCATTAGCTTTATTTTTTTTTTTTTTGCCTTTTTGGAGGGCAATTGGGGTTAAGTAACTTGCCCAAGGTTACAGGGCTAGTATTTTTGTGTGGGTGTTAAGTGTCTCAGGCTGGAACCCGAACTCGGGTCCTCCCAACTCCAGGGCCAGCGCTTTACTCACTGTGCCACCTAGCTGCCCCAGCATTAGCTTTATGATGTTGGGGAGGTAATTTAACTGCTCGATGCCTCTGGCAACTTACTAAAATTGACTTACAGAGAAATCTGTTTCCTTTCAGGAAATTTCCAAACAAGAGTTATGCATACTAATGAGATTTCAGGTCTGAAAAAAAAATAGAACAATTAAAATATATTTCTAAAAGTCAGAAATACCTGGATTCAAAGCTAGCTACTAGAATTTACTAGTTGTGTGACTGGGCAAGTAACTTAATCTATATGCACATAACTCATGCAAATCCCAAGCACATCATAAAGTCTGAGATTCACTGAAGGCAGAGTTCCTACTTCCAATTGGAGGAAGAGGTCCAGGAACAGTCATAGACCCTACATGCATTTGAAAAGTCAATTTTACCATTTCAGGAAATGTATTGCATCAGTAAATATGTTCTGACTGATTACAACTTCAGGGAAGAATATGCTCCTCCAAGGTTAAGCCCTATCTCCTCATGAAGAGAGTAACTCAACTCTCAGTTGACAGTACCTCCCTCAACCTCCTCTTCCTGTGATTGGAGGTCTAAATGTAGGAGTATAGAACTGTACCTTCATAAAGGGCAGAATTTTCCACTCGACATCTGCTGTTCTGCCTGGTTTCAGTTCCTCAGAACAAGATGCCTTCATTCTGGATATTCTGTTTTCTCCCCAACTTCCTCTTTCCTGACTCCTTTTGTGTGCTGCCCTCCCCCCCCCCATTACATTGTAAACTCTTTTAAGTCAGAAACTGTTTTTCTTTTTATTAATTGTATCCCCTGAACTTGGGACAGTGCTTGGCATGTAGTAGCCACTTAATAAATGTTAATTGGATTATTGGATATGATTTGGAAAAGCTTAACTTTTTAAAAAGTCAGGCCTAAGTGTGAATTTTTTGGCAATAGAAAGTCATGTTTTTCTTCCTTGTTTTTAAAACATTTCAAGAAACATTAAAAAAAACATTTTTTTGTTTCAGTCATTAATAATGTTTAACAAGTAAATATATTGTACAACAGCTTTTTGCAATCAATTTGTTTTTATACACTAGAGGGACCAAGTGTGTAGAAAACCCAGTCTCCCCTCTTCTTCTGGGAAAAAAAAAATGTAGCTAGTCTTTCTTAGAAATTATTAGAAACTGACAAGAAACAGGAGGTTTAAACATAATTCAAAATGTTTATTGGGAAAATACAAAGAAGGTATCAGATTCTCTGTCTCCATACACACACATACATGTATACATATGTGTGTGCACACACATACATATATATGTATATACAGCCTCAAGTCAAGATGAAAGACTTCAGATGGGTATTTTATATTGATTGAGGAGATTGTAACTTACAGAATTATATGTTTTGTATAAGATTATGTGACCACCTTAGTAATAAGTTATTATGTTATTTTGTGAATGTTGTGCTTTGGTTTCTTGAATGTCTTACTTTAGTTTATTGCTGAATAGAGTGTTCACTATACTATGCAATTTAATCCATAAAGTTATTCACAGCAGCAGTCCTCAGGAGAGTTGCTTGTGATTGGCTTTACAGGGTCAAGGTACAGTGTGATTGATTATGGATGATCAGAGAAATACAAGTTCAATAGACTCTACCACATGTCAGGCACACATAATCCATGCATTTGGAAAAGAGATGACTCTAAATTAGGCCATCTCACATTTCTTTTGAGCTTTTGCAATTCTGTTAGCTCTGGACATTTTCTTTGCTGTTCCCTCATACTTAGAATGTTCTCCATCCTCAGCTTTACCTACTGGCTTCCTCTAAGTTACAAATGAAATCCCATCTTCTATAATCTTTTCAACCCTTATTAATTCAAGTGTCTTCCCTCTCTTATTCCTATTTATCCAGTATATAGATTGTACATTTTTTGTTTCTTCTCTCCCACATTAAATTGTGATCAGGTACTGTCTTTTGCTTGGTTGTTGTTGTGTTGTGGATTTTTTTTTTGGTATCCTCTGAATTTAGAACAGTACTTGGCAAACAATAATGCTTAATAAGTATTGATTGAAATAAAAGTTCTTACTTACCTAATACAAATTATTTGTTAGGTATTATTTTAACATTGTTTTTCACCTAATTCTGTCAGAATCAAAGTCAGTAACTATTATTTATTGCCATAATCCTAATGACACCATATTGCCATAATCCCTTTAGTAGACCCAGTCAGAAAGAGAACAGTTTTAGTTTATTTCTAAACTATATACAAAAGGAGAGAGGATCATCCTAAAATATTCAAGTTTTTTTTTAATGTGTAGGATAGTAATTTATCTCCCATAATAAACTTACACAATTGATGTCTTGATATAGATCTTGATAAATTGTTGTAAAATGCCAGCATAAAGCATTGTGCCTTCCACATAGTAAATCCTTATAAAATGTTTGCAAAATTGAATTGAATTCTTGAATTAGGTAATTGATTAATGTCTGATTAATGGCACAGTGGTAATTAAAATATTTTTCTATTTCAAAACTTTACAATTACTACCAACATTGGTATAAAGTTAAATTTTCCTTAGTCCATCCACAACTTGACATAATCTCTTTTAAAAAATATAGTCAATTTTAGAGTACTTATGTTACTAATTTATATGTTAACTATTTAGTTCCATTTTATAACCAAGAAAGATCAACAAGATTTAACAAAATTTCCAGGAACCACAAGTGAAATCTGCAAACCATACATTTCTACTCATAATCTAGAAAAAGACTGAGAATTTCTGTTTTAAGCAAATACTATGCAACATAGAGCTAATGAAGTTATTATAGAGGCTTTTTGTTGATAACATAGTAAAATCTCATTATTTTGAGAATCCCACTTTTGGGGCTACATGATATTCTTCATTTTTAAAATATAATTCTAATCAAGAGAATTAGCAAATTAAACTTCCCTCCCTGAACTGATATTCATTACTTAAGAATAGGCTTATGTGGAGAAAAGATTATTTGCTTCATGGTATTATCTTTTTTTCTATTTTCTATGTTGACAAGTGTCAGTTGTGATTCACAGACAAATGCTTTCCACAAATAATCCTCTATTACATCTGAACCATAGGCCACTCTGCCTACAGATGTACTCTCTTTCCTCTCTGAATTCTTTTAATGCAGGTGACCATTTTACATTACTCTTTGAGGTAAAAGAGATTTTTTTTGCTTCAGTATCCTCCTTTGAAGATGAACCCCAGTTTTCTCTATTTCTATTTTCTTTTGAGGGAAATGAAATGGGAGGAAAAGGGGGTAAATGACATGGGGCTACTGGTACTATGTCTAAAACCACACTGTAAAGCAAGAATTATAAAGGCAATTTTTTTTAGATTTTAAAAAATAAAAATATGAATTATCTGTCGGATTAGATTTAAAAAAGCACCCAAATGCAATTGTGAATGGTACTACAATACCTATTACATCTAAGGACCCCAACTACTAGGATAAGTATTCTCTAATTAACAAAAAAACTAGAAAACTGGAAATCATTCTGACTGAAATTAAGGTTAATAAGAGTAAAATTTCTTTCATATGTCCCCTATAAACTCCAAATGGAATTTACCTGCTTAAAAATAAGAAAAGAAAATAAAAAAAAAATAAGAAAACTCCTGTCATAACAATATTGAAAGAATAACAAAAAAATATATAACATCTTCAAAAATTACGTCTAGGGAAGAGAATTCTCCCCTAAATAAACAATAGATATGATTGCAAAAGACAAAAAAAAAGAATAATTTTATATAAGAAAATAGAAATTGTTGAATTATAGGAGGATTGGAACACTATAGTATTGATTATTCAGTCATATTTAAAAAATGGAATTTTAATTCCTAAGGCATAAAACTATATGTACTTTTTGATCAGTGATAAAATTTTCATACAGGAACTACATCATTGTTAAAAATGGAGGAAACATATCTGTGTAGATCAATATTATAACAGCATTTTTGATCAAGAAAATAAAACCAGAAAATAGAAATGCATCAATTAATGAGTGACTGAACAGAATTTTGTATGAGAATGTGACCTTTTAAAATGAAGGCAACTTTGTCATGCTATAAGAAATTATGAATGTGATAAATTCAGAGGAATAGAAGAAAGATATTAAGACTGATGCATAAGTGAAATGAGCAGAACCAGAAAAGCAATTTATGTAATTACTAAAATAATAAAATAAGGTGAGATAACTTAGAAAGCCCTCAAAGTAACAACAAATGATCAATCATTGATCTAGTTTTTATAAAGTACTTACTATATATGTTACATAAACAGTTTCTATCATACAGCAACTAAGATTCTAAACAGGAAGATAACATGCATATAAATTACATATACAATATACAAATGAAATATACTGAAGGTAACCTCAGAGGAGGAAGCTCTTGCATATGAATATATATATATATATATATATATATATATATATATATATATATAATATTTTATGAGGGTTTCCTTCTACTTGAGGTCCTATGAGAAATATACAAATGGGTATTACAAGACATGAGATTAGGGAAGTGTCAGACATTTTTGGAAATGCAAATAAAAAAGAAATATGATCATACATAAACATTTCAAATATTATTTAATTTGTAAAATGACTTTACTCCTGTAGTAAATGAATATACAAAAGAACTGTAATTTCATCACTGTAGAAAGTGATGAAAAAAACTTTCAGTGAAACAAACCTCTCAGCCAGCACAGATTGCAACATGGAGATCACTTCATAGATAAGAATTAGAACCTCACCTGGCTTATAGAGATAACTATCAGAGATGGGATTTGAACTCTGGCCTTCTTGACCAGAGGTTCAAGCAAGTATAGCACTTCAATCCATTATGTAAATCTACCTTCTGTAAATGAAGAGTCATTGGGTTTAAGGTGAAAGGTGGGGAGGAGAATTACAGAACAACAATTTATATAAAAGTTTTTAAATAGAGATAGAGGTTACCATATATATGATCATGTTTCTTTCTCAAGGGCAGTTTCAGTGGTGTGAATGGGACAAAAATATGTAGGGAAAATAATAGGCATATAAAATCTTACAATGTTTAAAATACATTTAGTGTTTTCAAAATGGATAAAGCCTTTCACCTTCAGTTCATGATATTTAGGCAGAATTACTAATCTGTTGGTATCCAAACCCCTAAATTAGGTGAACATTTGTGGGAAAATTGTATTGGAGCAAGTAACCTTGATTACGAAGGATATAGCTTTTATCTTATCTGGAAGACAAAATCATAGACTAGTGTTACCAAGGAAGAAAAAAAAATCATTATTGAACAATTACAACTGGTACAGGAAATGAACAATTAGAATTCACACACTGAAAAATCAATATTGCCTTCCAACTTTCAACTACAATGAGTATCTCACCAAATGGCAGTAAAGACTGAAGCTGCTATTCCATGATAGCTAGGCAAAGATTAAATACTAACTAGAATAAGAAAAGGTTACTTCCTGCTGCCATAGTCTCACTAAGAAATTGAGAAAGATGTACATAGATAAACAATGATTAAAATTCCTTTGGATAAATATTCACAGAGAATTCAAATGATACACAATATTGAATTTAAGTTATTTATTAATGTCAAACCCTTTAACATTCTTTTATAATAGTTTTATTCAAAGAATTGTTTTTTTTAATCTATATTTGGGATTTTACTATTTTACCAGTGTAAAGAACTGCCAATATAGACACACCACCTGTAGCAGCAAGCACCCCGGCGTCCCCAGGGTGGCTGCTCACACAGGTTCTTGGATCTGCTTTATTAAAGGAAAGCAACTCAAAATGGGTTAACAAGCTTACTTTAATCAGTCAGACATATATCGTTTACCTCGTTCAGGAGAAAAAGGTCAGCACCCGGAACCTCAAAGTATACAGGCAGAATTATCAAGACAGAAACAGATCTAGTAGACAGATTTCCCCAGCATCTGGGTTTTTCAAAGCCGGGGGACTCTCAATAATGGCTTCCCAAAATTCAGATCAAATCACAGAACACTTCTCAAAGTGAGTCCCAAAACAAAGCTACACATCAGGGCTTATATAGCCTTCTCCTGGCTCAGAGAATGTAACAACCTTATTGACCCACTGGCCAATCAAAAAGTATCTACTGAAAAACAAGCCTCCCTCCCCAGGCTTCAGGTGCATTTTAGCCTAGGGGCAGGGAAGATCTTCCAAATTTGCATTCCCATTACACCACCCATTAAGGTACTTCAGCAACTACTCTGTAACTTCAGATTCAGAGTTGCCTGAGATCTAGAGGTTAAGTGACTTGCCTATTTATGTACCAACTAATATGTTGGAAGAAGATGGAGCAAAAGAGTTTTTTTTAATTCCAAGATTGCCTTCCTATCCTCTATATTAAATGTCCTCTCCATAAAAAGCACAATGATTTAGAATCAGAATTTGGGGAGAGCATATTAGCTTAATGAGCAAGTAGAATTTTCTTTTATTGAAACCCTAGAATTTTGTTATGACTATTTTTAAATATTCCAAATGTTTTCCATAATTTTCCTGAGAATTTTGTCTTTACAATTAAAAATCTTTGGGGCAGCCAGGTGGTTCAGCGAGTAAGAGCACCGGCTCCAGTGTCGGGATGACCTGGGGATCAAATCTGGGCTCAGATATTTAGCACCACACCCAGAAATAACTGGCCATGTAACCTTGAGCAAGTTACTTAACCCCCATTCCTTAAAAAAAAATCTTAGTGAATACTATCCAGTAGGTGGCCTTGAATCTCCCACTCCCCTCTCCTGAAAGGTACTGTTGTCCAGAGGGGGAAGAAATGTCTTACCTGGAATATTAAGCCAGAGTTTGAATCTTAGGTCAGTTGTTTACTATACATGCAATCTAGAGAAAAATCAATTAATCTTCATCCTCATATCCTCATCTGTAAAATGAAGGTTTGGACTAGATTATCTTCCCCCCCCCCATTCCCCACCTCCTTTCCAACTCTAGCTTCCCTTTCTGTGTTATATTCTTCTATTAGTATTCATTCCCTTCCTGGCAAGAACTAGCTGGCTCATTTGTTTGTATACACAGTGCCTGGCAAGTGAAAAGCACTTAAAGGTTCTTTTGATTTGTTTATTTTTCATTCATTCAGTCTTTCCAAGGTCTCATCCAGCTCTAAAATTCTGATATGATAGCAGTTCTTTCTGGGAGGCAATCAGAGTAATTTAGGGGAAAATAATTGATCTGGAGTCCTAGACAATCTGGCTCTGCTCTTAACTTCCTATGTGACCTTGGTTGCTTTTCTTAATTTCTCTGGGCCTTGCTTTTTCTCTATCTATAAAGTGGGAAGATAGATCTAGTTCATCTCTGAAAACTCTTTCATTCTAAATCCTATGAATTTCCAGCTAAAGTCAGTTCTCTCACCTTTAAGATAAGGGGAATATTTGCAGTCCTTACTTCAAGAGCTGGTTGTGAAGAATAAACATGATAATCAAGTACAGGACTTTATATAAAGTTAAATGATTTGGAAAACTATCAGGTGCTATATATTTGGTTACTATGATCATATTGTTGATATTTCCCTGCATCATGGCAATTCTAATTTCCTCATTCTTGGAAAGCACTGTAATTATTGGGATTGGGATTAAGTTTTCAGGATAAAGTTGCACAAAATGGTTTAGTTTGTAAATTACTCAAGGGTAGGCATGATGCCTTTCCTCACAGCTAAAATGATTTGACAACATAGTCTTATACACAGGAAGTGTGGAGTTCAATTTCTCAATTTTAGTCAACTAAGTCTTCAGCTATCAAAAATATTACAGGAGATAGAAGGATAGTGCATCTATATTCACTTTATATCTGCTGATGAGAATTATTATTTGATACATCGATTTGTATTACAACAATTTCAGTGCAAAACAATGGCACCTTAATGAGAATTCAGTAAGCCTTTATCATAATAGTTAAGTTTGTCATGTTGTAATTTATAATAGCTGACATTGATATAGTATTTTCAGGTTTACAGAGTGAATGTACAGAATTTATTTCATTTACTTTTCACTACAACTCTGAGTTTTGTGCATGTGTGTGCATATATTTGTGTCTATATATGTATTATATATGTGTGTATATGCATATATACAGATATACATATGTGTGCATATTGTACAAATACATACATATATACACAAATGATAGGTATAATGTATAGGCATATATTAAAATATATAACATATATACACATGCACACACAAAAGACAGCATGTCCTAATGGATAGAGATCCAACCTCAAAGGATGATCTGGATTCACATTCTCTGTCTGACACATTACATAATCAGTCATCCAAAAAGTTAAAGAGCAGATACTTTCTGAATAAATTGAGGGAGTTTTCTTATTTTGGGAAGTACCTATACAATTATTGTTTGTATCTATGCTTAATAATTATTTGTATCTATAATAATGATTTGTATCTATATTTAGATAAGTATGATAGTGGATAGAGTTCTGGGCCTGGAGTCAGGAAGACTTCTTTTGCTGGTATCACATTTGACCTCAGACACTTGCTAGCCATGCAACTATAGGCAAGTCACTTAACCTTGTTTACCTCAGTTCTTCATCTGTAAAATGGCCGGAGAAGAAAATGGCAAATAAGTCCAATATTTATGCCAAGAAAACCTGAAATAAGTTAATAAAGAGTTGGACATAACTGAAATAACTGAACAACAACAAGAAAATGTCTATTTCTATGGTTATGTAGATGTGTCCTTAGACATACAGCTTTATTCACATATGCAGATGCAGCATCAAGATAGATGGGATTGTGAATAATATATTACTATAACTAACAATATGGCTTATAAAAATTATTTAGCATTACTAAGCCTTAGTTTTCATATGTGTAAAATGGGAATAATAATATTTGAGAGGTTCATTGTTTTAGAGCTATGAGAGACTCAGATTTCATCTGGTCAATTATAGAAGAAAGCTAAAAAGACTCTAGTGGCCATCAAGTCTAATTCTTACAATATTTTGCATAAATTATGTCATAGACAGATTTTTACTTGTTCAGAGTCACAAAGTTCCTAAGGGTCTAAGATGAAACATGAACCTAATTTTCATGATTCCAAGAGTAGCTACTACTAAACTCCATTGCTTCACATTTTTTTAAGATAGAAAACTAAGGTCCATAGAGGTTAAATGACTTGCTCAAGGTCACAGAAAGAGTAAATGGCATTATTGGGAATTGAAACCAAGATGTGGATATGAGGAGAGAAAGCATTTTAGACATGGGATACAGATAGCTAAAATACCCAAATATGAAAGATAAAGTATCTTGTTCAAGGAAGAATAAGGAGGCCAATGTCACTGAATCTAAGAGTAGGAGTATGTATGTGTGTGTGTGTGTGGAGGGAGGTTAATATATAAAATAACTTAAAATGTGGGGTGAGACTGGTTATGAAAACCATTAAATGTCTAAAAAATGTTTTATATTGAACCTTGCAAGTGGTATGGAGGCAGTGAAATTCATAGAGTAGAAGTGTCATAGTCAGCACTGTGTTTAAGGTAATCACTGACATCAAAATGGAAGACAGAGTAGAGTAAAGATAGACTTTTGGCAGAAAAACTAACCAGAAGTCTGTTGCGATGGTCCAAGTGTGTTGTGATGAACGTAGTAGCAGGATGAGAGCAAGGAGAAGGGAGAATACCTGAGAGATGTTCCAAAAGTAAAATTAACAGATCTTGGTAAAACAGCAATATGGTGGATGGTGGTTGCTTGCTGTTGTTGAAGAGGACCAATGACATCAGAAAGATGATATCTGTATTTACAAGTGAATTGGATTTAAGTGTGGCAGGGCTTTGCAAAGTCATCAGTCTCATTCTCTCCTCCTGAGTCATCTGAGTCCAGCACAAGACATAGGTCAGGATGACTGGTGATGATATGGATGCAGTGGGAGATGCTGGTCTTTTTAAGCTAATATCTTTCTAGGTGAGAATGGAGACAAAACATGACCTAGTTTGACTTCACTAAAGAATTAATCTAGGAGGGGAAGATCCTCAGAGTTTCTGGACAGAACAGGAAAAAATAATTGCTATATACACTCATACAAATACCTCTATAAGTAGAAAAGGTGCTGGCCACAAATGACCAAACTTGAAATGGTCAGTTAAATAATTTTCCTCCCTCCCTCCCTCCCTCCCTTCCTTCCTTCCTTCCTTCCTTCCTTCCTTCCTTCCTTCCTTCCTTCCTTCCTTCCTTCCTTCCTTCCTTCCTTCCTTCTCTCTGTCTCTGTCTCTCTCTGTCTCTGTCTCTCTCTGTCTCTCTTTCTCTCTCTGTCTCTCTCTGTCTCTGTCTCTCTCTCCCTAGAGAGTGTGGGTGCTCTAACCAAAGCCAATGTAAATTTTAATCCCTGAAACCGAATGGTTTGGTTTGGTTTAGGGTTTTTTGGTTTTGTTTTTGTTTGTTTTGTTTTTTCTTTCTTTCTTCAACACCGACCTTAACCACAAACTACTATGGCTTTCATTGATTGTCAAACAATATGACCCAGGCCACACCCTACTTGTTGTATTTGCAAGCCCCCTTGAATACCAAGGATGGCCTCCTACAACATGTTCTTTGATCTGCTTTGCTAAAGGAAAGACAACTTTTAAAGGGGTCAACAATCTTACTTTAATTACAAATAAGAGAGCACAGAGATTCAAAAGACAGGGCTCTTACCATTTTCATGAAGTAATACAACCACCTAAATATACCACTGGATCAGGAAAGCACAAATATCTGAGTAGTTGGGGGGTTCTTAACAAATGGCTATGCAGAGTCCCATCCAGGGAATCAAAAAGGTCTTCTCATGAGCAAACCTCCCAGTATATTTAGTTTTCAACAAATAGGCTCTGAGTCAGAAGAAACCACAAATCTTGTGACTCAGTGCTTAATTAGCTTACTACCAAAAAATATGAAAGCTTTTCTACAAGCAAACCTCCCCTCAAGCAAGCACCTCCTTTGGCAAGTTCCTTCCCCAATGGACTCTGTGACTCAGGATATTTCACAGCTGTGAAAGCAGCAATATATCCATGATTGAAATACCTGAGTACCCTTAGACCTGTGAATACAGTTCCTGTTCCAAGGGAAAGGTCTATGTGATCACATAGGACTGTTAATGGACAGGGAAGATCTTCCTATTCCATCAACATCACACATGGTCATTTTTGGGGTCCTGATTTGCTCAGAATGAGTGTAAATAGCAATTGTTTCTGTTTTGGCCAGAAACTCTAAAGGTCTTTCCCTCCCACATCTTTTTTTATTCTTTTTTACTAAGTAAATAGGCCATTCTCTTCCTCATGTCTTATTAAGTCTTAATCACTGAATGTGCATTGCCTTAGTCAGTTTGAAACCTGTTAAAGACCTTATTTTGAAAAGATCACGGTCCCCCACTGCATTGCGCTGGGCCATCTCTGGTTGTCCTCATCTATATTTGGCTGCTAGACCCAGATGGATCTGGAGGAGAATGTGAGACTGGTGACTTTGCACAGCCCTCTCTCAATTAAATCCAATTCACTTTCATGTCATGGCATCACCTCCCTGATGTCATGGCCCTCTTGGAGAATTAAGGACAAACAACAACAATGGATCTTTACACTCTGAGCCATCAAAACCCAAACAATGAGAAAATGAAGCCTTGGCTTGGACCTATTATTGACCAATCAGTGAGAGCCAGAGTAATTTGTGTTTAAAGGCTTAGTCAAGTGGCTTCATTAGAATCCCAGTGGCTGGTTTAGCAGAACTATATTTCAAGAAATCACAAATGAAAACAACATGAGACAAAAGAGTTAATTGTCCCCACTTTTTAAACAATAGAATAAGTTAATATGAAAGAAAAATCTAGCTCCAAACTCTAAGATATCTTGTGAAGTATAAACAATTGAAATATATCAAAAGGTGATCATAGAATCAGAGGAAAGAAGGGAACATATAGGAGAGATGTTACAAAAGTAATAGTGATGGACTTGGGTAATACACTGATGTGGGAGAGGTGAAAAAGAATGAAAGATCAAGCAGAGCACTTAGGTTGCCAGCCTGAGGAACTCAAAGAATCCTTTTTCTTTTGAAAGGGGGAAGGCAAGGCAATTGGGACTAAGTGACTTACCCAAGGTCACACAGCCAGTAAATGTCAAGTGTCTGAAGTTGGATTTGAACTCAGGCCCTCCTGACTCCAATGCTGGTGCTCTATTCATTGTACCATCTAGCTGCCTCCAGAGAATATCTTTGACAGTAATAGTGAAGTCCAAAAGTGGGAAGAAACTGGGAAATCCAAATGTCCTACTTTAATAGCTATTTATTACCCACCTCAGTCTGTAGATGAATTAGCTATGTTTTTAAAAATTTATTATAAAAATATCCTTTGACAAAAATTAATTTTCTGACAGTCAATTTGTACAACCTACCTCCCTGGACAGTCATGTTGTAAATCAAAGAGGGTTATTTAAATGTGATTTGGTATGATTATAACATGTATGTATATCTGTGTATATATGTATAATTTGTATAATATGTCGTAGAATGGGTATGTAAGCACTAGATACATTTTTTTGTCCTGTAGTCATTTTTCCTGACCACCTGATTTCCTTCCTATCTACAAAAACTACATTCATTTAAACAAGCCACATTCTAAAAAATCCCTCTTCTTAAAATTATTTCTATGACCCATTTTCAGCTATTCATCTTCACCATTGTTAAATTACTTGTGATCTCACTCTGTTTTGTCTTTGAAGGTTAGCCAAGAAAGACTGATGTTCTTCTTCTCTAAAGTATTTATTTGGGTCAACTCAACAGACCATGGATAATTCTGATGTTTTATTTTTTCCCTCCTAAAATATTAAGTGAAAAAATATCCTATATACCATTCTAAGTATGAATTCATTTATTTTATTTTCACATAAAATATAAACCTTTTCCCCCTCATTTCTTATGCTCAAGAACCTAATAGAGTAGGTACTTAAAATTTTTTTGTGAGAAACAAACAAGATAATACAGAGGACATGGTCATTGAATGGGAAGTAATAGGACAATTAGGTCCAGAGCTTGAAGTGAAGAGAGACACTTAAGGAAATGTAATTCAGCTCCTTCATTTTACTAATGAGGAAGTTATGATCCAAAGAACTGAAGTGACTTATGTGAAGTCACACAAGTAACAAGGAGCAGAAATTCATTGAACTCAGATCCTCTTATTCCATAAACTGCAGCACTCTTTCCATTACATTATGAAGTCTCAGTGAACCTAGGTTCAAGTCTTGCCTCTCTTATTTTATCCCTATGTCACATTAGGCAACTATCCTTGTCCTCGATTTCCTTATAAATAAAATTAAAAGATAATATTTTAAAAATATTTTTTTTATTTTCCCAATTACATTTTAAGATATTTTTAACATTTCTTTTTAAATTTTAAATTCTATCCCTGCTTCCCTCTTCTCCACCTCCTTAATAGGGTAAGCAGATTTGTTATACATGTATAATCATGTAAAACATTTCCATATTAGTCATTATATACATTGAATAAAAGAAAAGGAATGAAAGAAAGTGACAAATAGCATGTTTCAGTGTGTATACAAACAATATCAGTTCTTTCTCCGGAGGGGGATAGTATGCTTCATCTTTAGTTCTTTGGATCATTGTATTGCTGAGATTAGCTCTCATTCACAGTTTTTTTTTTGTTTGTTTTTTGTTTTTTGCTTTTTTGGAGAACAATTAGGTTAAGTAACTTTCCCAAGGTCACATGGTTAGTTTTTGTGTTAAGTGTCTGAGGCTAGATCCTAACCCAGTTCCTCTTGACTCCAGGGCCAGTGCTCTATTCACTGTATCACCTAGCCATCCCAACACAGTTCTTTATCATTCAATATTGCTGTTACTATGCATAATGTTCTCCTGGTTCTGTTTCCTTCACTTTGCATCAGTTCATGTAAGTAAAAAATTAATATTTTTTAAAAGGATGAATTCAAAGTCCTCTTCAGCTTTGGGGGGCAGGGGGGATATTATTAAAACATGCACTACAGGTGAGCTATCCTAGAAAATACAACCTAAATGAAATGCAACATGAATATCAGTTATCAAGTCTCTATTATATTCAAGAAATCATGCCAATAATAGGAGACATAAAAAGAAAACAAAGAAAAAAATGAAAAAGTATAGTCCCTATCCTCATGATGCTGATTACTGTATGGGGAAACGATTTAAATTACATTAGAAGACATCAATAGAAGAGATAATATAAAAAAACAATTAAAAATGATTGAATAGATATATCCCATCAGAATTTTCTTTTGGGTAAAATCACTTTAGACATCAGTCATAGTCTGGGGAATTGCTTGAGTAGAAGTTTTGAGATATGACTTCCCATTTGAATGCTCAGATGTGGAGGAGATGTCATTTCATTCAAGTAAGTTGTTGTCCTTCATGCTCCAAGAGGATCAAAATGACATTACTATGTCAGGATACAGTGGAACTGAATGTGTCTGATCAAACCAATACAAATTCCAAAGGCTCTACCACTGTTTGGCACAAATGGAAGCCATTCAGTTTCCTGGCATGACACTAGGTATACTATCCAGGTTTCACAGGCATACAATGATGAGGTCAGCACAATAGCTCTGGAGACCTTCAGTGTGATAGACAGTCTAATGTCTCTTCTCTCCCTTACTCTCCTTTGGAGTCTTCCAAACACTGAGCTAGTTCTAGCAGCACATACATTAAACTCATCATCTTTGTGTACATACCAGGAAAATATACTACCAGCAGCGAATCAATCCATTCTGTCTCACAGCTCAGCCTCAGAGGCTTAGTTAAATGCAAAATCATCTGTGAACAAAGAGTTGCACAACAACTCTCCCTCTACTTTAGCCTTGGCTTATAGTATTTTCAAGTTAAATAATTTACCATCGCTTCACTCTGTTTGTGACCAGTAAAGCATGAGAACATAATCCAATATCCAGAATGCATAAAATTATACTGTCATGAAACTGGTACACAATACTGATGAACAACATTGTTCAAATGGCAAATGTACTTTGCCTAAAATACTATTTTATGCAAAACACACAAGGCAAACAGTCATATGGTGATCAGAAGAAGTGGTACAAGGACATTCTCAAGGTCTCTCTGAAGAACTTTGGGATTGTGACACCTGACAGATAATGGTGCAGGAATGCCAAGCATTATGTGCCTGCATCAACAAAGGCACTCTGCCCTATGAGCAAAACAAAACCTCAGTAGCTCAAAAAAAATGAAATGCCCAAATTTTGAGACATTGGTACTCCCAAAATCCATATGGATTTTTTGTGCCTGGCATGTAGTACAGTCTTCTAAGAACACTGTGCTTTGATTTTAACATGGTGATGTCATTTGGGTCCTCTGAGAGCAAAGGACAACAACTAAAACTAGTTTCTTTCCCTTCCTTACAACTCATTTCCATTAAATTTGTTCAGAACCTTCTTACTCACAACTAGACATTACAAAATAGAAGTAGAGTTCCAAAAAGCACAGTGGTTCTAATGAATCACTGATCTGGAAACATCACTAAGGAACAAGGTATAACTAACTTTTTCTTCCCTCTGTGTGTTATTTAAAGTTTGTGGGAATGATTACATGGGAAATATTTTCATGAAAAGTAATGTCATATATGGGGAAAGTAAGGTTTAGATTTAGGGTAAGAGAATGATCTATCATTTGTGGGGGAAAATTTTTATCTTATTATCAATAAATTCATCTATCTACACATATAGTATTGGGAATAAAATAATATAATGGGTTCATGATATAAAGAATTCGACATAAAACAGTAAAAAAAATTAGAGATGTTGGATATAGAAAGAAATTTTGGTCTGATCTATTGTCAAAGGATAATAATAATACCTAACATTTATAAAGTGTTTACTATGTGACTTTCACTGTATTAAGTGCCTTATGTATATTTCCTCATTTGATCCTCACAACAACCTTGGGAGGTTATTATTATTACAAGCTCCATAAGTACATAGTTACAAATGGGGAAACTCAGATTAAGTGACTTGCTCAGTCACACAGCTAGTCAATTTCTGAGCCCAGATTAGATCTCAGTTCTTCCTGACTGAAGGCCCAGCACTCCTCCCACTGCTTTACTTAGCTGCCTATTTGGATTCCTAGAGGAACAAGTATTCAGTTCAATTGGAGGTACGTGCTATTAGCAAAAGGAAGAAGGAATATGAATGTATTGAATTCTGTCAGTGGAATACATTATAGAAAATATCATTTCCATTGCCTTTTCTGCTCCTGGTATACTATTGAAAATTCTTTCATTGAGCAAAAGAAACTCTTGGTAGTACTTGTCACATAGTAGGGGCTTAATAAATTCTTATTGGGTAACATTCCTTTTTTGATTCCATTAAAAAATTTTATCTACCTGCACTTGGGGAATAAAAGAAAAAATATTAAAATAGTGAATTTTACTATCCGAAATCCACTGACTGTTACATAATAATAATAATGAGAACAACAAAAATGAATAATATTACTTTAAACTTTCCAAATTTATTAACAATATCTCATTTGATTAAGGTTATATAGTGGGACTATTGGGACCGTTAAATACATCAATCTTTATGCTGTATTGTAAGGAGGTTTAAGGTATTAACTTTTTTGCCTGTCATGTCACACTGTTGAACCATAATGGTCTTGCAGTCTCTGAACTCTCAGCTCCTTATCACCTAAATTGTTGTCTAGTCACAGCCCTTTTGGCTTTTACAGTTGTGAAACTAGTTGTTTTTATTTGTCCTTTGTTTTCAAAGAGGACCATGACATCAGGAAGGTGATGCCTTGAATTGCAAGTAAATTGGATTTGACTGAGGATGTCTACACAAACTGATATTTTAAATGCAAAATGTCATTTTAAGTACTGCAGGATAGCATTAAATTTTAATCTTGACTCTGTCTTTCCTCATGTGAACTACTAATAAAAATGAAATTGACAAAAGATAGGCTTTGGAGGAATGGTAGGGTAGAGGTAAGGGACATTTAAAGATAAGTCACATAATGGTTTATCAGGCCTTGAGCTGCCACGTACTGCATGTAATTACAATCACATTTACCAGATGACTTTTTGTCATTTTTGAAGGAAGTTGGCCTGAAAGGCTATACAGAGAGCTAGTGATTTCTATTGCCTAAGTTACTTCACTAATATTAAATGGAAACTTCAGAAGTACAAGAGATGCCAAAGGAAATGAAGTATTAATCTCATATTGGTGTCAAGGCATATTGAATTTCATGGATTCTACCACATCCATAAACAAAGGAACTGTATTCTCCTAGGCCAACAATTCTGGTGCCATCAGCACACATACCCTCTCCTCCAAATACTAAATTAAAAGAAAATAAACACTGCATCACTAGCAGGTTTTGGCATTTTTTGGTTGATTTGACATTTAATTAGTATCTCATAACTCATTAGACATGTAACACTATGCACAGTAATAGCAGCAGTATAAGCATAATCAGTTTGAAAATAGCCGTAGACTTTCTGTCTCACAAAATATCTTTGCATTTTTGTTATGCAATAGCAAAGATTTATTTAGGTTTTCCTTTTCCCCCCTAAATATGAATGGATATAGCAATGGCTTAGTAAAGCACGCATTTCTTTTGATTCCCCTTTAAGAGATATTTAAGACAAACTTAGAGTTTCTGAGTGTTAATTGTGTTGCTGTAATGTGGCTTTAGGGATTTTTTTGTTGTTACATTTATTAAACAAATTTGCCGAATATTAAAACTTGTGTGTAATTATAATGCAAAAGCATAGCTGAGGAACTAAACACATAAATTGTGTTCTGTCATATGCACAAATATATGCAGACTTAAATATACAGAGCATACACAGAATGCTCATGTAATATAAACAAAAAAGTAATGGATCTGGCTGGAGCTACTGTAAATATTGTGATACTCATTTTCATTTATAATTCAGACCAAATATAGCAGCAGTAATTTGCATCCTCAGGGTTGTGTTCTACTCTGTATGGTTAAGGAAACTTCTGACTCTAGCAAAGATCTTTATGCTTTTACTCAATAAGTAATTAAATTAAGCACCTTTTTGGCAACCCATAATTCTATAGCTACCTGACCATCAAACTTTGTAGTACTTCCAAAAGTATTTATCACTTGAAGGACCAGGTCCCCTTAATTGATGCCATTTTAAAAATAAGTTTATTCTGGGATCTGCCCAATCCTTGCCGCCCGCGGTCCCTCAGTCCTTTCGGCCAAGCAGCAGCAAGGGCAGCCATCGGGCACCATGGGCAAGAGGGACAACCAGGTGGCTTATATGAATCCTATAGACATGGCCAGATCTCGAGGTCCTGCTCAGTCTGCTGGGCCAATGATACAGGATTATCTGAATTGACCGAGTGCCAGATGAAGTGAAAGAACAGCTAGGAAAAAAAAAAGAAAGGCTTCCAAGGCATTAGCAGAATTTGAAGAAAAAATGAATGAGACCTGGAAAAAGGAACTGGAAAAACATAGGGAAAAATTGTTAGGTGGAAGTGAGAGTTCATCAAGGAAAAGAGAGAGAAAGAAAAAGGAAAAGAAGAAATCTGGTAGGTCTTCATCCTCTTCTTCATCAAGCTCTGATTCTTCCAGCAGTTCTTCAAATTCAGAAGATGAGAATAAGAAACAAGGGAAAAAAGAAGAAAAAAGAAATATCATTCACATAGATCTTCAGAAAGCTCCATATCAGAATCTGAATCAGATAGTAAGGACAGCATTAAGAAGAAAAGGAAGTCAAAAGATGAACATGAGAGAGAAAAAGATATCAAAAGTCTGAGCAAGACAAGAAAGTAGATAAATTCTGAAGATAAACCTGAATCATCTGAATCTTTATCAGAACCAGATTGTATAGAAGAGGCACAAGCAAAGAAAAAGAAAAACAATGAGAGAGAAAAGCCCACAGAAAAGACAAAAAAGAAAAAGAAGCACAAGAAACATGGCAAGAAGAAGAAAAAGAAGGCCACTGGGTCAGGTCCAGAGTCAGCATAACCCTAGGACCTCCAGGATCTCCCTGCCAGAAAGTGCAATGTCTGAAGGAAACGTCAACTGTGAAAGTTGAGGCTTCTGCTACTCAAATGCATGCATGCTCCTGTGGAGAGCCTGAGGCTGCCAGCCAGACGAGGCCATGATTGTTGCCTGCTGCATATTACATGGGGTACATTAACCTTCTTTGTTTGATTTCATTTCTCTCCCCAGAATTCCTAGACCTGGGAAATAACACATTAGAGTCCAACTGGTATTTGAGATATTTGGAAATAAAGTAAAATCTTTTAGATAATGAATTTTAACAGGAAGTATCTATTTTAAATTAGTAGACATAAAATCTAAATGCATCTTTAGGATGTGTTTAAAGTGACAAATCAGAGATACCCAGATGACTATAGTTGGCCTTTTTGAAGCAAGGGCATAACATTAATGCCCTCAAAATCTTTACTTTTGTAGATGTATATTTTTTCCCTTAATTTTTTGTTTACCTAGGGGAAAGGATGGGGTGGGGTGTGATGGGGAGGGTGTCGCTATTATTTTAGCTAGCTAGTGTGCCTTTTGATCCTTGCACATCCTATCTATTTCGGTCAGGACAGACACTGTGCTTCCTAGGGAGGCCAAGAGCTGGGTGGCAGCAGTCTGTCCCTTTGCATTCTGGATTTTGGCTCTCTGCCAACTACTTCAGGTAGCAAAGAAAGACAGCACCTGGCAGCATAAGTGAGCTCCAAAACCTAGGAAACTTACCTCCACTTCAATCTTACAAATATTTTTAGCAGTAGAATGTTACATAATTTGAATTAATTTTGGTTACACTTTGGAGGGAATTATTTCATAGAGACACTGGCTTGTTGTGTTGTTTTGTTTTGTTTTTTGGTATAGATAGGTGAAATCTTCTTAAATATTTTGCATGTTTTATACTTTTATGTTTTAACTAGCCAGAGAAATTCTATTGTAATCAGTGACCGTTATTTTTTTTATGAATTATGTTCCAGCTGCATTGTTTCAAGTCTGTAATTCCTTATTCTAACTATGATAAGTTCATTAACTCTGTTTAATTGCACACTTGCTGAAAATATTTAGCATGTAAAAAGCAGGTTTTTGATATTTAATGGCTTCATTTTGAAGCTGATTTGCTATGAGCAAGTTAAGTGGCAGGCCTAGTATGCTATATGTCTTGTTACATAAAACTACTGCCAGAATCTCAGTAAATATGCCATTTAAAAAGTTTGTTGTCTTTATATATTAATATTGAATTAAGGCAGGGATTAAAGTAAGAATGACCTGATTGCTATTCCTGTGGCATATTTTACTAAGATTGGGTGCCTCAAATGTCTGCTGCTGAATTATGTTTACCAGTGATGTGAAAAGCAACCAAGAAGTCATTTTTACTTCACATTTTTATAATCAGTTACATGATATATAATTTACTCTCCATTGTGCCTGTTATTAAGGGTGTTCTAACTGTGGTATCTTAATGCACAGAATATTTTGGCATGACAAAAAGCTGAATAAACGGCTGTTTGGCTAAAAAAAAAAATAGCCGTGTTCATTTCAGGTCCCTTTGTGTGTCACAAAGAAAGTGGAAAACCAGAAAACGCTTGGGAGACCAATTGCATAGCAGCCCATCCCTGCCCTAAACCTTCCAGCCATGGGAGAAGCGGTTCCCGAAGAGGTGTTTTGACTCCTCTAGCAATGCCACACATCAGGTGCCTAAGTAGGCTTCATCTGTAGAGCTGGAATGGCAGTGATGCTGGTGCCGACCAAGAAATAAGAGATTGAAGAATGACATTTTGTATACAAATTAACCATTTCTGAATATAGTCTTCTGTAACAAAAATGTAAAAAGATAAGTATAGATGATTTGTATTACTATAGAAGTACCAATTTTAACATGTATAAAACACCTCTCTCTCAAAAAAAGTTTATACTAATTTATTATTTTCTTCCATGTACATCAACTTTAAATACATATAATTACAATAGATTCTACAATTTTAATTTGAATTTTAAAACATATTTCTATTTTTAATTTCTCTATATCTACAAGAGATTTGTATTTCCTATACTTGATTATAAGACGCCATGGGGGGGAGGGGAGGGAGGGGGACAAAATGTGAAATTCAAGGAATTGTGGAATTGAATCCTGTAAATTAAAAGGAAACAAACAAATTAATGAATTAATAAAAAAAGAAAAAAAGAGATTTGTATTTCTCTATATATTCAAAATAATGTAGTACATTAGTTAATGTAGTTTGGTCCTTTGAGGTAGTCTTAAATTCTAATCTTATTAATAATCTCTCATAAGATATTATTCAGTATCTTTCTGGAATAGGTATGTGTCAGGTACATATAACTGGATCAACTACAATATGATATTTTTTACTTTTTGGAAAACTTTAACTGAAAAAAAAAACAGGTTTACTTTTGTTACCTTGTAAACAGGAGAACATGATAGACTTACTATAGTTTCATGAGATTATTTTAGATTTTATTTTTCTTACGGTCATGATTTTTGTAAATGTCATTCATATCTGAAAATATTTTATTCTATACTAATCCAGAAGTCTAGGGAAACTTTGCATATACTTAGCATACGTATTTAAATGCACAAATATACATACATATCTAGTAAAGATAAATAAGAAATAATTTAGAAGATGAAAAATAAGAGATTTGCTATTTTTACTAGATCAAAAAAAGTCCTACTCTATGTCTTATTGTAGAATAGAAAATAGATGCTACCTTGTGTTCTTGAGATCTGGGGAGCCAAGTGATAGTACTAGTAGGTTCTATCAAGTTATAAGCTTTTAAGTATAAGTCTCACCAGGAAATTCACATGTTTTTCATTTGTTTTGGTGATGAAGAAAAAGAACAGTAGTACTGCTGAACAATTGTCTACTAAGCCATAAGGTAGTTGTAATCTGAATCCATAGTGGTAGTATTCACAAGGAAACCATGGATTCAGGAACCACTGAAGTTAATTATAACAGATGTATTATATTTCAGCTAATTAACACATCCTTTTCCCCCACTATTCTTCATTACAATCATTTTTGCATAATGTTTAAGGATGTTCAAAATTCTGTTTTCATAACAGTTTATAAAATAGGTACTGCAAGTATTATTCTACCTGCATTGCAAATAGAGTAACTGAAGCTCAGTGGCTGTGTCTTGACTGAAGTGAGATTTGAGATGTGGTCCCTCCTGATTATGTGATTATCCATTTCATATATACATATATATATACACACACACAATGATATATACATATATATGTCTGTGTGTATGCATATATACATACATATATACACACACTGTGTGTTTATTTGTATATATGTGTGTATTTGTGTGTGTATGATGGTTCAAACAGTACATACCATACATTATAATGTTGTGATTGTTGGTAGTATTTCTACTTCAGCATTATCGCTACTTTTCCCCTTTTAGTTGTAGCATTCCATTTTAATGCATTTTTTTTTTAAATTGCTATTGAGTTTGAGATGCCTATGGGATATCCAGTTGGTTATGTTTAATATACAGATAATGATGCAGGTCTAGTACTCAAGAAAGAACCTGGGGCAGGATATATAGATCTAGGATTTTTTTTTTTTGCATATAAGTGATAGTGGAGTTCATGAGAGCTGTTGAGAGCAGAGAGAGGAAAAAGTTTAGAAAAGAAGGTTGAAATAGATACCTTTGAAAAGGATGGAGTAAGGATAATAACTCAGTAAAGCATCTGAAATGTCAGGTAGATAGGAGGGAAACCAATGCAGTGCACAAATATGAAAACTCAGGGAGAGAAAAGTTTATTGAAGAAATGGGTTGGGGGATAAATTGCTGTCAAAATTTTAAAATGATGTATAGTTAAGAAGAATAATATCTGAAAAAAGTTTATCAGATATGTCAAATTTTAGACCACTGAAAACTTAGAAGGAATAAATTCAGTTAAATAGTATGTGGTAAATAAATAAACCAAATTTTTGTGGTTATACAAGATATATGGTTGGGTGGAGGTTGGGTTCTGCTGCATGAAATATGTAACTTGACAAGCTTTATATTTTTAGTGATTTCCCAAGTGCATGGCAGTAGGGATGATCCAAGTCTTGGATGCATTTGAAGGATGTAGAATAAAAATAAGGAGGTGGTAGAAGCATAAGGAAAGAAGAAAGGAAAAAAAAATTTGAAAAAAAAATTTGTACATATTTCATCTGTTGTGTAACAGAGTGTTATGGGAATGTAAATTTTTAGGATCTTCCCTACCCCTAGGCTAAAGTGCACCTCGAGCCTGGGGTGGGGCTTGTTGTTCAGTAGATACTTCTTGATTGGCCAGTGGGTCAATAAGGTTGTTACATTCTCTGAGCCAGAAGAAGGGTATATAAACCCTGATTTGAGGCTTTGTTTTGGGGCTCACTTTGAGAAGTGTTCTGTGATTTGATGAAACTCTGGGCTAGCCGTTGTCCAGAGCCCCCCGGCTTTGAAACCCAGATGTTGTTTGGTATGGATGTAATGGTTGTACAGTTTGGAAAGCTGTGTACTTGATCTGTTTCTGTCTTGATAATTCTGTCTGTATATTCTGAAGTTCGGGGTGCTGACCTTTTTCCCCTGAACGAGGTAAACGATACATATATAAGTGATTAAAATAAGCTTGTTAACCCATTTTGAGTTGCTTTCCTTTATCAAAGCAGATCCAAGAACCTGTATTGGCAGCAAACCCTGAGGACGCTTGGGGTGCTTGCTGCTACACAGAGTTAAGGTTGTAGTGAATACATTATTTTCCAAATAAACATACAAATACAAGTTACAATCCATCAATCGTCAAGTCAGTTAACAGGTCATAACAAGGAAGTATTGGCAGGGGAGTAAATCACATATTGTCAGGAAGTTCAGCATATATCAGTAGGAATATTTGCATTTAATGACTTGTTTACAGTATGATATTATACAGTCATCAAAATCCATCATCAAAATTTCAATGAAGGAAAAAATACAAATGTATAATAAATTATTAAATTTAAGGTTTATCATTTTTAAAAACATATATTTCATATTTTTGAAATGATTCAAACTTGAAAAAAATTAAGGGGTTAAAGAAAGTAGATTCCCAGTTAAAGAAAGTAGATTTCCAGGGTATCACTGAGTAATATTTTTTAAGGGGGCAGTAGATCAATTAAATTAAGGAACCTCTGCTTTAAGAGATGAAGTAGAATAAAATGATTGGAGATGATCTTAATGTAGAAGCTACATGCATAGGATATGAAGTTTTAGAATTAATTTTGGTCCCAATTAATATGAACATAAAATAATTAGAAGTTCATTAATAATAATTTAAAAGTTTAGGTTATATTAAGAGGTGGATGTTTGCCTCCCCTCACCCCCCCCAAAAAAAAAACCAATAGAATGCAAGAAACCAACTTAAGAATTTGAAGAGTGAAAAATAACTATTTCAAATTGTTAATTTCAGAAATCTGGCATGAAAAAGTAGAAGTCATTGAATGTGGTAATTGGGTGTGAGTTAAACAGATAAATAAGGAGAATTTTTCAAAATTCACAAATTCTTCTATCTAAAAACTGGTGAAATAAAAACAAAGTTTCTAGAAAAGTCCACAAAAGAAGTGTGAGATAGTAAGCTAGGGTAGCTGAAAAAAGATGTTAAGTGAAACCATTGCAGTGTGTATTTGTTTTAGGACTTTCTGTACTCTGTCGAGAACTTAACCAAAAATATATTTCCTGGAATTCCACTGAGAAATATGTTGATTCAGCAAATGTATATGCATAAATTTTGTTTTGTTTTGTTTTGTTTTCCTTAACTTCTTCAATGCTATCTTGAACTAATACTGGGGTGTTCAAGGAGAATAAGAGAAATTAATATAATATTATGTTAAGAACTATTAATTTGTGACCCATCCTTTTCCTCCTATTTTTAAGCCCCCACTTCTTAAAAGTTCAGTCAGTCTCTAAAGAGCAAGACTAAGTGATGTGTTTACTTCTTGACCCCAAGGCACATGCTCATTAACTAGGATGGGCTAGACCCACCCAACTGGGAGATCTGATTTCTGTTTAATACTCTCTTGGGTTTTATTCACAACAAGGACTAGCACCTCGGTGTGAAGACTTGCTGAGACCATTTCCTGGCTGCTAATTCACTTTTGGTATCCATCTGTAACCCAACTGTCACCTGTGGCTCCAAGAAGCTACAGCATTTACAGTGGCCACCCAGGTAAAACATCTAGGCAGCTAGGTTAAACCCAGTTGAAGGAAACAGAGAAGCCTCAAACCCATCAGTGAATTAAGGGGATGTCTACCCCAAATATGTGAAAACTTCCCCTGGTAGAATATGCAGATGGGAACAATTTATTCCAATGGCCATGGTGGCTGAAGAAGGTGCCATAGAATTCTTAGAGTTTGATGAAGACATTATGTCACCCACTGAATTCTGGGCCATCACCAGTCATCCTGACTTTTGTCTTGTGACTGGGCTTTGATGATTCTTTAAGAAAGAGTGATGATGATGACTTTGTATAACTCTGCCTCACTTAAATCCAATTCACACAGGAGTCGACATCACCCCACTTTGTCATTGGCCCTCTTTGAAACTGAAGGACAAATAACAACTTACTACTACACTGGCTAAATATTTACACAATAGATATAAATATTGGAGTGCCTAGGTGGTGCAGTGAATAGAGCACTGGCCCTGGAGTCAGGAGGACCTGAGTTCAAATCCAGCCTCAGGCACAACACACACACAAAACTAGCCATGTGACCTTGGGCAAGTCACTTAACCCCAACTGCCCTCCAAAAAAAAAAGCAAGAAAAATAGATATAAAGATTTACAAGAGACTCTTTTCCAGGATTCAAATTCATCTTTGTAATGTATCTTCTAAATGATCAACTGGTTTCTGCTTAACAACTTTCAGTACAGGTAAGCATATGAACTGGCAAGTAGTCATATTTCATTTTTAAACAACTCTGATCACAATTAAACACTTTTTTAAAAATGAGATGTGATTTGTTTTTCTACAATTTCCACTTGCTGCTTCTAACCTCAAAAATAACAGAACAAGTTTACTTTTATTCTTTTTGACAATTCTTCATAAAAAAATAGATAGCACAAGTTTTTTCTTTCTTTTTATCTAACTAGCTCTAGCTCTTTCAACTAATTTTATATATTATAGGATATCTGGAACTTGATTTCTTGATCCTCTCAGTCTTCTCCTTAAAGTGTGATACTCAGTTCTACAATTAAAGTATGATTCATTACCATTAAACTTCCGTTAATGCAAATTAAGATTACTCTTTTTGGAAGTCATGTTACCTGATGTTTATATTAAAATTACAGTCCAAAACCCGCAAAGTTATAAAATAGGGAAATAAATAACTTTAGTAAAATTTCAAGCTATAAAAATAAATCTTTAAATATCAAAATCATTTCTGTATTTTAATAATAATAAATTCAATTAGGCAGTAATAGAAAGGGAAATATCATTCAAAATAAATATGGATAAAATATGTGGAAATCAGTTTACCAAAGCACACTAAATACTTGTAATTATTCAGTTACAAAATGCTCCTTAACAAATCAGTATTCGTGTTTGAACTGGGCCACTAGATAAAAATGACAATACTTCTAAAGTTAAATTACAATTTTAATACTATAAAAGTATAAAGGGGATATTTTAGAAAACTCAGTAAAATAATAATAAAATTCAACTGAAGAAACAAAAGTTTTAAAATATCAAGAGAATAATGGGAGTGGGGGAAGTAAAAATGATGGGAGAATAGAGATGAAATCATTATTACCAGTATCCCCAAAACCATTTGGTATTTGTTAAAACAGGGAAGTTGATTAATGGAACAGAGTATACAGGAAGAATCAGAAATAATTATCTTTTTTTTTAGCTGTCTATGTAACTCAGATACAAATTCTAGCGTGAGAAATGTAATCCAAAGAATTTTTTCCCATTTCATTGTTTCCCTTCTCATCCTAAGTGCATTATTTTTTTTGTGCAGAACCTTTTCAATGTCATATAATTAAAATGATTAACTTTTGTCTTTTGTAATTCCTCTGTGCCTTATTTGCTCAAAAATGTATCTCTTTGATCAAAAAAAACAAGGATGCACCCAAAGAAGAAACTTAAGAAACTGACTTTTCACACTCTTCCAGAGATGAGAAATCCACAAATGTGCAATATTGCATATATTTTCAGATTTGTCCATAAATTGATTTTCTTTTGTTGTTTTTCTTCCATATTTTTTCTTTTCTTTTGAAATCATTTTTACATGACTTTGTGCAGGTTTTGGGAGGGGGGTTGTACTGGGAAAATTTCAGGCAGTCTGTAAAAGATAAAATTTATTTTTTTTTAAAGAAAGCAATAGTTTCATAACTGAACCTCTATTTAGTTGTTTTATTTTATCTCAGAGGAGATGCACTCAAGTTTCAACTTTCCAATCAATTTCTAATTGTTTTTAAAATATTTAATATAAAGTTTTACATTTATCTCCATTAACTTTTCTCTTATTCATTTCAGATAATCAAAGTAATTTTGGAAAATGAGTATTTAAGTTAGTTAAAATGGTATCTATCCTTCATAACTTTGACAAACTTTAAATGTGCCTAAGTGATTTTTAAAAATGTTAAATAGGAGGACCTCAGTAGTTTGTTGTTCTGCACCCAAAAAGAAAAGATGCTTTTTAGAGTAGGCTGTTAGAGGTTCATAATTTCATACCTAAATTTACCACTATCTAGGCCAAACTTTTCAATCTTGCACATAACAAGAACTCATTAAAGGATTTGAAAAAGATCCTGCTATGAATCAGGTACATTATGTCTATGACTTCTTCTGGTTTACCAGGCTAATATTTCACTATTCCACTGATCTGTGATTACATTTGTGTGGGTAATCTCTCCATTCAGTTAGTCAATTACTATTTTTATTCCAGTCTACTTTGTGTCTGACACTATGCTAAGTTCTAGGGATACAAATAAATGAAGCAAAAAAAAAAAATAAATTCCTGCTATCAAGACATTCACAGTCTAATGGGAGAGACAACATGTGAGCAACTACATACAAATGCTCTATTTCTATCTAACAATCAGATGAATTGAGGTTAGTATAAGATAGAATGCCCTAAGATTGAAGATAATTGGGGGAAAATTACTTCATGTAGAATCTAACACTTTAGCTGAGCTTTGAAGGTAGTGAATGTAGGAAGTAGAGATGAGGACAAAGAGTTTTCCAGACATCCATAACAGACAATGCAAACACTTAGTATAGGGAAATGGAGTTTTGTGAGCTATGAATAGAAAGAACACCAGTGTTACTGAATTATAGAGTACATGAAGATGAGTAACATATAAGAAACCTTGAAATGTAGGAAGATACCATAGTACAAAGGGATTTAAAAGCCAGACTGAGGATTTCATATATGATCCTAGACATGACAGGAAGTCACTGGAGTTTACTGAATAAAAGGGGTGGTATGGCTGCTGAACAGAAGATAGTTTGGAATACAAAGATACTTGAGTCAGGGATAACAATCATTTGTTGTTATTCAGGCAATTCTACCATGTCCAATTCTTCATTACCCTGTGGACCATACTGCACATGGGGATTTTTTGGTTAAGATACTGCAGTGATTTTCCATTTCCTTCTCCTCTTAGGTGGATTAAGGTAAATAGAGATTAAGTAATTTGCCCAGGGTCACACAATTGTTAAAGTGTCTGAGGATGGAGTGGAATTCACGTGTTCATGACTCTAGGCTGTCTCTAGCAATCAGTAGACTATTGCAATAGTCTAGGAAAAAAGTGATTAGAAACTGTACAAAGGTGGTTGCAGTGTCAAAGGAGAGAAGGGATCACTTAGGGAAAATGTTACAAAAGGAGAATCAACAAGATTTGACAACTGATTGCATATGGGGCTAAGAGAAAGGGCAGATTTGAGGATGAAATCAGACTTGCAAGTTGGAATGATTAGAAAGATTATGTCACCTCCAAAAAACCAATAGGAAGTGATGTGGATGAAAATCTACCAAAAGAAACAGAAAAGGAGCCAATAGTAGGAGAATAAGGTATTAGGAAGGTCTAGAAAATCTAGATATTTGAGGAAAGGGTGATAGATAATGTAAAAAATATTGCTAAGAAGTCAAGAAGGATGAGAATT
Organism: Petaurus breviceps papuanus; assembly: GCF_028583685.1. Taxonomy (NCBI): domain Eukaryota; kingdom Metazoa; phylum Chordata; class Mammalia; order Diprotodontia; family Petauridae; genus Petaurus; species Petaurus breviceps. Next base: position 9,561,619 of record NW_027187372.1, read on the forward strand.
CTGAAAAGTCTATTAGATTCAGTAATTAAAAGATCATTACTAAATTTGCAGAGAAACTTCATTGGAATGCTATAGTACAAATTAAGACTGTAAGAAATTAAAAATAAAGAGAAAGAGAAAAGAAGATGGAAGGACCTATTATAAATATCTTTCTGAAGGAGTTTAGTTACTGAAAGGAGAAAAGATATAGAACAATAGCTAGTGGGGATGGATATATCAAATGTCGTTTTTTTATTGTTGTTTGGATGGTTGAGCAGTGAGGATTTTATCAGAGAGCAGGGAAGTCTCTAGTAGACAGGGAACAATTAAAGGTTAATGAGAGTGTAGGGTGAATAGACAAATAGATGTGAGCAATGTTTTAGAGAAGATACAATGAAAGGTTATCACATGGACATGCAGAGGGATTTGCTTTTGCAAAGAAAAACACCACTTCTTTAAGTGAAATAGGAGTGAAAGACAAAATAATGACAGATGATATCTGGGTGAAGTGAGATGAGAAAGAATTGGGAGTTCTATGTAAATGGCCCCACTTTTTATCAGTGAAGTAAGAGGCAAAGTTCTTAGCTGAGAGTGTAGGGAGAGGAGCTACTATAGGAGGTTTGAGGAGGGAAGAGAAGGTTTGGAAAATTTGCTAGGGTAAGTAGGTTAGTGAATCATTTAGGGAGATGTAAAAGTATAGACGCACATCAAGGAGGCCCCAGTTGAGATTATATAACATACGAATTTTATAGTGTACTCAATCAGGATGATTTCAAGATTTTCTCCAGCTTCCTTCTGCATGTGATTAGGAATAAAGCATTTGGGTGGTGGGAGCAAACCAAGACTGTTTTTCGGCCAGTTGAGATCCTTAATAGGATCATAAGGAAAGGGAATATAGACAAGAGTACAATGTAGAATTTAACTTTCTCACCAAAGTGTCACGATGGGGAATGAAAGTGAGCATAGTCAGCACAGAGCTGATGATGACCTGAGTTTAAAAACAAAAAACTGAGAGTCACAGGGATTTAAAGTACAGATTGAGGTTGAAGAACTGGAATTCTGAGCTCTAAAACAGAATGAGGTAGAATAACAAAGAATTATAGAGTTCATGCAATGCCCACTGATGGAGATTATGGAATAACTGAATTTGAGAGTTAGAAAATGTATCATTATAAAATGATAAATATATAAATATTTAAAATGAATTCTCACTATAACATACACAAGTGTTCACTCAGCCTTTGCTTAAAGATTTCCAAAAAAAATGAATTTACCACCTAACAATTTAGATAATTCCACTTTGGGACAGCTCTTAATTGTAAGGAAGTAATTTTTTGCTCCTTACCACACACCCCCACAACAAAGTTAAAGTAGACTCTTCAACTCTCAGAGATTTCTCTCATCCTCACCACCCCCAATCTGAATACAAGTTTTTCTACAAGATGATCCTTCAGATCTCTGAAGATAGCTATAATGTGCCCCCTGAATGAATATACCAGAAAATGCTTAACAACAGGCTCTCCAAAAATACAAATCAATGCACAACACACTTGTAAGTTTAGTCATTTTTTCCATACCTTGCTTAAGTATAGACAGTCATCACAACCCATCCTGATTAGTAGTACTGCTAATTTCTGCGGTGTAAATGCTCACACTGAAAATTTTACAATAAGTTCTCAATAGCCGTTGCAAGCTGGATTCACCGTCTAATTCCTTAACCATCTTGTCTCTGGACTAAACATGTCCATTTATTCCCTCCAATCAGTTTTCTATGACATGAACTTAAGGCTCTTTACGATCTAGGTTGGTTCCTCTGAATAATTTTCTGATTATAAATATTCCTTTTCGTTTGAGACTCCCAATACCCAATATTCCCAATAAGATCTGAGGAGAATAAAATTGCACTAAAAATCTCCTACTCCAGATAGGAAGGCCTCTCTCAGTGTATTTTGTAGGCTACATCATTTTGTGTTGAGCTGGCAGTTTACTCAAACCCCCAGATCTCTTTTTTTTAGAGCAATTGGTCTCTATCTATAGGCTTATGGTATGTTTCTGTTATTAGTACCCATATAATAGACGTAACATATATCTCTTCAGAGTTTTATCTTCTTAATTCAACCCAATGTTGTAGCCAGTAAAGATAATATTATTTAGTATCCCATCTGTCTAAAGTTATTCAGGTATAGTACTCCCAAATACTAGCAATTAGAACATCTTGAGATAATTTTTGACTCTACAACTAGAAAAGCTTATCTGTAAATATAGACACATCCAATAAGCACTTCTTTCATCTTTGGTAATTGAAATGAAAAAAGAAACTTTATGTTCAAATGGTACAAACATGGCTAAATATTTAAATATATATTGCTTTATAATTAGATATATAATTTGTTTAAACAAATATAACTCCTCTTTCCATAAAATATTCATGTCATTTTCATTTATAATATCTCAATACTTAATGGATATCCAGGCCACATAAATGAATTGTTTTGTTTTGTTTTAAATGAGAGTGTGATTTGCAAAGCCAAAGAATCAGCCCACAACACGATTAACTGAAAAATTTTTAAAAAGGTAGTGGATAACACATTTTCTTCTGTGAGAGTAAGCGGTTCTTATAAAGCATTAATAATAAAAAGGACCATTCTTTTATCAAAGTATCATGGTGATTCTAGTATCCAAAAACAGATCAAGATGAATGGGATATACACTTGTCAAATATTGGCTAAGAAAAACCTGAAGCAAGTGAGACCATTGATGAAAAGAAAGGGCCCTGGAGACTTATCTTCTATTCATCCTCACCTTCACAAACACTGTCTGACAGCATACCAGTTTCTATGATGCACAGTACAAGAAATTCCATGTCTGACACTGGACTTTTTATAGGTTTATACAATTGTTGCTTGTTATGAAATGGTCTCTAAAGGAGTTCAAAAAGTCTTAACATTCATTTGAAAAAGAAACAATTCTCAAATAAATGGTCTGTCTCAGAAAGAGAGAGGGAGAGAGACAGAGAGAGAGAATCAGCCACGTTATTGCTTTTTTTATTTTGCTTATTTTATATTTAAAAAGGGAATATGAGACAATTTTTTTTTCTTGTTAGGTTATAGTAGATGAATTTGCTTAAATGATTACACTTGAAAAATATTGCCCTGAAACCCCAAAAGTAGATTAGATAATATAGTAGAGAGATCATTGGTACTGGAGTCAAAGCCCATATCTACTGTTTGCCTCCTGTGTGATCTCGGAAAAATTACTTTAGCTCTTTAAGCCTCAGTTTCTGTACCTCTAAAGCTATAGCAATAAGTTAGATGACTTCTTAAGTATTTTTCAGATTTAGAAGTTTGAACCTAATATTTATCAATCACTGCCAACTTCTATTTAAGGAAAAAATTAGACATACTAAAATTGCTGTGAATATATATACATATATACATGTATACACACACATATAAAGAATATACATACATAATACATATATGTGTATATGCATGCATGTATATACATACATAGGTGTATGGATATCCTAAATTAAATTGTGAAATTTTAGATACAGATTATCAATTGACTGAAAACTCATTGAAGGCAATTCTTGCAAATTCTACATCATTTCATCTGTGACCTTGTTCACTTATTAATCCTAAGATTTCTCATCTCAAGTCATTCTCCTTCTTAATCTTTTGCCTTTCCTGTTATTTCTGTTGCCTCCCTTTATTCTGGTGACTGAAAAAAATTTGTTTAACTCATTTATAACACAGTTCTTATCTTACTGCCATATGTGTCTGTTACATTTAATTCCCTATAACATCTTAAATTAAACATATCCATAGCTTCTTCTCATTTTCCCCTAATAATTTAATTCCCTCTAATGAATTCTTTTGATTATACCTTTCCAGCTACCTAGACTCAAAAATTGATTGACTTTTTATTCTTTCATCTCCCTCATTTTCCCTTCCCACATAAACCAAGCCCTATAAAAAAGGAATGCTGATTCATTTCAACTTTTAATATCAATAACACACAAAAAATGTTTGTGTCAGAATTATCATACACACATATTAAAGTAGGTAGATAGAATAAAGATAGAAAGTAAACAGGTATCTGCAGCTGGTTGTGCATGAGATAGAGTGCCAGGCTTTGAATTAAGAAGATGCCTCCCCTGAGTTCAAATCTGACTCCAGATACTTATTAACTTTGTGACCCTGGGCAAGTTTCTTAACCCTGTTTGCCTAAGTTTCCTCATGTGTAATATGAGCCAGAGAAGGATATGACAAAGCACTCAAATATTTTGCCAAGAAATTCCCAAAAGGGCTCCTGAAGATTGGACACAACTGAGATATGACTAATCAACAAAAGATAAGCATCTAAATATAAAGAGATGATATAGACACAGATGTAAATATAATGATATTGTATTGAAAATTTCACTGGCAAAAAAAATCCCTGATGGAAAAATTATCAATATAGATTGATGCTTTGTTTGTAATCTATAATCAGAGAGTTTTGTGGAGACATTGAGAGATTAAGTGACTTGAACAGGGAAACATAGAAAGCATATATTTGAGGGTAGACTTAAAATAAAATGTTCTTTTTTCCAAAGCCAGGACTCTATCCATTATGCCATGCTGCTATGCTAACTAAAATTCTCTCTCTTAAATAAGTTTAAACTCTTTCATTCTTATATGGGAAGATGATGCATATAAACCCGAAGTTCTATATAATTATTAGGGCACTTAGCAGTATGCATAGATAGAGGGCATGAGTATAAGTTGATTATGATGTAATGAATTAAAAATAAAATTTAGGGGTGAGGAAGTGTTATGCATGGGGCAAAGGGAGAAGGGAGCAGAAGTACAAAGAAAATTATCTCACTGTCTCTCTTTCTCTCCCCATTACTCTCTCTACACATACGAATATACCATGTTGTACATGGATATAAATAGATATGAATAAAGTTTAGATAGGTAGATAGATACAATTTCAGGTCATTTCCCTCATTTGAATGTGAGCTTCTTAACCAAAGAGACTTTTTCACCTTTCAGATTATGTTGTCAATACTGGAATAGAGTATGTGCTTAGTAACTTTAATAAATGCTTTTCCAGGAACTTTGCTTGCAAAAACCAGTGCTTAGTGGAACATCTGGCAAATAAAATGTATTTAACAATGTTAACAAATGTGGTGGAGCCAAGATGGACACCAAATATGCAGTAACTGAGTATATCCCCTCTTACATTTCCTTCCAAACAATTTTGAAATGTGAAATATACCATCAGAAAAACAATTTATCTGGAAAATAGATCCAGGGAAGATGATTTATTACTTGAAAACTGTGACAAAATAGCCTAGACATCATATTTTTAGAAATCACAAAGAAAACTGCATCAATATCTTAGAACAAAAAGATAAAGGAGAAATTGAAATAATTCACCGAACATCTCCTGAAAGAGATCCTGAAATGAAAACTCCCAGGAATATGAAAACCAACTTCCAAATCTCCCCAGTCAAAGAAAAAAGACTGCAATCAGGAAGAAAGAAACTAGTCAGATACTGTGTAGCTACACCCAGGATCAAAATTATTTACTACTTTCCATAATAAAGGAACAGAGGCTTGGAATATAATATTCTGGGAGACAAATAAATAGGATTACAACAGGTTACAAAACATGCCAATTGAAACAGAGAATAACTATCAGATCAGTGGTACAATGGATAGATTGCTGGTCCTGGAGTCAGGAACATCTCAATTCAAATTGGGCTGCAATATAATTCTATCTATGAGACACTGGGAAAGTCTACTAATCCTGTTTCTCTGTTTCTTCATCTGTAAAATGAGCTAGAGAATAAATGGCAAAACACTTCAGTATCTTTGCAAAGAAACCCCAAATGGGGCCAGGGATAGGACTGACTGAACAACAACAACAATGAAATAAAGAATTTTTAAGCATTCCAATTCAAAAGACCAGAGCTGAGTAGGAAATTTGACTCTCAAATACAAAACTTAAGAGAAACATAAAAAAGTAAACAAGAAAGAGAAATCATAAGGAATTAAATAGGTTTAAACTCTTTCATTCTTATATGGGAAGATGAGGCATATAAATCTGAAGTTCTATATCATTATTAGGGCATTTAGCAGTATGCATAGTTAGAGGGCATGCGTATAAGTTGATTATGATAGTATGACTTAAAAAAAATTTTAGGGGTGAGAAAGTATTATGCATGGGTCAAAGGGAGAAGGGAGCAGAACAACAGAGAAAATTAACTCACATTATACCTGTGTGAAAGGAAGAGCTTTTGAAGTGAAGAGAAAGATGGCATTGTGGACAAGGCCTAAAACTTGTTCTCATGGGAATTCCTCAAAGAGGGAATACCATACATACTCAGTTATAATTGGAATCTGTCTGAACCTACAGGGAAATTGGAGGGGAAAGGAATAAGACAAGGAGGTGACTGAAATAAAGGAGGACAGATTAAGGGAAGCAATTATCAGAAGCAAAACAGACATTTGTGGAAGGAAAGGATAAAAAGAAAAAAAATGAAGGCTAGACAGGAAAAATAGGGTGAAGGAAAGAATACAGTTAGTAATCATAACTGTGAATGAGATGAAGTCACCCATAAAATGGAAGCAGATAGCAGAATGGATTAAAAAAGAAACAGAAGCCAACATTATGTTGTTTGGAAGAAACATATTTGAAACAGAGAGCACAGAGTAAAAATACATGGGAGAAGCAGAATCTTTTATGCTTAAGCTGAACTTTATAAAAAGCAGAGGTAGCAATCAAAATCTCAGGCAAAGCAAAACAAATATAGACATAATTAAAAGAGTTAAACTGGGAAACCACATTTAGCTAAAAGATATCTTAGACAATGAAGTAATATCAATACTAATTATATACCCACCAAAAGACATAGAACCCAAATTCAGAAAGAAAAAGCTAAGTGAGTTATAAGAGGAAATGGACCACAAAGCTATGCTAGTTGGGGAAACTGAATTTTACCCTCCCAGAACTAAATAAATCTCAACATAACAAGAAAGAAGTTAAGAAGATGAATAGAATGTTTGAAAAGTTAAATATGAGACCTCTGAAGAAAAATGAATGGGAATAAAAAGAAGCATACCTTTTTCAGCTATCCATGGTAATTTAACACAAAAAAAAACTACATAAATGCACCTGAAAATCTCAAAATCACATGCAAAAAAGCAGAATGTTGAATGCATCATTTTCAAACCATAATGCAATAAAAATTACACTCAATAAAAAACCATCAAAACATAGATTAAAATTAATTGGAAACTAAATGACCCAAATCTAAGGAATGAGTGGGTCAAAAAATAAACCATAGAAGCACTCAATAATTTCGTTAAAGAGAATGACAACCGTGAGACAAAATACCAGAATTTATAGGATGCAGCCAAAGCAGCATTTAGGGGAAAACTTATCTCTCTAAATGAATACATCAATAAAAGAGAGAAAAAACAGATCTATTAATATGACATGCAACAAAAAATATTAGGAAAAGAATAAACTAAAAATCCACAACTAAACAAAAGCAGGAAATCTTGAAAATGAAAGGAGAGATAATTGAAAGTAAGAAAACTATTGCACTAATAAAGATAAAATTTGGTTTTATGATAAAAGCAATAAAGTACAAGAACCACTGGTGAAATTGAATTAAAAAAGTAAAGAAACCAATGGCCAGTATGAAAAAATGAAAAGTGTGGATTCATCACCAATGAAGCAAATGAAAGCAATTGGTGTCTATTTTGCCCAATTAGATGCCAATAATTCTGATTTTCTAAGTGAAATTCATGAGTATTTACAAAAATATAAATTGCCTAGACTAAAAGAAAAGTAAGTAGAATTTTTAAATAATCCCACCTTAGAAAACTAATTTGAATAAGCCATCAGTGATTCCATAAGAAAAAATTCAAATGACCAGATGGATCCACAAGTGAAGACTACTAAATACTTAAGGAACAATTAACGCAAGTACTAAATAAACTATTTGAGAAAACAGGCAAAAAAAGAGTCTTTCCAAGTACCTTTTATTATCTAAATATAGTGCTGTTGCCAAAATTTGGAAAAACAAAAATAGAGAAAGAAAATTATAGACCAATTTCCTTAATGGTTATGAATGGAAAAAAAATAACTAAAATATTAGCAAGGAGATCATAGTAATATATCACAAGTATCACACACTACGAGCAGGTGGGATTTATACCAGGAATGCAGGAGTAGGAAAAATATCAGTACAATTGATCCTATCAATAACTACAAAAATTCATATAAATACAGAAAAAAAAGCTCTTGATAAAATATAAAAAATACATTTCTATTAAAAACAGTAGAAACCAAAGAAATAAACTGAACTTTCCTTAAAATGATAAATAGTATCTATCTAACACCATCAGCAAGTATTATCTGTAATGAGAATAACCTAGGAGCCTTCCCAATAAGATGAGCAGTGAAGTAAGTATGTACAATATTACCACTATTACTCTATATTGTACTAGAAATACTAGCTATAGTCAAAATAATAGAAAAAATAAAATTAAAGGAATTAGAAAAGGAAGTGAGGAAGCAAAACTATTACTTTATGGAGAAGATACAGTGGTATACTAGAGAGTCCCAGAAAATCAACTAAAAAACTGTTTGAAACACCTTCAGCAGAAGATGATGTAAAAAATTAAGCCACAATAAATCATCAGCTTTTTCATATACTACCAACAAAGTTCAGGAGCAAGAGATAGAAAGAGAAATTCTATTTAAAATAACTACAAACAAGACAAAATACTTGGAAGTCTACCTACCAAGACAAGCCCAGGAATTATATGAACACAATTATAAAACACTTTTTACACAAATAAAGTCAAATAAAAAAGGAGAAATAGGATAGGATGAGTCAGTATAATAATAATAATAATGAAAACTCTAAGTTAATTTACTTTGTCAGCATCATACCAATGAAAATCTCAAAGAATTTTTATAGAGCTAAAAAAGAATCCTAACAAAATTCATCTGGAAGAACAAAAGATAAGTGAAACAATCAATAAAATAAATGTGAAGAAAGGTGAGCTAATAGTTCCAGATTTCAAACTGTATTACAAAGTTGTAATCATCAAAATAATCTGGTACGGGGGGGGGGGGGGTTGGAGCCAAGATGATGGCACAGAAGCAGGAAAACTCCATATGCCCCCTCCATAACCACCTCAAATACTTATAAAAATGACTCTAAAGAAACTTTAGGACTACAGAACCCACAAAGTGACAGAAGAAACAAACCTCCCACTGAAGGCAGCCTGGCGGGTTGACAGGAGGGGCCCATCACAGCCCAATGGGAGCAGAGCCCAGCCCTGTGTGAGCCAAAAGGTTTTAGCCTCCTGGGGGCCACAACCAGCCACCAGCTGGAGGGATGTTGGGAGAGTGGATCACAAGTAGCTGTGGAGGTTTTCAGAAATATCAGACCATAAATGCCAAAGAAAAAGTGAGAGTTCATGATGGACTTTGTGGGAACAGGGGGTCTGGAGGTATGGTTTGGCCTCTGCTCCCCAAAAGGAGAAGTGGATGAGGCACAGTGGCCACTGACACATGGCTTCATTTGTCTTAGCTTGCAGATTGTAGATTGACCATATAATCATTCTGTGGGGTAATTACTCTTGCTTTAAGCTAGTTGGATCTGAATTGCTGTTGTGGGTGGAGGTTCTGCAGAGTGTGACCAGGTGCCAGAGCTGGTGAAGGCTTTGGAGAGGGCACCCAAGTAATAGCCCTGGCAGCTGCAAAAAACCCCAGTGATGTGGGACAAATCCCTCCTCTCTGGAAACAGAGTTCTACTGTGGCAAAAAGCTCAAGAGTCATGTAATTGAGTGGCAACATGAGCAAGCAAAGGAAGCACAGCAGTCAAACCTTAGATTCCTTTTTTGGGGAAAAAAGGATCAAAGCATGGAATGGGAGGAAGACAACAAAGTCACAACTCCTGCACCAAAAGCTTCCAAGGAAAATATGAATTGGTTATAGGACATAGAGGAGCATAAGAAGGATTTTGCAAACCAAATAAGAAAAATGGAGGAAAAACTGGGAAGAGAAATGAGAATGATGCAAGAAAATCATGAAAAGAGAGTCAACAGCCTGACTGAAAAAAATAACACCTTAAAAAATATACTAACTTAAATGGCAAAAGAGTCTAAAAAAGCCAATGAGGAGAAGAATACCTTAAAAAGCTGAATTTGCCAGATGGAAAAAGAATCTCAAAAGCTATCTGAAGAGAATCATTCCTTCAGAATTTGATTGTAGCAAATAGAAGCTAATGACTTTATGAAAAATCAAGGTAATGTTAAATAGATCCAAACAAATGAAAAATTAGAAGGCAATGTGCAATATTTCATTGGAAAAACCACTGACCTAGAAAAGAGATCCAGGAAAGATAATTTAAAAATTATTAGACTACCTGAAAGCCATGATCAAAGAAAGGACCTAGAAATCATCCTCCAAGAAATTCTCAAGGAAAATTGCCCTGATTTTTTAGAACCAGAGGGAAAATAGAGGTTGAAAGAATCTACTGATCACTTCTTGAAAAAGATTCCAAAAGAAACCCCCTAGGAATATTATAGCCAGGTTCCAGAATTCCCAAATCATGGAGAGAATATTACAAGCAGCCAAAAAGAAATGATTTGTATATTCTGGAAACATAATGTTATAGGAATGTAAATTTTTAAGATCTTCCTTGACCCTCTGCTTAAGTGCACCTGGAGCCTGTGGTGGGAGGGTTGTTTCTCAGAAGATACTTTTTGATTGGGCAGTGGGTCAAGAGGGTTGTTATATTCTCTGACCCAGGAGAAGGCTATATAAACCCTGAAATGAGGCTTTGTTTTGGGGCTGACTTTGAGAAGTGTTCAGTGATTTGACCAGATGAGGATTTGGGCAGCCGTTGAGAGCCCCTCGCCTTTGAAAAACCCAGATGTTGATGCTTCCCTCTCTGGTAACTGTGATTTGGTATGGATGTAATGGTTGGACAGTTTGGAGGCCTGCCTGCTTGATATGTTTTTCTGTTTTGTTTTGTTTTTTTAACTTCTGTCTTTATACTCTGAAGTTTGGGATGCTGACTTCCCCCTGAACAAGGTAAATGATATGTATGATTGATTAAAGCTTGTTAACCCATTTTGAGTTGCTTTCCTTTGGAAAAGCAGATCTAAGAACCTGTGCTGGCAGTCACCCTGGGGATGCTGGGGTGCTTGCTGCTACAAATGGTGAAGAGGATGGGATCTGAAAAGAAAAGGAAAGGATGGGGGTTGGTATAATTGTTTGTTACCCAGTTGTAGTAGCTGTGACTCTGTGGCACCATGGACCAGGAGAGAAGAATGGCCTGCATGCTAACTTCCCTGATCTGAGAGCAAGAATGGTGAGCTTCCTGCATGAAGACCTGGGCAGAAGAAAGGAGTGGCTACCACCTGTGGGAGGAGAAGAAACCTGGGAGTTCAGAATTCAGCCAGTGAATAAGATAAAGACTGTGTGGCAAAGCAGGGGCACTGAATGTCTTTCCTTGCTGCATCCCACAGTTTGGGATCCAGGGGGAGGATGGACTTGTGATGATGGTGGGTAGGGTGAAGTACCACAGACCTGCAAGGACCTCACCCTGTTGGTTTTGTTGCCCAGGCCCCTCTCTGTACTTGAAAGCTGGGGCTGGAGCAGTGTGAGGGGAAGGACACCCCCCCACCTCACAAGAGAACTTTATTTGGACTCTTGTTTTGAATTGAGGTGATAATGCAATGTACTTTGTGTTTGTTTAAGGCCCTGTGGCCACTTGGGTAACTTTGGTTATGTATCTTGGAAGTGTGACTGAAGAAAAGTCAGTGTTAATTCAAATGTAAATTGTCTATGCTATGGGCATGAAATATATTGGGGCTGAATGTTATAGGAATGTAAATTTTTAAGATCTTTCCTGCCCCTAGGCTTAAGTGTACCTGCAGCTTGTAGTGGGAAGCTTATTTCTCAGGAGATACTTTTTGATTGGGCAGTGGGTCAAGTGGGTTGTTAAATTCTCTGACCCAGGTGAAGGCTATATGAACCCTGATGTGAGGCTTTGTTTTGGGGCTCATTTTGAGAAGCGTTCTGTGATTTGACCAGATGACCCTCTGGGCAGCTGTTGAGAGCCCCCCAGCTTTGAAAAACCCAGATGTCGATGCTTCCCTCTGTGGCAACTGTGATTTGGTACTGATGTAATGGTTGGACAGTTTGGAGGCCTGTCTGCTTGATAAGTTTTTTCTGTTTTTTTTTTTTAACTTCTGTCTGTATACTCTGAAGTTCGAGGTTCTGACTTTCCCCTGAACAAGGTAAATGATATGTATGGTTGATTAAAGCAAGCTTGTTAAACCATTTTGAGTTACTTTCCTTTAGAAAAGCAGATCTAAGAACCTGTGTTGGCAGTTACCCTGGGTATGCTGGGGTGCTTGCTGCTACACATAATCAGGATAACACAGGACTTGGAAGCTTCTACACTGAGGGAATAATGAAACTGGAATACAATATTCTAGAAGTCAAAGAAGTTGGGATTAAAACCAAGAATCACCCAGGAAAACTGAGGATCATATTTCAGGGGAAAATAAGGTCATTCAATGAAACAGAGACTTTCAAGCATTCTCGATGAAAAAAAAAAAAACAGTGTTGAATAGAAAATTTGATTTTCAGAAACAAGAAGCAATAGAAACATGAGAAGGTAAACAGGAAAAAGGAATCATAAGGAACTTATCAAAGTTGAACTATTTACATTCCTACATTGGAAAATGATAATTGTAACTTATGAAACTTTTCTCAGTATGAGAATAGTTGAAGGAAATATATATATATATATATATATATATACACACACACACACATATATGTATACATACATTTATATGTCTATATAGGGGGACATATGGGAGTATGAATATATATGTGAGTATATGTATATCTGTTTACAGGTATGTATATCTGTTTACAGGTATGTATATCTGTGTACAGGTATATATGAATTTGAGAGGTGAGAGAGGAATATAATGTGGGGAGATGGGGAGAGACAGAATGGGGTAATTATCTCATATAAAAGAGGCAAGGGAAAACTATTACAATGGAGGAGAAGAACAGGAAGGTAAATGGGAATGAGTCAACCTTACTGTCATTGAATTTGGCTTAGGCAGGGAATGACATACACACTAAATAAACTATCTCATCCTACAGGACAGTGGGGGGGAAGGGGATGAGAGGGTTGATGATGGAGGGGAGTGAAGTTTGGGAGGGAGGGAAGTTGGAAGCACACACTTTTGATAAGGTACAGAGTCAAAGTAGAGAATAGAACAAGTAGGGGTTGGGATAGGATGGAGGGAAATAGAGTCAATCTTTCACAATATATCCACTATGGAAATGTTTTGCATTGCTACACATGTACAACCTATATTGAATTGCTGATCTTCCCAGTAAGGGTGGATGATAAGGGAGGAAGGGAAAGAATTTGGAATTCAAAGTTTTAAAATCAAATGTTAAAAACTATCTATCTATCTATCTATCTATCTATCTATCTATCTATCTATCTATCTATCTATCTATCTATCTATTTTTTACATGCAACTGGGAAATAAGACATACAGGTACTGGGGTATAGAGATTCATCTTGCCATCCTGGAAAGTCAGAGTGGGGATGGAGGAGGATATAGGAGACAGCAGACTGGGTGAGGGGGTCTACAGTGGGTTCACTGTTTTGTGATGGTGGGTAGCAGAAACATGGGGAGAAAATTTGTAACTCAAAATCTTGTGGAAATGAATGATGTAAACTAAAAATAAACACAAAATTTAATTTAAAAAATAATCTGGTACTGTCTAAGAAATAAAGTTGTATAATATTGGAATAGATAAGATACAAAAACTGCTGTAGGAAAATATCATGGCAATCCATTGCTTGATAAACACAAAGATCTGAGATTTGGGTCAAGAACTCACTATTTAACAAAAATTGCTGGGAAAATTGGAATGCAATTTGGCAAAAACTAGGTATAGACCAACACCTCAAACCACTTACCAAGATAAGTTCACGATGACATGAGATATCATGAGCAAATCTGGAAAGCATATAAAATTTTACTGGCTAGAAATGTGGATAAGAAAAATAGTTTATGATGAAACAAGAGAGCATTACAGTGAAAGAATTGATTTATTGAAGACCCCTACTCAAACTCTAATCAGTGTTCATCCACTATGATTTCATAAGGGGAAATGATTGTTGCTAATTATTTTAATATATTCATCTAGTAATACAAACCTAGTCAATTACCTAATAATAAGTAGAGGAATATGCAATTTATTAATCCATATTTTGCTTATAAGTTCCAAAGGAAAATAAATTCTCACAGAATATAATAGGCCTCAACTTATAATGCAATAGTCGTTATTTGTTTACCATCTATGGAGCTAACTTAAGCAACTGCAAGAATGCTGACAAACATGTCTCCAACCTATTTTCCTTAAGTTTCATGACCAAACAAAGTATTGGTGGTGGCATGATGTGAAAAGTTCTCCCCTGCATCCCTGCCATAAGTTCTTGAAGCATATGTATAGCTTTCATCATCTTCACCTCCCTAAGCTAAGGAAGAGCCAATCCATCTTGTGACCAAAGAGCCCATCCATCTTGTGACCACCTAGTCAGCAAAAATATCCTTTGCTTCACTCAACTCGTGATCCTGCTGACATATCATTTTTGCTTATTTTAGCATATGCATCACATGTCAACCAATGAAATCCAATATTTCATCATGCCTCTTTTGCATATTTGGGCATGAAACTCTGTAAATACAAGGTCCTGGAAGAAGGGTACACCTCAGTTCATGAGGAAGATCTGAGGTTGATTTCATTAGAGAGGACCAAGGGCTCTTTAATAAAGTGACATTGGCTCAGAGCTCTGCCCCAATCTCTTTTTGTTGGTTGGACAACTTTAAACCCTGCAACAGGAAATAAAATTAATATTTTATTACATCCAATTAAAATGCATTTCCACAAACAAAACCAATACAATCAAAAGTAGAAGGAAAGTAAGAAACGGGAAAAAAAAAACATTTTGCAGCACTTTCGCTGATAAAAGCCTTATTTCTCAAAAACAAAGATGACTGAAGTATATTTATGAAAAATAAGAATCATTCCTTTGTTGATAAACAGTAAAAAGATATTAATAGACAGTTTTCAGAAAAAAGAAATCAAAACTATCAGTAATCACATAAAATACTCTAAATCACTAATGATGAAGAGAAATGCAATTACATCATCTCTCAGATACTTCTTCACACCTATCAGATTGGCTATTTTGATAGAAAAATGAGATGACAAACATTGAAAAATATGGAAAAATTGGGACCCTAATTTATTGTCTGTGGAGTTGTGCAATTTGGGACTATACTCAAAGGGCTATAAAACTATGCATGTACGTTGACCCAGAAAAAGTATTACTACATCTGTATACAAAGAGATAAAAGGAAAAAGACTTATATTTATTAAAAAATGTTTATATCAGTTCTTCATAGTAGTAAAAACAATGGAAATTGAGGGGATATCTCTCAATCGAGGACTTGATAAACAAGTTATTGTATATAATAGTGATGAAATGTTATTGTACTAAACAAAATAATGAGCAGGATGACTTCTGAAATACCTGGCCATTCTTATATGAACTGATACAAAGTCTAATGAGTAAAACCAGGAGAATATATATATATATATATATATATATATATATATATATATATATATA
>NW_027187372.1:9577373-9662030 GCF_028583685.1 Petaurus breviceps papuanus
TATATATATATATATATATATATATATATATATATATATATATATATTTAATTTATTTACTTTTAGTTTACAACATTCAGTTCCACAATCCCTTGAGTTGTTTTATAATCTTGCATTGCTGAGATGAGCACATTCTATCAAAGTCAGTCATCACAGATAGGATGTGTCTGTAACTGTGTACAAAGTTCTCCTGAACCAGGAGAATATTGTGCTTAGTAGTACCAATAAAGTAAGACTATTATTCATCCTTAATTTTTCAAAGGAGACCAATTTTATCATAGGGAGATATCTTAACTTATACATAAACTGCATTTAATTCAGGGAGAGTTGCATGAATTTGGGGGACAGAGAAGCTGGACAGAAACAGAATTTGAAATTAAAATGCTTTAAGTTAGTATATTTATATTTAGTTTTCACATTCACTTCCATAAGTTTTAAATTTTCTCCTACTACCTGTCTTCTTCCCTTCACAAGACAGCATTCAATCTGTTATAGGCTCTACATATACATTCCTAAGAAACATATTGTTACATTAGTCATGTTGCATAGAAGAATTAAAAAGAATGGGAGGAATCACAAGAAAGAAAAAAACAAACGAAAAAGAAAATAGTCTACTTTGCTATTCATCCAGACTCCATAGTTCTTTCTCTTGATGTGGATGGCATTTTCCATCATGAATCCTTTGGAAGTTTTAGGACCTTGCATTGTTGAAAAAGGCTAAGTCTATCAAAGTCCTGAGGCATCACACTCTGTGGCTGTTACTATGTACAATGT
Source organism: Petaurus breviceps papuanus (assembly GCF_028583685.1). Taxonomy (NCBI): domain Eukaryota; kingdom Metazoa; phylum Chordata; class Mammalia; order Diprotodontia; family Petauridae; genus Petaurus; species Petaurus breviceps. Next base: position 9,578,148 of record NW_027187372.1, read on the forward strand.
TCTTCTGGTTCTGTTCACTCAACTCAGCATCAGTTCATATAAGTCTTTCCAGGTTTTTCTAAAGTTTGCCTATTCATCATTTCTTACAGCACAATAGTATTCCATTATATTCATATACCACAACTGGTTCAATAATTCCCCAATTTCATGCCCTCAATTTCCAGTTCTTTGCACCACAATAAGAGCTGCTATAAATATTTTTGTACATGTGGGTACTTTTCAAATTTTGTGATCTCTTTGAGATACAATCCATATTTCTGGGTCAAAGCATCCATTTTTATAGGCTTTGAGCATAGTTTCAAATTGCTCTCTAGAACGGTTGGATCAGCTCACAACTCTACCAACAATGATTTAGTGTTCCAACTTTCCCACATCTATACCAACATTTACCATTTTCCTGTTTTGTCATGTTAGCCAGTTTGATGGGTGTGATGTGGTACATCAGAGTTGTTTTGGTTTGCATCTCTCTACTGCACAGTGATTTAGAGCATCTTTTCATATGACTACAGATATCTTAATTTCTTCTTCCCAAAACTGCTTTTTCATATCCTTTTGCCATTTATCAGTTGAGGAATGAAATGTATTCTTTTAAATTTGGCTCAGTTTTCTATATATTTTAGAAATTAAGCTTTTATCAGATATAGTGATTGTTAAAATTCCTAGTTTTCTGCTTCCCTTGTAATCTTGGTTCCACTGACTTTGTGCAAAACTTTTCAATTTAATGTCATCAAAAGTATCCATTTTGTATTTCATAATGTTCTCTTTCTCCCTTGCTTGGTCATAAATTTCTCCATTGTCCATAAATCTGAAACATAAACTATTCCTTGCTCCCCTAAATTGTTTATAGTATCAGCCTTTTTATCTAAATTGTGCAAACATTTGGACTTTATTTTGGTATACAGTATCAGACAGTGGTCTATGCCCACTTTCTGCCATACTATTTTCCAGGTTTCTGAGCAGTTTTTGTCAAATAGAGAATTCTTATCTAGGAGATTCTTATAATCATTGACTCTTATGTCTTGAGTACCTAACCTATTCCACTGACCCACCCCTCTATTTCTTAGCCAATACCAAGTAGTTTTGATGATTGCTGCTTTATAATACAGCTTAAGATCTGTTCTGGTTAGCCCATCTTCTCTAGCTTTGTTTTCATTGATTCTCTTGACATTCTGGATCTTTTATTCTTCCAGATGAATGTTGATATTATTTTTTTCTAGCTCCATAAAGAAATTTTTGGTAGTTTGATTAGTATGACACTGGAGAAGCAAATAAATTTAGATAGAATTGTCATTTTTATTATATTACCTCAGCCTACATACAAGCAACTGATGTTTTTTCTGATTATTTAGATGTAACTTTATTTGTGTGAAAAGCGTTTTGTAATTGTGTTCATATTGTTCCTGGGCTTGTTTTGGTAGGTAGAGTCCCAAATATTTTATAACATCTACAGTAACTTTTAATGGAATTTCTCTTTATCTCTCTCTCTTGCTATTGGGTTTTGTTATATGGAAATGCCAAGAATTTATGGGAGCTCATTTTATATCCTACAACTTTATAAAGTTGTTCATTGTTTCAAGTAGTTGTTTACTTGATTCTCTAGAATTTTTTAACTATCTCATCACATCATCTGCAAAGAGTGATAACAGTTTCTTCTTTGACTATTCTAGAGCCATATTGAATAACAGTGGTGATAATGAACATCCTTGTTTCATTCCTTATCTTATTAAAAATGCATCCAACTTATCCCCGTTACATATAAGGCTTGCTGATTATTTTAGCCACATGATTCTTATTTTAAGGAAGGCTTCATTTATTCCTATAACCTCTAGTATTTTTTTATGAGAAATCGGGATTAAGTAACTTGCTCAAGGTTACACGGCCAGTTATTGCCAAGTGTTGGAGCCCGGATTTGATCCCCAGGTCATCCCGACACTGGAGCTGGTGCTCTTACTCACTGAGCCACCTGGCCACCCCTAAGCAATTGGGGTTTAGTAACTTGCTCAAGGTTACATGGCCAGGTGTCTGTGGGTGGGTGTGAAGTGTCGGAGCCTGGATTCGATCCCCAGGTCTTCCCAACACTGGAGCCAGTGCTCTTACTTGCTGTGCTACCTGGCCGTCCCAACCTCTAGTATTTTTAATAGGAGTAGGTATTATTTTGTTGAAAGCTTCTTCTTTATGTATTGAGATAATCATATGGTTTCCATTGGTTTTGCTGTTGATATGATTAATTATGCTCATAGTTTTCCTAATATTGTGGATGTCAATTTTTAAAAATAAATAATTTACCAAAAATAAATGTCAATTAAAAGCAATACTAATAAATGCACTTCAGAAATATTATTTGAAAAACCCAATGTTTATCACAGTACCTAGCACCTAGTAGGAGCTTAATTAATGCTTATTGATTGATTGGTAAAATATCCTTCACTTACATACTTTACTCTTACTTCTTTTTCCCACTGCAACTATCTGTTTCATCTATTATCATTATCTTTTCCATGAACTTTTCTAAAAACTTGCTAACTGGACTTCTTTCCTCTACATACCTCTCTTCAAATAATCTTCAAAATTTTGAACAAAGTAATTTTTCAATGCTCCGCTTTTGCTGAATCACAGGAAACTTTTATTTTCTTCACTTAAAAATCTTCAGAGATGCCCAATTTTTTACCAGTTAACATTTTCCAGTCAAAATATTCCATTTCAACTTAACATTTTCATTCTGATGCCTTTGTTTAGATCATCTCTATTAACTGGAATTGGATTCCTCCAGCATCTTCTTCTCCTATACTGTAACATTTTTATTCCTTAAAAATCCATCAATGAGGCAGCTAGGTGTCTATGTGAATAGAGCACAGGCTGTGGAGTCAGGAGGATCTAAGTTCAAATCCAGTTTCAGACACATAACACTTACTAGCTGTGTGACTTTTGGCAAGTCAATTAACCCCAATTGTCCTGCCTTCCCCCCTTAAAAAAAGACAAAAAATAAAGAAAAGATTGAGTTCTAAAAATCCATCATTAACTACAGTAGTTAATTATTGTATTTTATCTTTGCACAGCTAATGCGATAGTTATCTAAATATTTTTCAGAGTTTCCCTACAAATGAGGAAAACTGTGGATTTGTACACATATTGTAGCCTCATTGCCTATTCTCCCACTTTTGTCCCATTCCTCATGGCAAAAACTAATACTGGTTTGTGTGTCTGGGGTGGTGTATATGAGAACTGTTTAGAATCAAACTTTAGCAAAATCAAGAGGATGAACACTGAGAAAAGACTGTAATGTTTTAATTTTAAATGTAAAAGACCTTTGTTAACTTTGAAGAAAACAGTTTCAGTTGAGTGATGAAGTTAGAAGTCAAATCACAAAGAACTGAGATAATATGAGTAATGAAACTATTAGATACATGTGGTTGAATTTCACTGTTTTTCATTTGTCTCAGTGGGGAAAGCATAATAATTTACAATGCATTTCTATATTTTGCCTCATATTTGAAAATTTTTTTAAAGTACTAGATAATGGTCAGATAGCATCTTCACCAAAGGAGACCAAGTGCTTTGTAAATATATAATTGTAGCCTTAATGCCTTATAAGATGCATCTTGTACATGCTACAATAAAATGTTTTTTTTTCTTAATTCCTAAAAAATGTGAAATAAAACAGAATGGAAACACAGAGTTTAATTCATACCTCACTGCTTTCCCAAAGTAAAAACTACTTTAATAGGTCCAGGAGGAATTTGAAAATATAGGACCAGATGAAAGACAGCAAAACTAAACCTAAAGATATGGTGGTAATAGTAGTAATCAAGCTAAAAGAATATATTACAATGTACTTCATTAAGGATTTTATAAAGCATGTAGGAACTATCTCCTTTCTCCTCAACAGCTGAATAAAAATTAATACTTTGACTACTTAATTAAGTTAATCTATGACTAGCTAAGTGCTTTGATATGGTTTATTGGCAAAAAAAAAAATACCTGTAAAAATAAATGGAATTCCTTGGGCAAGTCACTTAACCCCAATTGCCCTGCAAAAAAGAAAAAGAAAAAAGCAAAATAAATAAATAAATGGAATTCAATGTCTAACTCCAATGAATTTTACCTTGGGATCTCATTTACAAATACCCTATTTAAACACAAATAATTATCTATAATATTTGGTCACATGTACATAGGAATAACAGAATTTTTGAAAGCAATGCTAAGTGCAAGGGTAATCACCACCAAACTATATTTAGATATGGGACAAGGAATAGACATATAATTTTATTAATACAAGGAACTCACTCCTGAGCAAACTTTCTTCATCAATGAAGTTAGTCACTTACTTTGTAACTTATAGATTTGGATAGTTGCCTGGCATTTAAGTGATATAACCACAGCAACAAATCCAGTATGTGTCACAAACAGGACATGAACCCAATTCTCCTTAATTTTAGACAGTTTTCTGTATAGTATACCATTCTCTTTCTCATAAGACCATATGTAAGACATGAAAATATAGTGATTGTACAGGGTTTTTCTGGAATCAGCATAGAAAAACACGAGAGTGTCTCTTAGTAACCTACAGAAAACTTCAACATAATTTCTATAGAATTTCACAAGGCAGAGTAGTGTAGTGAATATTGAGTCATTCTCAGATTTGGGAAGAACTGGGTTCAAGTTTCACCCCTTGCTTATATGGACTTAAATCTGCTAAAAGAAATAACCACTCAGTATCTCCCAAGCAGTTCTCCATAAGGTTGTAAAAGTAAGAGCATTGTTGAAACCACTCCATATATCCATATTAAGTGGGAAGAAATACTTTTCATGAAATGTGAATTAAATAATCAGAACTGAATATGAACAGGGCCTCTATACCTCCTTGAATCAATCGGAGCCAATATGTAAGAGAATTCATCCAGCCCGTTTTAAGGAGAAAGTTTTCTGAGAATCATGACTTGAAAGCAAAAGGAAGTCAATCTGACCTGTGGCAGAGAAGGGAAATACCAGAGTTTTTTAGCTCTGTGATAATAGAAAGGAGAAAATAGACTGAGGTAAATTCTGAGAAAAGTTTCACTTGTTACCTAATTTCCTCTCCTGATATCTATATTTACAGACACTATGATAAAATCTATTATTTCTTTACCAAAATATGTATTTTTCCCTCAAACAGAAAGAGAATGTTAAATTTTACTTAAATAAAGGAAAATCGATAAAAATAAGAAGAAAACCCACCTTCTTACTATGGGTTCAGGGTAATTGTAACTGAACTAAGAACTTTTCATCTAAAATAATCTCAGGAAAGTCAAAGGAGGAAAACAAGTGAATCTTAGGGGAAAATATATTTCCGCTAAGTTTAAAAAATCTAATTATAATAAATGCATATTAAACCAAGATGGTATTTACTCACTTGAGTTCCTTATGTCAATGAATAAATAGGTCCATTCCCATGCTATGTCCTTTAGACAAACAAGTTATGTTTTCCCCCAATAATATTATAGTAAATAGGTGGATCATCTATGAATATCATCATTTCATGAAGAAACTGAACACAAAGAGGTTTCTTTTTTTAATGTCACTTCATACACTAACACCCAGGTATCTTGATTCCTAGTTCTGGTTTCTTTATAATTGTACATATTATGAACAGACTAACAATAAATTTCTGTACACCCAGGAAATATACCACAAACACACATCACTTTGAGTTTCTTCATATAAGTGGTTTGTATATTTACCAGGAAGAGCACCCAATTTCATGTTCTATGAGCCAAACTTTTAAAAATTAATTTTAAACTTATTTACTTTCAGCTTGCAACATTCCATTTCACAATCCCTTGAGTTCCAAATTTTCTCCCCCTCCCTTTCCTCATCCCCTTATCTCTATGGCAGCATGCAATAAAATATAGGTTCTTGAATTACCTTTGCATTAAACAATAGTCAAGTTGAAAAGGAGAATTTTAACCAAAAGAGTGAACAAGGAGAAAGAAGGAACAAAACACAAAAGAGAGAGAGCAAGTAGTTTCTTTCAATCTGCATTCAGACTGTGTAGTTCTGTTCTCTGGATGTATATATCCCTTTCCATCATGCGTCTTTTGGAATTGTCTTATAACCTTGCATTGCCAAGAGGAGCCCAGTCTATCAAAGCTGGTCAACACATACACAATGTGTCTGTAATTGTGTACACAATTCTCCTAGATCTGCTCTCCTCAGTCAGCATCAGTTTATATGTCTCTCTAAGTTATTATGAAAAGTCCATCAGTTCCTCATGTCTCTTTTCTTAATCTATTAATTTATTTTTAGTTTTCAACATTGATTACCCCAAAATTTTGAGTTAAAGTTTTTTTCTCCCTGTCTTTTCCTTACACCCACCCCAAAACAGCAAGCCTACTTCCCCCAATCTGTTTTCTCTTACATCCTCCCTTATCACCCCACCCCAACTTTCTAATAGGGCAAGATGGATTTCTATACCCCAGTCCCTGTATATCTTATTTCCGAGTTGCAAATAAAAAACAATTATTTTTTAGACATCTTTTTAAAACTTTGAGTTCCAGATTTTTTCCCTTCTTCCCTCCTCACCCACACCCACTGGGAAGATAAACAATTCAATATAGGCTGTACATGTGTAGTTACCAAAATCATTTCCATAATTATTATATTGTGAAAGACTAACTATATTTCCCTCCATCCTGTACTGCCCCCAACTTACTCTATTTTCTCCTTTGACCCTATCCCTTTTCAAAAATGTTTGATTTTAAATACCCTCTCCCCCAATCTGCCCTCCCTTCTATCATCTTCCTTCTTATCCCAAAGCCCCTATTTTCCTATAGGGCAAGATACATAATTGAGTGTGTATATTATTCCCTACTTAAGCCAAATTCAATGAGAGTAAGGTTGTACCATTCCCTTTCACCTTCCTGCTCTTCTTCTCCATTGTAACAGTTTTCTCTTGCCTCTTTTGTATGAGATAATTTCCCCTAATCTATCTCTCCCTTTTTCCTTCTCCCAACAAATTTCGCTCTCCTCTTAATTTCATTTTTTAGATATCATCTCTTCATATTCAACTGGTCCTGTGCCTTCTGTCTATGTATACATGAACATACATATGCCCACATTCACACATATATTTATATACATCTATACCATCCTATACATACATATATGTATGTATACATATATACATGCATATTCCCTTCAATGATCCTCCTACTGAGAAAAGTCTTGAGAGTTACAATTATCATTTTTCCATGTAGGAATGTAAATAGTTCAACTTTAACAAGTTCCATATAACTTCTTTTCCCTAGTTACCTTCTTGTGCTTCTCTTGCTTCTTGTATTTTAAAGTAAAATTTTCTGTTCAGCCCTGTTTTTTTCACCAAGAATGCTTGAAAATCCTCTATTTCATTGAATGACTATATTTTCCCCTGAAACATTATACTCAGTTTTGTTGGGTAGGTGATTCTTAGTTTTAGTCCTAGCTCCTTTGACCTATGGAATATCATATTCCAAGCCCTTTGATTCCTTGATGTAGAAGCTGCTAGGTCTTATGTTGCACTGACTGTGTTTCCACAGTACTTAAATTGTTTCTTCCTGATCACTTGAACTTTAGTCCTTGACCTGGGAACTCTGGGATTTGGCTGTAATATTCCCAGGAGTTTACTTTTTGGAATCATTTTCAAGAGGTGATCTGTTAATTCTTTCAATTTCTATTTTGCCCTCTGGTTCTAGAAAACAGGGCAATTTTGCTTGGTAATTTCTCTAAAGACGATGGCTTTGAGGTAGTCCACTAATATTTAAATTATCTTTCCTGGATCTATTTTCCAGGTCAGTGGTTTTTGCAATGAGATATTTCACATTGCTTTCTATTTTTTCATGTGTTTGTATCTGTTTTATAATATCTTGATTTCTCATAAAGTCATTAGCTTCCAATTGCTCAAATCTAGTTTGGAAGGAGTTATTCTCTTCAGTGAATTTTTGAAATTCCTTTTCCATCTAGCATATTTGACTTTTTAAGGCATTCCTCTCCTCATTGGCTTTTTGGGCCCCTTTTCCCATTTAAGTTAGTCTATTTTTTAAGGTGCACTTTCTTCAATGTATTTTTGGGTCTCCTTTAGCAGGCTGTTGACTTGCTTTTTATGATTTTCCTACATCATTCTCATTTCTCTTCCCAATTTTTCTTCCACTTCTCTTACTTGATTTTCAAAATCCTTCTTGAGAGCCTCCATTGCCTGTTACCAGTTCTTATTTTTCTTGGAGGCTTTTGATGCAGGAGTTCTGACTTTGCTGTCTTCCTCCCACTCCATGCCTTTGTCCTTTTTGTTCCCAAAAAGGAATTCTATCAACTGTTTATGCTTCTTGTGCTTGCTCATATTGGCAGCCAATTCCTTGACTTTTGAGCTCTTTGCCAAGGTAGAACTCTTTTTCCAGAATTGAGTGAGTTTTGTCCCAAATTGCTGGGGGTTTTGCAGCTTCTGGAGCTATTAGGAGGGTGCAGTCTCTACAATCCCCAAAAGTTCTGGTTCACTGGTCAAACACCCCAGGACCACCACCCAAAACCATGATCCAGATCCAAGAAGGTTAAAGCAAGAGTGATTATCCTCTGAATGGTTCCTTGGTCCCAGTTCAATCTGCAGGCCAGGAGTTCCTGAGGCAGCCATGCAGCACAGCAGCGGCACCTCTGCAGCTTCTCTCCCAGGGGCAACATCCAGACCATACTCTTCTGTTCCCCCTGTTCCAACAAAGTTCCACACTTACCTTTTACTTTGTCTTTGGCATTTGAGAAGTCTGGAAGTTGCCACAACTGCTGGTTATTCACTCTCCTGAAGTCTTCTCTGTTTGCTGCTGGTTGGGGCCACCATGGGTGTGGAACCACGCTCAGCTCCCAGAGCACTGTGATAGACCTTTTCTTTTGGCCTGCTGGCTGTTTTCAGTGGGAGATTTGTTTCTCTCTGTAACTTTGTGTCTTCTGTAGTTTTAAAATTTATTTAGAGTCATTTTTTACAAGATATTGGAATTGTTTGGAGCAGAGCCCATGCCAAGTTTGTGCTTCTTCTCCTCCATCTTGTCTACACCCCCCTTGATCCTCATTTCTTATAGCACAATAGTATTCCACTACATACAACAACTTGTTTAGCCATTCCCCAATTGATTGGCATCTCTTTGATTTCCAATTCTTTGCCATCACAAAAAGAGCTTCTAAAAATATTCTTGTATATACAGGTTTCCCTCCCACTTGTATGATCTCTTTGGGATACAGCCCTATAAGTGTTATTCCTGGGTCAAAGCGTATTGTGCCAAAAGTTTTTAACATTACTACATTCATCTTCAGGCTCGAGTTACAAGCACAAGCACTATTTAAGTCACAAAACACTTTAGTTGTGCTATTGAGTCAAGGACAATATAGCTTATTTGTTTGTTACTCTATTATTATTTAAAATAGAATATAAATTTGGAGAAATCCTGCCTGTTTTTCATGGAACACTGTTTCTGTAATCTACTTACTTCTCCAGTGAGACTTTTTTTTTCCAGTTTGGTCACTGTAGATTTAACTTTTTTCTTCTACCTCTCTCATTTGGGTTGAGAAAAAATGAAGAAATTAAGTAAGAACAAAGGGGTCACAGGGTGCTGCCTAGGCGGAGTGTGGGATAGGGGGAAGGGGCAGAGCTCAAGGATGGGAAAGGACAAATTGCAATTACAGCTGAACAGACTGGTTTTACAAGTTGGTTTCACAAATTGATCTAGACCCCAGGTACCCCATCATGTATATATATACATATAAATATATATACACATATATAGTAACTTGCTACACACACACAAATCAACATATAATTAGAGGTGCTCAAAAATAAATATCTTTCAAGAAAGTTATATTGTACCTTATTATCAATTGTCATGATCTCATGACATGTCATGATAATCAATACCTCAGATGAAACATACTATTTACAAATAATCTGGAGCATAATGTTATTGATAACATACCTACATAATGTAATACAAAAATTATTCCTCTTAGTTATATGACCAAGAAAAGCAATGAACTTATCATGCAACCAGCATAAATGAGAGATAATCATCAGCCTGGTGTTTCGATGATACATAAAAATGAGTAAAAGGATGAGATGAAGATTTTTAGCCAGCAGAATGATATAACAGGAAGACATCTGGATTCAGAATTAGATGAACTGATTTCAAATCAAGGTTCAACTTATTATCTGTGTAACACTGCACAATACATTTATACACCTTAGGTTAGGAGTAGAGAACCTGCGGCATCAAAATTATGTGTGAGTCTCTAAGACCTCAAGAGCCGCCCTTTGAATCTAAACTTCAGAGAACAAATCCCCTTAATAAAATAATTTGATCTGCAAAATTTGGAATAAGTCAAAAGGTGACACCCAAGGACCTAGAAGGCCACATGTGGCCTAGAGGTTGCAGGATCCCCACCTGTAACTTAGGCTTTACTTTATTTCCCCCTAATAAAATGAGGGGGTTGGATTCTCTTATCCTTCAAATCCAGTCCTCCTCTTAATTTCTGATCATATGATCCTGAGCTTGTTAGATAGATCTTCTACAGAGGACTAATGAAAAGAAAGAGAGAAGAATCTTGTAGAATGGGAAGAGAGAAAAGATTTGAAATCTGTCTAAACAGGAGTTCCTTTACTGATATGATCAGACATGGTTCCATTAAATCATAAATTCCTTTGTTAAAAAATATCTCTGGAAAAATTGCTTTATGACAATAGAATTATATCAGTAAGTTTAAGGACATCTAAACTCCACCTCTTAAATGACATTCTGATTAAAGTTTGTAATTGTTTTCTAATTAAAATTATATTGCTGTACATTTTCAATGGATGTTCCCCTTTCCTCACTTCAATTAGTTCACTTCTCATCTTTACTTCTTGGCATCCCTGGCTTCCTGAAAGCCTCATCTAAAATTTTTCCTTAAGAAAAAAAAAAGCTTTTTTCCCAATCCTCTATAATGGTAGTGCCTTCCTACAGAGACTATGTTCATTTTATCCTCTAAATTTTGTATATATTGACTCTCCCATTGGACTGTGAGCTCCCAGTAGGTAGGGACCAGTTTTGCATTTATTTGTACCCTAGTGCTCATTATGGTATATTTTATATAGCTCTCTAATGGATTCTCACTGAATTATTGAGGATTTATAAATGTAATGGGCTTTCATTTTCTGTCTCTCTAATTATTACCATTATGGATTAAAGTATCTATAAACATTAATGATTTTATCATATTTTTAATGTGATATAGGCATGGTATGTGTTATAGGAATGTAGATTTTTAAGATCTTCCCTGCCCCTAAGCTTAAGTGTACCTGAAGCCTGTGGTGGGAGACTTGTTTTTCAAGAGATACTTTGTGATTGGGCAGTGGGTCAAGAAAGTTATTACATTCTCTGACCCAGGAGAAGACTATATAAGCTCTAATGTGGGACTTTGTTTTCAGGCTCACTTTGAGAAATATTGTGTGACTTGACCAGATGAGACTCTGGGAAGCCATTGAGAGACCTCTGGCTTTGAAAACCCAGATGTTGATGTTTCCCTCTGTGGTAACTGTGATTAGGTATGGATGTATGTAATGGTTGGAGAGTTTGGAAGCCTGTCTGTTTGATCTGTTTCACTGTCTTGATAATTCTGTCTGTATACTCTGAAGTTCGGGGTGCTGACCTTTTCCCCCTGAACTAGGTAAACGATATATGGTTGATTGATTAAAGTAAGCTTGTTAACCCATTTTGAGTTGCTTTCCTTCAGCAAAGCAGATCTAAGAGCCTGTGTTGGCAGCCACCCTGGGGACCCTGGGGTGCTTGCTGCTACAGTATGATGTCACAGAACTCTTTCATAGCTGTAGTTTACTATATTTTCTGTGTGGTTATGATAAAGCACCTAATCAATACCAAGTCTTACTAAATCCATGGCAAGAAACCGATTTTATCTAAGTTGCAGCTCTAAGGTGAAACGGCAAGAAGATCGACTCTGCAGGTGACCAGAAAAGAAATTTCCTGGGGTTTTCAGCTGTCTTGGTTTTTTTAAGTGTGTACTTACTGAGGCTGAAACTTCACTTGTTTTTTCCATTTTTATTTTGTTTTATTTCTTTGATATTGTTTTAGTACCAATGGGGGTGGGGGGAGGAATACACCTTGGCTTTCCTTGGGATATGTGAAAGAGGGCACTGGGTGCTTCTCCTGACCTCAAGTATTCTCTCTGCAATTCCCTCTTCAATTGCTATTTACTAAACAGGCGGCTGCTCCAGCTATTTTGTTGATTGATGTCTTGTTTTACTGAAAACATAAGTGAACAGGAAATGCTCCTTCAGGAATAGAGCTCAATATATTACAGACTGTGCTTTTATGGCCCTAATTGTAGCATGGTCAGCTTTCTATCAATCCAGAGTGGGCAGTGATTCTTTCACACTCACTGACCAGCTAGCAGGAGTCAAAATCAGGATGTTTCCCCAGGGAAGCTAATTTATGGAAGAATGCAAACCAAGCATTACATTTCAAAGCAAAAGACTTGCTGTTGTTGTTTAGTCTTGTTTTACTTACATTTTCAAGCTGTCAATGATAAAGGAAATTTTTTTTTTTTACCTTAACCTAAACTCATGAACATAAACTCCTCTATGGGCTTAGTACTTTGCAGTGAATGCTGCAATTGTACAATCCCCTGACTCAGAAATGGTACTCTAACTTTTCTTCCCAACAAATGTGAAGTTAATTATTTAATAATAATAATAAAGATAATCAACTTAATAGTTTTATCAATTTGGCATTATTTTAGTAGCAAATGGGAAATGCCTTGGTTTTCCTCGGTATATGTGAAAGAGAGCATTCATTGGGGGCTTCTCCAGATTTCGTGTTCTCTCTATAATTCACTCTTCAATTAGTACTAACTGCAAAAAAAAAACTGTTTATGAACACACACACACACACACAAAATTAGAGAATTTGTTTTTAAAAAAACCAAACAGAAAAAAACTGCTACTTTAAAAAAAAATTGTTTCTTAATACTGTGGGAAAATAATAGAGTAATGAATTGAGATCTGGATTGAAAGATTTGGGTTCTTCTCACCTCTAATACATACTGACTGGGGTGACCTGAGCTAGTAACTTAACTTCTTAGCAAACTTTGCTGTAGGCACCCCCTTATGAATATATATTGTAGAACAGGTGATAACTGAAATTGGTACAGGATGTTTCCTGAGAATTTCCTTGACCAATAAACCATAATTCCAGTAAAAAATATATAATAAAGATTATGTTCTCACAGACTTACACAGGTTTAAGGAACAGAGACTCTAGTAAGAAATCCATTTTTCTGGATCACTTAGAACCCACTTTCTGCACCAGGTACAAAGAATAATAATTCTGTTCAGAAAACCTTAAAAGCCTTCAGCAACATTATTGTTAATTTAGTCCTCAGAGGGCTTCAATTCAACAACCATATAGCTAAAGGGAAGCCAAGGAATTCTATTAGCATTACTGTTCTTTGAAGAAAAGACAGATAGTCCATCAGTCTGAAAGAACAGTGACATAAAATTGCAAAAGAAAATACTTTAGTTCCACAGGGATTTATTGTTATTCAATTTAGAAATATCCCTGGGGCAGTTCACTTCACAGTGAAGAGGTTAGTATGTGAAATTAGAAAGGCAGTAAAAGAGCTTTGCATTAAATATTTCACTCTTTGAAAAGTTTTCATTGTTGGAGATTTTTGGTAACAGAATTTATCAAATCTTTTCTATGAGATGGAGATTAAAAAATCCATGCACCCCTCCTAACTCTCCTTTAAGAAATAGAGGCTTTAAACCAGGAAAACCATCATGTGCTGTATGTTAGAATTTTCAAATCATTGCTGTATCAAAGTATTTAAGATGGTTATAGTACCTCTCTCTTTTGATGCCAAATCCTAATGTTGGAGACTTTTTCCTATGACTTTGGTAGTATGATGCCTATGAAAAATCACTCTCAATAACAACCTAGTCTCAGAAGAAAAAAAAACAGATCTTTTTTTTTATTCTAGCACATGACACCTAGAACCTTCTAGCAAGTAAAAAAAAAACTTTCATAATCTAGGTAGTATGCAACAAGAAGATCAAATTAAAGATTGGCATCTGTCTTAGAAGTCTCTCTCAGATCATAAAAAAGTAAAAGAACCCACATGTACAAAAATTCTTAGAGCAGATTTTTTTGTGGTGCCAAAGAATTGGAAACTAAGGGGATGCCCATCAGTTGGGGAGTTCCTGAACAAGTTGTGGTAGATGAATATAATGGAATACTATTGTGCTATAAGAAATGGTGGGCTAGTGAATTTCAGAAAAACCTGGAAAGACTTACATGAACTGATGTTGAGTGAAGTGACTAGAACCAGGAAAACATTGTACAGAGCCACAGCAACACTGCACAATGATTAACTAGGATAGATTTAACTCTTCCCAGCAATACAATAATTAAAGACAATTTCAATATACTAGTGATGGAAAATGCTAACCACATCCAAAGAAAGAACTATGGAGTCTGAATGCAGATCAAAGAATATTATTTTCCCTTTTTTTTTCTTTCTCATGGTTTTTCTCTTTTGTTACGATTCTTCTTTCACAACATGATTCATGTGGAAAAACACTTAAAATGATTTTATATGTACAACCTATGTCAGATTGTTTGCTGTCTTGGGGAGGAGGGAGGGAGAAAGGGAGGGAGAAAAATTTGGAAGACAAAATTTTACAAAAATGAAAGTTGAAAACTATCTTTACATGCAAATGGGGAAAAATAAAATACTATTAAGAAAAAAAATAAGTCTTTTGGAATTATTGTGAACTTGGAGCCTCTTTAGTTTGGAATTTTTAATTTCCCCCTCTCTATCCAATACCATCCCCAGTTGATTTTGAATGCTAGCATTTATGTTCTTGCTTCCTCATTCTTAAAAGTCTTCTATCTACATTTGATATCACTTCATGATCCTCTGCTAGGCAGCTAGATGGTATAGTGGGAAAGAACTGAGGACCTGGAGTCAGGAAGGCTTCAAATCAAAGCCCACATCAGATACCTTCTAACTGTACATTGTCTAACCTCTCCCAGCTTCAGAATCTACCTTTTTAAAATTTGGATAATAATAGCATTGTCCTCACAGGTTACTTTTGTGCATGAAATGACATAAATCCATATGAATCAATTTGCAAGCTTTAAAGTGCTACATAAATAGGTGCTGTTATATGTATTTGTTTGTTTTTTTCATTTTTTTGTCTTTATAAATTTGTATGTTTACTTTTAGTTTAAAAGATTCAGTTCCACAATCCCTTGAGTTTCAAATTTTACCCCTTCTTCTCCTCCCCCCTTCCCCTGTCTCTATGGCTGCATGCAATCAAGTATAGGATCTGAAAGTACTTTCAACATTACACATTAGTTATGTTGTAAAGAAGGATTATAACTGATGGAATGAACAATGGGAAAGAGGAAACAAAACCAAATAAGAAAAAGAAAAAGAGGAGGTAATTTGCTTCAATCTGGATTCAAACTCTGGTTCATTCTCTGAATGTAGACAACTCTTTCCATCATGAGTCTTTTGGAACTGACTTATAACCTTACATTGCTGAGAAGAGCCCAGTCTATCAAAGTTGATTGTCACAAATACGTTGTGTCTTTAATCGTGTACACATTTCTCCTGGTTCTGCTGTTCTCACTCAACATTAATTTGTATAAGCCTCTCCATGTAAATATGAAGTATATCTGCTCCTCATTTCTTAAAGCACAATAGTATTCCATTAAATTCATATGCCACAACTTGTTTAGCTAGTCCCCAACTGTTAGATATCCCCTTAATTTCCAATTCTTTGCCACCACAAAAAGAGCTGCTATAAATATGCTTGTACATATGGCTCTTACTCCCACTTCTATGATATCTTTGGGATACAACCTTAGAAGTGGGATTGCTGGGTCCAAGGGTAGCACTTATTTATAACTCTTCAGGCATAGTTCCAAATTGTTCTCCAGAATGGTTGAATGAGTTCACAACTTCACCAACAATGCATTAGTGTTCCAATTTTTCCACATACTCTCAAGCATTTATCATTTTCCTGTTTTCTCATCTTAGCCAATCTGGTCAGTGAGATGTGATACCTCAGAGTTGTTTTGATTTGCATTTCTCTAAACAATAGTGATTTAGAGAATTTTTTCATATGCTTATAGATATCTTTAATTTCTTCCTCTTAAAACTGCCTTTTCATATCCTTTGACCATTTATCAATTGGGGAATGACTTGTTTTCTTATATATTTGACTCATTTCTCTGTATATTTTAGATGTGAGGCCTTTATCAGAGATACTGGTTGTAAAAATTCTTTCCCAATATTCCACTTCCCTCTTAACCTTGGTTATATTGGCTTTGTTTGTACAGAAGCTTATAAATTTAATGTAACCAAAATTATCCATTTTGTATTTTACAATTCTCTCTAACTCTTTTTTGGTCATAAAATCTTCCCTTCTCCATAGGTCTGATGTGTAAACTATTCTTTGCTTTCCCAGATTGCTGACAGTATCAGTCTTTATACCTAGATCATGTACCCATTTAGACTTGATTTAGGTATACGGTGTTAGATAGTAGTCTATGGCCAGTTTCTGCCATACTATATTCCAGTTTTCCCAGCAGTTTTTTGTCAAACAGTGAGATATTATCCCCAAAACTGGGGTCTTTGGGTTTATCAAAAAGTAGATTACTATAGTCATTGACTGCTGAGTCTTCTGTACCCAATGTATTCCATTGATCCACTACTCTATTGCTCAGCTAGTACCAAGTAAATTTGATGACTGCTGCTTTATTAATAGAGATTAAAATCTGGTATGGCTGGACCACCTTCCCTAGCATTTCTTTTTATTAATTCCCATGATATTCTGGAAATTTTGTTCTTCCAAATGAATTTTGTCACTATTTTTTCTAGCTCTATAAAGTATTTTTTTTTAAAGCAATCGGGGTTAAGTAACTTGCTCAAGGTTACAAGGTCAGTTATTTCTGGGTGTGGTGCTGACTATCTGAGCCCAGATTTGATCCAGGTCATCCCAACACCGGAGCTGGTACTCTTACTCACTGAGCCACCTGGCCGCCCCATATAAAGTCATTTTTTTTTTTTGGTATATTGAGTGGTATGGCACTAAATATGTAATTTAATTTAGGCAAAATGGTAATTTTTATTATGTTAGCTCTATCCAGCCACAACAAACTGATGTTTTTCCAATTAATTAGATCTGACTTTATTTGTGTGAAAAGTGTTTTGTAGTTGTATTCATATAGGTCCTGGATTTGTTTTGGCAGGCAGATTTCCAAATATTTTATAATGTCTACAGTAACTTTAAATGGACTTTCTCTTTCTATCTCTTCCTGTTGTATTTTGTTAGAAATATATATAAATGCTGCAGATTTATGTGGGTTTATTTTATTTTCTGCAATTTTGACAAATTCATTTATTGTCTCAATTATTTTTTTGCATGATTCTCTAGTATTCTCTAAGTATATCATTATATCATTTGCAAAGAGTGATAGCTTAGTCTCTTCATTGTCTAATTGATTCTTTCAATTTCTATTTCCTCTCTAATTGCTACTGCTAAAATTTCTAGTGCCAAATTGAATAAGAGGGGTAATAGTGAACATCCTTGTTTCACCTCTGATCTTATTGGAAATGCTTCTGGCTTATCCCCATCATATATGATACTTGCTGATGGCTTTAAACAGATGCTACTTATTATTTTAAGGAAGACTACATTTATTCTTATAATTTCTAGTGTTTTTAATAGGAATGGATGTTGTATTTCATCAAAAGCCTTTTCTGCATCTATTGAGATGATCATATAGTTTCTGCTAGTTTCATTGTTGATATGATCAATTATACTGATGGTTTTCATAATATGGAACCAAATAGGTGCTATTATTATTATTAATTATTAACATACTATCTGATCTTGGAAAAATTATGTACAGAGGATTTGGAATTAGAGGGTCTCTGTTGAAATTACAAATTTCCACTTACTATGCGTAATAACATTGGATAAGTCATTGAACTTCCCTGTGCCTTCTTTTCCTCATCAACTAAGTGTGAGGAATTGAACTAAAACAATTGTACAGGATTTAGAGGCCATCTATTACCAGTCATTACTTAATTTTATTATACCAAAAAAAAGATATTCCAGATTTTAAGACCCCAGAAGAAGGGGCAACATTCAAAGTGGTCTATTCCATGTTGAGGTAGTACCAATTTTTATGTACCTTACATTACATCAAACATAAATCTATGGATCATGGATTTGGTCCCTATGGCCAAGCAGAAAAGAGTCTCCTATCTCTTCAATGTGACAACCATTTTGACCCTACATTCAATTAAAACCCAAGATCATTTTCCACTGAATTACTATTTAGTCATGTTTCATCTATTTGGTATTGTTCTCTAAAATATTCTCTATGAACTAATGTTGTACATTTCAGGCACTATGGAAACCCAGTATTGTCAGAGTATCATTAACTTTGACTATAAGGGTCCCTGAACATCTGAAGTACATGTCATTTAAGGCAGAGGATTTTTTTTTAAATACCATCTACCATGAAGGTTCTGCTAACTTTGCAATAATAGGTATCTCAAAAACCAATATCCCGTGGGATTCCCACAACCAAATGCTATGCACTCCTGAAGAATTTTAGTCAACCATATGACAAAGTCAAGTACAAACTTACTAATATATCCTAAGATAAAAAAGCAACCAGAAATGTCCAGTTGATGCTATTCTAATGGGAATGGAAATTCCAAGATCTTCCCTGACCTTTAATAGACAAAGGGAGGTGTTTGAACACCTCTCCTGCTTTGAAAGTAAACTCTGCTTCCTAATAGGCTGAATGTGGTCACATGGAGCCTGTGGTGGGAGGAGTTTGCTGAAGGGAAGAAGAGTCCACAGGAAGCTGGTAGCCAGCCAGGGAGACTGTGGGAGAAAGAGGTTCTCAGGCAAGGAGAGAGAGAGGTTTGTAAGTAAATGTTGATCATGTATTGGTTTATGGGAAGGCTGAAGGATGCTGTGGCTCTCAGAGTTATTATGGCTTCTTAATATCTTTGTTACTATGATGGAATCGGCTTACTGGTTTTGGGATCCAATTTTCTGGTGTCTAAATAAATGCTTCAGTTCTGTCCTTTACCTGGAGAATCTGGTATATTTTGGGAACAAATATCCTGAGATATTTATAGTCATGTTTATAGATATTTATACTCATCACACTGGTGCTACAGCTATCTACATCCCCCTTTTTTCCTTATAAGTGCCTTTGGAGTCTGCAAACATATTTTGATAAAGCTTATCGTTTCCTAATCTATTTGTATTTTTAATTGACTTCTTCAGTATGAAAGACTACTGCAATCTTCAATGCCCCTAGAAGATGATTTTTCTTTTCCTGACCCTAAATAAGGTCTTGATCTTCCAGCTCATAGCTACATTGCATGCAACTATGTGAAGGAGGAAGGAATATTTTTGTACATAGTTTTGTTTCTTTCAAATCTCTCCACATCTAAAATTGTTTATCCAATGATTACAAATTGCCATCTCCAGTCCTTACCCTATGCACTTCTTCAACAGTACTAAATGAGATAGTCAAAATACTTTTTTCAAAAGTTAAGTGTCAGGAATCAGAATTTGGGACATATGATTTTTGTCTAAGTCTATAGTTACTTCCCTTCTTCTTACCTCAACCCAGTCTGAGAAGTCAGAATCTCTTTTCTCAGGCATAATTCATTCAGTTTTTTAAGGTTAAAACGTGCAAATATTTATTCTTTTGTTATCCCTATTTCTTTTAAATATCCTAAAATTATGTTTAGTCTTTTCAACTATTTGATAACTTGCAAAATATATAATTAAAAGCAACTTTGACATTTCTTGAAGCTAAAAAGTATTATCACTAATATATTTTCAAAAATCTCATGAATACCTAAACAAACATCATTTTGGTATCTTTTCAGCTGGACAATTGACTACTTCATCATTGACACTCATCTCCTCTTCTTATTTTTTCTTCAGTGATAAAATGAGGATATATATTATAATTAACTTACTCGAGTGGCTTTATTCGCTCAAACAAACCCAATCAAATTCATTTTCCATTATATTGATGCTAAACAAATACTTTTAGTTATAAAGAATAAAAAGGACAGGGTTCTCTAGATGAAGGAAGTTTGGAAGCAACTGAAGACCAGGCCCAGATATAATTAAACATATTTTAAACATATAAAAAGATACACACTGAATGTAACAGATTGTCAGAACTCTTTCTCAAATTCAATACTTGTTGCTGTACCATGTACAAAATAATTGTACTATAGTTCATTTCTAGCATTTGTCCCTCGACTGCATTGAATATACTGAGAAAAGACATGAAATGTTGTGAATGAGGTAAAGGGAGAAGATCATTTGGGTAATGTATAATGATGTTTGAAAGAGAGATTTGGGGTTGGCTAGGTGGCACAGTGAATAGAGCCCTGGAGTCAGGAAGACCTGAGTTCAAATCTAGCCTCAGACAGGTAACACACACACAAAAAAACTAGACTTGTGATATATTGGGCAAGTCACTTTACCCCAGTTGCCCTCCTAAAAGCAACAACAACAAAAAAGGGAGATGGGGGCCTGATTATGAAACATATTAAAAGTCAAGCAGAGATTTTTTATCCTAAAGAAAACATGAAACCGTAGGAATTTATTGTGTTGGGAAGTTGCATGGTCATTTTTTGTTCAAGGAAAACAACTTTGGTATGTGTTCAGAGGATAGATTGGAGCAGAGAGAGAACTGAGACAGGGAAAACAACTGGGCGATTATTGCTGTAGTCTGGGTGAGCGGTGCTACGGCGTTGAACTAATGTGTTGGTTATTTGAATAGAGAAGAGGTAAGACACACGGAATGTTTTATAGGTGAAAAGATCTAGATCTAATAACTAATTGGAATGTGAGGTGAAAAAAATTGAGGACTTGAAGATAATGCTTAAGTTTGTGGTATTGTTGATATGAATAGGGACGTTTGGAAAAGGATGGGTTTGGGGGAAAAGATAATGTATTTTGCTTTGAACATGTTGCATTTAAGATGTCTCCATGGAACCCTGTTTGAAATGCCAAATAGGCAGATGGTTGATGCAGTACTAGAGTTCAGAAGAGAGAGGATTTAGAACAGTGAAAATACCATTACAAATAAAGAAAAGAAATCCTTCTTAGAGTTTAAGCATTAAAGGATTAAGTCCTCAAAATTTTGATGAGAGTGAAAGCAGCAGCAACTAAGAAGGATCAGGAAGGTGATTTTATACATGGTGGTAACTGAGATTGTTCTTGAGAGAAGCTAAATTTTGTAAACAGTTGGAAATGGTGAAGAAGTAGTACATTCTAAGCATGGCAGAATCTGAGCATAAGTTCAGAAACACAGATGCCATGTAGAATTTAAAAACTGAGTAGTAGAAATCAATTACTATCAGTATTACTGATGAGTATCCCAATGAGCATAACTTGTTCTCATAATTCTGCCTTTTGTCTGTGCACAATCTAGTTGATTTTGACCTTGTCCTTACCTCCAACCACCTCCTTCTAATCTATCTTTCACTCCCAACATTTGAAAGGAAGCACTATTTGCCAGACCATTCATCCAACTGCAGCCTGGGGCAGGTCTTAATCACACAAAAGAAGGATCAAAATAGATGATGATGATGATGATGATGATGATGATGATGATGATGATGATGATGGAGAATAAAGTTTTAACAGTTTTTATTTTCTTTCTAGTTTCTCTAGAATTTACTTCTTTTGATTTTATCTTTGTCCATATCTCACAAACCTTCTAAAATAGTAATGTTATTTTTCTATTGGAAATTTAGAAAAAAAAAAGAAATCCAATCATCTTTCCTTAAAATTGAAGTAAATATCATGATTCAGTGATCCAAACATACTAAATAGGAAATACTATAAATTTCTATGGTTTTAGATCAGAAAGTTGAACTCTCTTATTTTACAAAAGAGGAAAATAAAGTGTAGAGAATTTAAACGTCTTGTCCATAGTATGCAACTATCTGAGTCAAGATTAGAATTTAGCATTTGTGGCTCCTAGGTTAGTATTCTTTCATATTCATTATTACTGTATATTCTTAGATAGATAAATAGAGACATAGAGACGTAGATATAAATATAATCTTTCCCTTGTGAGGTCTGAATTTTTTTTTATTAGTTTTCAATGTTATCTTATTGAAATACAGTTTTACTTTATGAAATGAAAACTCCCATTTTAAGATTGTTTTCACCTTAGTAAAGTTATTTCAATATCAATTTCAAAATTATTCTTATTAGCAACACAATGTGAAAATATCTAAATTAACATATTGGAAATGTATTGACTAAATTCAATTAATTTTTCAAGATAAGCTATTCACATCATTGCCTATTGTATTGATGGAACCCTACGAAAGCTTCCCTCAGCCCCAATATACTAACTTCATTATAGGCCTTGCCCTACTGAACAGCAAGCCTACTGTACCTACCTAGTCCTGCCTCCCCTCCTCCCCAATGTCCTAACTTCTTTGTATATGCCTCACTGCTCACTGGAACAACAGGTGTCTCCCTGAACTCTTAGTTCCCACAGAAATAGCAGGTATATCCATGTGATGGGAACCAAGCTACTGCCTCTACCTGGTCACTGCCCCCCAGACCCATTCCCACAGAGACAGATATTTTCTTGTATTCAATCAGAATCACATCATCCATCTAGCCCAAGACAGCCCACAATACCTAACTACCTGTCTTAACCAGACAGGACCACAATAGCTAGCCAGTAGGAGTGCAGAATGACCAGAATGTTTAACCACTGAACCACAGATGGGACCCCTCCTCCATTATCTAATCCCTTAACAAACTCCTCCTGCCTTTTTTAATATTGATGATATCCCTCTATCCTATGTAAATTTCTGTCATTTAATTGCGTCTTTACCCTGTTAAAATCCATCTTGCTTTCTCTAAATTTGCTGCTTTCTCTTGGAACTTAGCCTGCTTCATGAAAAGCATCAATCTCAATAAATTCCTATACTTGGATTAGATGTGGTCTGACTCTGAATTCTTTGAGACAGTTCCACCACAACACATGAAACCACAACAGTTTTGGTGTGGGCAGAGCCCCAACCTCAACAGCTTCTTGGCATCCCTGGGTTTAAACCACAAAAGGATTACTTATTAATACAGCACATCTAGCCCAACCCAGCAAGTTTTATCAAGTGCCTACTCTGTGGAATATTTGGCTTGGAATTGAATACAAAAATGGAAACAATGATAACCACAAACAGCCCCTGAAAGGAAAGAGTTTGGATTCTACCAAGAGAATTCAACATTTAATGAGATAAGCAAAAACAATATCCTTTGAAGAGGAAGAGAAGGTGGAAAACTAGATACCATCTTTAATGACAAATAGAGACACAACAATAAATTATTTTGCCATCCTCAAACCTCTATAAATATTAACTATTATCATTAGCTGTCTAAGCTTCTCTTAATTGTCACTGGATCACTTTCTCTTCTATAATAAAAAAAAGGAATTATTTTAGTCTTTCTTTGCAATTCTACTTCATAGTTTTTAAAAAATATTTTTTAATCCTTATATTATAAAGCTCAGGAACAAAGTAGTATGTTATTATATCATCAATCATTGATTAATAATCATAGAGTATTTTCACAACTCACGTATGCTACATTTCTTCTGATAAATTACAATGTCAATTTTTGTTTGTTTTCAAAACAGTGGACAAAACATTATACTGGGCATGGAATGAGAGTAAAAGCTAAATAAGATTGTACCCTTTACCCTCAAGATTATTGTAGTCTAGTCAGGATAATAAGCCTATAGTAGAAATAACAATAATAAAGATTAAAATATGCTGTGCACATTCTTGACCTGCACCAACTTGATCATCAGTGTATCTCAGAAATGTTTATATTTGTGTGCTGGACTGTTTCATAGGGAATCACTAATATTGATTATCATATTTAATTAAAGTAAGGGTGGTGATTAAACCATGATTCAAATAGCCACTTATCTTGTGAAGTGGAGAATTCTTATATCAGTCTAAAATTCTTATATCAATGGAGACCTTAAGCTTCTTAAGAAAATGTTAATTGCATATTGTTTACATAGTTTCAATGCTTCCAGATGCCATTTCTCCAATATACTTTTTAGAGCATAGCAAATAAATTATGTGAACCGACTGTCAGAATGGTACCCAACCTTCCTTATTGAATAGCACAATGTTGGTTATCATTTGACTTGATACTTGAAGCCAAAGCTAATGTGTGCCCATAAAGTTGACATTGTTTTACTTCTGCATCATTCCAAATAGCATGAAAAGTAAAGTGTCAAGAATGTCAATGCAGTAAACCTTCCAAAATGTCACATATCAGGTTCATATGTCCTTTACAGAATTAAGCTGATGGTGGAATGTTTGTATTTGACATCTTTGTCAATGAAATGCCTTACCTATCTTACATATCTGAGATAGGCAAAATATAAAAAAATAATAATAAAAGGAGAAGTTCAATAATATATTGCATGCTTCAGGGTTTTTAAGTTGCCTATAATGTAGAATTGTTTTACCTTCAGGGAATTTATGATTAAT
This sequence comes from Petaurus breviceps papuanus, assembly GCF_028583685.1. Classification (NCBI taxonomy): domain Eukaryota; kingdom Metazoa; phylum Chordata; class Mammalia; order Diprotodontia; family Petauridae; genus Petaurus; species Petaurus breviceps. The sequence goes on from NW_027187372.1 coordinate 9,602,790, forward strand.
GCAACTTGATTTGAAGTTATAATATTCTGGTCTAGGTAGTTGCAGACAATTAGGCGTATGTCAGAGAATCAGGAAACAGTTTTCCAGTGTTCCAAATGAACTATTTTTCAACTGCTTTGAGTTGCTGCTCAGAATGTTGATTTAAGGACTGTAGGTAAATGTTGAAACCAAGATTAAATTCAGGAAAGCAAAATATGACCGTTATTACACACATTGGTCAAAGATCAATTTCTTCTAACTGAAAGAGTCTCTGGAATTTTTCTGAAGGTCATTACTTTTTACTCCTACAGTAATTTCAGTGTGTTTTTTTTAATTGGAAAACTAATGGGGTATTAAGAGATATAATCATTGACTGTATTTACATAGTACAGGCATCTAGGTGGCACAGTGGATAGAGTACCAGGTGGGAATCAGGAGAGCTCATCGTAATAGTTCAATTCCAGCCTTGGACACTTATTAGCTGTGTGACACTGAGCAAATCACTTAACTTCCTCTTCTGTAAAATGAACTGGAGAAGGAAATGCCAAACCACACCAGAATCTTTGCCATGCAAACATCAAAATGTTGTCACAAAGTCAGACACAACTGAAATGACTTAGCAAATATATATTACATTTCCAATTTCCATATATCCATCTAATTAATGTTGTTGAATTTTCTGAAAAGTTTAAAGTTCTCATATGTCTTTACATCATACATAGCAAGTTTGTATCAAGAAGGATACAAGTAATAATGGATTGTTCCATGCAAACTTTATGAAAAACAATCTATCATAGAAAGAGATTTTTCATTATCATTAACATAATATAACACACAGCTGTATATTATACTTCAGTAAGTATTGAATGTGTATTATAGAATGACTGATTATGGTGAAACGTATTCTTTTCTTAAAATCTTATTAATAATTTTATACTTTAAAGTTTTATTTTTTAATTCTTCCACTATATAAAACTTGCTGTGATGCATCCTCTTGACTAGGGATGCTGAAAAGTTTTGCCAGGGAATCACAAGACCTGACAAATTATACCAAGTTGGAAAGGCTGAATGAATCTTTTTTTTCTGTTCAGTCATTTCAGTTGTGTCCAACTTTTTATGTTTCCATTTTAGGTTTCCCTGACAAAGACACTGCATTGATTTGCTATGTCCTTATCCATATCGCTTTACAATGAGGAAACCAAAGCAAACAGGGTTAAGTGACTTACCAAGGGTCACACACTTAGTAAGTATCTGAGGCTTGATTTGAACTTAAATCTTCTAGACCCCAGGTTTGGTGCTTCATCCACACTCTATCCAATGTGGCATCTAGCAACTGAGAATATAATTGTCCTATGATAATTGTCTTTGCTAACTTTAAAAAGATACGTCACTAGAAATTAGGGAACCAAAGTGATGATTTTAAATCTATTTGTTTCTTTTTATTCATTCACTTATTCATTAACACATTTTATTTTTATTTACTGTCATTGAAGAGAAAAGGCAATGCATTGGAAGGAGCATTAAATTTTACCTAAGGAGACCTCAGTTCTCCATTTACTGAGTATTTTAACTGAATAAAAAAAATACTTTCTATTACATGGTGCTGTCCAACACATAAATGAGTTGTATTGGAAATTAGCTTTTTTTCCCCTTTCCTATATATTTCCAACTGGAAGGTAGATGATCAATGGTTGGGAATTCCAATGAGGGAATTTTTTTTATTAAGTATAGTTTGGGTTAGACAATGTGGTTGTAGAAGTGTTTTTGAACTCTGAGATTCTATATAACATGACTTCAAATCATAGCCTTAACACTAACTGTACAATCATGGATAAATATCTGAAAAATGGTTTTCTCATCTGTAAAATACAGGTAATAATATTTGTACCACCTTTGTTGTCATGTTGCTGTGAGGAAAGTGTTTCTGAAACCTTAGAGTGCTATAAAAATTTGAAGTATGGCTCTAATATTTGCAGTTCTCTATTTAAAGGTATGTGTCTAATTCTGTGGTCAGAGGAAAGAATATCCTTGCCAACAAAACAAATTTTTTATCAATATTCAATCTATATTTAAAATCTACCCTTGATTGTTCATGGGAGTGTTAAGATAATAGGTATAACAACTGAAATGTATTTTTTTAATAATCAAAATTAGCAAACTTCATCACTTGAATAAAGGATTCAAATTAATGCTATGTGGGCAATATGATTTATGTGGACTATACAGGATAAGGGGTGACTACTTTCTTCTTACCAGGGAAGCCTGTACCTTAAGGGTATAGTTACATTATAACTTTATAAAAATAAAATGTATATTATAACTTTACAGATAATTATATAAAAGTTATATAATACATATTATAAAATATATGTATCATATATAATAATAAATCCAAAGGACTGTGACTTTCCTATACAGGGAAGGCAGAAGCTCTCTAAAGAAAGGAGACTCTCCTTGATTATTTATTGACTTGCCAATGTCTTTTGTATTATGCATTATGCCATATTAAATGGAGTTTGCCTAATTTTCCATATATTATTAGTCTGTTTGCATGCAATGTAAGTTACCTTCCCTCCCTCTTTTTTTGTGGAAATTTAGACATGACTTCAATTCTACTAGTCCTAAGAAAAACTAAGATTTTTGTGTATGGAAGGGACAGGCAAATTCTGGTTTCCACATTAAGCTCTAAAAGCAGGAAAACTGATATATTCTAGTAAAAATATCTCAAGATTAAAATTAAGGTTTTGTTTTGTTTTGGTTTTTGGCAGGCACACAACTATAATATATTTTACAGATTATACATACATACATATAAATGGAGAGAGAGAGAGAGAGAGAGTATATGTGTACTTGTGTGTGTGTGAAACTAACATATGGAAGAGGATCTCTGTCTCTGTCTCTCTCTCTCTCCAGGTCTCCATATCTCTATGTCTCTCTCCCCCTCTATGTCTCTATATCTCCCTTTTTTCTCTCTCAATCACCCTCTCTCCCCAATCTTGACTTACTTCAGTCCTATGAGGTAGGTACAGTACAACTATAAGCAGTTCACAGATAATGAAACTAAGGTTCAAAGAGATTAATTCAACTTCCTTGGGGTTGTAGTACCAATATATAATGTAAATGAGACTCCAAACTAAGAATAAAGTCATAAGGCCTGAGTTTGAATACTGGCTTTACTACTAACTATCTGGACTTCAATTGTACCACTTGATTATGAATGGAGACTGGTGAGCTATTTTCTCACCTCAATACAATTTGTTAGGAGACCTAGAGTAATAATAACTAAGGCAAAAGCAAAGCTATTCAAAAGAAAGATCTGAACTAAAGACTTTTGCAGATAGACTGACTAAATACATCAGAATCAGTCTGATTCACTAAAGAACTTAAATAAACCTTTGCTAGACCAAAAGAGTTATCAACACTATAGAAGAAGAGACTATTTAATACCTTCTACTCAGTGAATAATAAGCAGGTGGCATCAAGGTGAAAAATATACTAAAAGACCATTAAGAAACTTACCTCAGTAGCTTATATGTGAACAAAGAAAGCTGTCAGAGAAAGTAGCCCAATCACCAAATTCTATCATCAACTTTGTGAGAAAAAATGACTCTTTACTCTAGAATTTCAAGTTATACAGACTATATGTATTTTTTCTCTCTCACATGAATCACACTATCACATAATTGGAGAAGTAATGGAACTTAAGGTTCATCCAGTCAAACCTCTTAATTACTAAGACATGAAAACTGAGGCTCAGAAAGTTTAAATAACTTGTTCAAAATGGCTGAGCTAGTTTTTGAATGTACATCATCTGACCTCAAGTCCAGCACTCTTTTGACTCTATGTTTTTACTTAATGTATTCTTTCTTCATATTGTTGTTAAAAAGCTGGGGGGGGGGGGATCATGCTCACATGAGTATGGGGTAAGGGGAAGGTTTAATTCCACTACTTAGAAAGTTCTGATAACTCCCTCTTACCTCTAGAGTAAAATATTTCCTAATCTGTATGGCATGTTACATGCTTTACAAACTTGCTCCAACCTGCATTCCTACCTTATTGTACATTACTCTACCTCACATAGTCCACAATCCAGTCAAACTGACCTCCTTGCTATCCCACAAACAAAATAACAAAATTAAAGAATCATAAAATTTGAGAGTTGGAAAGGATCTCATTGGTTATCTCATCCTATACATATACCAAATTCTAGCTATAACATCAATGACAAATCATCACCTAGCTTCTACTTGAAGTTATCCAAAGACATCACTTCTTAAAGTTGTTCATTTTTCTCTTGGATAGCTTTAAATAATACTAAGTAGGTTTTTCCCCTTTGAAATAAAAAAAAAAAAACTAGACAAGAATAAAACCAAGATTGAATAGTAGAGAAAAATTTAGTCAAGCTCTCCTAAATTCCCCTCCAAACAACTATAAAATAATGCCTCAAATCTATTTCTGGGTCAGCAGAAGAAATAAAAGTTTGGGTGAAACAGTTTTCCAAGACAAGTAACTTAGGACACTGGCAGGAAATGTCAGTTTCATTGGGGTTGTAGTTGAGCCTCAAACACAATGCAGAACAAACTGTGCTGCCATCAGCAGGCTTTGGAGGTAGCTACAAGAGCTATTAGCTCATGGCAGGTTGGGGAATGAGAAGGAAATAGAATAATTGATCTGAAGAGATTACAAGGGATTCTTTGATGGTTCTGGGTTCAAGAACCTGTTGCAATTCAAGGACACAGATTCACGACCAAAAAGAGTGATAGTACTTGTGGGTATAGGGGAAGAGGAACCCTACTTATGGTTGCAGGACAGAGAGCTATACTCTTGGTTGCTAACTAGAGAGTAGTGACACAGGTCTCAATGCCCAAGACAGATGGGGGCATTAGTAATTATGACTATAAAAGTTAAGGTAACCTAGTTAAATTCTGAGGGCCAGGAGAAGTATTAGCATTATGGTGACAGGGGAAAAGTTTCCTTTCTACATCAATACTAGAGTATAGGGCAGGAGAACTTTGACCACACTTCTCAGATCATACTACCTTAGAATCACCTGCAACATAAAGACCAACAGAGATACCTCCCTCTGAAAACAGCTGCAAAGAACTCCTGAAGCCTGAGAGAGTGCTCACTCCATCCCAGGAGCAGAGTCAATGTTTAAGATAAAGTTGAAAGTCAAGAAATGGCCTGGAAAAAATGAACAAATGACAACAAAAAAGAATCTGACCTTAGAAAGTTGCTATGTTAACATAGAAGATTGAGGTACAAACTCAGAAGACAATGAAGTCAAACAGCTACATTTAAAGCCTCAAAGAAAATGTGAATAGATCTCAGACACTCCCACCCCTCAACCCACCCTGCATCCACAAAAAAAAAAAATTCCTGGAATTTCTTGAAAAGGATTTTAAAAATCAAATAAGAGTCATAGGGGAAAATTGGAAAAGAAATGATAATGGTGGAAGAAAATAAAAGAATCAACAGTTAGGTAAAGGAGGCCAAAAAAAAAAATGAAGACAATATCACCTTAAAAAACAGAACTAGCCAAATGAGAGAAAGATATACAAATTTAACTAAAGACAAGGATACCTGAAGAAGCAAAATTGACCATGCATTGGAAAATGGTATAAGAATTAACTGAAGAATATATTTCCTTAAAAATAAGAACTGGTCAAGTGGAAATTAATGACTCAATAAGGTACCAAGAAATAATAAAATAAAATTCTTGAAAAATACAATAAAATGAAAACTATATCATTGAAAAAAAATTGACCTGTGAAACAGATCAAAGGAGATAAATTAAAACTTATTGAACTACCTGAAAACCATGATTAAAAAAATTGAGTTATATATTTCAAGGAATTATCAAGGAAAACTTCTGTGATGTCCTAGAACCAGAAGGTAAAATAGAAATTTAATTAATCCACCAATCATTTCCTGAAAGAGAACCCAAAATCAAAACTCCCAGAAATAATATAGATATATTCCAGAGCTCCCATGTCAGGAAGAAAATACTGTAAATATCCAGAAACAATTCAAACATCATGTAGTCAGGATCACAAAAGATTTAGTAGATTCCATATTGAATGATCAAAAGGCTTGAAATATAACATTCTAGAAGATAAGGAGTTAGGATTATAACCAAGAATAAACTATCCAGCAAAACTAACCATAATCTTTGAAGGGAAAAATAGATATTTAATAAAATTGAAGACTTTCAGGTACTTCTGATAACATGAACAGAGTTGCGTAGAAATGTTTCCTTTCAAATATGAGACTCAAAATAAGCATTAAAAAGGTAAACAAGAAAGAGAGATCATAAGGGAATGAAAAGTAAAATGTTTGTATTTCTATATGGCAAGATAATATTTGCAAGTCATAAGAACTTTGTCATTATTAGGGAAGTTAGAAGGATTATACAAAGGGCACAAGCATAAATTGACTATGATGGGATTATTTAAAAAAACAAAGTGTGAGGAAGTGAGATGCACTGGGAAAAGTGCAAATAGAAATATTGGGAGAAATTACCTCACATAAAAGAGGTGCGAATTAAAAATCTTTTACAATAGAGAGGAAGATAGGTGGTAGCAGGCAATGCTTGAATCTTACTCTCATTGGAGTTGGCTCAGAAAAAGAATAACATATGCTTTCACTTAAGTATATAAATCAACTATATAAAAAAACTTAACAACAATATTATACTTCTGGACAAATATGAAATAAGGTAGAATGTAATAAAGACAAAGTAAAGATGCTCTCAGAAAAAGATGGGGGAGGGGAGAGGGGACTGATTTGTCTAAGGTCTTGAATGAAGAGTTTTCATAGATGTAAATGAGAAAGTGTGGGAAGAGGCAAATGTTGGGTGAAGGATGGAATTAGACTCTGGTCCCTGGTCCTGAAAATACTTCTCCCAATATCCAACAGAGTGCATGTTAAGTACAGTAGGGTATATGCTTTAAGTAGAACATAAAACAAGAAGAGGCACTTAGCATAGTGCTTGGCACATAGTAGATGTTTAATAAATATTTATTGATTTACTGATAAATCAAAGAAAAAAGTACCTTAGTAGGAACGCAAAGAAGATAGAGCAAGAAGTCTTGTCTACAGTGGATTATAATAATGGATATGAAGAGCTCAGCCCTTTGAGCATTTGTGCACTAATAATTGAATCATTAGGGAATTTGTATTGTCATGAACTCCTACAGTTTTGTGGGAAGTACTCTAAACAGAATGCAGGCTGAGATAATTATGTTTCTTTTTATTAATCATAACTCATTTGTTTATGGAGGGCTTTCCATTTGTGACAGTAATAAAGTTAAGTGGTGTGTAGAACATTTCTGAAATTGAGAAAAGCATTATGTACTAATATGAATTTTATCTCCAGTGCATCACTACAAAGGAAGGGAAATGGCTATTAATGTAGATTCCCCTGAAGAGCAGATAAAGATTAAGAGATAATATCTCAAAAACTACATCTGCTGCCTAAAACCTGAAAACTGTTAAAAAAAAAAGGAAAGTATAATTTATCCAAAGTGAAATCATTTAATTTCCAATGAAGGACTATTATGATCAATGCTAGGTATTCTCTATGTTAAAGGCATATTTACAATTATTTTGGACATATTTAATCTGTTTAAAAATAAATACAAATAAGATTGCACAGATAGTGTGGGAGCAGGGTAAGGAGAAAATCAGAGACAAAAAAAAGACAAAAAAGACAGAGACAAAAAGCCTTTGTCTACACAAATATAAATATGTTTAATCTGAAGGGATGTAATAGCTGCTTTCAAGTATAAGGCTATTATGTAAAAGAGATCATAGATCTACTAATCCCTAGAGTACAGAACTAGGGATGAAGGGCAGAAGTTTCACATAGACCAATCCAGACTTTTCATAAGTGTAGTCAACCTTCTGGGCTCCTTGCCCAGTTTCCACTTATAACATGATGGAGCCCTAGAAGGCAATTGACCTTTAAGGTTTTAAGAGTTGTGTGATCATTAATACTTTCACTCATGAGCCCCCATCTGCCATGCTCACTGATAAAAATTAACTTTTATAAAGGGATATTTGTTGAGAAGATATGACAAGGAATGAGAAGTTACTTAAACAAATTAAAACACACATGAAGGGGAAACAAAGTCAAAGAATAACTCATGACTTCTGGATTTAGATATTTTGTCTTCCTTACAAGAGTCCCCACCACCTTTCCTTCAGTTTATTTTGTCCAAGATAGACAGGTCTCTTTTTGCTTGACTAGCCTGACTGATTAATTATTCCATTGCTAGGATATGTCAAGAAGGTTAATCGCTGCTTATCTGGCTCTTTATTGTATTTGGCATCTCTTGCTATAAGCTATAATGGTCTCTGATGCTAACCAGTTAATAAGGAAACTGCTGTTGGCTCTTCCAAATTTTTGAATCTAACAAGGTCATATTCTCATAGACTTTGTTTTCAGTTACAGATACCATATATCATTAAAAAAATAAAGACAAAATAAACAGAAGTGCCACATATTTACAGACACATGATGATTTTGTGGGATAATCTGACAGTCTTTGTCCACTTTATCCTGTTATCCACCTAGAGGTTCTTACCTCATTTGCTACAAGGGAAGAAAAGGAACAAAGAAGGACTGATAGAGGGTCATATGACTATTTTCAGTCTAACTGTAATCCAGCTCTGTGTCTCCTGAGTCATCAGTTTTTCTGGTTCATCATACAATCAGATAAATATTTGTAACCATACAAACTTATTCCCCAGTCATCCATGCTAAGAAGTTGGCTCAGCATCCTTACACATGGTGTATTGGATTGAAATAGGGAATTTGTTGTTGTAATGTTTCAGTTGTGCCTGATGCTTCAGAGTCATGTCTGAACCTATTTGGGGTTTTCTTTGCAAAGATACTAGAATGGTTTGCTATTTCCTCCTCCATCTCATTTTGCAGATGAGGAAAGTAAAGCAAACAGTGTGAGGTGACTTTCACAGGGTCACACATCTAGGAAGTGTCTGAGACTGGTTTTGAACTCAGGTCTTCCTAACTTCAGGGTCAGCACTCTATCCACTGCACCATCTAGCTACTTGTAAACAATACAGATCTTCTCTATCAGGGAATCGACCTCCAGTCTCCAGTGTGACAAGCGGGGATACTCACCACTATACTATTTTAGGCTCATGCTTTAATTAATCTCCGTAGAAGGGCAAATATGAACATACAGAACACCTGAATAAATCTGAGACTTGGTCCACATTAGTCTAATATCCCACAATATATGAAAAACCACCCAACAACTTTGAACAAGAAAAATATTTGAAGTTTTTAATTATATGCAAGACACTAAGCATAGATGTACCTGATATATAGACAGTCGACCATCACAGGATCATAATTTGGTGAAAAGAATTTAGAGATCATTGAGTGGCACTCCATAATTGCATCGATGAGAAAAATAAAGACCAGAGAGTAGAGGTAACTTTCCCGAAGTTATAGAAGGAATAAGTTTCAAAGGCCTAGAATTTGAACTAGGTCTTTTGACTTCACATCCAGAACTCTTCATACCACATCATCCTCTAATTGGGGTTCACCCATCACCACATCATTAACCTCACCATTACTAGAAAACTTGTGTGGTTGGTTGTTGTCCTTCATTCTTGAAGAGGACAAAAATGATATTCACTATGCTAAAATCAAGTTTCAATGTGTCTGATTGTGGCTGATCAGACCAATATGAGTTTGGAATGCTCTACCACAGGTCAGGCACAAATAGTCTGTGTGAATTTTGGGGTGCATACTCCAAATTTGAACATCCTGTATTTCTTTTTGAGCTGTTTCAATTCTGCCATTGTGGGCTTTATTGTTTGATCTTTTAGTGCATAATAACCTTACATTTGTGATTAGTGTTCTAATCTCAAATTTCCCAAATATATTCCCATTCCCACTCCCAAATATGTACAATACTAAAATTGTTCTTTAAGAATTATAGGTATGGTACAATTGACTGAGTGATGTAATAGGTATGAAACTTGAAACATTCCAAGGTAGATGTGTGTGTTTTTGAGACAGAGAGAGAGAGAGAGAGAGGGAGAGGGAGAGGGAGAGGGAGAGGGAGAGGGAGACTTCCTCTGGTTATTAAATGTTAAATTTGAATGTGACAATTGAAAATGTAATATATAAGTTAATATTAGAACATATTAGACATCAGGTGATTCTTCTTCTAGTTTTGAATCACCAGGAGCTTATATTTGTCAACAATCTTCTGGTTAGCACAAAGTAGATTGTTTCTGGCTCAATAGGTAGTGTCCTGGCTGATCTAAACTTTCTTACGTTGTATGAGGAGAGATAAACAGCATGAAAGGTAACCAAGGCCAAACTCCTTAAACTTAATAGGACTGAATTACAGGCAGAAATAAATGGGCAGATGGCACTAGAAGACTAGGTTCTGTTTGTTTCAGTTCCACATGATTCTTGTCAAAAAGCAAGGAAAACACAGAAACTGGGGGTTTAAAAAATATCCTAAAACAAAATTAAACAGCTCACACAATCATCCATAATTCTCCCTGCAATCACCAGATTCAAAAGTATAATGCTCTAGTAGTGATACTAACACTGTGAGTAGAATATCAGAACTATAAAGAATATTCTCCATTTTTATTCAGCTTCTTATTTCCCCGGGATTTCTTTGAGAAAGAAATTGTTTCTTCAAGGCACAATACCATGCATGACTAGGCAGGTCCATTTTATGGGTAGGCAGGTACTGAGCTGATTACAGGAATGTTCCCAAATAGTTTAATTATCATTGGTTCAGTGATGATCAGGGAGGGCACAATGGAAAATGTTCCAGGAGGAATTCTTATATGTCTGATATAACTGAATGGGATTAGTGAGGATTCAAATGACATAACAGGGGAAAAAACACTCTTTTAGCCTAACTTCTCTTCTCTTGACCTACTGCTATGGCCACTAGCTTTAGAGAAAGGTGGATTTCATCTTGGCTATAATCACAATTTTCTATTCCTTACAATCACTTTGAAAAATGATATGGAGGACAAGATATAGTGTCCTGCATTGTTCTTTCAATGTTTGTTGTCTTTTCATTTTGATTTTTCAACTAGACAGTAAGCTTCTTCATGGAGGAAACACTGTCTTTTTAAAATAGTATTCTTCAAAACTGCTCAAATATTAGCCACTATATGAAGCAGTCGTGGATTCCATCAACTGCTAGTGCTTATTTTAAAATTTACCTTGCATTTATTTTTGTATGGCTATTTATCTGCCAGGTAGCTCCCTAACATAATGAAAGCTCCTTGAGGGCAGAAACTTTTATTTTTCTAATTGCATTCTCATCACCTATCATATTGCCTGTACATTATATAGAATAAATAAATGTTCATTGATTGATAAATTGAGTAAATGCCTTATTTTTCAACATTGCGAAGAACTTAGGGGCTCTAAATAGGGATGGATTTCTACCCATATACAGAACTCCTCATTTTTCAGATAACTAGGGCTTATTAGTGTAATAACATATTTTCACCATTTATACTAGAAAACTTCTAAAATACAAATTTTCCTCTAATTTTTAATAAAAAAAAATTCTTGACAAAATTAAACCCTTTCTGCATGATCTCAGGCCATCATTGTGAAGTCATTATTGCGTTATTTAATAATACAATGATATCCTCCATAGTTCCAGAGATATTTGGGTCATTTAACATTAAATTAAAATTCCCCAAAATTACTCCAATGTTTGACTTCTAAACTCTATATTTTTATTATTTTCCATGACCTCTTAACACACAGGGTACCTGGTTCTAAATAATCTACTCTGAAGCCAAATTGACTATTTCTTTATTTTTCCTTTTTTTTTTTGGAGCAGGAAGGCAGGGTAATTGGGGCTATTGTGCCCAAGGTCAAACGGCTAGTAAGTGTTAAGTGTCTGAGACCAGATTTGAATTTAGGTCCTCCTGATTCCAGGGCCTGCACTCTATTCATTGTGCTTCCTAGCTGCCCCCAAATTGGCTATTTCTAATCTCTTAAGAATCAGGAAACTATATCAGTAAGGTTATCATTTCATCCAAACTATGATTATCTATACTTCTAATGGGGAGCTAATTGACTCTCTTGAATAGAAACCAATAATATTAGCAGCAGCTACTAAGATTGCTCAGCGTGGGATGTCCCATAGGCAGCTCCAAATCAACTCATTATATTGTCTACCAAATCCATCCCTTTCGCAAACTTCCCAGTTTCTAGGACTATCTTATTTCTGTAATACTGATTTATATGCTATAAGACATCTTTTTTTTTTTTTTTGCTTTTTGGAGGGCAATTGGGGTTAAGTGACTTGCCCAAGGTCACATGACTAGTTTTTGTGTTAAGTGTCTGAGGCCCCACTTGAACTCAGGTCTTCCTAATTACAGGGCTAGTGCTCTAGTCACTGTGCCACTTAACTACCCCATATAAGACATATTTTATCTTATCATTCATACATGCTGTTTTTTATATTAAGTAAAATTATTTGAGGGAGAAATTACTACAAAAACAAAATTTCTTATACAAATGTGATGGTGTAATATTTGGTAGTAGAATTAATCATTTTGATGCAGTAGAATTTTAAAAAATAACTACCTTATTACTAATAGTATAAAATGATTTCAAGTGTACTTGATTCACAAATAGGAAGATATTGCACATCAGTGGAAAGAACACTGTAAGGTAAGAAGATGAGGTTCAACATCTATGTCTAAGTATATTTTTATGTACTAATTATGAAAACTAAAGCAAGTCACAACCTTTCAAAAGTTCAATTTCTTCTTCTATGAAATAGAAAACAATAATAATAAAGATATTTACACATCTGAAAATTATTAAAAGATTCAAATGATATAGGGGTGGCCAGGTAGCACAGTGAGTAAGAGCACCAGCTCCAGTGTTGAGAAGACCTGGAGATAGAATCCCAGGCTCAGACACTTAGCACCCACCCAGAAACACCTGGCCATGTAACCTTGAGCAAGTTACTCAACCCCAATTGCTTTAAAAAAAAAAGATTCAAATGATATAATTCAAAAACATCTAACAATATGATTTTTAAAACAGCTCATGTATGCAATTTTGACACTTTTTAAAGTCCAAAATATTTCATTGTATTGCTTTTATTTTAATGGACAAAACAATAGCAGAGAGTAGCAGCAACAACAATAACAAAGCAAAGCAAACAAATGAAACTGGAAATAAAGTAGATGAATATAGAGAAAAAAATACTAAACACGTGGTCACAGATAAAGGTAATGTAATATTATTGTCATAAAATTATTTATAAGATAATTTCAGAGAAATGCATGAAGATTTTTATGAACTGGTTTAGAATGAATCAATCAGGACCAAGTAAACAATACACAAAGCTGCAACAATGTAAAAAAAAACCAAACCCATAATGATAAAATGAAACTGAGCATTTTATAGTTCCTCTTCCCCTTCCCTTCCCTAAGAGATGGCTTGCTGGTTCAGCAAAACATGAAAGATACATTTGAAAATAAATATAAAGTCAAAATAAAGATAGCAATTAAAATTTAAAACAGAATAAAAAGAAAGTCTACATTTCTGTCACCTAAAGATTGTCCCAGATTTGATCACATTCTGATGATTTCTTTTTACCATCTCAACAACTCATGAAACTGACTACTAAGTCCTAAATTGGTTGCAAAGTATAAAAGAAGAGTAAATAGTCACATTAATGAAATCCCTAATTCTTTAAGTGTAGGTTTTATCAAAAAGTTCCTAAGACACCATAAATTTCTTGGTGGTAGCAACCATTTCTTAAGCTTCCTTTTTCAATCCCAGTTGTCATGGTAGGCCTAAATCAGAGAGACCTGAATTCAAATGTAGCTATGTGTTAAATTGTTAAATCACTGAAACTCTATCTGATTAGTTTTTCTTATATTTAAAATAAGGATAACAATAGCACCTGACTCCTAGGATTGTTGTAAGGATGAAATGAGACACTATTTATAAAAACCCTTTGTAAACTTTAAAGTGCTATAGAAATGCTATTATTGTTGTTGTTGCTATTAATATTATTACATAGAAGAAACGTAAGAAATGGTATTTGATTATGTAAATGCATTGATTGTGGGTAGAATATTCTGTGTTTTACCAATGTTATTGGGAACTTACTCTTGCTTTCTGAGTTTTTGTGTATCATTATTTCTTTCATATTAAAAAGTGTTCCTTTATTTCTATAAATGAAAGAAAAATTTTACAATTAATATTTTGAAGACAGCCTAGATCTGTAATACATAAACTATTATATTAATTATAGTCATCAAGAAAATTGTGATGTTATTTGAATGCAGTTTTTCTGTATTGGATTAATCAAATTATATGAAAAATGTAAAGAAAGCCTAATTAACCTATGGTGCTTTAGATAAAACAGTTACAAAATCAATAAATAAAATAAATTAGAAATTATTTCATGAATTTTAATATGCAGATGAATGGCATTAATGTAACAAGAGAAAATGAAATATATTTAAAAGGAAAAAAGTCATTTCTCATCTAAATGAGAATGTAATTTCTAATTGGTAGCCTCAAATAGATTAAGTCTATGAACAAATGTTAGCTTCATCCCATATTACTGATCTATAATTTTACCTCCTGTTAACACAAGTTATCCTTTAGGAAATAATTTCATTGATTTGCTGTGACCAGATTTCTATGGATGAACTTCTCTATCTTACTTAGGTCTGTCCTTGCATGATGATTTGTTGATTGTATAGTCCAATGTAGCCTCAGATTTTGTCACAAGGAATTCATAACAAGAGGGGGAAAATACTACTTATACATCTAGATGGGCTTTCTCCCCATAATGAATACCATGCAAATACCACACTCTAAGATTCCCCTATTGCCACTCAACACAACTGGGAAAGGGACAGATAGTTGCCTTGCAAAGTGGCACTCCTGTGCAACTGCTATCTATACCTAGTAAAGTTGTTAATTGGGGCTTATCACAGTGTTTTTTTTCTATATCATATTCAAGTCCTTCACAACTAAGTAAGAACAATGCATAGGAGTGGGACTGAGGAAAGTCAACTATAACCCTAATGGGAATTGATAAATCAACTATGAGTTTAAATAAATTAAAAAAAAACAAAAAAGATATGGGGGCGGCCAGGTGGCTCAGCGAGTAAGAGCACCGGCTCCAGTGTCAGGATGACCTGGGAATCAAATCCAGGCTCAGATACTTAGCACCACACCCAGAAATAACTGGCCATGTAACCTTGAGCAAGTTACTTAACTCCGATTGCTTTGAAAAAAAAAAAAAGATATGCTTACACAGGTGGCACAGTGGAGAGAGCACAGTGTCTGGAGTCAGGAAAAACTGAATTCAAATCCAGCATAAGACACTTACTAGCTGTGCGACCCAATGGAAATCACTTAAGTCTGTTTGCCTCAGTTTCCTCATCTGTACAATGACTTGGGGAAGGAAATGGCAAAGCACTCTAATATCTTTGGCAAGAAATCCCCAAATCGGGTCACAAAGAGTCAGGTATGGCTATAACAACTGAATAAGAACATATGGAGATGTGTATACATTTATGTATACCTAAATGCTCATCCTTGTATGTGTGTGTATCATCTATGTTGCTGGTCATATACAGCATAGCTAACTAGCGTTTATATAGCAATTCAAGTTTTTTGAGCATCTTAACAATATTATCTCATTTTATTCTGACAATTCAGGAAGATAGGTACTATTATCCTTATTGTGCATGTGAGGATATTGAGGCAAACAAGGGTTAAATTACTTTTCCAGGGTCACAAAACTAGTCAGTATCTGAGGCTAAATGTGAATTCCAGTCTTGCTACCCCCAAGCGCAGTGCTGTATGCATTGTACCACCTAGCTGTCTTCATATTACAATGTGAATGTCTCTCTAAAGGTGATTTCAAATATAACTCCATAGTGGAGAGGCAACTGATTATCATTCTCTAGGAACTCTTTTTCTTGGGTCAGGGCAGGCTTGCATATTCATTCCCCTTGCTAGTAAGTCAGGGTCATTCTTCAGAGAATCGGGCACATGGTGACTGCTCACTTTCAGTTTCCTAGGAATTATATTGATGTCATGTGTGTGTTTGGGAGTGGGAGGGAGTAGAAGGAGTGAATATGGGCAGGAATCTCTATTATTCACAACTGTAGTTCCTAAAACTCTTCTGGTATACTTCCCATTGGAACAAGTAAGACAAGATCACATTATTGATTTTTAAATATGAATCATTTGCTAACAAAGGGCAAACTGATAATATTAACATAGCATAATAGCCCACCGTATACCTATGAAGTTCTTTCTCTGAGTGTTTGAGAAAGGTAAATAATAACAAAAGTGTAAAAACATAGAACTAGGAACATAAATAGTAAAATCCACAATGAAGAATTTAAGTAAGAAGTGACCAAAGCATCCAACTAGGTCAACCCTTACACAGAAGATAACTTCATTGAAGAAAATAATTCCTTAAACAATTAGAATGGAACAAATGGAAGCTAATGACCTTATAAGAAATCAAGAAACAAAAAAATGAAAAAGAAAGAATGAAAAGAATAGAAGACAATGTGAAATATACCGTTAGAAAAACAACTGACCCAAAAAATAGATCTGGGAGAGATAATTTTAAAATTATTGAACTACCTAAAAACCATGATGAAAAAAACAAAAAACAGCTTTCAAGAATTATCAAGGAAAACTGCCCTGATATTCTAGAACTGGAGAGTAAGATAGAAATTGAAAGAATCCGCCTCTCCTCTCTTGAAAGAGATACCAAAATGAAAACTCCAAGGAATATTACAGCCAAATTCCAGAATTCAAGATCAAGGAAAAAAATATTACAAACAGCCAGAAAGAAACAAAGTATTATGGAGTCCCAGTAAGGATAACACAAGATTTAGCAGCTTCTACATTAAAGGATCAGGGCACTTGGAGTATGATATTCCAGAGGGCAAAGGAGCTAGGATTATAACCAAGAATCACCTACCCTGCAAAACTGAATATAATCCTTCAGGGGATAATGTGCACATTCCATAAAATAGAGTACTTTCAAGCATTCCTGATGAAAAGACCGGAGCTAATGGAAAATTTGACTTTAAATTCAAGACTCAAGAGAAACAATAAAAGGTGAACAAGAAGAGGAAATCATAAGGGAATTAATAAATCTTAACTGTTTACATTACCTCACAGAAAGATTATATTTATAACTCATAAGATCTTTCTCATTATTAGGGTAATTAGAAGGAGTATATAGAGACAGAGGAAACAAGGGTGAGTGAGTTGAATATGAAGGGATATCTAAAAACTAAAATTAAGGTGTGAGTGGGGAATATACTAGAAAGAGAAATGGAGAGATAGAATGGGGTAAATTATCTTATATCAAAAAAGCAAGAAAAAGTTTTTAGAGTGAAGGTGAGGAAGTGGGAGTTGAAGGGTAGTGAATGAGTGAAACTTGCTAGCATCAGAATTGGGTCTAAGAGGGAATAACACACTTGCAGTTGGGTATATAAATCTATCTTACCCTACAGAAAAGTAGGATAGGAATGGGATAAGAGAATTTGGGGGTGATAAAAGGAAGGGCAGATTGGGGAAGGGGTTAGTCAGAAGTAAAATATTTTTGAGGAGGGAAAATTTAAAAGGAGAGAGAATATAATAAATGAGTGGGGGATAGGATTGTAACTGTGAAAAAAAATTGAACGAGTTTCTCTGGTAAAGGTCCCATTTCTCAAACATATAGAGAACTGAGTCAAATTTATCCCCATTATCCAATTGATAAATGATCAAAAGATATGATCAGTTTTCAGATAAAATAATCAAAGCTATCTGTAGCCATATGAAAAAAATATACTCTATTGATTGAAGAAATGCAAATTAAAATAAATCTGAGTTACTACCTCACACCTATTAGATTGTTTAATAGGAGAGAAGATGAAAATGACAATTGTTGAAGGGAATGTGGGAAAATGAGACATTAATGCACTTTTGGAATTCTGAATGATTTAACAATTCTTTTGAGCAATTTGGAACTATGCCCAAAGAACTATAAAATCATGCAAATCCTTTGGCCTACCAATACCACTACTGGGTCTGTATCACAAAAGAGATCTTTTTTAAAAAAGGAAAAGGACCTATATTTCCAACACTATTTGTAGCAGATATTTTCCAGGGGCAAAGAACTAGAAATTGAGGGGATACCTATCAACTGGGGAATGACTAAATAAGCTGTGGTATGTGATTATGATGGAATACTATTGTATTGTAAGAAATGATGAGCAGGATGCTCTCAGAAAAACTTGGAAAGACTTACTTGAGCTGATACAAAGTGAAATGTATTGTAGACAAAGTAACAGCAATATTATAAGATGATTAGCTCTGAATCACTTAGTTATTCTCAGCAATGCAATGAATGATCCAAAGACAACTCTGAAGAACTTATGATGAAAAATGTTATCTAACCCAGGGGCGGGGGGGGGGGGGGACACTAATGGTGTCTGAATGCAGATAGAAGTTTACTTTTTTAAAATTTATTTTTCTTGAGTTTTTGGTCCATGTTTTATTTGCACAACATGGATATTATGAATATGTTTTGCATGACTATATATAACCTTTATTGAATTGCTTACCTCTCAATGGGGGGGGGGGAAGGAGAAAATTTTGAACTCAAAGTTTTAAAAATGAATGTTCAAAACTGTTTTACATGTAACTGAGGAAAAATAAAATATTAAGAATTAAAGAAATAAAAGTAGAAAAATAAATAGATAAATAGAATTTACCTGTCACTAAAAAACAAAGATAACTTCATTATTATAAGATGAGCAAAAAGTGTTGTTGTTTTTCCCAGATCCTCTTGAAGACGTCCAAGGCAAGCAAAACTTCTACTTCTCTAGGATAGCCTATTCCAGTTTTTGACACCTGTGATTTAAAAGTTTTCCTAACACTGAGGTTAAATTCATCCCTTTGTGACCCACCCCCCTTTATTTTACAGAATGGTTATGACACTGCCTCATCACCCACCCAAAGAAACAGAAATCTCTGCAAATGCCAGGCTTATTTGCTAAAATAATTTAATTATTCTGCAGGGGTAAAAGAGTAGTGGAAAAATAGCAAGAAAGCAGAGAGGTCAGAAAAGGAAGAACCCTATCTAGCATGTGCATAAGGCAACTCACAACTCAGGACAGCTGGGCTTGATATCGTTGGTCTTTATAAAGAGTAGTCTGAATCATACCTCATAATTTTTACATGGTCTCCAATTTTTTTTAATCAGAGTTTCTCAGCTATAAATTGCATAGTCCTAAATAATTATATGCAAATTAGCTTCTTGTTAGCTATTTATTACAAATATTTATCATTAATCATTAATTTTGCCTGTGATAACTGAATATTTCATAGTTAATTATCCTTACAATATTACTGTTCCTGGATACAAAGTTCGCTTGATTTTGCTTACTTCACTTTGAATCAGTTCATGTAAGTTTTTCCAAAATTTTCTGAAACCATCCTGTTAGTCATTTCTTATAAGACAATAGTATTGAATCACAATCATATACCACAACTTGCTCAGCCATTTTGCTACTGATGAGCAATTTCCAATTTCCAATTCTTTGTAAGAAAAAGAGGTTAGAAAAAGTGTGCTTCAATCTGCATTTAGACTCTATTAGTTGTTTTTTTTTTAAGTAGATAGCATTTTTTCATCATGAGTTCTTTGGATTTGTCTCTGATCACAGTCTTGATCAGAGTAGCTAAGTGTATCGTAGTTAATCATTCTTATAATACTTCTGTTACTGTGTACAGTATTCTCTTGGGTCTGCTCATTTCACTTTGCTTCAGTTCATGTAAGGTTTTCCAGAATTTTCTGAAAGGATTCTGACCATCAATTCTTATAGAACAATAATATTCCATCACAATCATATAACACAACTTATACAGTCATTTCCCTATTGGTGGGTATCCCCTCAATTTCTAATTGATTACCACCATTAAAAAGCTGCTATAAATATTATTTTATCTATATGTACTTTTCCTTTTTTTAATCTCTTTGGGATATAGATCTAGTAGTGGTATTGCTGGGCCAAAGAGTATACACAGTTTGATAGTTTTTTGGGCACAGTTATAAATTGCTCTTCAGTGTGGTAGGATCAGTTAACAACTCCACTAAGAGTGCATTGGTGTCCCTAGATGTTGGAATTTTCCAACATCTCCTCTAATACATGCCATTTTATTTCTCTGTCATATTGGTCAATTTGATAGGTGTGAGCTGACTTCTCAGAGTTGCTTTAATATGCATTTCTCAAATCAATAGTGATTAGGAGCATTTTTTGGTTTAAGTAGAGATAATTTTATTTCTTTGTCTGAAAACTTCCTGTTCATATCCTTTAACTATTTATCATTGGGGTAATGTATTGTATTCTTAGAAATAAAATTTGATTAAGTTCTCTACACATTTGAAAAATAAGGCCTTTGTCAGAAAAAAAAAACTTTCTCTTATCCCTTATTTTTCTACCTTGGAAAAATTTCATTTTTTCTATGAAATATATTTCTCTTTCCCACCTCCCTGCCTTTATCAAAATAGAAGGAAATGAGCTTGTAAGAATATTGTGTACATATCTCTGCCAAGAGGTGGGTAGCATATTTCATCATGGTACCTACAGAATCATTTTTGGCCTCTGAATTCAGCAGAGTTCTAAAATTTTTCAAAGATATATGTCTTTAATGCTACCTTGTTTTTCTTTTGTGAACCAAGATACTCCATATCCTTTTATGTATACATATACCTTAATTCCATTTGTTCCTGTTTTTATCTTGACTTTTATCTCCTTAGGAAAATCTTTTAACTTTCTATTTCACTTTCCTTTCAGGATAGTGTAACCACTTACAATTCTATAAAAATACTATTAGATTATAAACTCCTTTAGGACAAAATTCTGTGTATCCTGCCTTTGTCAGGATACATATAGTAGTGGGCACTTAATAAATGATTATTGAATTGAATTTGAATATTATTACTTTCTCCATGACATTTAATTATATGCCTAGATTGAACTCTTTAATGTTTAGCATTTTAATTTTGAACAATTTTATACTTGATGAATTATCATTTTTAAAAAATCATGTCACTTTAATTTCTAAATATATCCCTTTACCCTCATTCTTCTAGAAAGACATCCTTTAGACAAAATATAAAAAGCAAAAAAAAGTCAACAAAACTAAACAATACTACAACCAAAACTCATATTATATTTAGTATTCCACATCCAAAATCTCACGTCTAAAGATGGGAAAGGGAACAAAGCTGTATATTTATCTTTGTGGTCAAACTTAATTGTGATAATTGTCTAGTTTTCAATTCTAATTATTTTGGGTTTTTTCATTTATATTATTGTAATTGTCCACACTAGTATATTTCCTGACCTGGTTATTTTATTTTGCATCACTTCATATAATAGACTTTTTATCATTTCTCTTGTTTCCAGGTCAGTGGAACTATTCTAGGGTGATATACTGAATCAGAGAAAACTCTGAGGTCACTGATACTATCTGTAGTATCTCTGTTGGTTCAGTCTCAGATAGTATTTGTAATAAAACATTTCTGAATAATTTGGATTGATTCAGAGGGAATCGAGGCATCTTAGAAGAATGAATTAAAAATACAGGAGAAGAGAAATGTGAAGGACAGATTACTTTCATCTGGGGGTAGCATAGAGAATGAGGATGGGATTAAGAAAATTTTCATGGAAAATATCTCATATGATGTGAAATGTGAACAAGTGAGAGGCATCAACAGACATAAATTTTTGTAATCTGTTTCAGAAATATTGGAGAGGGTTTAATGTGAAAAGAGATAGGAAAAAGCAAAGAAAAATTAAATGATAGAGAATAGTCTAGATTTGTGGGAATATAAAATATATGAAAGGGAGTATTGTGAGATAACTTAAGACTGAACTGGTAGGTTTATTGCTAGATGTACTTGATTCTAGCATCCGGGGGCTTTATTATAATATTTTACACAAGGAAAAATGATAGCCAGGTCTACAGAAATAGATAGAAAGGTCTGTACTTGAGAAATATCACTGAATTAGAAACAACAGATTTCATCAACTTACTGGTGTGTGATGAGAGGGAGAGGAGAGGAAATATTCAAAAATTACTCCAATTTTATTAGACTGGGCAAGTGGGAGGGTGGTGACAACACTGGCAGAAATATAGAAGTTCAGAGGAAAGGCAGATTTCGGGTATGGAAATAATGAGGCATGTTGAGTTTGAATTGTCAAAGGATATTTCCAAGGCAGTTGGACACATTTAACTACATTTCTGAATACCAAATGGGAGTTAAAATAGAGATTCTTGTTTTACTTTTCTAGACCTGATAGGTAAAGCCACACAATATAATAATGATAACAACAATAATATCAAACATTTATGTAAAAACATTTTACAAATATCTCAGTTTATTCTCCTTACAATCTTTGGACTGAGGTGATATTGTTTTCCCTATTCTATATATTATTAAACTGATATAGACAGATATGTTGTTAATTGCTCAGGGTCAAACAGCTAATAAATATTTTAGGCAAGATTTTAATTCAGGTCTATGACCTCATCAACTATACCACCTAGCTGTCTCTTTTATGTAATAAGCAAGAGTATACAGATTGAAGCTAAGAGAGAACCTTGATGAAGACACACATAGAAAAAATATATAATAACGAGATTAAATGTAAAAGAGAGACAGAGAGAAAAGGAGAAGGAACTGTCAGAGAAGTAAGAGGGAACTCTGAAAGCACAAGTCATAGAAAAAAATGAGGATTGAGCATAAAGAAAAGTGATTCATAATGTGAAAAACAGGTGAGTAGCAGGTCAAGAGCATTAAATGTATGTGGACGGGGACAGATTTAGTGATGAGATTATTAGCAGCCTTCGTGACAGTTGTTTCAGCTGAGTAATTCAATACCTATTACAATACATTGTGAAGTAAAGGCAACAAATTAAAAAATAAACTAATTATAGAAATGTGAAGCTACTGGGAAGATCAAGATATGAAGAATTTTTAAGGGATAGAAGGGTCAAAATAGGTTTTCAAAGATAGGAATGCAAAATAAAATAATTCATTTGGACCCCTACTCTATTCCAATCAGTAGGTATTCCTTTGAAATTCTATATAAATCTTATATGGATAGATAGGTTCTTATAGTGGGCCTAAAACCAATGTTTATTACTTGTTTACTAAGCTATGAGGCACACTTGCACAACCATGAGAATGCTGACAAAGATATCTCCATCCTATTTTACTCAAATTTTATGTCCAAACCCAGCATGGGTAGGGTGCCTTGATGCTTTGGAAAGTCCCTCAATTTATTTTTCACCTCTGGATCAATTCTCTCTTGTCTAACATGAGCAGGTGACCATTTTATGAACATCTTATGATCCCTTAATGTAGATGACCCATACTTCATCCAACCTATGATCTCCCTGCTGATATGTCATTTTTGGTCCTCAAGAACATCTATCAAACAATGGGATTTTGTATTTTGCCCTATCTCTTTTGAATATTTGGGTATTATACCCTATATAAACAAGGAACTGTAGGAAGGGGACATCTCAGATCATGAGGAAGATCTGAGATCTATTCCATTAGAGGGCAAAATGGAACCATTATAAAATGTCATTGGCTCAGAGCACTGCCTGAGACTATTTTATTGTAGACTGAACAATTTTAATCCCCACAGGGAGATCAAAATATGAAGATACAGGGGTGAATGATTAGTGGAATAATGTAATGCATTATTAGTAAGTGCTAGGTAAAAGCAGAGCTAAATGGATTTAAAATTCACTGAATATTTGGACCCACAAAGTATGCACCCATGGTATATGTTAAATTGGAAGGAGGTTTTAGTGAAAATGCTTGATCCGGGGCTACATATTTGTTATTATTATGTTTATCACTAACTTAGACAAAGGAGTGGCAGAGTGAATAGTCAGAAAGACTTAGGGTTTTATTCAACCTCAGATAGCTACTTGCTTTTTAGCTCTGGGTAAGTTCATTAAATGTCTCCTAGCCCTAGTTTCATCAGTTGCAAACTAAAATAATATTAGTTGTGATACTTGCCTGAAAAGATTGTTGTGAGAACCAATTAAGATAATGAATATGTAACATTTTACACATCTGAAATTTCTATATTGTCATCATCATTGACCATTCCTTCTTTCCTTCCATTTTTAAATGACAGAGTTGGGAAGTATAACACTGACTAGGATGTCAAGGTTAGTATCTGATAAGACTTTGACAGACTAGAATGTTGAGCTAAATCTAATAAGATACAATTTTAAAAAGGTTATTTTAAAGTCTTACACAGAATTAGGTGATAGTTCATCTAAAAATTATCTGAAAGTTTTTGTTGACTCCACAAGTCAAATGTATTGTTGCATTTTTCATCTGTCTATCCCAACTAAAAACAATTAAAAATCACTAATTTAATATTAGGATGCTGTATTAAGAAAAAAATAGTATCAAAGACTAGGGATTTGTTAGTTCTCGAGTACTGTGCCCTGGTCAAACACATTTGGAATATTATGGTAGATGCATATATTTTTTAAATGGATGACATTCTAAGAAAGACAGTGACAACTTTGAGACAGATTATCCAATGATGATCAAGAAGGATGATGGAGTGCCTTGGGATCATTTCATATGAGGTTAAATTGAAGAAAATGGGACTTTTTGGCTAGATCAAGTGAAAACTTAGGGCAGAAAATAGAGATGCCTCTAGATAGTTGAAGACCTGATATGTGGAAAGTGGATTAGAAATATGATATGTGACATGAGGGCTTTGAACTCCATGTGATGGCCATCATGCTTCAATGAAAAATAAAACAAAACTTCACAAAAAAAAAAAAAAACAGTTACCCAAAAGTTAAATGGACTGTTCTAGGAAGTAGTAAGCTCTTTCTTACTGGAGTTCTCAGATAGGGAAAAAAAAAAAAAAGATTTATTGACACTCTTTTGATACCAAAGAAAATGACCACTATGAATTCATCAAACTCTGAGTATCTTGGAATCTGTGATTTTGGAGCAAAGATTTAAAAACTTGATAGATATTTTGACAGGATCTGGCAAAAAAAAGAGAAAAGATAGGAAAAAAGAGGATCATGTGTTATCCAGTCCTCTGGAGGTAACATTACTTTTCATTTAACTAAGCTAAATTTTAGATACAGACCTCTATGCACCAAGATCACATATATGCCATAATAACCCATTTCAGAAGAACTTTTGAGAGAATTAATGAGACAAAATTAAGTTTTTTTTAAAAAGTCTAGCATCCATAACTTTAAAATTCTACAATGAAAATATGTAGTGATAAACTTCAAAACAAAATGTTTTCTATTCTCCCTGTGACCTTGACAATCAAACAAAACTCTTTGAACAGTAATAATAAAACAAATGAAACTTTTAAAATAATGTTTAAAATAAATGATTAACATTTGGAAAATATGTGGGGCTCCATTAAAATATACAGCATTGTTTAAGATTGATCTTTATGTAAAATAAATCTGTCCTTAAATGTATGTTCAAAACCATGACCAAAGAACTACTAAAGTAGAACTTTGTAAGTTAAGAAGTAAAGAGCATTACCTAGCTAAAGACATTCATCAAAATATCTAGACTCGTAGGGGCGGCCAGGTGGCTCATCAAGTAAGACCACTGGCTCCAGTATTGGGATGACCCAGAGATCGAATCCCGGGCTCAAACACTCAACACCACACCCAGAAATAACTGGCTGTGTAACATTGAGCAAGTTACTTAACCCTGATTGCTTTAAAAAAAACATATATATATATATATACATACAAGAATAGCCTAATGTGAAATAGAATATTATAAGGTAAACAGCTGTATAATCTTTCAGAAAGCCAGGGTCAAAATGACATAGCATTTTTAGATGAAATTTATAAAATGCAGGATAAAATAGGCACCTAGAATAGGTAGCAATATCCCTTCAGACTCTAAGCAAAATGATGCAGAATCCTGTAATGAAATGATAAAATGTGGATTAAATGGGGACAGAAATAACACATGGGAAAAAAAGGGAAGGACAGAAATAGAATTTAACTGTTCTCTTCCCTCCATGGTCATCTATTTCCTCTCCAATTCCTTCTGTTTATCTTTAGTCTCCCATCTCCTTTGGAGAAGAACTAGAAATTTTATGCAGGAGCAAGGAACTAGGGCTCAGAGTCTCAAGTGACTCAATTATACCAGGTATAACTTCAGAATGGGGTAAAATGAAGGGATAGGACATTAATATATACTTTTTTCCTTTTTGGAATTCATTAAAATAATTCTGGGGAAGAGTGCATACTGGAAAATAAGTTTAATAGTAAAATAAAGGAATTATCACATTTTAGAGACCTTTTATTCAAAAGAAAAACATCCAACTTATAATAAGCTCTCATTTATCTATAACTCCAGAAATGAATAATTCAAATAAACTCCTTTTGTCAGCACTACACAATGATGATTAAAAACAAACAAAAATATGATCTGGAGCAATTGTAAGAAAATGAATGACTTATGGATCATCAAAGAAAATTAAATTACAATTCCTATAACTTAAATGCAAGCTATGACTAGAAGATATGTTTGATGTGTGGGTTACTTTGGCTAAGTGGATTTTGATTTGTTTTAATATTTATTACAAAGAAAGGCTTGCTAGGAAGAGAAGAGGAAGGAAGAAACACAAAAATAAATGTGATTTAAAGTTCAAATTTGTCAATAAATTGTTAGCATATATTTTATGGTATAATTAATATTGTAGATTTAGTTAATTGATTAAAATAATATAATCATTATACAGTTTTGTGGATTTTTGCTAAGTATGACAATGTGAGATATTCACATAAAGCCTAATTTCTGGGAGAAACAGAAACAACAAAGCCAAGTTTTAAAACGTTTTCAGATAAAGTGATTATTACTGAAAGCAAAGAGAAATACTAATGCTGTTACCCATATCTTTACCCAAGAAGGCTGAAAGACTGGCCACTGTGGTTGGTAGAGTACTAAGGATTTGAAGTCTGACTACTTTCCAGTAGTCAGCTGCATGCCAGTGGGATCTCAGTCCCTCAGAATTGGAGGAGGAAATAAAGTTGTTTCATGATAGGTAATTGTGCAAAGGAAGTTGAGGCACTTGAGCAGTTTGCTTCACAGCTTCTTTTTCATCTCCTGCTGAGCATAGTGTGTCATCTCAGGGTAGGCTTTAAGGGGACAGGCAAGGCATCTTTCATCTATCCAAAAGCAATGACTTCCATATATGTCAACACAAAGCAACCTCCACTTCCTACTCCCAGCTGAATCTCAAGACCAGAATGTAGAGAAGTACAAAGAGGAGAGACTTACCCTTTGACCTGAGACCTTCCATCTCCTACTACACCTGTCACTTGATGAAAGTGTAAAAGGAAAGCTAAAATGGGATCTCTTTCACCTGCTGTACAGGTATAAGTTTGATCTTATTCTGCCTAATATTCTGCATTTGGAAAATAGAGTATTTGTGAAAGTGAACCTCCCATCTGACTGCATTTGTCTCCAGCATGATCTCCAAACTTCATTGGGAAAAGGAATGGCACCCTCCACTCAAAGATAAACAATCTCAAACCTGGTGTTACCCTACAATTCCAAAAACAATCCCTCTTATACATCATCATCAAAACCCCATTCCCTACCCTTTACCTGAGGCTGGGAGGTGTGGGAGGAGGAGTGGGAAATGTGATTTTACAAATTGATTTTACAACCTGATGTTACAAACATAGACACCCCAAACACCCCATCAGTTAGATCTGGTGTTCCTTGTCAGCAGAGGTTCCCTCAATCTTCCACCAACTCCTGTCACTGTCCTGGGGTAAAAAGTTCCTGTGGCTGAGGCCAAGGCAAACTCTCAAACCAACTTACCCCAGGGCTTGCTGCTGATTAAGAGGCTTTCCCCTTGATGTGCAAGCAGACACTAGCCTGGCAATGTTTACTCTTCACAGGGACCAAATTTCTGGGATTTTTCTTCTGATCTTCTCAAATTGTCCCAGAAAGACCCCCATCGTGCCTCTATTCTTATTTATTTTAACCACACTTTATTCACACTAAGGTGCTATTTTATGTCTTTTATGAGGGAAAATATTAAGAGCTTGAAATGTTCTGACCTACTCCACCATCTTCCCAGAATCCTCCATCCTCGTTTTTTCACCTATTTTCAATAACTCTGTCTACTTGCTTATTCTTTTCTGCCTAAAAACATTGCTATGCTTCACCAATCCTGGAAAAAAAACTCAATTGATTGTTCCATACACACTTACTACAAAATCTCTCTCTCTGTCTATCTCTCCCTCTCTGTCCATCTCTGTCTCTCTCTCTCTGCCTCTCTCTGTCTCTCTCTGTCTCTGTCTCTGTCTCTCTCTCTCTCACACACACACACACATATGTATGTGTATATGTGTATGACATGTTGTCTCCCCTATTTGACTAAAAGCTCCCTGAGGAAAATGACTGTCTTTTGTCTCTTTATTTTCTTAGCTCTTAGCACAGCGACTGACATATTAGATGCTTAATAAACATTTGTCAACTTGATGTAACAAAACATGAAAATGTCATAAATCACTAATAAGAACATAATTAAAATCTCTGAGGTGTGACCTCACAATCAAGAGGTTAGCAAAGAAAACAGAAAATTAAATTGTCAATTCTCTAAGTTGGATGATATAGATATTAACACATTGTTGACAAAACTGAGCCTAAACTATTTCGGGAAAAAAAAATTTAGAACTGTCTATCAAATGTCATTAAATCACAAATACCCTTTAATCCATCAGTACCAATACTAAATAAGTAGTCATAAACCCTCATGAAGCTGAAATTAGAGGGTTAGAGAAGAGAATCCATATCTCAAAAAAAATTATAAAACCCCTTTAACAAAAATGGAAATGCATGGCCATCACTTGATATATGATCAAACATGTTTTATATGAATATGACATATACTTATGCCATAAGAAATGATTAATATCACAAAATCAGAGAAGACTGGGGAGACTTGTATTTGATGATTCAGAGTGAAGTGATCAAAACCAAACCAGAATAATTTGGACAATGAATACAATACACTATTGAAAAGGAAAACAACTTTGAAAAACTTAAGAACTCTATCAATGTAAAGAACATTCAGGATGATAGAATACTTAGACTGAAGCATGCATCCCACCTATTGTTTGAGTAGGGATTTACTTGAAATCAAGAATGGAAGGTCAAGAATGGATTTACTTGAGGTCAATTTGGAAGGCAGATCATCCCATGTATCCTTGTACTCTGACAGCATGAAAGTGAGTTGAGGCTAAAGACTTTTCATGAGCTTCTCCTTAGGGTACTTGGAACAAAGCAATGTTAATTGATTTTTCCTCCTTATGTTCTTTGCACCTCTCGGTCATTGTGTGACTACTGTGTCTATTGTAAGAAATATTTTGTGGAAGTCTTATTTTAAAAGGAGTAAAGCCTTGCTCCTATTTAGTGAAACATAACTTTCATTTTCAGAAATGGACAATGGGTCTTTTTTTGCCTTCAATATATTTATTGGTTACAAGGATAGCCTTCCATGAGTATGATTGAGTGAAATTTTGTGAACATATATACTGATAAAAAAAAATAGGAAGAAAAGACCAGGAATAAAATACAGAGAGGTTGTAATTTAATTATCAGTATGCAAATAGTGTGTGTTGAAGCAGAACTTGAATTCATATTTTCCTGACTGTGAGGCCTGTACTCTATCCAATATGTCACATGGTATTTCATTAGCAGTTAGTTATAATAAACATTAATCTTATATGTCTGTGTGTATACATACACACACATACACACACACAGTAGAAACAAATACTTTGTGAAGTCTGAAAGGGAAAAGCCTGCTACCTAAAGAGTAGAAAAAAACATTGCTTCCTTGATGAATGACTAATCTATTACATAGTTCATGTTGAAGTTTTTTAAATTACATGAATGGTTAATTATTTTCCCATGCCTACTATTTTTGTTGAATGAAATTAGTTTTCCTCAATATTCTTTATAAAACAACTTTAAACAGTATAATGGGTATTAAATCTTTATTTGCTAGTTTTGCTTCACATCTTTGCAAATGAGACTTGCACAGTGTAATCTAGACAACTTCTTGCTGTAAGAGCAATAAAATAAGATACTTGAGGGGTCTTCTAAAAAAAGAAACTAATAGTTCTGGATCTGACACACAGTCAAATAAAATCCAAAGCAAATTACAGAATGCAATGAATAATTAAAACTTTATTGTTTAAATGTTCATGAAGTGAGTGAATAAAAAGAACCCTGTGGACACCAGTGTCAATATTTCTAGGACGTTGGTATCTTCCTTTTGACTTTTTAACAAGTAACCTTTATTAAACAGTTACCAAATTAACAGCTTCCCTCAATTTTGTTTAGAACAAATGGAAACTTTCCAGTTTAGTGCATGTTCTCCGCTTTTAACCACATGAACAAAGATCAGCAAATATTAACAATTATGAATCATAACTTTTATTTGATGCCCTCAGGATAATAAGATTGTTTTACTTTGCACTTTATTATGTTATTGAATTTATCATATAGAGGTGAACTAACTCAAGGGGCTGATTATCCATCTCCATATAAATGGGGATTTATGCCATTGTCATCCATTTTGATTTTCCAATATGAAGGAGGTCAGTCTAGGATATGAATCTCTTTAGTAACTGTGAATTTGGTGGGGGGGGGGGGAAACATCATAATATTTCAGACAGAAGTGCTATGAAATTAAATTCAATAAGCATTTATTATTAAACACCTTCCACATATATGGTATCACTAGTTATTAGAGATACAAAGATGAATATGAAATACCAGCCTCTAACTTTACAATCTACATTTTTGCAATCACCAAACTTTCAGCAGGTATCATGTGATCAGATGAAAGTAAAAGTAGTTATTGTCAGGAAAATTCTCAATAACTTTCAACCAAATAGCTAAGAGAGACTCCAAGGAGCCATGCATCGTCAGCACAAAGAGCCCACTGAATTTTTAAATTTAGGTCTACTTATGGTATACTCTTAATAAGGTTCACCTTATGGCAATGACCCAATGTGATTTTCCCTCCCCTTCCATACATATCCATCTCATATAAAATAAAACAATGACTTTTAACAGTCACTTAAATGAAAAATGAATGTGAATGTTAAACATAGCGCTAAAAGCAAAATGCCTTCCACAACTAAGGAAAGAAAACCTAGAATTAGAGTCTGGATGTTCAGTTGTTTCTGATTCTTCATTACCCCATTTGGGGTTTTCTTGGCAAAGATGCTGGAGTGGTTTGTCATTTCCTTCTCCAGCTCACTTTACAGATGAGGAAACTGAGGTAAATGGTGTTAAGTGATTTGCCCAGGGTTTTGTAAGGTGTTTGAGGTCAGACTTGAAATCAGGTCTTTCTGACTCCAGTCAAGGTTCTCTATACACAGAAACAACTAGATGCTTTAGGCAACTGGTTTTAAATGCTTTCTTATATACTTACTAGCTATGTAATCCTGGTGAAGTCACTAATTTCTCTAGGCCTCAGTTTTCTCACCTGTAAAATGAGAGGTTTGGAGTTAATGGTTTTAAAGTCTTTTCCATTTATTAAATCTAGGTTTCTTTCTTGATGAATTTGCTACACTATAGAAACTCAAAGGCAACTAGATGACTCAGTGGATAGAGCACTGGGCCTGGAGTCAGGAAGTTGTTGCAGTTCAGTGTGGAAAAAAGAAAGGATGAGCCTTTCTTACCTTAATTAAGGTTTTCTTGGTAAATATATGGGAGTGGTTTGCCATTTTATTCTCTTGCTCATTTTACAGATGAAATTGAGGCAAATGGAGTTAAGTGAATGGCCCAGATTCACACAGCTAATAAGTTTCTCATCCAGATTTGAACTCAGGAAAATGAGTCACACTGCTTTCAGGTCCATCACTCTAGCCACTGCTCCACCTAGCTACCTAGAGTCAGGAAAGTCTGAGTTCAAATTCACTCTCAGATAATTGCTACCTATGTGATGCTGGGCAAGTCATTTAATCTCTGAGGGCATTAATCTATTGTAAAAGAAAAATGTGAAACAACTACAGAGTCTTGGCCAAGAAAATCCCATCCAGAGTATTGATAAAACCCCTTTGACAGTACTGATATGGTCCACTGGGTCATGAAAAGTCAGATATGACTGAACGACAGAACAATAACAACAGGAAAACAGGAAAATCATATTATAAATAAATTCATCAATCAATGAAACTATCATTTTAAATGTGTACATATAAAACAATATAAGAGAGATATACAGAGAAATGCATAAAGAAAGAGTATGAACAAAATCAAAAAAGAATGCACAATCAGAATCGAAAAGAAATAGATTAAAATAAATTTAAACCATTAAAAAGAAGATTTCAGAAAGTGAAAAAGAGTGAATCATAAATAATGGTATGGAAGGATTCCTATTACAGTTGAGATTATAAGTAGATTATGTCAGAAATTGAAAGACCAATTAATACCTATTGCAAAATTGTTATTAACAACAAAGAAAATATTTTTTGACAAATATGGCCCCAATATATCAATTAATAAGAGAGAAAACATTAATTAGAAAACAACACTAATATATATGAAGAAGTTTTAAACTAATCTCTAGTAAATTGATTACTACTCTCTAGGAAAGAAAATACTCTCTATGACCTCTGGAATGGTATATTCCAAGCCCTTCAATCCCTCAGTGTAGAAGCTGCCAAATCCTGTGTTATCCTGATTGTGTTTCCACAATATTCACATTGTTTCTTCCTGACTGCTTGTAATATTTTCTCCTTGATCTGGGAATTCCAGAACCTGGCTATAATGTTCCTAGGAGTTTTCTTTTGGGGATCTTTTTCAGGAGGTGATTGGTGTATTCTTTCAACCTCTATTTTCCCCTCTGGTTCTAAAACATCAGGGAAATTTTCCTTGAGAATTTATTGAAGGATGATTTCTAGGTTCTTTCTTTGATCATGGCTTTCAGGTAGTCCAATAATTTCTAAATTATCTCTCCTGTATCTACTTTCCAAGTCAGTGGTTTGTCAACGAGATATTTGATATTGCCTTCTATTTTTTTTTATTTGTTTGGATCTATTTAATAGTATCTTGATTTCTCATAATGTTACTAGCTTCCATTTGCTCCAATCTAATTCTGAAGGAATGATTCTCTTCAGTGAGCTTTTGAGATTCTTTTTCCATTTGGCAAATTTGACTTTCTAAGGCATTCTTCTCCTCATTGCCTTTTTGAACCTCTTTTGCTATTTGAGTTTGTCTATTTTTTAAGGTGTTATTTTCTTCAGTCAGGTTGCTGACTCTCATTTCATAATTTTCTTGCATCATTCTCATTTCTCAGTTTTTCCAAATTTTTTCTCTACTTCTCTTATTTGGTTTTCAAAATCATTCTTAAGGTCCTCTAAGGCCTGTAACCAGCTCATATTTTTCTTGGAAGCTTTTGTTGCAGGAGTTTTGACTTCACAATCTTCCACCTGTTCCATGCTTTGATCTTTGTGTCCCCCAAATATGAGTGTAAAGTTGGGTTTCTCTGCTTGCTTTACTTCCCTTGTTTGCTCATATTGCCACTCAATCACTTGACTTTTGGGCTTTTTGCCAAAGTGTGACTCTGCTACCAGACAGGGGAGCTTTGTTCCAAATCGCTAGGGTTTTCTCAGCTGACAAAGATATTAGTTGCATGCCCTCTCTGAAGCCTCCACATGCTCTGGCAAGTTGGTGACATACCCCAGCACCTCCACCCTAGACCGCAATCCTGATCCAAGCAGGTTAAAGCAAGAGTGATTATGGTTCAGACTGGTT
The DNA here is from genome assembly GCF_028583685.1 of Petaurus breviceps papuanus. Lineage (NCBI taxonomy): Eukaryota > Metazoa > Chordata > Mammalia > Diprotodontia > Petauridae > Petaurus > Petaurus breviceps. Next base: position 9,636,695 of record NW_027187372.1, read on the forward strand.
GCTTGGTCCCCCTACTATCTGCAGGCTGGGAACTGTAGTTGCTACCTGGTGGTGGTTGCATGACCACTGTGCCTCAGTGGCTCTCCCTCCAGGGATAAAGGCTGGACCACACTCCCAAACTACCACATCCCAAAGTCCACACTGCAATGACCTCTACCTTTGTCCTTAGCCTCTATGTGTTGATAATTCTGAAAACTGCCACAGCTGCTGGTGATCTGAAGCCTCCCTAGCCAGTGGCTAGTCAGGCCACCCTGTGGCTAAAGCTTTGGCTCCTGCAGGGTTGGGCTTGGCTTCCATAATGCTGTGCTGGCTGCTTCCTGCCAGGCTCTCCTCAGTGGGAGGTTAGCTTCTCTATGTCATTTTGTGGGTTCTGTAGCTCCAAAATTTGTTCAGAGTCACCGTTTTCATGAATTAGAGGAGGTAGGAGTCAGAGCCAGGTAGAAATCCTTTTTCTATTTCTCCATCTTGACTCTACCCCCATGCCATAGGGTTTTAACTGGATCTATAATACCACACCCTGGGCCAAATCTTCTCCCAAGATTTGACTTTCTTTCCTACTTGTGACAGAGCATAATCATGTTTTCTATTAGTAGTGGAGTATGCACTGGGGATGAGATAAGGGGGTGTGGTGGTGATATTTTTACTGAGTCATTGTTCTGGTGAATGAAGGACTCAGTTGCCAGACCCTGAAACACAAACCTATGAAGTCATTTGTGCCAGTTTCTCTCATCTTATGAGGTGCACTGAAGGTGGATGAATAAATAATATTTTGCTCTTACAAGTCTTCAGCATTTTACCCTGTGTAAAGACTATGTCTTATTTCACCCATATAAATTATGTGTTTCCACATAGGTCTTTCTAGATGTGGCAAGCAAGGAGGCATAAATATCTCTATATGAGTGTGTATTCATATATGTATAGATACACACACATATATGTATAAATATATAGATATAGATATATAAACATCTACATGTTTTTACATGTATCTTTAACCCTATCTATTTTTATCTCCCTTTTTAAAGTAATATTTAGGTTTAAGCTGAGCTCCTGATCACTATCCCTTCATAGTGAAGGTGTTCCCCAGCTATGTATGCAATACTTAATTTCATACCATATGACAGTTACACAATGAACATTTGTAGCAAATGGCAATTAGCTAAGAGTAATTTATCCAGGTCAATAGCAAAATGGAAATCAGAGAATGTATAGAGATGAGAGTGCATATCAGACAATTCACAGAGTAAATGGAGTCTGTCATTGAGAGGAAGTAACCTCAGCCCAGATAAGAGAAAGGGTCATAGATCCAGATTTTGAAAAATCTTCAGAATCTCTAGTGTAGTAAACTGGGGATAAGGACATAATCAAGGTGCCACATCCTCTCCCTAGAGTCTGTCTCCCCCTTCAAGGCTTTCTGAAGACAGCCTGGATACACGTACCTTCTTTCTTGAAGCTGGAAGTCAGAAGACCAGGATTTCTCTTTTTAAACCTTAGCAACTCTTCCTCTCACAGAGATAAAGAACAGTGAAGAATGAAGTTTCACCAAAAAGAAGGGTTCTATACCAACAGACTTTGAGGCACCGATTCCAACTTTATTCATGCATGGTAACAAATCCATATTATCAATATGTATATAAAACTTTAAAATGTAAACTTCAGATTCAATCAGAAATGTTAATTATATGAATATGATTTGAAATAATATTAAGCAATAAAAATAAAGTTTAAAAGTTTGATGTTGAGCTATTCAGTTCAGATAAGCTGTCAAAAACTTTCTTCTCAAAAAGAAAAAGCAGTGGGCATGAAGCCTTTCATAACATACACCCACACTCTACTCCAAAAAACAGACAGCATTAAAATAAAATGTCTAACAAGTTTTCTAAATGTTAGTAAAGCAACAGCTCAAAAAGTTTCTTTAAAATTGTATTTATACTCTCAAAACTCTTAAACTTGAAACTAAGCTCTGTTAATTGAAAACTTCATATAGTACATGATATAAATAATATTACTCTATGTTCATATGCTCTTTAAATTTTGAAAAATGCTTGAATACCTTAACTGATTCTTGCAACAACCTAAGATAGATGCTATTATTATTCTCCTTTTAAATATGGAAAATTGAGGGAGAGAAAGAAGCTAATTCCTTTTCTCAGGGACACAGTAAATATGTCTCTAGAGTCTAAGACAATGGGTCATTTGGATAATCTTTCTTCCAACTAATCCCTGCACCTGTCCTTTCCCCACTCTGATAACAATGTAAGTAATATCTTGTTGAAATAAATTTAATTTTTAAAAAGGCATTAATTTTAGGTCTCTCAAAATAAATATTATAAACAATCTACCATAATTTAAAAGGTCAAAAATTATGACCTGAAATATTGAAATAACTTTTGAAATTTGATCTTAAATGAACATTTTAGCTATATCAAGGCAGTAAGGTTTATGGAGATACAGTGTGTTTCATTGGAAAGACCACTTGACTTAAAGGCAAAAACTCTTAATTAAATTTAATTCAATAAGAATTTCTTAAATACCTATTATACGCAAAGCATGATAGGCCCCAGAGCATATAGATAGTAATAGCCCTTAGGGAGTTTAATATTTTCCAGGAAATACAAATTAACAGGTATTGAGAAGTGAGAGAAAGGGCAGAGCCAAGATAGAAGATTTGGAGAACCCCTCAGCTGAAATTTCCCATAATTCCCCTCCAAACATCTTTAAAATAATACCTCAAATCAAATTTTGGAGTGACAAATCCAAAAACAGGGTTGGGGTAAGACATTTTTTCTGGATTAAGAAAATAAGAGGTAAGCAGGAAAAAGGTCTGTGGAATTGGGTTCACATCTGTCAAGAAACCTCAGTTGCTTTGGCAACAGTTATAGCTGCAACAGCAATAGCAGCATCTTCAAGAATTCACAACACAGAGATGATAAAGGGGGTTGAGAAATGGACAGAGAGAAAGTACAGGGGATTCTTTGCTGGTACTGAAAAGAGCTGGTGCTGATTTGAAACTCTGTTGTCCATATGTGGTTCTGGGTTGCAGTTCTAGGGTGGTAAGAGTGCTGGTGGTTGTTCAAAAGGGAGCAGAGGTCCTGGACAAAAAGCAAAGAGAAGCACTAGTACTTGTGGTTGCAGGGCACCAGGGGCCCTTCCTGAATAAAGACAAGAGCAATTATCAGGAGAGCAGTGACTCTATACCTCTCATAAGATCACACCACCTCAGAAGCACCAAAGATACCCAGACCAAGCCCTGTAAACAACAGTTCTCTCTCTCTCTCTCTCTCTCTCTCTCTCTCTCTCTCTCTCTCTCTCTCTCTCTCTCTCTCTCTCTCACACACACACACACACACACACAGCTTGAAACTTGGGAAGGGGCATCCCCAGCCCCAGGTGAGCAAAGCCCAAATTTAACTTAAAGTTCAATGTTTAAAAAAATGGAAAATGAGCAAATAACAATAACAACAAAAAATAATTTGATGATAAAAAGTTAGTATGTTGTAATGCCAAGCAAGGGCATCTTCCCAATGTTCAAAATACCAGCATAGCTGCTCTCCATTTTATTCAGTGACAAATTAAGAACAGAGAAAATCAAAACATAGCATAATTTAAAATACAGCATTCACCACATGTAATTCAATAATTTCTAAGTACTACTCCACCCCTGGACATTACATTCATTAAGTTAATCACAAAGTCCCTCTTCTCAAATGGAGATTAGTTTCCAATCATAAACAAAGCACATTAATTTGGTCAGTCACAGAGCACTAAAGAGTCAAAAGTTTCCCACCCCTGGATCACTACTGAAAAGGTCATCTACCCCAGAGTTACAAAAAACTTAAGCACAGCATTTAATACTCAAAGACAGGTCTTTTCTTCATCTTGACCCAAGGCAAGTTCTCAGCAATCTTTGTTCTTGGGGAGACAAAGCTTAGCAAGGCCACAAGATACATTGCCAGTGTCCCCATTAATTCATTCTCTTTCTGCAGAACAGTCCTAGGATTCCTGAAAACATTATCAAAACCCTCTTCCAGGATTTCTGTAAACATACAACAAGAAAATACTTCTTCAGGGCTTCTGAACCAAGAACAAGTTTCCAGGACCTCTGAAACAACAGCATTGGCCTTCACCATTGGACACAATTCACTCTCTGTCTGCAGAACAGTCTCAGGAGTTCTGAACCAACAGCAAGGTTCCAGGGCCTCTGCAACAACAGGACTGTCTTTCACCAGTGGACGAATCTGGCAAAACAACATCAAAACAGAGAAAAATACCAGCATAACCGCCATGTCTCCTCTGTCCTTGGCAGCTCTGGGTGGCAACTCTCAAAAAGTCCTCTCTGTCTCTCTGCCTCCATGATGCTGCATCCCAAAAAATTCTTCTGCCTCTTTCTCTGCTTGTGCCTCTCTAAATTCACATCATCAGCTCCTCCCAGTTCAGCCCTCTCTTTTCACGTCAACAAGTCCATCCCAAGCTATGAGTTTAAATACCAAACCAAGCAAATACAGGGGATCTTTAAATTCCATTACTATTATATATGGTGTCAGGGAAGACCAAAAATATACACTAAGAGGAAGTCAACAGTGTGAAAACAGCTACCCAAAAAAAAGTCTTGAAGAAAAATGCTAATTGAACACAAAACCTACCAGAATTCCTAGAAGAGTTAAAGAAAGAGATGATAGTGGCAGAGAAAAAAATGTGAAATAAGAGTGATGCAAGAAAATTATGAGAGTGAATTAAAAGCTTTTTAAAGAATAACAAAAAATAATGCCTTAAAGAAAGAAGGAAATAATACCTTAAAAATAGAATTAGTCAAATGGTTAAAAAAAAAAAGCACAAAAATGCACTGATGAAAAGAACTCCTTAAAAAGCAGAATCAGTCAAATAGAAAATAACAACTAGAAAATACAAAAATTCACTGAGGAAAACAATCTCTTAAAAATTGAAATTATCTAATGACTCTATGAGACATCAAGAAACAAACAAAATAAACAGAGTGAAAAAAATAGAAGAAAAAGTGAAATTTTTCACTGGAAAACAATAGACCTGGAAAATAGATTGAGGAGAGAGAATTTAAGAATCATTGGACTACCTGAAAGTCATGATCAAAGAAAGAGCACAGATATCATATCAATAAATTATCAAAGAATACTGGCCTGATGGCATAGATACAGGGAGTAAAATAGAAACTGAAAGAATTCATTGATCACCTCCTAAAAATTATAAGAAAATGAAAACTCCTGGGTATATCATAGCAAAATTCCAGAGCTCTCAGATCAAAGAAACAATGCTTCAAGGAGACAGAAAGAAACAATTCAAATATTGTGGAGCCACAGTCAGGATTGCATAATATGTAGAGGCTTCCATGTTAGAGGCATAAGGGTCTAGGAATATGGTATTCCAGAAAGCAAAGGAGCTACAATTATAGCAAAGAATAAGCTACCCAGCAAAACTGAATATTTAGTGGTGAGAATAGATTTTTAATGAAATAGAAGAATTTCAAGCATTCTAAATGAGAAGACTAAAGTAGAATAGAAAATTGTAGCAGCAAGCACCCCAGCGTCTCCAAGGTGGCTGCCATCACAGATTCTTAGATCTGTTTTTCTAAAGGAAAGCTACTCAAAATGGGTTAACAATCTTGCTTTAATCAATTGAACATATCATTTACCTATTTCAGGGGGGAAAGGTCAGCACCCTAAACTTCAGAGTATACAGTCAGAAACATTTCAAGAATACAAGCCTCCAACTGTCCAAACATTACATCCATGCCAAATCACAGTTACCAGAAAGGGAACCATCAACATCTGGGTTTTTCAAAGCTGGGTGGCTTTCAATGGCTGCCCAGAGTCTCATCTTGTCAAATCACACAACACTTCTCAAAGTGAGCCCCAAAACAAAGTCTCACATCAGAAATCATATAGCCTTCTCCTGGGTCAGAGAATGTAACAACCCTCTTGACCAACTGCTCAATCACAAACCATCAAGGTGTGGGTGTTCCTGAAAAACAAGCCTCCCACCACAGTCTCCAGGTGCACTTAACCTAGGGCAGGGAAGGTCTTAAAAATTTACATTACTATAACAAAAATTTACACTCAAACACAAGACTCAAGAGAAGCATAAAAGAGTAAACATGAAAAAATAATTATAAAAGATTATTTTAATTTAAACTATATTTCTATATGAGAATATGATATGCATAACTCCTAAGAACTTCATCATTATTAGGGCAGTTAAAAAGAGTTTACATAGACAAAGGCAATAGTTGTTAATCCATTATGTTGAAATGATCTAAAAAAAAAAAGAGTGAGAAAGAGGGATGAACTGAGAGAAGTGGGAAGGGAGAGTTAAAACAGGGAAAATTTGCTTACAAAAAAATAGGTGTGTAAAGAAGTGCTTTTGCAACAGAAGGGAAAATAAGATGATGGTAACAGGTAATATTTGAATCTCACTTTTATATGAATTGGCCAAAAGAGGAGAAAATACATGCACATATACATACACACATATACACACTCAAATCAATCTATTTATATCTGTACATACATAGTATACAAAAACACTCTTGTATGTACAGATATATAACTTTTCTAATAGGGAAATAGGAGGGGAAGTTGGTTATAGAAGATGGGGAATGATAAAATGGAGAGCCATTTAATAAGCCATTTAAAAAGCCAGTTTTTAGAGATAAATAGACTTTCAAGGAGAGGAAGGATAAAAGGAGAGAAGAAAGAAAAAAAATGGGATGAAGGGAAATGCACAGTTAGTAATCATAACTGTGAATGTGAATGAGATAAGACCGTCAATAAAGCAAAAGCAGATAGCAGAATAGATGAGAAACCAGAATCAAATAATATGTTGTTTGAAACAGACACACAGAGAGTTAAAATAAAGAACTGGGGCAGTCTAATATGTTTTAGCAGAATTAAAAAAGACAAGAGTAGCTATCATGATCTCAGATAAAACAAAAGTAAAAATAGACCTAATTAAAAGAGATACTGGAGACATTTTGGAGAGCAATCTGGAATTATGCCCAAAGAGTTATTCAAGTGTGTATACTCTTTGACCCAGCAATTCCACGGCTAGGTCTATTTTCAAAGGTGATTAAGGAAAAAGAAAAGATATGCTCTAAAATATTTACAGCAGTTCCCTTTGTGGTGGCAAAGAATTGGAAATTGTGGGTATACCCATCTATTGGTGAATGGTTGAACAAGTTGTGGTATATGTTTGTGATGGGACACTACTGTGCCATAAGAAACTATGACCTCTATGATCTTGGAAAAGCATGAAGAAACTTGCACAAAATAATGAAGAATGAATTGAGCAGAACCAAGAGAACCTTGTATACAATGAGAGCAATATTGTTTTTAAAAACAACTTTGAGTGACTAAGTCATTCTGACTATTATGAATACCCAAATTAACTACAAAGATCATATTAAGGAAGTGTAATTGTAATGTAATTTCGAATTTGAAGATCTTTTTTGCATTGGCAAAAGTAGCAGGTACTTAGCACTTAGTAACTGATCAAGCCTCTGTTGGGGAAACAGAAGGTATGAACTCCTGTCTCCTGTTACTGATGTAACAGGAAGAGGTTGGATGAAACAGGAAGCTAATGCTGTGTATATATAAGGAAAAGCCCCAGAGAGGCACAGTCAGAATTTCTTTAGACCAGGATCTGGCGGCAGAGCAGCTACAGAAGAGAGAATGGAGAACTGAGCCAGAATTTCCTGAGAACTTGTGGTGGTGGAGCTTCTTCTGAACAGGATCCCAGGAGCCCAGAGACAGGAGCCAGAAGCCAGGAGCCAGAAGCCCAGGTGACTGAAATATGACTGGGATGCTGACACTTTGTTTGTTTGTGGCTTGGTTGAGCCTTGAATTCCCTGGAGAAGAAATGGTGAAGGATATGACATGGACCAGACCCTGTGAACTTCAGTGTGGAGCAGGACCTACCCAGAGAGCTGGACAAGGAACTGGGAGCTGTCTGCCAGTGAACCCACATGACAGTCTGGTGAATCCAGGTAGAATCTGGGACCATGGAAGGAGATCCAGGGAATCTGAGAACAGGCCACAAGTCAAGATGAAGAAAAGACCTCTTCTTGGGTACTGAGTAATTATGGAATTATAGTTTACTAGTATCCTAAGGGGTGGAGGGTTTTGCATATGATACTTAGTAATTGATTGCTGAATAAGTGACTGATTGAGTTAATCAAGACTTTTCCCCAAGCATGGAAGACTTTGACTGTTGTACTTTGAGACTATGTTGTGAATATTATATTGTGATTTTCTGTGATAAGTTGTAATATTGCGAATGCTCTACCTTGATTTTCTGTGAAAGTTTTGCTTTGATTTGTTATGGAATAAATAGAGTGATCACTATACTGTGTAATCAGAACCTTAAAATCTGTTCACAGTAGCATTCTTCTGGAAAGCTGCTTGTGTATGGCATTACAGGAAGATGCTATCTGAACCAAGAGAAAGAACTGATAGATAGAAGTAAGTATAGAATAATTTTGCATAAATGTGTGTGATGGTAGTTGTCTCTAGGTCAGGGGAAAGTAGGAAAGAATAAAAAAGAAAATAAATTTACATGATACCTTTATCATATATTTAAAAGAAATAGCAAGTTGTATATAATAGTTTTGCAGCTTATGTGCAATCTTCTTTTTTATTATACTGTGTTATAGAAATGCTTTATTTACTTCATAAATTAAAAATTAAATGAATCCAAAAAAATGATAATCAGACAAATGATATTATGTCCAAAAGAACCAGAGAAAATGAATATCAAACATTTCTACAGTAAGTTTCTCTGATAAAGGCTTCATTTCTGAAATATATATTGAGTAGAAAACTAAATCAAAACTTGTAGAAATAAGAGTAATTTCTCAAACAATAAATGGTCAAAAGATATAAACAAGCAATTTTTAGAAGAAGAAATCAAAGCTATTTGTTATCCTATTAAAAAAAAAGTTCTCTAAAGTACTATAGCTTAGATTAGATAAATACAAATTAAAACAACTATGAGGTACTACCTCATACCTACCAGAAATGACAAATGGTGAAGGTGATGAAGGGAAAATAGGTATATTAATGAAATATTGATACAGTAGTGAATTGGCCCAACCAATCTGGAGAACAACTTGGAACTATGTATAAAGGGCTACTAAACTGTCAATACTCTTTGACCTCATGATACCACTAGTAGGTCTGTACCCCAGAGAAATTAAAGAAAAAGAAAAATGATTAAATATGTAAAAATGTGTATAACAACTCTTTTTATGCTGGTAAAGAACTGGATATTGAGATCAGGGGATGGTGATCAACTGTAGAATGACTGGAAAAGTGGGATATGATTGTGATGGGTCATTTTGTGAGTTAAGAAATAAGGAGCAGGGCAGCCAGGTGGCGCAGTGAGTATGAGTGCCGGCCCCAGAGTTGGGAAACCTGGGATCAGTTCCAGGCTAAGATACTTAACACCCACACAAAATAACTGGCCATGTAACCTTGAGCAAGTTACTTAATCCCAATTGCTTAGGGGTGGCCAGTTGGCCCAGTGAGTAAGAGTGCTGGCCTCAGCGTCAGGAGACCTGGGATCCCTTCCAGCCTCAGATACTCGGCACCCACACAAAAATAAGAGGCTGTGTAACCTTGAGCAAGTTGCTTAACCCCAATTGCTTTAAAAAAAAAAAAGAAAGAAAGAAGGAAAGGGGTGTGTTCAAAATTATTTGTTCCTTCCTTCCTCTCTGCCTTCCCCACAAGAAGGGAAGCAATTTGACATTAATTGTATATGTGAAATTATGTAAAACATATTTCCATATTAGCCATTTTGCAAAAGAAAACATAGACACAAAAAATAAGAAAATTTTAAGAAGAAGAAATAAAGTATGCTTCAATCTGCATTGAGAGTTCATCAGTTTGCTCACTAGAAACAGAAAGAATTTTTCATCATTGGGCTTTTGGAATTATCTTGGGTCATTGTCTTCAAGACAGTAGCTAAATCTTTCACAGTTGACCATCCTTACAATTTTTTTGTTAATGTGTACCACATTCTCCTGGTTCTGTTCACTTCACTTCATACAAGTTCATATAAGCCTTTGAGGGTTTTTGGTTGGTTAGTTTGTTTTCTGAAACCATCTTGCTTTTCATTTTATTTCTTTCTTTTTTTTTTCTTTTTTGCTTTTTGGAGGGCCGGGCAATTGGGTTTAAGTGACTTGCCCAAAGGCACACAGCTAGTAAGTGTTAAGTGTCTGAGGCCGGATTTGAACTCAGGTCCTCCGGACTCCAGGGCCGGGGCTATATTCACTATGCCACCTTGCTGTGGCCCCTGCTTTTCATTTCTTATTGTACTATAGTATTCTATCACAATCACATGCAACAATTTGTTCAACCATTCACCAATTGATGAACATTCACTCAAATTTCAGTTCTTTGCCACCACAAAAAGAACTACTACAAATAATTTTGTAAAAAAAAAATTATTCCCTTTTATTTAATGTCTTAGGGATATAGACTGAGTAGTGGTATGGCTGGGTGAAAGAGTATGCACAGCTTTATAGCATGTTGGATGTGGTTACAAATCATTTTCCAGAATGGATGAATTAGGTCACAACCCCACCAACAGGACATTACTTCCCTAACTTTGCCACATCCTCTCTAGCATTTGTAATTTTCCTTTTCTATCATGTTAGCCAATTCAGAATGTATGATGTGGTATTTTTATTGTTCAATCATTGGATTTTTTCAAACTCTTTGAGACCCCATGGAACATAGCATGCCATGTCTTTCTATCTTCCACTGTCTCCCAAAATCTGTCCATGCTAGTTTTCATTTCTTTCATGGCATTATCCATCCATTTCTTCCTCTGCCATCCCCTTCTCCTTTTGTCTTTTATCTTTCCCAACATTAGGGTCTTTTCTAGTAAATAGTGTCCTTTTATTACCTGGTAAAATATTGAAGTTTTAACTTTAGTATTTAAACTTCCACAACAATATTAATTAATTTCTTAAAGAATTCACTGATCTGATCTCCTTGCTATTGAAGGGACTCTCAAAAGCCTTCCCTAGAACAACAATTAGATAGCATTGCCTTTGTTTATTGCTCATCTTAACTTATATCCAACTCTCATAAACATACATTACCACTAGAAAAACCATAGCTTTGATTAGATGGACCCCTCTTGGCAATGTGATGTTTCTGTTTTTCAGTGTGCTGTCCAGATTTGCCGTAACTTTCCTTCGATGGAGCAAGCCTCTTAATTTAATTGTTGGCATCATGATCTGCAGTAATCTTTGAACCCAAGAATATAAAATCTGATACTGTTTCTATTTCTTCTCCCTCAATTGGCCAGGAAGTGACAGAACAAGTTGCCATAATCTTATTTTGTTTTGTTTTATGTTAATCTTCAATCTAATTTTACACTATCCTCTTTTAACACCATCAAGAGTATTCTCAATTTTTTTCCCACTTTCTTCCATCAGAGAGGTTGCATAAGCATATCTAAGATTGTTACTATTTGTCCTGGCAATCATAATTACAATTTTTTATTGTTTCACCCTGGCATTTCCCATGATATAATCTGTATGTAAGTTAAATAAGTTGACAATAGACACTCTTATGCTAATCCTTTCCCAATTTTGCTTTTGGTTTCTATTTCTGCTTTAGTTTTAGTAATATCTAATTCTTTCCCAATTACTTGTAAAGACAATTTTTAACTTTCACTTTTTAAAAAAAAATTTTGAGCTCCAAATTTCTTCCCTCACTCTATAACTCTCCCATCTCTAAGCTGGTAAGTAATTTGATATAGGGTATAGATGTGTAGTCATGAATAACATGTCCATATTAGTCATGTTGTGAAAAAAAAACACAAAGCTAAACTAGGAAAAAAATGAATTAAAAAACAGTATGCTTTGATCAATTCCATGATTGCTTCCTGGAGGTAGTTAGTAATTTTCTTTTTTTTTTTAATCAATCTTTTATTTATTTATTGTTAGTTTTCAACATTCATTTCCACAAGAATTGAGTTACAAATTTTCTCCCAGTGTTTCCCCTACCCCCACCCTAAGATAATGAGCCTACTGAATACCCCTTCTCATGATCTGCTCTCTCTTATATCTTCCCCATTCCTCCCTTATTTTCTAGTAAGGCAAAATGAATTTCTATACCCCAGTGCCATATTTGCATGCAAAGAAACAATTTTTTTTTATCATTTGTTTTAAAAAGTTTGATTTCCAGATTCTTTCCCTTCTTCCCTCCTCAGCCACCCCAACTCGGAAGACATGCAATTCAATATAGGTGGTAGCTTTCTAAGCTCCTCCATGAATCCTGTCATTAAATGTAAAAAGTGAATCTGAATGAATTTTAGACTGTCAAAATCCATTAGAAGGTGGAGTGTGGCAGATTTCCAGGCCAGGAGAGTGCCCACTTAGGTCTAGGCAGGGGGAGAGTGGAACACAGTTGGGGTGGGGGCTGCACCAGCACAGACCAGAGAGCAGAATACAGCTGAGTGAGGAGCCCCAGCCAGCAGTCTCACCCACCTCAAGAGCAATTCTCAGCCTTCTCATCACAGGAACAAGGATCAGTTGGAGCTGGCTAAGAGAAAGTACAGGGCCTGCAACAGAGACAGCAGCTTCTCCTGGGGCTATCAGCCCACAGCATGGAAGTTTAAATATCATCTACCTGAATTTCCAGAACCCAAGATCGCAAAGTAAACCCTAGCTGCTCTGATTCCTCCTCCCTGAACCAGAAAACCCAGGGATAAATGTCCCACCCTGAGTAAAATCCTGAAATAGTGGAAATAGCCTCAGGCTTAGGAGTCACTGAGAAAGGGTGCAATTGAGGCAGCAAGGAGTCTGAAGTGAAGGGCAGGAGGGGTCCCAACAAGCCCCAGCTCAGCTGACCAGCAGGAGATCCTGAAGCCCAGGGTGGTGGAGCCAGGAGCATTAACAATACAAGCCCACTTAGGCCTTAGAACCATGGGGGAAATCTGCTGACACCAGCTCTGCCGGCTGCCAGCTGATAAGCCTGCCTGAGCTGTAGCCCAGGGTCATAGAGGCAGAAATCTGAAGTGGCCAGACCACCATTCCAACACAGGTTACTCTGTGAGCCTCAGGGTAACTCAGGGGAAACAATGAGAGTCCCAGCCTTGGACTCAGTCTAGACACCTAGGGGCCACAACACACAAAGTCAACAATGAGGTACCTAGCTCCCAGCCTGAGAAGCTTGGGTCAGAGCCCTCTGTATACCAGAAGAAGAAATACATTTTAAAGGTCAGGAAATAGGCAATCAAAATGGACCAGAAGCAACTTGCAAAGAGAAGACCAACAAAAATTGATTCCTATTATTGTGAATGAGAAAAACCAGTTTCAGGAGACACCATGGACTCTGTATCCACACCTGAGACCACAAGAAAATATGAGCTGGTCTCAAAAAGCATTCTAGGAGAAGCTCAAGAAAGATTTTGAAAGACAAATTGCAGAGGTAGAAGATAAATTTAAATCTACAGTGACCAAACTGGAAAAAAATCTCACTGAAGAAAATAAGTCCCTAAAAAGTAAAACTTGTGAACTGGGACAGGAGGTTCAAAATCTAACTGGAGAAAATAACTCCATAAAAAAGGACCGTCAAGAAATAAACAAGGAAAATAATTCACTAAAAACTAGAATCAGTCAAACAGAAGCTAAGGATTCTATGATGCATTAAGAGTCAGTTAAACAAAACATGAAGATTGAAAAATTAGAAGAAAGTGCAAAATATCTCACTGGAAAAACAACTGACCTACAGAACAGATCTAAGAGAGATATCCAAAGAACTATTGGCCTACCAGAAAGTATGATGAGAAAAGCAGCCTGGATCACATCCTCCAAGAGATTGTCAAAAAAAAAAAAAAACTTTCTTGAAGTCCTAGAATCAGAGGGTAAAATAGTTACCATAAGAATTCATCATACTCCTCCTGAAAGAAATCCCAAATTGAAAATTCCAACAAACATAATAGCCAAATTCCAGAACTATAAGGTCAAGGGGAAAATATAGCAAGCAGCCAAAAAGAAATAATTCGAATATCATGAAACTACAGTCAGGATTACACAGGACCTAGCAGCTTCTACATTAAAAGATTAGAGGGATTGGAATTTTATACTTTGTAAGGCAAAAGATCTAGGACTGCAACTAAGAATCAATCACCTGGCAAAACTGAGCATAATCTTTCAGGCAAGGGGATGGTCATTTAATGAAATAAGAGTTTTCTGATGAAAAAGCCAGAGCTCAATGGAAAATCTGATCTCCAATTACAGGACTCAAAAAAGACATAAAAAGGAAAAAAAAAAAGGAAAACACACGCACACACATGCATGCATATAACTTGGGATTCAATAATAGCACTCTGTTTACATCCCTATATGAGAAGCTGATACCTGTCAATATTGAAATGTATATGATTATCATGACATTTAAAAAGGATATACATAGAGAGAGGGTGTGGGTATAAATGAACCAATCTGATGATTTAAAAAAAAAAAACTTATTAAGGGGTTCAAAGGGACTGTAATAAGAAAAGGAAAGGATGAGATAGAAAAAGTAAATTATGCCACAAGAAGAGGCATAAAAATGTACTATAGTAGAGCACAAGAAAGGAGGCAGAGGAATACTGTATGACATATACTCTCATTGGTTTGGGGTCAAATAGGGTATAACATACTCCAATAAATATAGAAATCCATTGTGCCCTACAGGCAATAGGAGGGTTAAGAGGGTGATAAAAGGGGGAGGGAGGAGTGGTTAGAAAGGAGGGAAATAGTAATAAGGGGAAAGGGTAGGTAAAGGGGGGTGTCACAGGGAGTAAATACTGAGGGAGGTGATGACCAAAAGGAAAACTCTTAAGGAGGGGAAGGGAGAAGGAAGAAACAAAAGCATAAAAAGGGAAAGGAACAGGATGGATGGAAAGATACATATAGTAATCATAACTGTAAATGTTAATGGTATGAAGTCTCCCATAAAACAGAGGAGGATAACAGAATGGGTTAAAAACCATAATCCTACAATATGCTGTTTACAAGAAACACATTTGAAACAAGGGCATACACACAGGGCAAAGGTAAAAGCCTGGGGTGGAATATATTATGCTTCAGCTAAAGTAAAAAAAGCAGGGGTAGCAATCCTGATAAAGTAAAATCAAAAAATGCATCTAATGAAAAGAGTTAAGGAAGGAAACTATATCCTGCTAAAAGGCAGCATTGAGAATGAAGCAATATCATTACTTAACATATATGTACCAAGTGGTATAGCATCCAGATTCCTAGAGGAGAAGGTAAGGGAATTAGAGGAAGAAAGAAATAACAAAACTATAATAGTGGGGGACCTCAATTTCTCCCTCTCTGGACTTGACAAATCTAACCTCAAAATAAACAAGAAATAAGTTAATGAGGTGAAAAGAATTTTAGAGAGGCTAGATATGATAGATCTCTGGAGAAAACTGAATGGGGATATAAAGGAATATACCTTCTTCTCAGTGGTGCATGGCACATACACAAAAAACAATCATGTACTAGGGCATAAAAACCTGTCAATTCAATGTAGAAAGGCAGAAATATTAAATGCATCAATCTCAGAGAATGATGTAAAAAAATCATATGCAATAATGGGCCATGGAAAGATATGCTAAAATATAATTGGAAACTAAATAATTTAATCGTAAAGAATGAGTAGGTCAAACAAAAAATTATAGAAACAATCAGTAACTTCATTCAAGAGAATGACAATAATGAGACTACATATCAAAACTTGTGGGATGCAGCAAAGGCAGTTCTTAGGGGAAGTTTTATATCGCTGAGTGCATACATGAATAAATTAGAGAAAATGGAGGTAAATGAATTGAGCATGCAGTTGAAAAAGCTAGAAAAAGAACACATTGAAAATTCCTAATTAAGTACTAAATTAGAAATAATGAAAACTAAAGGAAAGATTAATAAAGTTGAATTTAAGAAAACTATTGAACCAATAAATAAAACTAAGAGCTGGTTTTATGGGGGGATAAAAACAAAAAAATTGATAGACCCTTAGTCAATATGATAAAAAAAAAGAAAGAAGAAAACCAAATTACATGAATCAAAAAAGAAAACAGTGAATTTACCTTCAATAAAGAGGAAATTAAAACAATAATCAGAAATTATTTTATCAAAATAATTGTGCAAAAAAATTGTGCAAAGTATATGCACATAAATTTGACAAACAGTGAAATAGATGAATATTTAGAAAAAAATATAAATAGCTCAGATTAACTGAAGAGGAAGTAAATTACTTAAATTTCCTTATCTCAGGAAAAGAAATCAAAAAATCCATCAGCAAACTCCCTGGGGGGAAAAAAACCCAGGGCCAGGTGGATTTACTAGCGAATTCTATCAGACACTTAAAGAACAATGTAGTGAAGAAGTCCAACCAAACACTTTTTATGCCACAAATACAGTACTGAAATCTAAATCAGGAAGAGATAAAACAGAGAAAGAAAATTATAGACCAATTTCCCTCATGATTATAGATACAAAATTTTTAAATAAAATATTAGCAAAAATATTACAGCAACTTATCACAAAAATAATACATTTTGATTAGTTAGGGTTTATTTCAGGAATGCAAGGATGGTTTAGTATTAGGAAAACCATCAATATAATACACCATTTCAACAATAAAACTAGCAGAAAACATGATTATCTCAATAGATGCAGAAAAAGATTTGGATAAAATAAAATACAACACCCATTGCTATTAAAAACACTAGAAAGTACAGGAATAAATGGATTTTTCCTTAAAATAAGAGGTAGCATCTATTTAAAGCCATCAGCAAGTATTATATGTAATGTGCATAAGCTAGAAGCATTTCCAATAAGATCAGGGGTGAAACAAGGATGTCCAAAATCACCCACTTATCCAATCTGGTACTAGAAATGATAGCAGTAGCAATTAGAGAAGAAAAAGAAATCAAAGGAATCAAATTAGGCAAAGAAGTGACCAAGCTAACACTCCCTTCAGATGATATGATGATATACTTAGAGAATCCTAGAGATCAAGTGAAAAACTACTTGATACAATAAATAAATTTAGCAAATTTGCAGAAGATAAAATAAACCCACATAAATCCCAAGCAGTCCTATATATTTCTAACAAAATCCAACAGCAAGAGATAAAAAGATAAATCCCATTTAAAGTTTATGTAGATATCATAAAATATTTGGGAATCTACCTGCCAAAACAAACCCAGGACCTATATGAACACAACTACAAAACACTTTTCACACAAATAAAATCAGATCTAACTAATTGGGAAACCATCAATTGCTCATGGCTGGGTTGAGCTAATATAATAAAAATTATGCTTTTACCTAAATCATATTACTTATTTAGTGACACACCAATT
Source organism: Petaurus breviceps papuanus (assembly GCF_028583685.1). Lineage (NCBI taxonomy): Eukaryota > Metazoa > Chordata > Mammalia > Diprotodontia > Petauridae > Petaurus > Petaurus breviceps. The sequence continues at coordinate 9,654,095 of NW_027187372.1, forward strand.
AATTTACTAAAAAAATTACTTTGTCGATCTAGAATAGTGACAAAATTCATTTGGAAGAAAAAAAAAGTCCAAAATGTTAAGGGAATTAATGAAAAGAAATGGTAAAGAAAGTAGCCTAGCTATACCAGATTTTAATCTGTATGATAAAGAGGCAGTCATCAAAACTACTTGGCACTGGCTGAGGAATAGAGCAGTGGATCAATGGAATAGATTGGGTACACAAGACTCAGCAGTCAATGAATATAGTAATCTACTGTTTGATAAACCCAAAGAACCCAGTTTTGAGGATAAGAACTCACTATTTGACAAAACCTGCTGGGAAAACTGGAATATAGTATGGCAGAAACTGGGCATTGACCATTACCTAACACCATATATCAAATCAAGTCAAAATCTGTTCATGATCTAGGTATAAAAGCTAATACTGTAAGCAATCAGAGATAGCAAGGAATAGTTTACCTGTCATATTTATGGAAAGGTGAAGACTTTATAACCAAACAAGTATAGATAACATTATAAAATGCAAAATGGATAATTCTGATTATATTAAATTGAAAAGCTTCTGTACAAACAAAGCCCATGTAAGCAAGATTAAGAAGGAAGTGGAAAATTGGGAAAGAATTTTTACAACCAATATCTCTGATAAAGGCCTCTTTTCTAACATATGCAAAGAGGTGAGTCAAATCTATAAAAATATAAGTCATGGCGGGGGGTGGGTGAAGCCAAGATGGCAACATAAAAGGAAACCTCCATGAGCTCTCCCCATAACCACCTCAAATACCTATAAAATATGACTCTAAACAAACTTTAGAGCTACAGAACCCACAAAGTGACAGAAAGAAACAAATCTGCTGAAGGCAGCCCAGAAAGAGGACAGGAAGGGTATATCACAGCATGGTGGAGGTTGAGCCCAGCCCAGCATGAGCCCATGATTTTAGCCCCAGGGTAGCCATGACCAGCCGCAACTGGAGGGAATTCAGGAGAATGATTCACCAGCAGCTGTGGTGGTTTCCAAAATTATGAACCCATAAATTCCAAAGCCAAAGTGAGAGGTCAGTGTGGACTTTGGGAACAGGGGGTCTGGGAGTTTGCTATTGCCTCTGCCCCTAGAGGGAGAGGCATCTGAGGCATGGTGGCCCATGCAGCCTCTGCCTCATGGCTGCTTCAGAGCTCCTGGCCTGCAGAACATAGGGAGAAAAAGCTGTCATTCAGAGGGGTAATCTCTCTTGCTTTAACCTGCTTGGGTTTGGTTAGCTGTCCTAGGTGGAAGTCCTGGGGTTTGTGACAAGGTGCCAGAGCCTGTGGAGGCTTCAGAGAAGGCACCCAACTAATAGCTCTGGCAGCTGCAAAACCCCAGTGATTTGGCACAAAGCTCTCCCATCTGAAAGCAGAGTTCTACTATGGCAAAAAGATCAAAAGTCAAGTAAATGAGTGGCAACATAGCAAGCAAAGGAAGCAAAGCAAGCACAGCAATCAAACTTTGGATTCTTTTTTGGGGGTGGGGGGGACAAAAGGGATCAAAGCATGGAGTGGGAGGGTGACAACAAAGTCAAAACTCCTGATTCAAAAGCATCCAACAAAAATATGCACTGCTTACAGGCCATACAGGAGCTTAGGAAGGATTTTGAAAAGCAAATAAAAGAAGTGGAGGAAAAATTGGGAAGAGAAATGAGAATGATGGAAGAAAATCATGAAAAGCAAGTCAACCACCTGATTGAAGAAAATAACACCTTAAAAAATAAACTAAATCAAATAGCAAAAGAGGCTCAAAAAGCCAATGAAGAGAAGAATGCCTTGAAAAGTCAGATTTTCCAGATGGTAAAAGAATTTCAAATGCTCACTGAAGAGAATAATTCCTTCAGAATTAAATTGGAACAAATGGAAGTTAATGACTTTATCAGAAATCAAGATACTATTAAACAGATTCAAAAAAATTTAAAAAAAATAGAAGGCAATGTGAAATATCTCGTCAGAAAAACCACTGGCATGGAAAATACATCAAGGAGAGATAATTTAAAAATGATTGGACTACCTGAAAGCCATGATCAAAAAAAGAACCTAGAAGTCATCCTTCAAGAAATTCTCAAGGGAAATTGCCCTGATGTTTTAGAATCAAAAGATAAAACAGATGTTAAAAGAATCCACCAGGGGAGGCTAGGTGATGCAGTGAGTAAAATGCTGGCCCTGGAGGCAGGAGGAGCTGAGTTTGGTTCCAGCTTCAGACACTTAATACGCCCCCCCCCACACACACACACACACAAAACAAAAACAAAAACTAGCTGGGTAACCTTGGGCAAGTTACTTAACCCCACTTGCCCTCCAAAAGGCAAAAAAAAAAAAAAGAATCCACCAATCACCTCCTGAAAATGATCTCAAAAAGAAAACTCTTAGGAATATTATAGCTATGTTCCAAAGTTCCCAGATCAAGGAGAAAATATTATAAGCAGCCAAGAAGAAACACTTTGAATATTGTGGAAAGACAATTAGGATAACACAGGATCTAGCAGCTTCTACTTTGAGAGATTGAAGAGCATGGAACATGATATTCCAGAGATCAAAGAAGCTGGATTAAAACCAAAAATCACCTACCCAGCAAAACTGAGTATAATATTTCATGAGTAAAATATGGTTATTCAATGAAATAGAGGACTTTCAAGCTTTCTTGATGAAAATAACCAGAGTTGAATAGAAAATTTGACATTCAGATACAAGAAGCAAGAGAAGCATGAGAAGGTAAACAGGGAAAAGAAAGCATAAGGAACTTATCAAAGTTGAACTACTTACATTCCTATATGGAAAATTGATAATTGTAACTTATGAAACTTTTCTCAATATGAAGATAGTTGAAGGAAATATAAATGTGTGTATGTATATACATATATATATATAGATAGATATAGATATATGTCTATATAGGAGGTTATATGGGCATATGAATACATATGTGAGTGTATGTATATGTGTGTACAGGTATACATAGACAGAGGGCACATGATAGATTGAATTGGAAGGGATGATACTTAAAAGGTGAAATTAAGAAGTGAGAGGAGATAGGGAGAGACATGATGGAGTAAATTATCTCATATAGAAGAGACAAGGGAAAACTGTTATGAATGAGGGGAACAACAGGAAGGCAAAAGGGAATGGGTCAAACTTACGCTCATGGAATTTGGCTTAAGGAGGGAATGATATACACACTAAATAGAGCATATCACTCTACAGGAGAGTAGAGGGGAAGGGGATGAGAGGGGAGATGATGAAGGGGATGGCAGGTTGTGGGGGAGCGTAATTGGAAGCAGTCACTTTTGAAAAGGGAGAGATTCAAAGTAGAGAATAGAATAAATGGGGGGTGGGATAGGATGGAGGGAAATATACTCACTCTTTCACAATATGTCCACTATGGAAATGTTTTGTATAGCTATATATGTACAACCTTTATTGATTGCTTATCTTCCCAGAAAAGATGGGTGATGAGGGAAGAAGGCTAAGAATGTGGAATTCATAGTTTTATAATCAAATGTTTAAAATAATATATTATTTTTACATGCAATTGGGAAAAAAAGATATAAAGGCACTTGCGTATGGAGATCCATTTTACCCTACTGGAAATTCAGAGGGGGAATGGGGAAGGATATAGGAGAGAGCAGATTGGCTGCTATACAGTGGGATCACAGTGTTGGGGTGGTGGGTAGAGAAAAGATGAGGAGAAAATTTGTAACTCAAATCTTGTTGAAATGAATGATGTAAACTAAAATAAACAAAAAAATTTAATTAAAAAAATAAGAAATATAAAGAAAAGAAGAAAAAAAAGAATACAAGTCATTCCCAAATGGATAAATGGTCAAAGGATATGAACAGGCACTTTTCAGAGGAAGAAATTATAAATATCTATAACCATATGAAAACCTGCTCTAAATTACTAATTAGATAAATGCAAATCAAAACAACTCTGACGTACCCCAGCTCACCAGTTAGATTGAATACGATGGCAAAACAGGAAAATGACAAATGCTGGAGAGGATGTGGAAAAATTGGACCACTAATGCATTGTTGGTGCAGTTGTGAACTGATTAAACCATTCTGGAAAGCAATCTGGAACTCTGTCCAAATGGCTATAAATAATTTCATACCTTTTGACCCAGCAATGCCACTTCTAAGGTTGCATCCTAAAGAGATCATAGAAATGGGAGGAAAACCCATATGTACAAAAATATTTATAGCAGTTCTCTTTGTGGTAGCAAAGAATTGGAAATTAAGGGGATGCCAATCAATTGGGGAATAGCTAAACAAGTTATGGCATATGGAAGTAATGGAATACTATTGTGCTTTAAGAAATGAGGATCAGATGGACTTCATATTTACTTGGAGAGGCTTATACAAACTGATGCTGAGTGAGAAGAGCAGAACCAGGAGAAATTTGTACACAATTATAGACACAACATATGTGTGATGACATACTCTGATAAGCTGGACTCTTCTCAGGAATGTAGGGTTATAAGACAACTCCAAAAAACTCATGATGGAGAGAGCTGTCTACATTCAAAGAAAAAACTAAAAAGAACAGAGTTTGAATGCAGACTGAAGCAAACATCCTGCTCTATTTCTTTTTCTTCTTTGGTTTTGTTTCCTCTTTCCCATTGTTCATTCCATCCATTACAATCCTTCTTTATAACCTGACTAATGTTCAGTGTGAAAGTATTTGCAGATCGTATACTTGATTGTATGCTGCCATAGTGGGGGCAAGGAGAGTGTGTGGGAGAAAATTTGAAACTCGTGAGATTGTGGAACTGAATCTTGTAAACCAGAAGTAAACAAACAAATTAATAGAGAAACAATTAAAAAATAATAATACTTGATGGGGCAGCTAGGTGGCACAGTGAATAGGGTACCAGCCCTGGAGTCAGGAGGACCTGAGTTCAAATCTGGCCCCAGACACTTAACACAAAACTAGGTGTGTGAACTTGTGCAAGTGACTTAATCTCAGTTGCTCTAACTTTCCCAGCTCCAAAAAGAAAAAAATAAGAGCATACTTGAAAGTTCTCTATTTCATTGAATGACCATATTTTGCCCTGCAGCATTATACTCAGTTTTGCTGAGTAGGGGATTCTTGGTTTTAATCCTAGCTCACTTGATCTCTTCTAGGCTTTTTCTTTGATCATGGCTTTCAGGTAGTCCAATAATTTTTAAATTATCACTCCTGGATCTATTTTCCACATTGATGATTTTTCCAATGAGATATTTCACATTGCCTTCTATTTTTTCCTTTCTTTGGATCTGTTTTATAGTATCTCAATTTCTCATAAAGTTATTAGCTTCCATTTGCTCCAATCTAATTTTGAAGGAATTATTCTCTTCAATAAGTTTTTGAAATTTCTTTTCTTTCTGGGCAATTTGGCTTTTTAAGGCATTCTTTTCTTCATTGTCTTTTTGGACCTCTTTTGCCATTTGAGTTAATCTATTTCTTCCCTTTTTTTTTTTTTTTTTGCTTTTTAGTGAGGCAATTGGGGTTCAGTGATTTGCCCAAGGTCACATGACTAGTTTTTGTGTTAAGTGTCTGAGGCCGGATTTGAACTCAGGTCCTCTTAACTCCAGAGCTGTTGCTTTATTCACTGTACCACCTAGCAACCCCCTAGTCCATTTTTAAGGTGTTATTTTCATCAGTGAATTTTTGAGTTTCCTTTAGTAGGCTATTGACTCTCTTTTCATTATTTTCTTGCATCATTTTTATTTCTCTTTCCAATTTTTCCTCCACTTCTCTTACTTGATTTTCAAAACTCTTCTTGAGCTCCTCCATGGCCTATAATCAATTCATATTTTTCTTGGAAGCTTTTAATGCAGGAGTTTTGACTTTGTTGTCTTCTTCTCTTTCCATGTTTTGATCTTTCGTGTCTGGGCATAGTTCCAAATTGTTCTGTAAAATGGTTGAACCAGTTCAATAATAATAGAGCATTAGTTTCTTAATTTTCCCACATTCCCTTCAACATTTATCATTTTCCTTTTCTGTCATATTAGTCAATATGATTTTGTTTGTCTGTCTCTTGATATCTCATGGAGTCACTAGCTTCTTTTTACTGAAATCTAATTTTTGAGGAATTATATTGTTAAATTTTGTACCTCATTTCCCATTTAGCCAGTTCACCTTTTCAAGGAGGTATTTTCTCTAGTGGATTTTTGTAACACCTTTTTATTAGGCCAATTCTGCTTTTTTTTATTTTATTCATTCATTTACTTTTAGCTTTCGAGATTCACTTTTATAAGATTTTGGGTTCTAAATTTTTCTGCCTCCCTCTCTTCTCCCTTCTCCAAAACAGAATGCTATCTGATATAGGATATACAAGCACAATCATATTAAACATATTTCCACATTAGTCATGTTGTAAAAGAAAAATCAGACAAGAAAGAAAAAAAAGAGAAAATAGTATGCTTCAATCTGCATTCAGATGACAGAGTTTTTTCTCTGGAGGTGGAAATCATTTTCTATCATGAGTCTTTTGGAACTGTCTTAGATCATGGCATTGTTGAGATGAGTTAAGTCTAATAAAATTAATAATAAAGTCATCACAGAATGTTGATATTACTATGCACAATGTTCCTCTGGTTCTGTTTACTTCACTCAGAATTAATTCATATACATCTTTCCAAGTTTTTTTTTAAATGTGTCTACTCACCATTTTGTATGGAACAATATTATTTCATTACATTCATACACCACAACATGTTAAGCCATTCCCCAATTAATAGGCATCCCCTCAATTTCTAATTTTTTTACCACCACAAAAAGATCTTCTATAAACTTTTTTGTACAGGTGGGTCCTTTTCACTTTTTGATGATATCCTTGGGCTACAGAGCTAGCAGTGCTATTTTCAGGATCAAAATTTATCTCGGCATAGTTTCAAATTGCTCTACAGAATGCTTGAGTCAGTTCACTACTCCATCAACAATATGTTAGTATTCCAATTTTCCTGCATCCTCTCTAGCATTTACTATTTTCCTCTGTTGTCATGTTATCCAATGTAATATGTGTGATATAGTACCTTAAAGTTTTCATTTACAGTTCTTTAATGAATTGTAATTTAAAGCATTTTTAATATGGGTGCAGATAGCTTTAATTTCTTCATCCAAAAACTTTTGACCATTTATCATTTGAGGAATGACTTGCATTATTATAAATTTGACTCATTTCTTTATATATTTTAGAAATGAGGTCTTTATCAGAGACACTGGCTGTAAAAAAATAAGTTTCCCAGCTTTCTTCTTCCCTTCTAATCTTGGGTGCACGGATCTTACTTTTGCAAAACCCTTTTATTTTAACGTAATCAAAATTATCCATTTTGTTTTTCATAATATTCACTATCTCTTGTTTGATCTTAATTCTTCTTTTCTCCATAGATATTTCAGGAAAACTATTTGTTACTCTCCTTATTTGATTACAATTTCATCTCATATCTAAATCATGTAGCCATTTTAACCTTATCTTGGTATATGGTATAAGATGTGTGTCTATGGCTAGTTTCTGCCATGTTTTCCAGTTTTCCCAGCACTTTTTGTCACATAGTGAGTTCTTTTTTTTAATCAAATGCTTTATTAACTTCTAGTTTACATCATTCATTTCTGCAAGATTTTGAGTTACAAATTTTCTTCACATTTTTCCCCTACCCACCACCCCAAAATAACGATCTCACTGGATATGCACTCCTCAAATCTGCTCTCTCCCATATCTTCTCCATACCACCTCCAACTTTACATTAGGGCATGGTGGATCTCTATGCCTCAGGGCCTGTATATCTTATTTCCAAGTTACATGTAAAATCATATTAATAATAGTATATATACATACACATATATGTATATATGTATGTGTATGTATATATGTGTGTGTGTATATGTGTATATATATATATATATATATATATATATATATATATATATATATAT
>NW_027187372.1:9662040-9717040 GCF_028583685.1 Petaurus breviceps papuanus
ATATATATATATATATATATATATATATATATATATATATATATATAAAACATTTGTTTAAAAAACTTTGAATTCCACATTGATTTCCTTCCTCCCTTGTCACTCACACTTACTGGAAAAAATAAGCAATAAGATATTGGTTGTACATGTGTAACTATGCAAAACATTTCCATAGTGGATATATTATAAAAGATGGACTATATTTCCCTCCCTCCTATTCTACCTCCCACTTGTTCTATTCTCTACTTCAATCCTGTCCCTTTTCAAAAGTGGGTCCTTCCAACTTCCCTCCCCCTCAGAGTGCCCTCCCTTCCATCATCCCCCCTCTCATCCCCTTCCCCCTACTCTCCTATGGGGTGAGATACCTTATTTAGTGTGTATGTCATTGATCCCTAAGGCAAATTCAAAGAGAATAAGATTGACTCATTCCCTTTTGCCTTCCTGTTTTTCCCCTCCATAGTAACCATTTTTTCTTGCCTCTCCTCCATGAGATAGTTTATCCCATTCTGTCTCTTCCATTCTGCTCTCATTATATTCCACTCTCACCTCTTAATTTCACCTTTCTATTAAATTGTTCCTGTGCCCTTTATCTCTGTATAGCTGTGCACATATATACACACATTCACTGTATTCATATGCCCATATATCCTCCTATATAGACATATATATGTATACACACATATATACCTTAATACATACATATATATGCATATATTTTACATAGATATACATTTCTATTCCCTTCAATGATTCTCATACTGAGAAAAGTTTCATCACTTACAATTATCATTTTTCCATGTAGGGATATAAATAGTTCAACTTTGATAAGTTCTTTATGATTTCTTTTCCCTGTTTACCTTCTCATGCTTCTCTTGCTTCTTGTATCTGAATGTCAAATTTCCTATTCAACTCTGTTTTTTTTCATCAAGAATGATTGAAAGTCCTCTATTCCACTGAATGACCATATTTTCCCCTGAAACATGATACTCAATTTTTCTGGGTAGGTGGTTCTTGGTTTTAATCCCAGCTCCTTTTACCTCCAGGATATCATATTCCAAGGCCTTTGATTCCTCAGTGTAAAAGCTGCCATATCCTATGTTATTTTGATTGTATTTCCACAATATTGAAATGTTTCTTCCTGGCTGCTTGTAATATTTTCTTCGTGATCTAGGAATTATGGAACCTGGCTATAATATTCCTAGGAGTTTCTTTTTGGTATGTATTTCAGAAGGTGATTTGTGGATTCTCTCAACCTCTGTTTTGCCCTCTGGTTCTAAAACATCAGGGCAGTTTTCCTTGAGAATTTATTGAAGGATGATTTCTAGGTTCTTTTTTTGATCATGACTTTCAGGTAGTCAAATAATTTTTAAATTATCTCTTCTGGATATATTTTCTAGGTCAGTGGTGTTCCCAGTGAGATATTTCACATTGCCTTCTATTTTATTTTATTTTTTTTTCATTTGTTTGGGTCTGTTTAATAGTATCTTTATTTCTCATAAAGTCACTAGCTTCCATTTGCTCCAATCTAATTCTGAAGGAATGATTCTTTTCTATGAGCTTTTGAGATTCTTTTTCCATCTGGCAAACTCAGCTTTTTAAGGCATTATTCTCCTCATTGCCTTTTTGAGGTTCTTTTTTCCATCCAAGTTAGTCTATTTTTTAAGGTGTTATTTTCTTCAGTCAGGTTGTTGACTCTCATTTCATAATTTTATTGAATCATTCTTATTTCTCTTCCCAATTTTTCCTCCACTTCTCTTATTTGGTTTTCAAAATCCTTCTTAAGTTCCTCTATCCTCCTTTGCTCGTATTTTTCTTGGAACCTTCTGGTACAGGAGTTTTGACTTCACTGTCTTCCTCTTGTTCCATGCTTTGATCCTTTTTTGTCCCCAAATTAAGAGCATAAAGTTTGGTTGCTCTGCTTCCTTTGCTTCCCTTGTTTGTTACTGTTGCCACTAAATTACTTGACTTTTGTGCTTTTTGCCACAGTAGGACTCTGCCATCAGACAGAGCAGCTTAGTACCAATCGCTGGGGTTTTCACAGCTGCCGAAGATATTAGTTGGGTGCTCTCTCTGGAGCCTCTACATTCTCTGGAAAGTTGGTTGCCCACCCTAGGACCTCCATCCTAGACTGCAATCAAGATCCAAGCAGGTTAAAGCAAGAGGGATTACCACTCAGAGTGGTCGCTTGGTCCCCCTACAGTCCGTAGGCCAGGAGCTGAAGCAACCATATGGCTGCAGCTACATGGTCACTGCGCCTCAGTGGCTTCTCACCCTGGGGGCAAAAACTGACTACACTCCCAACTACTGGATCCCAAATTCCACACTACACTAACCTCTCACTTTGTCCTAAGCATCTATGTATTGATAATTCTGGAAATCACCACAGCTGCTGGTTATCTGAAGTCCCTACAGCCTGCGGGTGGCTATGGCCTCCCTGGGGCTAAGACCTGAGGCTCAAGCGGGCCTCAGATTGGCTCCCAGAGCACTGCTCTGGCTGCTTCCTGCCAGCCTGCCAGGCTGTCCTCAGCAGGAGGTTAGCTTCTCTGTGTCATTTTGTGGGTTCTGTAGCTCCAAAGTTTCTTCAGAGTCACCTTTTTCATGAATTGGAGAATGTGGAAGCCAGATCCTCACAGAAGTCCTGTTTCTACTCATCTGTCTTGACTCTACCCTGCCACATAGTGAGTTCTTATGCAAGAAGCTGGAGTATTTTGGTTTATCAAACACTAGCTTACTATAGTCATTGACTACTGTGTCTTGTGCACCCAACCTATTCCACTGATCCACCACTGGATTTCTTAGTCAGTACCAAATAGTATTGTAAATTGCTGCTTTATAATACAGTTTTAGATCTGGTACAGATAGGCCACCTTCCCTTTCATTTCATTAATTCCCTTAATATTCTGGACCTTTTATTTTTCCAGATGAATTCTGTCATGATTTTTTCTAGCTCTATAAAATCATTTTTCAGTAGTTTGATTTGTATGGCATGGAATAAGCAAATTTATTTAGGTAGAATTGTCATTTTTGTTATATTAGTTTGGCCTACCTGGGAGTAACTGATGTTTTTCCAATTATTTAGATCTGACTTTATTTGTGTGAAAAGTGTTTTGCAATTGTGTTCATAAAGTTCTTGAGTTTTTCTATATAGGTATACTCTCAAATATTTTATATTATCTACAATTTCTTTAAATGGAATTTCCCTATCTCCTCCTGTTGGGCTTTGTTAGTAATATGAATAAATTCCAATGATTTATGGGTTGATTTTATATCCTGCAATTTTAAGGAGTTATTTTCTTCAGTGAATTCTTGTACATCTTTTTTTTTCTTTTTTTTGTGCTTCCTTTATAAAGCTGTTGACTCTTTTTTTTTCAGGATTCTCTTTCATAATTCTCATTTATTTTCTCAATTTTTCTTCTACCACTCTTATTTTTTTTTAAAAATGAACTCTTCTAGGGGTATTGGGGGGGGGGGATGAGGGTTGAGGCCAATTCAAAGTTTTCTTCAAAGGTTCACATGTAGGTATTCTTCTATAGTTTCATCTTCTGAGAAAGATCTTCTAATCTTTCCTGTCACCATAGTAACTTTCTATGGTCAGGGTTTGTTTGTTTGTTTTTATTTGTTTTTTGCTCATTTTTTCTTCCTATTCCATGACTTTTAAAGTTGGACTCTCCTCCTGGGGCACAAGGGAAACTGTTCCAAACTTCTTGGGAAGGGGAAAGGGGATGAAAGGACTGGGCCTCCAACCTTCTGTGCCTCTCAGCAACTCACCTCCTGTACTGGGGCTTTCACGCCTAACCACTCTCCAGCTGCTCCAGGGCCACTGAGCCTGACCACTTGATTACTGTTCAGGCTCCTCTGCTGTTAGCTTGCCATACTTGAATCACAGGAACTGACTGCTTGACTACTGCCCAAGGGATTATGGCTTCACAGCTGGCCCACTGAGCCACTGGCCTTATATTCTGGGGCCATGAGTCTTGGGTTGCTGACCTATGCTGGGGCTAGAGGCCTCCTTTTCATTTACACAGAACTTTTACCCAAGTGTTGCACTCCCATTTTGCCTGAGTGAGACAGAAATTTCCTATAGTCTTTCTAAGTTGTCTTGGGCTGGAAAATTGTTTTACCCGATACTTGCATGTGTTTTGCTGCTCCAAAATTTATTCTGAGATGTCATTTAAAATCACTGGGAGGGGAATTTGGAAGAGTTTTTGGTTCTAACTGTTGCTTCTTGACCTGTATACAGGTTAATCAGATGAGAAATAAGATCATCTGGCACCCTCATCTCTTTGAAAACTCGCCACATTTTGCTATGATACATACAGATAAAAACTTTAGTATAGTCAATGAAGGAGAAGATTTTTTCCCCCCTGGTATTCTTTTGCTTTCTCCATAATCCAGCTAATGTTGGCAATTTGGTCTCTAGTTTCTCTGTCTCTTTGAAAACCATCTTGATCTTCTGGTATTCTAGGTTCACATTTTACTGAATGTAAGCTTACAGAATCTTAAGTATTACCTTGCTGGTGTGTGAGATGAATGCAATTGTTTGCTAATATTAACATTCTTTGGCATTGCCCTTGATTAAGATTAGGACATGAACTAATTTTCGTCCCATCCAGTGGGCACTGTTAAGTTTTCCAAATTTGCTGACATATTGAGTAAAACATCATTTTTTAGAATTTTAAATAGTTCAGCTGGAATTCCATCACCTCAGCTAGTGTTATTGTTGGCAATGCTTCCTGAGACCCACTTAACTGCATTCTCAGTAATGATACCATTGTAGTTTTCAATGATGTCAAGATCTTTCTTGTAGAGTTATGTATATTCTTCCCATCCCTACTTACTCTCTTCTGCTGCTAAGTCCCTGTAAGTTTTGTTTTTTAACATGCTTATTATTGCATGAAACTTTCCCTTAATAGCCTAATTTTCTTGAAGAGATCTCTTATATTTTTCATTCTATTGTTTTTTTTTCTATTTCTTTACATTGCTCATTTAAGAAAACCTTATCTCTCTTTACTATTTTCTGGAATTCTGCAACCAATTGGGTATATTACCTTTTTCTTTTCCCTTTTCTTGTTGTTCTTTTCTCAGCTATTTGTAAAGCCCTTATCAGACAGTCATTTAGCTTTCTTGCTTTTCTTATTTTGGGGGGATGTTATTTATTGTTCTCTCCTGTATAGTATTGTGAAACTCTCTCCATCATTCTTCAGGAATTCTATCAATCAAATCTAATCCCTTAAATCTATTCATCACCTCCACTCACTGGTCATAGTGAAAACTCTTTTTCAACCATGCAAAGGTGACTCTACATATAGTCATCACTAAATGGTCAATATAGAAATCAAAGTAATTATAAACTTTGCACCCAAATGTGGTATCTCAGATTTGTTTTAATTTGCAATGATCTAATCAGTAGTAATTTAAACCAATTTTTTTTTTCATGCAACTATGGATAATTTTGATTTCTTCTTCTGAAAACATTTTGTTCATATCCTTTGATTTTTTTGTCAAGTAATGAATAGCTCATGTTTTTATAAATTTTGCTAAGCTCCCTATGTATTTAAGAAATCAGGTCTTTGTCAAAGAAATTCACTGTAAAAAATCAGATTTCTTTTTTTCCCCTAATTTTGTATGTTTTAGTTTTGTTTGTGCAAAAGTGTTTTGCTTTTGACCACTGCCTCCTGAATTTGCATTTCCTTCTATTAACCCTCCTCCCCAACACACTTCTCTTATCCCACTCACCTCACACTTTTCCTTTAGTGTAAGATAGATTTCTATACCCAACTGAATTTGTATGTTATCCACTTTTTTATTAAATTCTGATGAGAGTAAGGTACAAATATTGCCTGCCACTCTCCCTCCAGTTTCCCTGCCATTGTAAAAGTTCTTTTATACCGCTTATATGTTAATTTGCACCCATTCTATATCTCCATAGCCCCTTCTCCCAGGGCATCCCTATTTTGTCGACCTTAATTTTATTTTCTTTTGGGTATCTTTCCATCATAGTCAACTTACACCTATGAACACTCCTTCTAACAGCCCTGATAATAATAAAATTCTTAGGAGTTACAGGTATCATTTTCCCTTACAAGAATATAATCAGTTTAACCTTATTGAATTTCTTATGATTTCTCTTTCCTTTTTACCTTTTTATGTTTCTCTTGAGTCTTGTATTTAAAAGATAAATTTTCTCTTGAGCTCTGGTCTTTTCATCAGAAATGCTTCAAAGTCCTCAATTTTGTTAAATATCCATTTTTTCTACCTCTATAATTCATCTCTGACATCTATCCTCCCTCTTCCTCTGTCTCCCTGTTTATCTCTCTCTTTATATCTGTCTCTCTCTTTGGCATTCCACTCTCTCTTTTTCTCTCTCTGTCTTTATTTTCCTGCACCTATTTCTTTGTTCATCTCTCTCTGTCTCTCTTCTTGTCTCTCTCTGTATTTGTGTCTCTTTTTTTTGTGTTTGTCTGCATGTCTGTATGTATGTCTCTGTTGCTCTGTCTCATCTTTTTCTGTGTGTGTTTCTCTGTATTTCTCACCCCAAACCTTCAGCTGTCTAGTAAAGGTTTTAAACTCCAATAAGCAAAAAGGTAATTGTTCAATAAACATAAAATCTTTGAGGTTTCACCTATTTGTTGCTGCGATAGGCTTGCAGAAAAACCAATGAGTTAGATTCTCTTTTTAACCTTCAGCAGATTATGATCCATAGGAATTTGGGGCTATCTGAAAAGAAGCCTCAAATGGGGTTGTTATTCAAAATATTCAAAAAGTATTTACTTTGTTAAAGTTCACAAGCTATGCAGTTGTCAAATGGATAAATATTACAATTGCTACTTATATAAGAGACAAGGACAAAAACTCAAAGATGCACAAAGTAATTTATGCCTCAGGTAAGACTTCCTGAATAAAAAACAGAAGAAACTCTATGAACTTCTGCCAATCATCTTTCTTAAGTCTTAGTTTGAATAATGATCTTTATAAAAATTTTCAAATATTGAAAGATTCAATCCAAAGTCTCATCCTGAACTAAAATGAATAACTGAACCTCTATTGAATGCAGTGCATCCACTGATTGAACTCCCTGTAAGCTTCATTGTTATTTTTTTTTAATTTATCATTCACTTCCTGACTCCCTCCCCTCTGATTATGATTTCCTTAAAAGCTGAATCTCAGTCTTCTCACATAGTGAACAATTGCCTACTGTATTCAGAATTCACCAGCCTAGGTCTCTGCCCCAAGTGACATTTGGATGGTCAGAGCTGGCTGCAGCTGGCTGCTGTGCTTTTTCTCTCAGGCTTGATACAGTCTTGCATAGCCGCACACAAACACACACATACATACACACACACAAACACTCAACATCCTATTACCTCAGTTCTCTGGGACAACACTGGCAATCCTGAGCCTGTTTTCCTTGGAAAGTGGAAGTTTAATAATTTTCAGCACTGCTGCTTCCAGTTTGCAAACACTGGCAGTCTCTTGCTCCTGAAAGGCTGTGACTCACCTAGCTGTCAAGATGCAAGCAAACTTCCTCAGCCTGAAAATGGGGTCTCCTCAACAATGGAAGAAGGGAGGGGGACCCTGGGGTTTTTATCTAAGCCTATGTTTATCATCGAGTCTGCTAATGTGGCCTTAATGTGGGAGGTAGGAGATGGATGTGGAATGAGTTAAAGATCAGAGGGGTCAGTTCCTGGGTTCTTAAGGATTTAAAAAAAATCTCCTTCTTTTAGATTTTGATTATCCTAGACCATGGAGAGAGCAAAAGTTACTTTATCTTTGGCATAAAATATCTATTTTGGAAAGATTTGAGGGTTCATGAGAATTGGAGAAAGACTCTATTCCACCATCATGTTGATCAAATTATTGGCATCTTACTTCCTCTCCCTACTTTTAAAGGTCAAGTGCAAGACTGCCACACAGGGCCTACCCTAGGCAAAATTGTAGAAAAGTTTGATTTTGGTATCTATTTGAAACACTGGCCCAAGAGAAATAAAATGCACAAAATTGGAATGCTTTATTTATTTATGACTCAGAATTGCCAACTAATCATTTTGCTTACTCAGGTGTTTCAGTGAGCACCTTTTTCTGAATTTTGTTACTATATCTCTTCTTACAAATGGACAAAGGAAGATTTCTAAAATTATAATTTTATAGTATTTAAATGGATGCCTGATTTCATTTGAGTGGGTGCAAATTGCAAATCCTTCACACCTTCCATTCCTGTTTGATACTCGTTTGTGTCTTGTCTGTGTTTCAAAATGTTATTTTTTTTAAGTTTTTATTCTTAATAGAGATTCAATTAAGATATCAAAAAGAAGGACAAATGACTCCTTTTTCAACTCAGGCTTTATTCATAACATGTTTCAATCATATATATCTATGTATAGTAGGGGTATTGTATTGATGACCACTGACTACTTTCTCTGCCTCTCTGTGTCTCCCTCTGTCTCTCTATATATCTATGTATCTTATTTTTTTTAAGTTTTGTGTAGATACTGAGATGTCTTAAAGAATTGACTAATCTTCATTAATGATTTCTTTTTCAGCCTAGTCATCCTACACTTTCAACTGATTTATGCATTATTTTACCCCTGAATAAAATTTTTACTTATGGATTGTTTTTAATCTCCTTAAATCTCCCAATAAATGTCAACTTCAGAAAGTGGGCCAACCACCCTGGGAGAAATGACAAAGTGGAGGAGAAAAGAGTCATGCTATAGTGCAGCCAAGTCTACATTGTTCTGCCTCTCATATTGCCTGCTTCAGTGGTCTATATAAAGAGGTGCCCCACTGACATGTAGTAATCATCCCCAGTATTATTATTCAAACTAAGTGGAAGCCTGGAGAGTATACATTGTTTTACAACTATGTCATACTTGCATGAATAAAATGTAAGAGTGATTACTTTAAAGAAATGAGACAGATGGTTTAGGACTATAATACCCTCATCCTATACATGATTTTCTTCAGACAAGCTTGGATGTTATCTCTGAGGTTACTTTATATTCAAAGAATACATGAATATACATATCGAGGAAATCTAAAAGTATACTTTCCTTGTTCCCTTTTTCATAATGGCATGGGCAGTCTTCACAACTGTTTTCCATTATTCATAGGAAAAAAAAGCATTTGATTGAATCAATTACATTTGGGTAACATTTTCCTCCCTCTTGAGCAACTCAGGGTTTGTAATGAACAGGTAGGTGCTTAAGGATTGTGCATTGGTGAAATTACTCCTATGATTTCCAGTACCTGTCATCAGTGCTGTATCCTACATAATCCATATGCATATAATCTCTCTCTCTCTCTCTCTCTCTCTCTCTCTCTCTCTCTCTCTCTCTCACACACACACACACACACACATATCTATCCAGTCAATTGATAACTAATTTATGAAAAAATATCATGGTACCAGGCTTGCCAAGTTCTTTGGGTACTAACTGGGAAAGAACATGAATGACAGTAGGAAACAGGGTGATCATCACAATTTATTTAAATACAGGAGGGATGGGGATAGAAAGACTGTAAAGGCAGAGACAAGTGACAAAAGATGTACAGAGGCAGATGGTATGTCTCAAGGATAGAGCAATGGAATGGTGAAAGTCGGCAGTGTGAAGAAAAGGGTAGGGATGAGGAGAGACCAAGAATATCACTCTCATAACTAAGAGATAGGAATTTGAAGGTTTTGGGGGAAAACACCAACTCCTATCCATGCCACCTTGAGGCTACTTCATTGACATATCCAAATCATCTCAAAGTTATTGGAAAAACATCAAAGTTACATATCAAAGTTATCAGCACCTTTTTGATGTTCTATTGGTCTAGTACTGTGGAAGCTAGAATTTGTCTAACCCTGACAGCAGTAGCTAAGATGGCTTCTGCTGCCTCATCACATATTATCAGGATGTGAATTTTGCTTAATATATCATACAATTCATAAATTATATTCCTTTATCTTTTGGAAGGTTTATACAAGTTCCCCCTTTGCAATCAGTTCTTTCTGTTGCTCCTTTACACTAACTACTTATAAATTTGCATACTATACTGAAAAAAAGAGAGGGATGGTCAGAGAGATGAGAAAATGATAAGGTTTTAACAAAAACACATAATATATGTGTGTATAGATATGTATGCACATATGTGTGAGTGTGTTTCTTATACTAAGGGTGATGTTATTTTCCAAATGTTTAAAATTATGTTTTCTAGGATTAATGTAGCTATATATGAAAATCTAAATGTTCATTGAGACAATGGCCATGATATTCTACATTTTTATAGAGAGTATTATTAGGGTTGGTGACCATGAAGTCATTATGTTTTCTAATGTCCTAATAAAATATTTGAGCCTAAGCATACTAATATGTGCCCAAGAGATATTAATTCAAATAAAATCTATGGGCAATTGGGGGAGTAAATCAAAGGATAGCTACATGAAATATTATTTCTAAAGAAATATCAATGATCATAGAATAAGAGATTTAGAGTTGGAAAGGGCCTGGTTTAACAATGTCATTTCACAAATGAGGAAACTAAGTCGAAGGGAAATTAAATTACTTGCCCCAAATTATACAAGTAGTTTGTTATAGCATCAGACTTTGAATTAGTGCATTTCTATGTGTGAGGGATGATTTCTCAGAAGTGAAGCGTACTCAAAAGGGTTAATAGTTTTTGTGTTATTGAAATGCAATTTACTTACTTACAGAATAACCAGACTTTGAAACACAACCTAAACCATGCATGCTTGCAAACTTTTCCAAAATTTCCCACTTTTCCTTGTCCTTTGTTCCTTGTTGCTGGGGAAGATTCATGCAAATAGATTGTGCCCCCTGAAGCCCAGACAGTATTATAAGAGGAAGGGTGTTGTGGGGTGGTGCTCACATTAGGTGAAAAAGACCTTGCTTTCCAGAATCATTTTGTACCTCCCTGGCTGGCACCATTAGATTTGATGCAGGGTAGTACCCTTTCTTATGAGAAAGCAATGAACTCATTTCTGCTTTCAGGTATCTAAATCTTTGTATTGATTTTTTGCTAGTGGTCTCTGTTCTACATATATGGAACCCAGAAATCTTCCATAGATGATTCCATAAACATACAAGCAATATATATGTATATCAGGTTCTACTTCAAGTTTCAAGCTACATTACCCCATAACTCAGAGGTGGATTTTCGAAACTTTCTTTGTTTGCAGATAACAAAGGCACTCCTCTTTTTGTTTTTTGGCCATGGGATATACAAATGTTGAAGACTGCAAAAAAGAATGTGAATTTAAGAAATATACAATTAATTATAAGGAATCCCAAATGTTTCTTAAGAAATAATCGTTTTGAATGACTATAAAGTCATGCAGGAGTAGCTTTCCAGAGGACTGCTGCTGTGAACAGCTTTCAAGGTTCTGATTACATAGTATAGTCATCTCTCTATTTATTCAATAACAAATCAGAGCAAAACATTTACAGAAAATAAAGGTACAGCATTCACAATGTTACAACTTATTACAGAAAATCAAAATACAGCATTCAACATGTCACAACTCAACAACTTATCACTAAAATGGCCACATAGCTTTCACCAAAGGGGTCACAAAGTATTTAAACAAAGTACATTCATTTAGTCAATCACAAAAGCCTTAATTCAATCACAAAGTACAAAAGTCAAAGTTCTCCACCCCTCAGTCACAGTAAATCATATTCTTCTCAGTCAGTACACAGTATCCAAATAAAGTCTTCTTTCAGCTTTACTCAAGGCTGGCTCTCAGCTTCCATGGTTCCTCTTCCATGGTCTCAGCTCCAACTCTCTCCTGGGTTCAAAGGTAGGCAGCTACCCATTTCCTTGTCCAGCTCCTTATCCAGTTCTTCATCCAGGTCCCATTCCATATTGAAATTCACAATGTCCAGTCCACCTCAAGTCCTTCACAGTTCCTGTTTCTGGGAAGACCAAGCTTGACAGAGCCACAATAATATTCACACACATTTTCAGCACCATCATCAATTAACTATCTGCCTGTGAAATCAACACAGGCCCATAAACAAGGTCCAGGAGGTCAGCACAAATCATCAATAAAGTCCCAGTACCACCAAAGCTCTCTTCCAGGACTTCTGTAAACATACAACCAGAAAATACTCTTTTAGGACTTCCAGTTAGGTCCCAGGGCTTCTGTACAAAGTATCATAAATATCAACATGGACAGAGCAGCCAAACAGAGTGCCAGAATACCACAAATTTTCTCCTTCTTGACTGTGCCAACACAGGAGTCCTCTTCTCAGTTCTACTTGACTCTAGCCTGGAAATTTTCCTTATATATGGTCATTAGCTCCTCCCCTTCCTGTTGCAGGAGGTCATGAGTTCTAGGGTCCACAAATTGTGGGGTTCACACTTTCTGTTTCTCAACAGACTCGATATAAGGCTTAAAAGAACCTTAAACTGAAATAAGGTGTGAACTACTTCTGTGCTTGCCATTGTGTTTGCCATCAGCAACTCTACTTTGTTTCTACTCAGGTTTTGACTTTTGACTTTCTCAACTCCTACTGAATAACCTTTCCCCTCTGTTTGTAGGGCTAGAGAGCAGAGCATTAAACTCCTCCCAAAGGCTTCCTTTATAAAGTTTGGCTCACAACCTTCAAGTTAAATTGATTTCCCATTAGTATCTCTGTTTGGCTTCCTCTACAAACACAATGACCCCACCCCCATTTTATCTTCTTTTTTATTTTCTCTTTTTCTTATTTATACTCCCAGAGCTTAGAATTGCTCTAGGCACACAGGAAGTGCTTAATAAATGTTTATTGAAGTGAATTCAAAATTGAATTCTGCATAACAATGAATTGTTTATGAGTCTATCATTCTTCTATAGAGAAAATAATATTCATAATACAGAGATGGAAGAAAGTCATAGAGGTCTGCTAGCACTACCTCTAACTGAATAAGAATCCCAACTTTTATATACCTAAGTGTTTATTCACCTTTGCTTGAAGTCTTCATGTGATAAGGAATCCATTCCTTTTCGAAGAAGCCAATTCCACTTTTGAATAACTCTAACCTTAATTGTTTAAAAGTTTTCCCCTAAATACCACCTCATGCCTCAAGCCTATATCACAGAAGGAAGACACTCAGGGTGGTAGTAGGGAGGACAGGAAAATCTTCTTGTGATGCTTAGAAATAGAGCTGAGTCTTGAAAGAATCCAGGGAATCCAGGAGGCAAAGATAAGAAGGGAAAGAATTCTAGGTATAAGGGGCAGCCAACAAAAATACCAAGATTGGGATTTGAAGTGCTTTGTTTAAAGAATATAAAATATGACCACAGAATTTTTTTTTTCTGATTCTCATTGATTGGCCAACAATAGGTTCCAGGCCAAGACCCACTTGATTATTGTTTGGCCCTGATGTGCTTAGAGTAAATGTAAATAGCAATTGTTTCTGTTTTGGCCAGAAATTCTGGTCTTCCCCTCCCAAGGTGATTTTTTGACTAGGTAAAGAGACCATTCAATGCCTCATTTCTTGACTAGCCTTAATCACTTAATAGGAATTGTCTCTGACAAACTAAGACCTGGTAAAGACCTTAGTTTAAAAAGGTCAAGGTCTCCCCTTGTAATGGGTAATGTAATACCAAGCAAAGGCAACTTCCCAGGTTCGAAATACCAGCATAGGTGCTCTCTATTTTATTCAGTAACAAACCCAGAACAGAGAAGATCAAAACATGACATCATTCAAAATACAGTATTTACTAAGTATGATTAAATAATCTCCAAGTACTACCCCACCCCAGGACCTTCCAATCATTCAATCAATTACAAAGTCTCTGTTCTAAATACTTCTTCATCCCTAGGCTATACCTTAATTAAGTCCACCACAAAGCCCCTCTTCTCAAATGGAGATTAGTTTCCAAACATAAGTAAAATACATTCATTTGCTCAACCATAGAACACAAAAAGGTCAAAAGTTCCCCACCCCTGGATCACAATTGAATCTACCCCAGAGTTACATCAAGTTTAAACACAGCACTTAATACCCAAATGGAGGTCTTTTCTTCATCTTGACACGAGGCAAGTTCTCAGCAATCTTAGTTCCTGGAGAGACAAGGCTTAGCAAGGCCATAAGATACATTGCCAGTCCCTTCATGAATTTATCCTCTGTCTGTAGAACAGCCCTAGAACCCCTGAACACATTAGCAAAGCCCTCTCCCAGGATTTCTGTAAACATACAACAAGAAAATCCTTCTTCAGGGCTTCTGAACCAACAGAAAGGCTCCCAGACCCCTGCAACAACAGTACTGTCCCTCACCAGTGGACAGTATTCACTCTCTGTCTGCAGGACAGTCTCAGGCCTTCTTAACCAAATGCCAGGTTCCAGGACTTCTTCAACAGGACAGTCTTTCACCAGTGGACAAATCTGGCAAAATAACATCAAAACAGACAGACAAAGTACCAGCAAAACAGCCATGTCTCCTCAGTCCTTGGCAGCTCAGGGGGCAGGTCTCAAAAGTCCAGGGCAATTCAAAGCGGCCACCAGCAATCCTCTTAGTCTCTCCCTCTCCAGGAGGTGCTGCTTCCAAAAAAGATCTTCCGCCTCTCTCCAGTGTCTCTCCAAATCTACATCACCAGCTCCTCCCACTTCAGGACTTTCTTTTCACATCAACAAGCCCATCCCACAGGTGGGATTAACAAACTCTGGGTTTTAATACAATCAATTTGAAAACCAAGCCAATACAGGGGAATCTTTAATTGCCATTACTATCACACCCCTGTATCAAGGGCCATTTCCAGTCATCCTCATCTATATCCTACCCATGGAGCCAGATGACTCTGAGGAAGAAAGTGAGGTTGGTGACTGCACAGCCCTCCCTCCTTTAAATCCAATTCACTTGCACACCATGGTATCACCTACCTGATGTCATGGTTCTCTTCCCAAAGGAAGGACAAATAACAATAGCAGCAGTAGCAAGAAGACCAGTGTCACTGGATCCCAAAATACTTAGGGAATGAATACAGGATAAAGTGAAATTTTTAAGAAGACTAAAAAGGTTAAAGTCCAAGTAGGTTAGAAAGGGCTTTGAATACTAAGCAAAGGGTTTTATATTTGATCATCCAAGAGAAATACTGGACTTTGGAGTGACATGGTGATATCTGAACTTTAGGAAGTTCACTTTTGACAGCAGAGTGTAGTATAGACTACATCAAGAAATTGCAATAAGCTATTGCAACAGTTCTTGTATGATGTGATAAGGGCCTGAGCCAGTATGGTGGCAGAGAAAAGAAGGGCACACACATGTCAAAGGTGTTACATAGGTAAAAGAGATAAACTTTGGCAATAAATTAGATACGGAGAGTGTGAGAGAGGTTGAGGAATTTAAAAGAACAACTAAGTGGAGAGCCTGGGTGTCTGGGAGGATGGAGATTCCATCATTAGGAATAAGGAAATTAGGAAAAGAGGAGATTGTAGAGGAAAAAAAATGAGATTATTTTTGGACATGATTAATTTAAGATGTCTATGAGATATTTAGTTTAATATGCCCAAATGTTCTAGGGCATCTATTTTAGGTTGTCTTTGATTTCATGCTTATAAACAAAATGACTTGTTAATTTCAATTAATCACTATTTATTAAGTACCTACTAAGGATAAACCAAGGATTATGGTAGGTATCAGGGATACATGTCTAAAGACTGAAGCAGTTCCTACTAGCAAGGACTTTATTTTCTAATGGAGAAAATGGATGCATAAATAAATATATGTACCATATGTACAAAGTGAATAAATAAAATAGTTGCAAAATAGTCAAACACAAAATTGTTTTATTTTTTCTAATTGACTATGTCCATTTATTGGGGGTGGGAGAGAGGTAGGGATATGAGTATATTGTTAATATTATTATTTGATTATTTGACCAAGCAGTTTTCATTTGCAAAATTTATTTTGTAATAATATTTCCCCTAATTACATTTTAAAACATTTTTTAAACATTTCTTTTTAACATTTTTAGGACCCAAGTTTCAAATTCTATCCCTCCCTCCCTTCTCTACTCCCTGAGGTGGTAAGTAATCTGATATGTATGCAATATATGCAATCATAAAAAATTCCATATTAGTCATTTTGTACAATAAGACTAGAAGAGGAAAAGAAAGTGGGGGTGGAAAGCATGCTTCATTTGGCTTTCAGACAATATTAGTTATTTCTCTAAAGGTGGATAGCATGCTTCATCATGAGTCTTTTGGGATTGTCTTGGATCATAGTATTGCTGAGAATAACTGTCATTCACTTTTCTTCATTGTACAATATTGCTGTTACTATGTATAGCGTTCTCTTGGTTCTTCTCACTTCACTTTATATCAGTTCATATAAGTTTTTCCAGGTTTTTGTGAAATCATTCTGCTTGTCATTTCTTAAAGCAGTACAATAATATTCTTTCACAATCATATGCCACAGCTTTTTCAACCATTCCCTAGTTGATGAGTATCACCCTCAATTTTCTTTCTTTTTTTTAAAGCAATCGGGGCTAAGTAACTTGCTCAAGGTTACACGGGCAGTTATTTCTGAGTGTGGTGCTAAGTATCTGAGCTTGGATTTGATCCCCAGGTCATCCCAACACTGGAACTGGTGCTCTTACTCGCTGAGCCCCCTGGCTGCCCCTAAGCAATTGGGGTTAAGTAACTTGCTCAAGGTTACATGGCCAGGTGTTTCTGGGTGGGTGCTAAGTGTCTGAGCCCAGATTTGATGCCCAGGTCATCCTGACACTGGAGCCAGTGCTCTTACTCACTGTGCTACCTGGCGCTCCACTCAATTTTCAATTCTTTACCACTACAAGAAAAACTTCTATAAATATTTTTACACAAATAGGTACTTTTACTTTTTGAAACTCTCTTTGGGATGTAGACCTAACAGTGGTATTACTGGATCAAAAGGTATAAACAGTTTTACCTTTTGGACATAGCTCCACATTTTTCTCCAGAATGGTTGTATCAATTCACAATTCTACCAACAATGCATTGGTGGCCTAGTTTTCCCACATACCTTCCAAAATTTATTTTATATTTTCTGTCATATTAGCCAAATTAATAGGCGTGAGGTGGTACAGAGTAAATACAAGGTAGTTTTAAGGTGGTGGGGGAATTAACAGCTAGAGGTGGGGGAAGAATATGGAATCAGTAGAGGTTTCCTGCAGAGGATTATTCTTCAGCTATGTCTCATAGGAAGATAAGTATTCTATGAGGCAGACATAAGGAAAGAATATATTCCTGGCACATGGGAATGCTAGCACAAAAGCTTAGAAATGTGAAACCTAATGCCATATATGAGAAACCATATTTCATATTAAGACATATAAGGAATGTTCTCTCTTAATTGAGGAAAAATGAAATCAGTGCAAATGTTTACTCTGAATATGGAGTTTTTCATATTTTGTCTTTCTATCCTGATCACTAAAAAATATCTGTATCTTAAGTGCTTAACACTCACTGAATTGAAATTCATATACAAAGTTTTGTTAAGGCAGCTAAGTGGAGAAATGGATAGAGAAGATCTGGATTAAAGAAGATCTGGATTTAAATCCTAACTCAGATACTTGCTAGCTATGTGACTATAAAGAAGTCACTTAACCTCTCTGGTTTCCAGAATCTGCATTGGTAAATGAGGTGGATTGGACTCAATGACCTTATAAATTGAAATCAATATTGAATAGCACTAACAATAACACCCACTTGAGAGGGTTTCTGTGAAAATAAAAAAAAATATGTAAGGATGAAGATCCAAGAAAAAATTCTGATTATAAGTATATAAGAAAAGTACTTTGTAAATTGTAAGCTGCTTTATATGTAAAATATTATTATATAAAGCATAGTTTTCAAAGTCTATATAAAGCCCACCACTCTTAATAATCTAGATATGTAATCATCTAAAATTTCTGTTCAGAAACTCCATATTTTTAACATATTAAACCTGAATTTATAGGATATTAATATATGACTTAATGCTAAGATCTGACATCTAAGAAATGACATCTGTAGTCTCAGAAAGATGCTTATCTATTGGACATTCAATTTTCATTTTCACAAAAAAAATTCTTGCTCTTGGCAAAAGGTGCACCATTGCAAAGTTCTATTACTTGCAAAGTTAACATTTTGGTGAACTTCTTGATTTAATTCAGAATTTTTCTTTATAAAGGTAGTGTTGAACTGCGTTCATTTTGTTCTGGTAAAGAAAAAAAAAGTAACCTAAAGTAGTCTTGCTCAACAGAAAAGGTGACATTTCCATTTTGTACAGTTTGCTAAAAATGCCACATGAACTACAGCTGTAATCCATGGCAGGGAGCTATGCACAGATAGATTTTAAATGTAGCATTTTTATTGCTATTGAAAGGGGAAAAAAGTCTTTTTCTTTCATAAGAAGATTAAATATGAGATGTAATGGGTTTTTAGTAATACTAGTGAATTTTTGTCCACATTTGTGGGTTGTGAAGTTTGAAGTTACAGATCTGCATTCATTGTCTGCCTAAAATATCAATTCAAAACATCCCTGAAGGGCAGGTGTTAAAATGGCAGACAGCAACTTGATTCCATCTGTGGAAAGGTTAGCACCATATTGCAACAGTTAGAGTAACCTTAAACAAAATCCATAAATTCAATTCTGTTTCCAAACCTATTACATACGTTGGGGATGGTTTTGCAAAATATAGTCTATATAGGTATATCTATAGTACTCTGGGGAGTCATGACATTGCAAAACCAAAGTAGTTCATTTCTAGTCAATTGGTAAAAATTGCCTGAATGTTGGTAACTGCCAGTATAAAATATTTTTACGTACCAAAATATTTTAAAAGTATATTTTATAATCTTAGAATTATAGGAGACCCTAGAGCTCATATAGCCCCTCGCCCTTATTCTACAGAGGAAGGAACTCAGATCCAGAGACTGACAATTACTTAGTGAGGTAGTTACATAGCTGACTGTGAATAGAGTAAAGCATGGAACTCAGACCTCCTGACTCCCTTTCCCAGGCTTATATTTTTTCCCAAAATTCCATATTGTATTCAAAGAATGAAAACTTATTATTCCCATTGGAGGTAATTCTGTTTCTACATAGTATCTATACCAGTAATAGTGTGTGTGTGTGTGTGTGTGTGTGTGTGTATTAAACTTGGATGTACTTGTAGTTTAGGGGAATGGCTACAGTTCAATCAAAACCTCAATAATTTGATATTAATAATATTGATATATCTATAATACATTCTTAATAACAATTTATTAAGGGCTTGCTATATGGTAGCCACAATGCTAGGAAGTGGGGATCCAAAGAAAAAAATTAAATAGTTCCTACCCTCAAGGAAGTTAGGTACTCTAGCAGGAGACAACAAAACACACTCCACATATACACAAAATTAAGACATGGAAGAGAAAGAATATGTTATATTGGAAAAATAAGTCAGTCACCTTTGAGTGAAGAAGCCAAGTCCGATTCTCACTTCTGACACATACTGTGTGACATGGGACAATTCATTTAATGTTTCATTACTCAATGCACCTCTCTAAGACTATAGTATGCAGAGAAGAGACAGACTAAGACTTCCATACTGGGAACTGCTTATACCAGTGAAATCACAGGTCCACTCATTTTCCTCTACAGATTGTTTTGGGTAGAAATATTGGCTGCTATGTGTTTTAAGAATGTCCTTTCATAGAAAGTATGATAAAAGTTGAGTCTTGAGGAATAAAAGGGCTTCTAAGAGGCAGGGAAAAGGAGGGAATGCAGTTCTCTCTTTTTTTTTTTTTTGGTCCCAATATGGACCTGAACAAGTATATCTCCATAATATATGCAATGTGTTCACTGATCTACTGCCCAAAGACTTCCAGTGAGGGGAATACAAACATATATTAATTTTCTTTGTATTATGTCAAAATCTGGGTCATTGTGATTTCTTCTAATTGTTCTTTACTCTGTTTTTAGGAACTTTGCGTAATTAATTTGATCTTCCTTCACCTTTATATCCCTTCATATTCAGAAGGCTTTCATGTCATCAGTTCACCTCTTCTTCACACAAAAGATCACTTCTTCAATCAATACTCTTACAATGTGATGTGAAATCACTTCAATATCTGTTTAGTCTCTTCTAAATGCTCTCAAGTATATCCTTATCCTTTCTAAAGTATGATGCCTCAAACAGGACACATAAGAGTCAAGATGTATTGTGACCAGATCATAGGGCAATGGGCTTCTAATCTTCCTCATTTGGGGAAAATATATCTTTTTAATCTGATTACGAAGTCAGTCAAAATAGCTTTTATGGCTGTAGACTCATTTTAAGTTTACAATTCTTTTAAAATCCTAGGTTTTTTTTCCTCCCAGATAAAGGATTGTTGGTTCAATATTCCTTGTGAATGGCAGCTGTAATTGCATCATCTGTATCCTACATATCTCTATCTCATATGCAAGAATAGGGGGAAAGCCTTTTTCAAATGCTTTGCTAAAATCTGGATAAACTACATACAACATTTCAGCTTGTCTACCAGCTTAATATCCCTTTCAATAAAATATATGGAAGAGAGGATTTCATTCCCATTCCCATTGTTGACATAGTCACAGAAGAGTAGATAACAGAAATAAGGAGACTCTAATGTGTTAACAACATGGTAATACTTTGTAAACTCTTTAGGATACCCCCTACTCTCACAGAATTCAAGTGATCAATCTCATTTATGTTGTAGTTGTTATTCAGTCCTGTCTGATTCTTTCTGACCCTATTTGGGGTTTTCTTGGCAAAGATACTGGAGTTGTTTGTCACTTCCTTCTCTAGCTTGTTTTATAGATGAGGAAGCTGAGGAAATCAGGGTTAAGTGACTTGCTCAGTCATGCAGCTTGTGTCTAAGACCAGATTTGAACTCAGGAAGATAAGTTTTCCTGACTCCAGGCCCAGCACTCTATCCACTGCACCATATAGCTGTACAATCTACTTCATTGTATGAGCAAAAACTGGACATGCATTTGTAGAGTTTTAACTAGGTAAGCCCTAGAGGGAAGTTTTGGAGATTTTTGGAAAGGACCTGTCTATGGTAGAAGACTATAAGGGGTGAGAGGGAAATGATTTTACTCTCCTAACTCCTAGGTGATGGAATACCTAGTCAATCAAAAAAGGAGGAGGAAGAGGAGGAGGAAAAGGGGAAAAAAATCTACACTAAACATTTTTAGCAAATTCTGATCTTTAGTGTTTCTGATACTGTTCTTGGAAGATTGTGTTACATTTTTACATTTATCTTCTCTTATCAGTCTTATTTCTGTCATCTCTATTTGTTCTTTGAAAATTAAAGCTGCTTGAATTCCATCAGCATTCACATTGGTCTCTTTTGAAGTCTGTCTTCCCTGTACTCCTCATTAGAATTGTTTTTGTTCATGTGTTCAGAATTTCATTTTCAATTGCTTCTTACCTCTCTTGAGCTGATTTCCACTATAGAAATTTAGGGTATGGGATTATCATAATTCTTCCTCAGATCCCTTTGAAATTTGCTGTTCCAAAATCTACATTGACCTTTTTTAATGGATACAGTGCAGGAAAGAATCATGAAAATTTGGAGTGTAATATTACAAGAGAAAATTACTATCCTTATCACTCTAAGCAAATCACATAACTTCTCTGAGATTCTGTTTCCTGATCTATAAAAAGAGCACATAAAGACCATCAATGTACTATCCAACTTCAAATCTATGAATGTATGCCTAGTTTTCTTTTTTAATTACAATTTCAGATTGCCCATACAGTTCTATATAATTTCAGTGCACTTATTCATTTCTAGCTTTTTCAATACTATTGCAAGCAATGATTCAAGTGAGCATGTATTATTCAACACTGAATATGTTGAGCACAGTGCTGGACACTATAATACGATCTGAGAGAGACGGGGTGGGGGAGATTATGTGGTTTCTGAACTCAAGGAATTTATATTCTCTTAAGTGAAACAACATCAATCAATCAATCAATAAATAAATATTTATTAAGTGACTACTAGGTTCCAGGTATTATGCTAAGTGCTAGAGCTACAAAAAGAGGTTAAAACAGTCCCTTCTCTAAGGAAACTTATCTAATGTGGAAGAAAATATGTAAACAAATTATACAAAGCAAGTGATATACAGCACAAATAGGAAATGAAAGAGGGAAACATATAGTGTATATAAAAGGTAATTTGTTATAACAATGACAATAATAACAATCACAATAAAGAAAAATACTTAATGTTTATATGGCCCCTTAAGGTTTCCAAAGTGCTTTATAAATATTATCTCTTTTTATCTTCACAATAATCCTGTGAAGTATATATTATTATTTTCATTTTAAGGAAGAGAAAATTGAAGCAGAAAAAGCTTAAGTGAGCTGTCCAGGGTCATACAACAAGTAAGTATCTGATATTAGATTTGGACTCAACACTTGATTGACTACAGGTCCAGTACTCTATCCACTGTTCTACCTAGGCTTAATTGAGAGAAATAACAACAACAAGAAAGTGTACATGAGAGGTGTAGCTATTTTTCCTTTTAGAAATTTGACTGTGCAAAGCGGGAAAGACATAGGATGATGGCCTGAATTGTTGGCAGACTTTTTTTGCTGGTTTGTTTGTTTTATGGTGGAAGAGACATGCACAGGCTTGTTAGCTGCAGGGAAGGAGACATTAAATAAATATTCAAGTTTAGAGAGAGTAAGAGAATGAATATGGGGTAATCTCCTTGAATAAGTGAAAGATTTCCTGTAAATTCCAGTGCTTTTTTCTCTTTCTTTTCTGTGATTTGTGCCATATAATTTCTTACTTTTTGACTTCCTTGCTTCATATTCCAACTTCCTTTTCTACTTTCAATCAAGCAAGACCTAATTTCTAAATCCATTCATTAGCCCTATTTTTGCCATCTAATATTTCAAAGAAAGATTTATGTTGTATGGTATTCTAGGGTGTGAGGAAAGAGACAGAAGAAGCACTATTATGACCAAAAGAAGGTGAATAAATAAATATGTTTATGCATTAAAAAATCCAAAAGTAAGCTTCCTTTGGAAACCACATGCAATTTCAGGAAAGCAAACCAACCTTTGACTTCTTCAAAAAGAATAATTGCTGCATTAGAATAATTTATTTCATGAATTAATCTAATAGTTTACATTAGTATAACATTTACATTTTGCAGTTAAAGTAACAGAGATAAATGTAAGGAGTCAAAAATTTTTCCCAAGCCACTTAGCATGTGTTGAATTTTATTTTTGCCTTATGGTTCTTAATCACAATAATTTTGTTATGCAAGAAAATACCTGTTCCCTCTTAGTATATCTTTGATCTATCCCAGTAAAAACAACAACACTTGGTTTCAGGTTCACTTGATCTCCCTTAAAATTAATGTGCAATAAAAATATCTTTAAATAGTGATAGGCAGCATGGATACAACTGTGCAAACATTATGCAGATCCTAAGAGTCAATACTCAGTCAAACATCATTTATTAAGGGCTTACTATGTGATAAACACCCTGCTACATCCTGCAAAAATATATACATGTAGAAAGATAAACTCTGCCTTCAAGAACTTTATATTATAATGGAGGAAGACAACCCCTAGAAGGGATAAAAAGGAGCTGAAAGGGGAAGAAGGCAAGAATGTACCCAGAATGATGAGAAAGTTCTGCAGAGATGAGTAAGTAGTCCAGCCTGGAGAAGAATGCAGACTATTTTGTCTTCAGTCTCCTCCTTAAACTTGAGGTTCTAGAAGGAACCAAGCAATCACAAGGTGAGACCTCAGGGTTAGAGAGTTCTTCAAATGTAAAGAGCAGTCCAGAAGTGGAGTGAGCCTTACGGTGATACTGTTTCTATGGCATGGTTGAGAATGCCCTATGTAGATATATACTGTCACCCTATGTTGATCTTATTGATATTCTCATGTACTTCCTTCACAAAGGGGTTGGGAACTTTCTTCTAGTTCTTCTGACATAGCATGAATAATGGTGTAGCTCATAGGATGCATACATCTTTCTCACTACATCCACCTATTAACTTCATCCATCTCATCTATTAACCATTTCTTGCCACTCCTCTCTCTGATCATATCTTTGATGCAACATCTCTTACATAATTGTTTTATAATTTGTGGCAGTCACTTCCCTTCTACTTCTATCTCCTACATTGCACTTTGAATAATTTGCCATCTTAATTCTTGAGAGATTGTGGTATTTATTGTGTATATGAGTGTGTGTATAGTCACCATGATAAATCTTGAGAATATACTAATGTGTGTGTGTGTGTGCAGCATCACCAGAAGAATATTGTTAATAATTGAGGCCTTTGGGGTCATTAAAAGTTCTTCACAATTCCCCTGAGGCAGACCAATGTTCTATTTTCCTTCTTGTTCACTTTCAATTCAGCAGTGATAATCTGAGAAATATATTTTGATGACCCAATTCTATGCTTTGCCCTGCAACTCTATACCATTGTCTGGAAAATGTATTATTTTTGTCCAATTAGTTTGGTTTGGTTTGCTTTTCTCAGTGTGAATAGTAAGATTTGTTTTTCTCTTGAGTATTAGAAGCTCCTTTAGGAGAACCTGGACTATTCCAGGGCTTAAGCACATCAACATGAAAAAGGCTAGATCATAAGGAGGATATTTGCATCTATCTGTAGTGAACTAGTTCTTTTATGCCTCTTTGTGTATTTGAGTAGATTGTAGTGAAACAATATCTCTCTGTTACATTTGTCAAGAAATCATGTATGGTTTTGACACACATCTGAGAAATAACTTCTTGGAAGAGTGACTTGAAGGAAGAATTTTGCATGTTTTTTGATAGTTAACAAACAAAAAAATCATAGTAGGATATTGTAATCTCTATAGTTTTCAGTCAATTCTGTGACTATAAAGGTGTGGCCAGATGCTAAATATAATTTGTAAAAATATATCTGCTCTTTTCTCATACTTGAATGAAGGGTGAGTTGGTGAATGTATAGATTATTCTGACAACAATTTGCATATATGGTAAATATGGGTCAATATTTATTAATATTATTTTAGTCTCAATTCTGGTAATGAGGAAAAGTTTTCCTAAGCTTTTGATGTCTTTCCTTGTTCAGATTAATTTAAAAACTGACACCACCCCTATTTGCAGATGACAAGGTGATTCCATCCTAACATAAATACCTTAAAAAAAAAGGACAAATGGCTTTTAAAATGATAATAACAAATCTAATTTATGGAAGCATCTGTATATAGTAGTCAGCTCAACCAAACCACTACTTTACAGATGAGAAAATATGAATAGGGGTGGCTAGGTGGCACAGTGAATAGAGCACCAGCCCTGGAGTCAGGAGGACCTGAGTTCAAATCCGAGCTCAGACACTTAACACACTTACTAGCTATGTAACTTTGGGCAAGTCACTTAACCCCAATTGCCCTCCAAAAAAAAAGAAAATGTAAATAAGGAGAAGTTATAATTTTCATAAAGTACTAAGTAAATACTTTATCATCATCATCATCATCATCATCATCATCATCATCATCATTATTTAGTTATTCTGCTTGCCCAGATATTAGACAGAGAGTGACAGGATCCAGAATCAAACTCTAGCCCTATGACTAAAATTAAAGCACTACCAGGCCCATTGCACTAACCACAAATCATACTGAGTACTGAGGCAGCCACAAGACATGAGTTATAGCTATTTTCAATCCTCTGATTTGAAATTAGTGGTTCAGAGTTTTAACAGAAAAATCACTTAGATTTTCAAGGCATTGAATTTTAAATCATTTAACTCTGAGGAATGTCTTTATTCTTTGTTTAGGCCCAAATGCTCTTTCTCTGTTTCCTGGTTTACTTTATAGACAAATGCTATGGCCTATAAAAAAAAAATCTGGTGACAAATAATGCAGTTCCATTGGAAAACCCAAGTTCAATGGATTATGATGATAATAATTGTTATCTTTGTTTATTTTCCCTGCTTACAGTTGCTATAGGACTACTCTTGCAGAAAACAGTGAATTCTAATTGCCTTTCCTTGAAAACATTGTAAAAGTATGTACAAAAAGACAAAGATTTGTTTTTCCTTTCCAGAAATACGTTTGCTATCAAAATTTGCATTCATATACATATTATATTTACATATGTAATCATTTATATCTAATGTTTTAATTATCTTATAATCTAGTCTTTTAAAACATCATTATAACATTATGCAGTGTCAATGTGACACTAACATCTGGCGACAAAATATTTCTCAGAGGAATCATATAGGTGAATTTTAAAAGGACATATTTAGAGCTTGAGGCATTACCAGAATATATTGCCTGTGAATAAATTAAATATGTACCTCAAATATGTTCCCCTGCTTCTTCCACGAGATTGTTGGCAATTTCACTAAACTGAAAGTCACAAGTCAGAGCATGCCAAAAACATTTTAAATCCCAAATTTATGTTTCCACAAATGAGAGTTTTGATATTTATTCCTACTTCTTGGCTGAATAGTGATCAACTAGAAACACATTTATTTTTAGTATTTGCATTAACATTAGCAATTGTGTTTGTGTTACAGCCACCCCAGGAACAATATATAGGGATTTTATCGAGTTCCCATAAGCTTAATGAGTGTATAGGAGGTAAGTCTTTCTATCTGATTTTGACCATGTTGTCCTCTGAAAAAAAGTAGATTGCTCTTGGACTACTGGAGAAAGAGATTTACTGAGGATGGATTGGTTAGCTTTTATAGTCATGATATAGATTGTTTGGGGGTGAGTCGACTCTTTATACTCCTCCATAAAAAGGCAACCTATATGGTGTAGTGAATAGAGCATCAGCCCTGGAGCCAGGAGGACCTGAGCTCAAATTGGGCCTCAGACACTTGACACACTCACTAGCTGTGTGACCTTGGGCAAGTCACTTACCCCAATTGCCTTGTCTTCCCCCTCCAAAAAAATGCAACCTATAAACAAAGGTTCTTAAGCTAGAACCCCTGATTTTCTTTAATAATTATATTTTTATGAAATTGATATTTAATGCTTATAAACTGATGAAGTATGAAATAAGAATCAGGAAAACAATTTATACAATAGCACTGTAAAGCCAAATAACTTGGAAAACTGTAAGAACTATGATTAATATAATGACCATTCATGATTCCAGAGGACCATTGATTAAACATGACTGAGAGGGAAAGGATTTAAGGGGGAGAAGATTATGTGTGTGTCTACATGTGTGAATACACATATACATACGCATGTATGTGTATTTGCATACAACTATTAAGGGGCTGGATTATACATATTTATTACAAAGACATTATTTTTTTCCTCCTTTCCTTTCCTTGCCACTGATGGTACTGTGGATAGAATATTGGGCAAGGAATCAGGAAGACCTGAATTCAAATTTGGCCTCAGATATTTACTCGATATATATAGGCAAGTAACTTGGTCTCTGATTTCCTCAGTTTCCTCAGCTGTGTAATAGGGTTAATAATAGAAACTAACTCACAATGTCGTTGTGAGGATCAAATGAGATAATATTTGTAAAATCTCTTATTACAATGTTTGACACATAGTAGACACTATATAAATGCTTATTCTCTTTTTCTTTCCCAATTAGGATGGGGTGGGAGTAAGAGAAAATAGATTTCTGCTAAGTAGAGAAAGATAGGTTTTGTGGGATACTAGAGATATGGTATGATGCTGTGTGTACATTTGGATAAAGTCATTCCATTATTAGTTTTATTTGTTTCATTTTGTTACAAGAGACCTCTCAGAGGAGAGGTTATCTATAAATGTTTGAAATGTAAAAAGAGAAGACAGAAACAAACTTTTAAAATGCTTTTGTGTATGTTAAATATCCTATTTAAAGCAAGAGCATACATTCTTGTACTCAACATAATATGGTGGGAGGAAAAAAAAAAGCTTTTGGGTCGGAAGACAAAGGCTGAAATCCCAACTCTGACTTTTTCTAATTGTGTAACATTATACATGTCACTAACTTATCCTCCTGGGACCTCAGTTTCCTCACCCATAAAATTAGGGGGATGGAATAGATGGCATCTTTAGTCCCTTTCTATTTTAGAGTAAGAACCTGTGATCATTTAAGAGAGCATGACTGGGAAAAGATTTAAATCTTTCCAATTCGACAGCTATTTTGAATGGATTTGGGTTATAAATGTCTATGCAAAACAGGACGATGCCATGTAAATTTTAGTAATCATCCCCATTGCCCCAGTTTCTTGATTCTTAACTTGTTCACTCATCCATGGCCCCTCATTTTATCAAAAAGGTAATGTTGTCATGAGACCATTAAACTCTTCTCATTCAAATTCTTTCTATATTTTGTGAATCTAAGAATTTACAAGAATAAAAAGTAACATGAAGTCTTACAAAGTTATTGTGCTCAATTTTTATCTTGAAGTGCAATTGATTCAGGCATAAAAAGAAGCTTAGATATTACTGTAGACTCGTAAAAGATGTGGAAGTTTTCTAATTACAAAAGTCAAGTTTCAGCAAATTATAGATGCCAAGTCTATAGGTCTTTCAAAGAGAATCTGATCGAAGAACTTCTAAATTTATGCTGCAATGTGATTAGAAGCTGCAATATGCTAGTGAAATTGGACAAAGAAAGATCCAAAGCATGTCAACCCTTCAAAATAACTCTCTGAAACTGATAAATAACTCATTATGTTTTACTTTGGTAAATCTGACATGCAGAGTGGAAAAATATATTTTCAAAAAATGACTTTCAGATTAGAGGTCTTTCTCACACTCCTAGAAAATCTAGAGTTATAAGTTTATGTTTTCATACATACAGATCTAAAGAAAAATAACTCACAAGACTATTTTTAATGTAATTATAAAAATAGAGTCAAGACGACCTAGGTTATAACCTTGCATCTAATACATCTTTGATATTTGAATTTGGGCAAGTCACTTAATTAGGATTTCCCTTGAACCTAAGGGATCCAGGAGTCCTGGGCAAATAATCACACACACACACATACACACACACACGTGCATATATATTCATACAAACACACACATAAATCTATACCTTTATCTCGCAGGAATGTCCTGAGCACACATGCATGTGTGTGCACATTAATGTTATATACAATACATGTGCTCTGTATGTATTATTAGGTATTTGCCAGGGGCCCCCACAACCTCTAGGGTTCTAATTAAGTGACTTACCTAATATCAGTTCTTTCTAATTACATTTCTAACTACTATTCTGTCTACTGCATGATCTAGTTGCCCCGTGCATTTGTATATCTATATCTACATACATACATGTACATATATATATGTTTATAAATGTGTGTATGTGTATAGATTGAACTATTGCAAAAAGATATAGATACACACACACACACACACTCCCTGATACTCTCTCTGAGTGGAATGACCTCAGACAAAACACTGTTCCTTTCTGAACCTTAGTTTCCTCATCTGTAAAATGGGAATGAGTAGAGAACCTAGTTCATAGGGTAGTTGTGAGAATTAAGTGAAACAATAATTTAAGCACTTTGCAAATGTTAAAGTGCTACATAAATGTTAACTAATAGCATTAGACACAGTAGTAGCAATAGAATAGCACTTTAACATTAAATGACATCCCCATGGTCACACCACTAGTAACTATTTGGGACTAGAACTTAAGTTTTCCTGATTTTGAATCCAACCTATCTACTCTGCCACCTAGCTCCATACTTATAATCACCTTACATCATTTCAATAACTTTTGGATCAGTCACAATTTTGACTCTTTAAAGACTGTAGCATTCCACAGATATCCACTTGATAGCCCTATGTGAAAAGATAATGATATTTCAAAACGGTGTCCCATGTTAGAGAATATTTTGGAATCATTTAAAATACTGTATAATTTCCTGAAGGCTATCTAGCCACTTCTTTTTCTCCTATTCAATCCTGAGTCTAGTTTATTGTCTCTTTGAAGTATCTATTCAATTCCAAATGTATTGATAGACTAGCTACTCACATAACTGAATAAAATACCCAGGACAATGGGAATGCTTTATCCTTTTAATTCTGTCCTTTGTGAATTGTTAGGTTGATCTTTTTTGAATATTCATGTATCTCAATAAAGGGTTTGGTATTATCTGGGGACTTGATGCAATCATCATTTATTCATTCATTCATTCATCCATCTATCCATCCAATCATTCAACACATTTATTAAGCATCTACTCAGGGAGCATTCTAGGTGCTGGGCTCACAAAGATAAAAAACGAAATTGTCCCCATCCACAAGGGACTTGTGTTGTATTAGATAGGACAGGCAGAACAACATGTATATACAAAATCAAATATAAATTACAAGCAAAGTAATTTCTAGGAAGAGAACATCAGCTACTGCAATATCAGAACAGACTTCTGGTAGGGCATAATAGGAATTTTGCATTGAGGAATGATAGGCATCTGCAAGGTAAAGAGAAGGAAGTGTTTCATTTCAGGAACTGGAGATATATTTTAAAAACGCACAGAGAAAAAAGATATATCACATACAGAGAATCACAAATAGTCCAAGTTCCACTGGAACATAGAGTAAATTTAGGGAATATGTAATGAACCTGAAAGATAATCTGAAATAAGATTGGGAAGGTCCTTGAAAGCCAAACAGAGGAGTTTGTATTTGATCCTAGAGACAAGAAGGCACTACTGATGCCTCTTGAGTGAGTGGCTGTTACCTGTGCTTTAAGAATATCAGTTTGGTAGCTCCTCTCTCTTCTTCTCTCATATGAGCACCTTAGTAAAAGGCTTTATATAATAATAATTTTAATAACTCTTTAGTCATTACAGTTACCAATCTACAAATGGCAACTTAAAGAAAATTTTAACTAAACTAGTAGGTTCCTGTAATGGGAATGGGAATTTGAAGATCTTCCTTGCCCCCTTAACAGACCCAGTGGGCAGTTTGAAGACTTCCCTTGCTCTGAAAGTAAACTCTGTCCCCTAATAGGCTGACTGTACACATGGAGCCTGTGATAGAAGGAATTGGCTAAAGGGAAGCAGAGCCCACAGGAAGTTGGTAAGAGCTAACCAGACAGTGGGAGACAGAGGAGCTCAGGCAAGGAGATAGAGAGGTTTGTGAGTAAATATTGATCTTGTATTGGTTTGTGGGAAGGTTGAAGGATGCTGTGGCTCTCAGAATTATTGTGGCTTCTGAATATCTTTGGTACTATAATGGATTCGGCTTACTGATTTCGGGATTGGGTTTTCTGGTATCTAAATAAATGCTTCAGTTCTATCCTTTATCTGGAAAGTTTGATATATTTTGAGATTGAACATCATGCAATACTTATAGTCACAGTTTTTATTGTGATCATGGGCACTGTAAATATTGCATTGGAGTTACAATATCCAGGGGAAATTTAGGTTGTGTAGCACAATGGAGATAATGCTGGGCCTGGAGTCAGAAAGACTCATCTTCCTCAGTTCAAATCCAGTTTCAGACACTTACTACTTGTGTGACCCTGGGCAAATCACTTAACCCTATTTGCTTCATTTTCCTCATCTGTAAAATGAGCTGGAAAAGGAAATGGCAAACCACTATAGTATCTTTGCCAAGCAAATGCCAAATGAACTCATGAAGAGTCAGGCATTACTGAAAACCACTGAAAATCTAGCTCCCTGACCCACTATCCCAATGATCTTTTGTTATAATTCCAGATCTTTAGGTAGAAATTTGCCAACACACTTTAGACAATCTTATTTGATTGAGTGGGAATAGAAAGATTTAAAGTCATTAACCTCATCCCATACCAACCAACTTTTTGGTCTAGTTCTAGTAACAAGCCTCTTTCATTTTTCCTTATAACAAAGACTCCACATTGTACTCTACTTCCAATGATTTTTCTTGCCTTTTCACTCTTGAGTAACTGGCTTCATTTCCCTACTTCCCTCAGACCTGAGAACTTGCTCTGTTCCCCATCCAAAAGTTTCTAAGGGATTCTATACTTGACCTTCAGCTTCAAAGTTTCCACCTGGCATACTCCTCTAATATGATACTTCTGGCTTCCTTTCAGTTCGTACTTCTGCCTACAAGCCTATAGCCATATTCTTTTTTTATCAACCTCACTACCCCACCTCCTACAAATGCTTTGCTGTCTTCTAGCTAGGGCATATTCTCATTGATACCTTCTAGGATTTCTTGATTTCCTACTGATTGAATTGAGGATGACAGTTTTAGATTTGCTAGGAACTTTAAAGGTCATGTAAACTGATCCCTCATTTGACAGATAAGGAAAGAAGAGTTGTGTGACTTTCCCAAAGTCA
This sequence comes from Petaurus breviceps papuanus, assembly GCF_028583685.1. Lineage (NCBI taxonomy): Eukaryota > Metazoa > Chordata > Mammalia > Diprotodontia > Petauridae > Petaurus > Petaurus breviceps. The sequence continues at coordinate 9,694,286 of NW_027187372.1, forward strand.
TATAGGGAATAAGAATCAGAAGTAGATTTTGATCCCATGAACTTCTTCCTTTTCAAAAATTTACTACTGAGAGTTCATTTGGTTGCCCAACATGCCCCTTTGGGGTTGTCTTATCTCTCATCTGATCAGTTTCACTGGCTATCAAGCCTCAATTATGCCAACATGAAAAAATTAAAATCCGGTAATAAATTATCAAATTAAACAAAATTTATTTTAAAGTTTGACTGCCGCCATGGTCAGTAGATTGCTATTTTGTCTGCCATCTCTGTAAAACTAAATCATCAATGTTCTGCCCTTTTAATCGACAAATTACAAATTGCTTATGATTTGTAACTGGAATAGACAAAGATGGCTATATTCCAAAAGTTACCCATGAAAACTCGGTTATAAAAGACACACTCCAGGCGAGAGAGCAAAGGCAAACTTTAAAAGATGTTAACTGCAGTTGAAAGGACTGAACCAGAGCCAAATGTTAAGCAAAACATTGATTTGTATTTAGAAGACTATCTGGCCCCTACAATACAGAAATACACCTTGAAATGATTGACTACGTATTCTTTATACATAAAACCCTCAGCAGCTTTGTCTTCCTTTATGGACCTCAACACAGGCAGTGAAAATCGCCCTCTGCCCATTTATCTCTATTGCAAATATTCAATATTAGTAATAATGGGCATCATGCTCGTCATCACCACCATCATTATCATCATCTTCATCATCTATGACCAAATATAGTAATAGGCTTACTGGTATCCTGAAATTAAATAAAATGAATACACATTTAAAACCGATTATACTCATACAATATCACTTTTATTATACATTTTTGAAATTATAAAACAAAACTGCACGATCTTTTTTTTTTTTTAAAGCAATTGGGGTTAAGTAACTTGCTCAAGGTTACATGGCCAGTTATTTCTGGGTGTGGTGCTGAGTGTCTGAGCCCGGGATTCGATCTCCAGGTCATCCCAACACTGGAGCCGGTGCTCTTACTCGCTGAACCACCTGGCCTCCACTAAGCAATTAGGGTTAAGTAACTTGCTCAAGGTTACACAGCCAGATGTTTCTGGGTGGGTGCTAAGTGTCTGAGCCCAGATTTGATCCTCAGGTCATCCTGACACTGGAGCCGGTCTTACTCGCTGTGCTACCTGGCTGCCCCAAAACTGCACAATCTTAATAAACCATAGGGTCTATCAACCTAAAGCAGTCATAGAATAATGAACAGCTCCACATTAAAAAAAAAGATTAATAATCACAAATTAACAATAACAAAAAAATAAGATTGGGGTGGCTAGGTGGCACAGTGAATAGAGCACAGGCCCTGGAGTCAGGAGGATTTGAGTTCAAATCTGGCCTCAGACACTTAACACAAAAACTAGTCTTGTGACCTTGAACAAGTCACTTAACCCCAATTGCCCTCCAAAAAAAAGCAAAACAAAAAAAGATTAATAATCAATTAGTTAACATTTATTAAATGTCTCCCTTGTGCCAGGCATTGTGCTAATCACTGGCAGATATTATTAAGTACATGATAAACAGATAAGAAACCTAAAAAAATAAATGTCTTGGGAATTATCAGATATCACTTCATTAAATAATTATAAAGGCTGACATCCAGCACAAATATGGAATGCACTAGGATACAACATTCTAAGCCAAAAAAGTGTTGGAAGAGCTTCTAGAATTACAGGAGCAAGAGTCCATGACAGGATTTGCTGACAGCCAAGCCAGATTGAAAGTGCAATTTTATGTGCTTTGTGGAATCCAGTCTAGGAATAGATCAACCTAGTACCATCCATGCAGTGTTCTGTAATGTGTGTGCGGTATGGGGACCCCACAAATCCCCTACCCAGGAAAATGAAAAGTCAGAGGCATCTTGAGGAAAGAACAGGAGGTTTATCCAGTTCTTGAGAAGAGAGCATCCATTTCACCGGTATGCACCAGCAGAACGAGGAGTGTTAAAAAAGACAGAACAAGAATTTATACTTTAATGCACTCAAGCACTATCCCTCCCCACCCCCAGTCCCTTCTCCCATTGGCTGGGAGGCGGGCTTACAATCTGAGGGAGAAATCTTGCCCAATGGTGAATAACAAAGAAGCCTGCCCCTGTTCTCTATTGGCTGGGAGGCAGGACAGGGAACTGGGGTATTGTTCATGTCCTTATTTGGCAAACACTAAAGCAGGGGAGGCAAAAAGTGGCAGGAGCAGGGGTGCTTTGATAGGTATGGAGTTCTAATTAACTAGAGATATTAAGCAAAGTCTGGATGACTGCTTTTCAGGAATGATGTAGGTTGGATTATTGTTCAGGTATGGTTTCAATTAAATGGCTAAGGATCTGAAGATCCCATCAGCTCTAAATTTTGTTATGCTGGGTGTTGTCCACTTGCGTGTTAGTAGATTTTTTTTTTATGATTTCATGGTATTCCGTAAAGAAGAAGATGGAGGAAGAGGAGGAAGAAGAGAGGGAGAAGAAGGATGAGTGAGGAAAGCAGAGAAAAGGGGAGGAAAGATGGAGAGATAGAAAGTGGGATTGAGAGAAGGGATTAATTTTCTGTTTGTTTGAGACATATCAACAGTGAGATGTTCCTGCTGCTGGTTCCTCTTCCCAATATTGAAAGAATACTTAGGGTCAAGGAAGAATATATTTCTTTGTAATAATAACTTTTATTTTAATTTTATTTTCTATTTATTTTAGGGTTTTGTTGTTGCAGCAGTTGCTGCACACCATCAGGTGGTGGCAGTAGCTTTCAGGTGTTTTTCCTTTTTGCTCAACTTGGACCATTCTTACACTGTTGGAAACAAAGAAAAGTAGAATGCTTATATATTTGGGATCTGGTGAGTTTTTATATAAATCTAAATATCAAAATAAACAACTTGGATTTTCTATGATTTGTATAATCTGTCACAGTAAAATGCTATATATCAGGTTACCATACATCACAACAATATTTGACCTGCTTAATCTTGATTGAAATACAACTTGTTAAATTTAAAATCAGCTGACTCTGTTTATTGTGGGGGTTTGTTGGGGTTTTATTTTGGGGGGGGACTGCTTTCAAAACAGAGGTCTCACTAGAATATACTATTTACAATCAAACTCATTTCCATTGGAAACCTGACCCACATTTCAGGCATAATTGTCAATCTCACTCCATCTTCCTTTGAAGGGTATTTTGCTTTGTTCCTCAATAACAGTGATTTAGTTTTAAAAGCAAGGGATGGGCTCAAGAAATTGCCCTGCCATTCATAGTCTATATTTAGAATTCCTAATAAACTACAATTGTATAAACCTTGAAAAGGTTGCTACATTATTTTTGCCTACATTCTACCTTCTCAAGCTTTCTTCAATATTGATTAAATATTGGTAATGAAAAAGGAAAAAAAATTGACCTGTCTTTAAGATTTGTACATTAGGAGAAAAAAAGATTGGAAGAAATATTGAAGGGAAGGAAGAGAGGACAATGAAATATTTAAAAGATAAATAGTAGCTATCAATATCAACATCTAGATTGTCAAGTGATATAAAAATATGGTTTTATTTTTTAAAATGAATTCTTACAGACACTTGTGACTTAGAATTTTCTCTTTAAAATGTAAAAAACATGTATATTTCATTTAGTCATTCATTTTAATTTTCATGGGATATATGTTTTGCTTACAATGTCATATTTCTAAGTAATGAGGCTAAGCCAAATGTATATTAGTAAGTGCTTAACAACTGGTAAAAGCATGGCACACTTTAAAGTTTAATCTAAATTAACTTTGTCTCCATCTATTCTTAAGTCTAGGCAATGGAAGAGGTGGAGGAAGAAAAGAGGAGGAGGACGAGGAGGAGGAGGAGGAGAAATCCAGTCCTGTTTTGTAACATTTACAAATTTCCAAGGTGTAAATTGTTACACTGAAAATTTAGCAATCAGCTCTTGAAAAATTTATATGAGATGACTCAACATAACCCTCTAAAGGTTCTGGTTATGGAATGGAGTGTTCTGAGTAATAAACAGCTATATTTACCCCCTTGGAAGATTTTTTAAAAATAATACAATAATCACTGTAATTCCATCATTCTTTGATTGGGGAAATTTCAGAATCTTTTCATACCAATTGCTGTTCATGCTACTTTATTGCTCAGAATGTCACTGAGACTGTTGTTTCCCACCCCTGACCTGTCTTATTTCTGGTTCCCCTAGACCTTATAATCTGGTAATTAGCAATGGATGTTAATGACTTATTATGCATTGATTCAACAATGTTTTGATTGAATTCCCATTTAGCGTTTAGAGTCCAAATCAAATTTACCTGTTCCACAAAACCCTCCCTAGTCACCTTAGTCATTATGCTCTTTCCTCTTAGATCACTCCAAAATACTACATTACATACTTCTCTGGTGAAAAATATTATTTATTATTGTATATTAAAATGATTTAAAGTTAATTAACTGAAGTCAGAATATCAAAGAGAATTCAAGGATTAAAATGATTATTAGAATAAACCTCTCCATTAATGACAATGGAATCACAGCATTTGGACTCAAACTTCACAGTCTTTGGTATGTAAGAAAGAGTAAAGAGAAAGTAAAATAGAACTTAAAAAAAAAACAACTAACAAACATAAATGGAAAGATCAGCTAGATTTGATCAAGTAGAGATAGAAATGATCTGCATTGAAGGTGCATTCTTAAAATGTTGGAAGGAAAATATCCCAAATGCTGAGAGAAAAATAGGGATCTTATTTAATCTGCCATGAAATTTTTTTTCATTGATTATGGGACTCCTAATGAGAAAATATTTCCACCAGTGCAGATCAGCAGTTGCTGTTAGTCTTTGAGAGTTGCCTTATGACAGAAGAACACTGAGGTTGTGTGATAATAATGGAATATAAAGATTCCCCTGTATTGGCTTGGTTTTCAAATTGATTGTGTTAAAACCCAGAGCTTGTTAATCCCACCTGTGGGATGGACTTGGTTGATGTGAAAAGAAAGTCCTGAACTGGGAGGAGCTGGGTAGATTTGGAGAGACAAGAGAGAGGCAGAAGAACTTTTTGGAAGCAGCACCTCATGGAGGCAGAGAGAGACTGAGAGAATTGCTGGGGGCCACTTTGAATCGCCCTGGACTTTTGAGACCTGCCCCCCGGAGCTGCCAAAGACTGAGGAGACATGGCTGTTTTGCTGGTACTTTGTCTGTCTGTTTTGATGTTGTTTTGCCAGATTTGTCCACTGGTGAAAGACAGTCTTGTTGAAGAAGTCCTGGAACCTGGCTGTTGGCTAAGAAGCCCTGAGACTGTCCTGCAGACAGAGAGTGAATACTGTCCACTGGTGAAGGACAGTGCTGTTGTTGCAGGGGTCTGGGAACCTTTCTGTTGGTTCAGAGCTACTGAGACTGTCCTGCAGACAGAGTGACTACTGTCCACTGGTGAAGGACAGTGCTGTTGTTGCAGGGGTCTGGGAACCTTTCTGTTGGTTCAGAAGCCCTGAAGAAGGATTTTCTTGTTGTATGTTTACAGAAATCCTGGGAGAGGGTTTTGCTAATGTTTTCAGGGGTTCTAGGACTGTTCTACAAACAGAGGATGAATTAATGAAGGGACTGGCAATGTATCTTGTGGCCTTGCTAAGCTTTGTCTCCCCAGGAACTAAGATTGCTGAGAACTTGCCTCTTGTGTCAAGATGAAGAAAAGACCTCCATTTGGGTATTAAGTGCTGTGCTTAAACTTGATGTAACTCTGGGGTAGATTCAATTGTGATCCAGGGGTGGGGAACTTTTGACCTTTTTGTGTTCTATGCTTGAACAAATGAATGTACTTTACTTAGATTGGAAACTAATCTCCATTTGAGAAGAGGGACTTTGTGGTGGACTAAATGAAGGTAAAGCCTAGGGGTGGAGTAGTATTTAGAACAGGGACTTTTTAATTGATTGAATGAATGGAAGGTCCTGGGGTGGGGTAGTACTTGGAGGTTATTTAATCACACTTAGTAAATGCTGTATTTTGAATGATGTCATGTTTTGACCTTCTCTGTTCTTACTTTGTCACTGAATAAAATGGAGAACACCTGTGCTGGTATTTTGAACCTTGGGAAGTTGCCTTTCCTTGGCATTACATTACATGTTGGCTTTCTAAACACTATGGAGAGAGTAATAAATGTCTGATACACAGAGATCTTAATAAAGTATCACTCAGTCATATAGTCACATGTCAGTATGTGATGCATGAATATATTCTCTAGCAAACCCTATTGATTCATTTGTGCTCCTCAGAATGAGAAATTAGAAATTGCAGTTAGAAAACTCAAGAAGCAGAGCCATGTGTTTATACATATAGAAAAAAAAATGTATAGAGTTATCGAAACTAAATATTATGGAAAGCCTAGAAGCAAAACTCAGAATTTCCTTAAAAAAATGAATTGCTAAAATAAATAAAATGTTCAGTGATTACAAGTTCACCCTGTGAACTTACCATTTTGTAATGATAAGAAGGAAAAAAAAGAAGAGTTAAAATAATATGATTCCTTAGAAAAAACTGCTGCCTGAAAGATTTTCACCCAAGAAGTAATTTTCCATGTATATGTTAACACACTTTAAGATAATCCAAATTATATAACTTTGATCAAAGGTCTTCTAATTATCAGTATCAAGGAATGAAAGAAGCAGGAAGATGCATGACCACAAAAGGTATTGGCAATTTATGGAATCTATATCGAATCTATATCACATACATACACACATGTATTTATGTATGTATGTATGAATGAATGATACATGTATAATAAAGGTCAGATTGAAAAGGAATTTTCTAATGATATTAAGGTTGGAGACTCTTCCACTTGCCCATGACTGTGTACTTACTACATCCAGTACTAAAACACTTCAGGACTTCCTAAATGAAATGAGTGATGAGAGAGATTATTTTCTATTATATTGATAACCCATTTTAAATTGAGATCCAGGTTTTTTATTTCCTCATTCAGGCACCAGCCCCTACAGGAGTCAGTCAGCAAGTCTCTGAAGAGCATGGCTGATAGAGGAGCTTGCCCTAATCCTTAGGGTTTATGCTTCTTAATTTTGGACAGGACCACACCCAACTAGGAGAATTTACTTCTATTTGAAGTATAAACAGAATCTAATCTAGATGAATTATTGCCCTAAGGGAATGTCTTTGTCTTTGTAAGCCTTGGAGTTTAGGGTGACCCAACTCATGAAGGAGAAAACTGAGTGGTCTGGATGGAGATAAATTCATCTGTCCAGAATTCTGGAGTTGGCTGAATTTTAAGATCAAGCTGGAGGAGATAAAGAACTTTAGCCCACCTCCTCATTGATTGTCCACCAATCAGGGTTTATTTTCACCTGTTAGAGGTCTCCCTTTTCCAAAGGTATTTAAAGTACTCAGTGTCTTCATGGTTTTTGTCTTTGGTTTCCAGAGAAATCACTGACTGCCAGCTTATTGATTATTAGCTAGCCTAATAATAAATTGATTATTAATTACACAAAACTCTATCTCTTGAGTTTTTCATTTCTCATAGTGCTTACTCAAAAACATTTTGGCCTAACTCTCCATACAAGAAAAAACAAGTGGATAAAAACGAATACTCTACAAACAATGGAATAGATAGACCACCAATAGCCCTGATATTTTATTTCATGTATTCTAGACAGATATTGGTGATAACCAATGAATTGGGCCCAAAATTAAATCAGGAATTAAAGGATAGATTGCATTTGGGAAAATGTGAAATACTTTTAACACCTTCAGGCTTTTTAAACCAAAGTTTCAACTTTTTAATACCAATATTCATTTGGTGATGCTATACAACTTTGAAGCATGGAATACCAGCCTTCCCTAACTGAAGAATCATCAAAAGGGCAATACAGAAATGTATGGCGATGTAAGTTTTCTGTGAGAAGTGAGTTTTGGTCTTGTCTTTGTAGCCTCAGTATTAAGTAAGTATCTAATGAAGAGTAAGGGCTTAATGGGCAGCTAGGTGCATGGTGGATAGATTTCTGGGCCTAAAGTAACAAATATCTGAGTTCAAATGCAGCTTTAGAAACTCACTCTGTGACCTTGGGAAAGTCACTTAACCTTATTAGCCAGAGTCAGATCTGAAATGACTGAACAACAATAACAAGTGCTTAATGTTTGCTTAATTAAATTCGATTGAATTAGATGATTGTTATGAGTAGTCTGCAGAATAACAATTAATAATTTCCTAGGAGAAGCAGCATAAAGATATTTTCAAAGAAAAATAGGACTAAAACAATGTGGGTTGGGCAGGAAAAGTGGGGTTAGGGTTCTTTGAAGGACAGCCTATATTCTCTACTGTCATGCATATAATCTCAAGGAATTTAGAAGACAACTCCCTCCACCTCCAGGATTTTGGATGGGCCTCCTCTGGAGGATATCGGAGAGGACAGGGACAAGAGGTGAATGAAATTCAAAGATATGGATAGGTTGTAGTTTGGTCTAGTGGAAAGGGTTCCTGATTTCATGAGATTACCAGTGCATCAAAGTTTATTGGCATTATTTTTCTGGGTCTTTGTCTTAACCCCTTTTAAAAGTTTTAGCTCCATAAAAGTTATCAGTGAATATTATTTATTTTATTCCATTCAACAAATATTTATTAATTATATACTATATATTAAATGAACTTTGAACCTCTGCAGAAATACTTTACATATCTAGTGTAGTGAAAATAAGCATGTAATGTGTATTTATTGTTGGTGCCCATTATATACCACATGAAGTTCACTGACATAGATGTAATGAAGTTTATAAAAACCATATCTCCCTTTTAAAGAAGCTTACTTTCTATTTGTGGAGATCAGACAGAAATAACTCCTATGCAGGACAAGAGAGACAGAAATATTATGAGGATACAATGGAGAGGATAGGAAAAGCAGAGAGCATAGCATGATCTGTGCCACAAAGAGGCACTAAATTGAGAGAAATTTAAGTATGGGGCAAGTTGAATAATCTAAATAGCTAAAGTGTTTAGAATAATTTTAATAAAACAAATAATTTGTTTATAGGGGATTAGTAGGACAGAAGGTAGAAAGAATTCATTGGTGCCAGACTGTGGATGTATTTGAATTCCAAGCTAAGGATATTGGACTTTATGTGAGTTACTTGGGATCCTGTATATCTCCCATATCAACTAGTACAGAATGTTTACTTTGTTTATTTAATCAACACTGTTTTAAACTGTAGGGAATATAGAGATCATGATGAGGCATTAAGAAGATAGGAAAGCTGAAAAAGTTATAAAATTATCACCTTTTAGCATATATGGGATTTTTGGAAACAAAGGTTCATGGTCAGCTGCTTTGTTTTCATCAGTTTAACCACCATATGTGTTTCTACTAATTTAACAATAAATATATGTGATTAGATAAATTACTTATTAAGGCATAATGTGTTCCAGGAGCTATTCTAAATGCAGGGAATTCAAATAAAAACTCTTAAGGACTTGTGTGTGTGTGTGTGTGTGTGAGTGAGAGAGAGAGAGAGAGAGAGAGAGAAAGAGAGAGAGAGAGAGAGGGAGGGAGGGAGGGAGGGAGAAAAGGTAGAAAAGTATTCTAGAGAGTTGGGAGTAGAATCAAGTTAGATGTAAGTTCAAGGAACTCATCAATTAGAGGAGGAAGTTACAGGAATGGAGGCATCACCAGCATAAGTAATGCCAGATAAAGCAGTTATTAAAGATTAACTATGCGTCAGGCTGTGTGCCAAGTACTGGGGATACAAATACAGCAGTAAAGAGACCCATAGCAGGCATAGATAGGCTTCAGCAAATTACAGGCAAAATATTTCATATATGAATTGACACAAAGTATGTTAAATAATCAGATAAATCAATACAGGAAAAACAATGACTTGATGAAGAAATGAGATTGAGGAATAACTGGTGGAGAATGACTCCACTGGTATATATTCAATGTCAAAAGGAAGAAATCCCTAGGTGTGGATAACCTGGGGTGGACTCGTGGGAGGACATGGGCATTGACAAGATTCATGCAGGATAAGTGCGTCTAAATACATCACAAACTATATCATTAGACTGAGCCCCCACAGATTCAACAATATATTAATGTACATATTGGATTTTGTTTGAAATCTCCTAATAATTAGAATGAATGAGTAGCAAAGAGATGTGGGACTTTCTTTGACATGTCTAAGATTAGAAAAGATTCTCAATTAGGATATAGTTTGAGATAGATAATTGGAGAAATATCTGAAGAGAAAGGAATAAATTTTAATTTTGCTATCTCTCAAAGCCCTTTATATCTCTAAATTTATGTGATTTTCTATATGGTACAAACCAATTATTTGAAAAGTGGAGGTTCTGGCTTTCTAGGGATATGAATACTTGAACTTACAAAAATATAAGCAGAAGTTGAGAAATAATGAAATAAATAGGAAAATGGTGGTTATTTATTTACTAAAATAAGGGAAATTAATTTGACAAAGAAATTATTAAATCTGATGCCATTATATTATATGTTTACTATAAAAAGGATTACAGTTAAAACAAAACTTTGTTCTCCATCTGAAAGTAGAAAAGAAGTATGACCATTTGTAGAAGATGAAAAAAAGGGGAAAATATCCTTTAAATATGTTAGGAAAGTGGAGGAAAGAGAACATGGATGGAGAGACAATTAAAAAGGACTAAGCATCATTATAGCAAAGGCAGGGGAACACCTTGGCTCTGATTCACAGGTTAATGGGAAGATATGTTTGGCTGTAGCCAAGAATGATCTTTCTGCAATACTGGACACAGGGAGCCCATGAGGAGTAGTAGGTTAATAGTGTAGTGATGGTTCTTTCAATTTATCAGAATTATTTTTTTAATGAATTGAGGAGGAAAAGAAATTAGGTTTATTGAGGCTATAATGTGAGCATTTACTTAAAAATTATGACAGCTTACATTGGTTCTAATGTGATATCGTCGTTCCCACCTAATCACTTAGCAAAAGCACATTTTAATGGTGAAGGTTATAAATATAATAGATAAACCAGTGTTCCACTGGGAACAGGTATCTTGAAAGAACATTAAGTGACCATAATTTTGATCATTATTTCTGCCAAGAACCAGGTACGTGAAGAACATACGCATATTTTAAATTCAATAATTTCTTTGCTTAAGAAAAACTTTGTGATACAGTTGGCTTTCATTCCACCTTATTTCATTTCAGAGGCAGATTTTTACATTTTCCAAGAGTCTGCATTGCATTTTTTTTAAGTGGAGGAATAAGAAGGGCAAGAAAAAAAAGTTGAATGTACAGTCCTTGAATATAGGGATTATTTAATTTTATCTTCTTATCCTCAGTATTTGGCACAGAGGGTACTTTCTAGCAGAGTCAAAGGACCTTTTAAAATTAGAGTATTTCATTTTCCATTGGGGTCATTGAATTTAGAGACTATACATATAAAGGGAGAGAAGAAACAACTTTTTTTTGTTCAATTGAATTGAATTATTGCTCTATAACTAGATCTATTCTTATCATTCCCCCACGATCTACTTACTGCTCACTCCATTCAGCTAGCATGTCATGAATGAGAGTTGAAAAGCAAGACATTGGAATAATTCTTTCCTTATTTAGTTGCCACAGCCATATTGCTACACTTGACTTTGTCCATGTGAGGAAATGTGCTGCAGATGACTGCCAGGCTAGAAATGATCAACCCACATTTATTATATTTACCTGAACTTACCAGTATCATAGCAATGGAGTTCATGATGCAGTGGCTGAATAAGAGAGAATAAAAAAGAATTCATACTTCCAATGTTATTAAAATGTGATACTTTTCATAACACTACCATCAAAACTCCCTATAGGATGGTGACCAGTGGTGAGCATATTACTTTTTTTCTCATGGGATGCATCAAAGTTTATATTTTACTTGAAAATCTTGAAAAATATTTTCAAAATGGTGGGGAGCTATTACCTAGTGGCACATGTGGGGCTTTACATGAATTTTTATTGCATTTAACTTAGTTTATACACAAGAAATTTACCACATGATGTGTGACCTGATGAGATTTTTTTAGCTGCTGATGTTTGATTGATTAGACCATGATAGTTGGCATAGATTTTCAAGTAGACTGAACTGACTTAATCAGCTGTGTTTGTCAGGCTTTTTCCTCTGGCTGCATGTAGCCATGACCTTACTATGAATGAATCAGGCAATCACAGTTTCATAGAACTTCTCAGCTGGGAGAAAAGTTAAAAACTATTGCATCCAACATCTACCTGAACAAGAGTGTTCTTTATCATACCTATGAGTGATTGTGCAGCCCCTGCCTAAAGAAATCCAATGAGAGCAAATTTGTTTTCTCCTTAGTCAGCCCAATATATTTTGCAAAGGCCCTGGTTATTAGAAAGTATATTATTCCTAATATAATCATAAATTTTCTGTTTCTGCAAATTCTACCTGTTACTAACAGGACTAAGCATAAAATTCCATAGTCATACAATAACTGAAACAATAAGGTTAAAATCTAGATATTCAAGGAAGAGTAAACACTGATTACCCACTCCAAAAATTATTTATCAGAAAATTATTACACAGCAGAACATTTATTTGAACAACAACACTCTGGCCTTTAGCCGTTAAAACATTTTAGCATCAACATTTCTTCTCATGTAGCAATATTCTCATTTTCAAGGTTACCTTAAGTGTCAAAATCACACAAGCATTTACTAGCAAGTGACCACAGACTTTGTGGCATACATAAATATAATATATGTGTATATGTATATGTATATGTATGTATATATAAACACATATACATACACATATACACATATATTAATTTCTCATTTTCCTATTTTAAGGAAATGGAATAAAAAAATGATTTTATTCAAATAAACCTGCAAGAAATTGATCAGTACAGAACAAGATAATATTTGAAATGACTTTGGAATTATATATTTTATTCTTTTATAGGTAAATGACAAAGTAATAGAAGGATGATAGAAATTATATTAGTAGACTTTTAGAAAGAAAGTAATAAATTTCAAATAAGAAGAGAAAAGTATGTTTATATTTTCCAAATTCAATAATCCCAATTTAAAAAAAGATTAAGGTCTACTAGTGTCAACGATTTTGAAACCATGTCAGTGAATCTTGGTATTTTCTATAGTGATTTCTGAAGCCATTAAAATGCATAGAATAATATACCCTATTTTTTATTTAATTGTCTATTTCATAAACAAAAATCTAGACACACATTTTTGAAATCTATATTTTTTCAGATATCAAATATATTTGACATAGACAAATTGCAATAAATATTTTTCTAGGGACCCCAAATCTTAAACTGAAGAATCTAATTGGCCCTCAAGTAATTCCTCCCTTTATTTTCCCTGACAAAAGGTTTTCTCAGGAAGAAAAATAACTACAATAGGAGAGAAATGGATTTTAAAGGACAGGGCAAACCCTAAAACACTAGCATCATCAAAGCAAGATAAATAGAAAACTTCTATAAAATAATCACATTAAAGCATGCAATTAGACCTGAAGGGATTTTTTTAATAGTCTATGCTCTTGGGGTAGGGGAAGAGTATCTTGACTGAGCTATACAACGTTTTTAATTACTAGAGCCATTAATCAGGTTTGAAGAATGGCTTAATGGTTCATATGTTTCCTATCTTTATGTATATTAGTATTCTTATAATTAAAAAAAAAGACACTAACCATGAATATTATGGTTTGTTCATTTTTTAGAAAGCAAACAGAAAGAACTTAGCCTTAAAATATTATGCTATAACTTTAAAAGGTCTTGATTCTACATAGTGTTTGGGAATTCTATCTCTATTTCAGTTCCTCCTCCAACTTAGCTATCAAGGAAATCTTCATAAAGTACAAGTCTGACTATGTCACATATCCCCACTCCCACTACACACACACACACACACACACACACACACACACTCATTAAAGTCCTATTACCACCAAAATAAAATATAAAATCTTCTCCTTGGCCATAAAAGCTCTTCAAATCCTGCTTCCCTTTTACATTTCAAGTATTTTTTTTACACTGTACTTCCCTCCACACACTCTATGATCCCATGACAACGGTCTCCTTAGTACAACTGACTCCATCTCTGAACTCCATGCCTGTTCAATGTTTGTCTTCCAGGTCTTTAATCCTCTTCCTTCAACTCTCTGCTTCTTGGCTTCCCTGAATTCCATCAACTCTCAGATAAAATGTTACCTTTGTAAGAAGTCTTTTTCTTATCCTCCATAATTCTAAAGCCCTCCAGTTTACCTTACATATATCTTGTTTGTTTTTAGCTATTCATATGTCTCTCCCATTAAACTGCGAGCTCTCTGAGATAAGGAATTATTTTTGCCTTTCCTTGCAACTGTAACACAACAGAGTGATGGGCATATAGTAGGCACTTAATAAACGCGTATTGATTTGATCCTGGAGGTAACAGGTAGTCATTGCCTTTTATTTAGTAGATGAGTGTGGGTATAAGGTACTTTGTTGAAGACAGGTGGATTGCCTTATGGAGGGGGAAACATATTGCACAGACTGGGGCAAAGGACATGAAAGTCCTGCTTTATATCAAAGGTTTTTTCTGATGGGAATTAATTGAAAGGAAAAAGAATACAAGACTCAATATCTGGCAAAAAAAAGGAGCAGGAATGAATCCACAGAATATGATAACAAAGTAATATAGCAATAAACAAATTTGAAATACACCCTCCAGAAATGCACAGAGCTCGGACCTAGCAAAAAGTCTCAATGTTCTAGAAGTAAGGCCAGAAGAATAAGGAAAGGGTAAAAAAGACTCATAGCAGAAATGCTATAATGAGTCTAGTTTTCCCCAAGATGCAAACCCAGAAGAAAATTACTCTAATATATCTACAAAAAATACCCCAGAGAAAAGCACATTTTGTATCAAGTCCAAGTGGAGTCCCTAAAATAAAGGAAGAGGTTTTAAAAGATTAGAGAGAGAGAGACAGAGATACAGACAGATAAATAGATCTATAGATAGATCGATCGATAGATAGACAAACAGATGATAGATAGACAGACAGATAGACAGATATCTAGATGAAATGGGTATGCTAGAAGAAATTATTACAAAGGAAATGGGAGTTCTGGAGGAAAGAATTGGGGAAAACTTAGTAGCTTAAGACAGAAGGAATAAAATGGTATTCAAGCAATATACTCTGAAAATTAGAGTGGAGCAAAAAGATGTTTATGACTAGATGGGAGAACAAGACCAACAAAAGACTGAAAAAAAATTAGAAGATATGATGCAACAAATATAAACAACTGGCCTGGCTGTCATATCTCATGAATTATTAAAGAATACTATTGCAACTTCTTTTGCAACAAGAAGCTAAGGTGAAAATAGCAAGATTCCACCAGTCTCCTAAAGAAAGAAATCCCAGGCTACATACCAGCTTTATATGGGCAATAGACAGTCTTCATCTACTCCATATTTCAAGAGCACATGGGGCACTCAGGAGGCCAGGCAGCTCCAGTGGGAGGACCTGCTGAACCCTTTTCAAGGCTGTTCATCCGCCTTTAATGTTTACCTGATTCACCCACTCCTTACCTGTGACTCTGAGAAGTTGTTGCAAGCACAGCAGCTACCTCCCCCAGTACATCGCATACTTAGGCAACCAAGGAGCCTCAAAGATGTCAGTGAGTTAAGGGGATATCTACTCAAAACATGTGAAGACTTTCCTCAGCATAAAGGGTAGATGAGAACAATCTGTTCCTACAGCCATCAAGACAAATGAAACAGGCACTGGGGTGCTCTTAGAGTTTGGTCAGGCACCAAAGACACCAAGGTCACCCATGGCATCCTGGGTCATTGACAGTTTTCTTGACTTTTGTCATTTCCCTGGACTTTGAAGAGAGGTAGAAAAAATGAGGCTGGTGACTTTGTGTAACTCTGCTTCACTTAAATTTAATTCACACACAAGTCAAGTTATTACCTGTGATATCATTGGTCTTCTTTGAAAATGAAGGACAAACAACGATTTCATATTTCATGTGTGAAAAGTCAAGCCAATATCTTTTTACTGGATATGGATCTCTTACAGAAGGCTCTGCATTACCTTATGAAATGAGAACAATTTCCACTGCAAATAGTCCTAGCCAGAGAACCCCACCAATGACAAGAATGTTTAATTTAAACTCTGCTTTGATCTGCTCCATCACAGTGGTAAAAACCTTTGACAAATACTCATTTTCTCTCTCTTTTTGAAATTGTATATCTTGCCTATATTTATGAGGAGGCCATTAAACATGCTTATGTATGCTGTTGCATCTGTCAAAGTATCTTGCATTTATACACATACATGCAGATATACATATATTTGTGTTTATATATAAATATGTATGCCTTTTTGGAAAGTAGCCTATAAGGCAAGGTTTCCCTCTAAAGAATCAACTGTTTTGCAAAATCAAAAAACAATAAGTGGTCACATCCTTTATTTTCATAAATCTTTCAGGCAACTTTAAATTGGTCAAGTTGTCGTCCTTTGTAGAATATTAATTGCAAAGTCCCCCTACTGCATATTACTGTTTTCATCAATAATACCTTCTATGAATGTATAGTTGAATCTCATAAAGATTTTATACAAATTGTAAAGTAGGTACATTTGGTTGTTATTATTTTAGTTATATTTTTGTATTACTATACCATTTGCATTTTCCTCTATTTTAAGTACCTTGTGAATCAACCACCCAGAACTTTAATAATAGTTGATTTCAGCACAGATCTCCTTTATTTAGCCTTTGCCTAATTTAGTGCTTTTCCTATGTTTGCTCTCTTCACTGCCTTTTCTCTCTCCCCTATAAAATCAATAGATATGAGTCCAATTATAGTATCTTTACCATTTTTGATAACAAAAGCATTTTTTCAAATAAATATCCTTGTAGATCTTTTCCACTTTACTTATGTTTTTGTCCTCCTACAATTTTCCTTCTTAACTATACTCAGAATGACTTTAGCTAGCTCCCTTACTAGAATTTTTTCTCTCTGGTTTATAAGATATTGTCATAATTCTCTTTCATATTTTAGTGTAAGATTTTCCAAGTGATCTTATATTCAAAACAGGTGTTGACTTTGGACATTATCATTTCTTTGTTTGACAAGTAATTCACTATGTATTAAAACATTCTTTAAACATACCAAAACTTATGGGATGCAGCCAAAGCAGTTCTTAGGGGAAATTTTATATTTCCTTTTTTTTTTCTTTCTGGAGGGCAATTGGTGTTAAGTTACTTGCCCAGGGCCACACAGCTAGTTTTTGTGTTAAGTGTCTGAGGCTGGATTTGAACTCAGTTCCTCCTGAATCCAGGGCTGGTGCTCTATTCACTGTGCCACCTAGCCATCCCAAAATTTTATATTTCTAAATGCTTACAAGAATAAAATAGAGAAAGAGGAGATCAATGAATTGTGCATGCAACTAAGAAGCTAGAATAAGAACAAATTAAAAATACCAAATTAGGAATTCTGAACAAAGGAGAGATTAATAAAATTGAAAGAAAACTATTAAACTAATAAGTAAAATTAATAATTGGCTTTATGAAAAAACAACAAAACAGATAAGGCTTTGACTACATTTTTTTCCAATGGGAAGAAGAAAATCTAATTATCAATATCAAAAATGGGGGGAAAAAAAGGAGAACTTTCTACCAATGAAGAAGAATTTAAAGTAATAATTGGGAACTATTTTGCCCAACTGTATGCCAATAAATCTGAAAATCTAAGTGAAGTGGATATATATTTACAAAAAGATAACTTATCTATATTAACAGAAGAGGAAATAAAATAAATAATCATATTTTAGAAAAAGAAATTGAACAAGCCATCAACGAACTATCTAAAAAACTATCTTCAGGGTCACATGGGTTCACAAGTGAATTCTACCAAACATTTAATGAACAACTAACTCTAATAGTATATAAACTATTTGGGGAAATAGGCAAAGGAGGAGTCCTATCAAATTCTTTTTATGACACAAATACGGTGATGATACCTTAACAAGAAAGAAACAGAGAAAAAATTATAGATCAATTTATATAATTAATTTTAATGCAAAAATTTAAATAAAATATTAGCAAAGAGATTATAGCAATTTATCAGCAGGATGATACACAATGATCAGGTGGGGTTTATCCCAGGAATGCAGGGCTGGTTCAATATTAGGAAACATGTCAGCATAATTGACCATATGAATAATAAAACTAACAGAAAACATATCATTATCTCAATAGACACAGAAAAGTCTTTTGACAAAATGCAGCACCCATTCCTATTAAAGGCACTAGAGAGCACAGGAATGAAGGGAGTTTTCCTTAAAATTATAAGCATTTTCTATCGAGATCCATCAGCAAAAATTATACATAATGAGGATAAGCTAGAAGCATTCCTAGTAAGATAAGTTGTGAAACAAGGATGCTCATTATCACCACTACTATTCAGTATTGTACTAAAAATATCAACTTTAGCATTAACAGGAAAAAAATAAATTAAAGGACTTGGAATAGGCAATGAAGAAACAAAACCATCACTCTTTGCAGATGATATGATGGTACACTTATAGAATTCTAGAGAATCAAGTAAAAAAACTTCTTGAAATAATAGACATTAGCAAAGTTGCAGGATGCAAAATAAACCCATATAAATCATTAGTATTTTTTATATATTACTAGCAAAGTCCAGCAACAAGAGACAGAAAGGGAAATTCCATTTAAAATAACTGTTGACAATATAAAATATTTGGAAGTCTACCTGCCAAGACAAACTCAGGAAAAAAAAACAAACAAACACTTTTCATACAAATAAAGTCAGATCTAAACAATTGGAAAAAATATCAATTGTTCATGGAAGGCCAAGCTACTGTAATAAAAAATGGCAATTCCACCTATGTAAATTTACTTATCCAGCATCATGCTCATCAAACTATCAAACATTATTTTGTAGAGCTAAAAATAATAACAAGATTCATCTGGAAGAACGAAAATCTAGAATATCAAGGGGATTATTGAAAAAAATGAAAAAGAAGGTAACCTAGCCATACCAGATCTAAAGCTATATTATAAAGTGGCAATACAAAACTATTTGGTACTGGGTAAGTAATAGAGTGGTGGGTCAGTGGAACAGATTAGGTACACAAGATAGTAGCAAATGGCTAACTATATTAATCTACTGTTTGATAAACCCAAAGACTCCAAATTCTGCAATAAGAATTCACTAAGCTGACAAAAACTCCTGGGAAAACTGGAAGATAGTATGACAGAAGGTAAGCATGGACCAACATCTCATATCCTATATCAAGATAAGGTTGAAATGGGTACCTGATTTAGACATAAAAGTGATGCCATAATCAAATTAGGAGAGCAAGGAATAAGTTACCTATCAGATCTATGGAGAAGGTAAGAAGTTATGATCAAATAAAAGACAGAGTATACTGTAGCCAAGATTACAAAGAAAAGCATAAACCTGGGAAACAGTTTTTATAGCAAGCGTTTCTGAAAAGGTTTCATTTGTAAAATATATAGAGAAGAGAATCAAATTTATAAAAGAACAAACCAATCCTCAATTGAGAAATCATCAAAAGATGAGAACAGACAGTTTTCAGATGAAGATATTAAAGCTACCTATAGTCATATAGAAAAGTGACCTAAATTACTAGTGATTAGAGAAATGCAAATTAAAATAACTCTGAGGTGTCACCTCACACCTATCAGATTAGCCAATGTCAGAAAACTGACATCAGCTGATAGATGGAAAATGTCAGAAAACTGAAACACTAATGTATTGTTGGTGAAGTTGTGAACTAATCCAACCATTCTAGTGAGAAGTTTTAGAACTAAGCCCAAAGGGCTATAAAACTATGATTTTGCCTTTGATCTAGGCATATTGGATCCAAACTACTAGATTTATGTCCCAAACTGCTAGATCTATATCCCAAAGAGATCATAAAAGAGCTAAAGGCATATGCATGCACAAAAATATTTAGAGTAATTTCGTGGTGGCCAAGAATTGGAAATTGAGAGGATGTCCATCAACTGTGGAATGGTTGACCAATTTGTGGAAGATGAATATAAAGGAATCTTATTGTGCTATAAGAAATAACAAGTATATCTACAGTCAAATGAAAAAATGTTCTAACTCACTATTGATTGGAGAAATGCAAATTAAAACAATTCCAAGGTACAACCTAATAACTGTAAGATTGGCTAATGGGACAGAAAAAGAAAATAATGAATGGTGAAGAGAGTGTGGGTAAAATGACACATTAATGCACTACTGGCGTATTGGTGAACAGATTCAACAGTTATGTACAGTAATTTGGAACCATGCCCAAAGTGCTATAAAACTGTGCATACTCTTTGATCCAGAAATACTATTTCTAGGTATGTATCCCAAAAGAGATTTAAAAAACAAACAAAAAGGAAAAGGACCTACATGTACAAAAATATTTATAGCAGCTCTTTTCTGTGGGAAAAGAATTGGAAATTGAGGGAATGTTCATTAATTGGGGAACGGCTGAATAAATTTTGGCATGTGATTATTATGGAATGCTGTTGTGCTATATAAAATGAGGAGCAGGAAAGATATGAGCTGATTCAAAGTGAAATGTACTATTTATAAAGTAACAGCAATATCGTTAGATGGTCAGTTGTGAATGATTTAGCTATTCTTAGCAATAAAATGATCCAGGACAACACTGAAGGACTTAGGATGAAAACTGCTATCTGTCTCCACTGAAAGAAAAAGAATGGATGATATCTGAATACAGATGGAAGCATACTTTTTTTTTCTTGAGGATTTTTGTTGTTGTTGTTGTTCTATGTTTTCTTTCACAACATGGGTGTCGTGGAAGTGTTTTGCCTGACTAAACAGGTGTAACCTATATCAAATTGCTTGCCTTCTCAATGAGGTGAGGGGTGAGGAGGGAGGAAAGGAGAGAATTTTGAACTCAAGTTTTCAAAAGCAAATGTTGTTAGTTTCTTTTTTTTTACATGTAACTGGGGAAAAAGGAAATACTAAAAAAAAGAAAGAAGTGATGACCAGGCCGACTTCAGAAAAGCCTTTTAGAAAGACTTGCAAGAACTGATGCAAAGGGAACTAAGTAGTAGAACTAGGAGAGCATTGCACACACTAACAGAAACACTGTGTGATAATCAATTCTGAATTGCTTGACTGTACTCAGCAATACAATAATACAAGACAATTACAAAAGATTCATGATAGAAAATGCTAACCAAGTACAGAGAAAAAAGTATGGAGTCTGAATGCACATGGAAGGATCCTATTTTCACTTTTTTTCTCTTTGTTTTCCACTTTTGTTCTGATTCTTCTTTTACAAAATGTTATGTGGAAATATGTTTAACATGATTATACTTCTATATCCCCCCCCAAAAAAAATACATAAAAAGCACTCTTTAGAATCTCTTGGTCTCATCATGGCAATTGATTTACATTGGTTAAATATTAGCATAAAATCATTATAAAAGTTTAAAATGACATTCTTCTGTTCACTAATTATTTTAATTATTGTTTATTTAATTAATCCAGGTTCAAGTTATTCCTAATGCACGCCTTGCATTTTCCTCTTTATTTTTCATTTAGCATTTTTAATTATTCTGATCTATATTCTAACAAGTTGTTGGTCTCACTATACACAGAAAATGAGTTTAGGGATGTTTTCCATAAATAATGATTATCTTTCTTCTAAGGTATGATCATTGTGTGTGTGTGTGTGTGTGTGTGATTTGGTGCTCACCATTTATACTAATTCTTTACTTGGAGAAAGTATTTGTGATGTAAAGGAATGTCTTCTGTATAGGTTTTAAGTCTTTAGTCTTCCATTTTTCCTTCTTGATTTATGCTTTCTTTTTGTACTCTTATTTTATTCTGAACTTAAGAAATAAAACAAACATTTCCATGACATAATAAAATGGAAAAAAAGATGATTTTACATAAAATTGTAAATCAATTGTGTTCAACTTGCTATTCCAGTAAAATGTATAATAAAATTATCGTATAACTTTCTCTTTTTTCCCTTTTCTTTCCTTCCTTCCTCCTGCCCTAGAGATGTCTACCATTATACACAAATATATGTGTGTATGTGCACATGTGTGTTTATGTATAAAAAATCTATTCTATTAATGTCTCTATCAGTTCTTTCTGTGGGTACAGATAGCACCTTCCTTCATAGGTCCTTTG
This sequence comes from Petaurus breviceps papuanus, assembly GCF_028583685.1. Lineage (NCBI taxonomy): Eukaryota > Metazoa > Chordata > Mammalia > Diprotodontia > Petauridae > Petaurus > Petaurus breviceps. The sequence goes on from NW_027187372.1 coordinate 9,716,482, forward strand.
TGGTTAATTTTGTTATTTATAATATTCAAAAACACTGGAAAGTGTAGATATAAATGAATGTTTCCTTAAATTGATTTTAAAAAATGATTTACCTAAAATTATCATCAAACATTATTTGTAATGGAAATAGGCTAGATACCTTCCAAATAAGATCAGGTATGAAACATGACTTCCCACTGTCACCGATATTATTCAGTATTGTACTGAAAATCCTGGCAATTGCAATAAGAAAAGAAAAAGGAGTGAAAGCAATCAAAATGATATGATGATATACTTAGCAACCCCAAAGACTCAACTAAAAAGTTAATTGAAGTAATTAAAAATTTTAGCAAAGTATCAGGATATGAAGTAAATTCACATAAATCATCACCATTTCTATATATCACCAAAAAAACTTTGCAAGAAGACATAGTAAGAGATGGCCCATTTAAAATGATTTTAGACAGTAGAAAATACATGGGAATATATCTACCAAAACAAACCAGGAACTATATGAACAAAATTATAAAACTTTTCATATGAATAAAATTAGATATAATTGGAGAAATATTTTACCTAT
>NW_027187372.1:9719540-9746817 GCF_028583685.1 Petaurus breviceps papuanus
ATGTATATGCATATAAATGTGTACATGAGCACATATGTATCTATCTCTTCATATATATAAACGTACATTTCAACAGTGCTAGTGTAGTTTTGAGCTTTAATTGCTATGCATTTGAAAGTTATGTTCTTCTTTACTTATTTGCACTTCATAATAAATAATTCTATGTTGGTTAATAAGTAAACCAATAACTGTTTTCATGACTCAACAATATTTCTTCTTTACCTTAATCGACGAACAGTCTAGCACAATCAATTGATTGTTAATAGATGAATAAAGACATATAAAGTAGAATAGAAGGAGTATATACAGTGGGGATCTTCTACTCTCATATCAAACCTAGAATATGTAGACTCCAATAATCTACAATTCTATTAGATTATATATACCTTCTTTCACAAAGAGTATTTTGAAATAGAAAGAGCATAAAATTAAGAGTCAGAGGACCTGAGTTTGAGTTCCAAGCTTCCAAGGGTTTTACATTCCAGTCAAATGAGCAAAACATTTTCCCGAAATATGTTTAGTGCTCTCATACCTTTATGCTTAGATGTATTCTCTCTCTTTCTTTTTCTCTCAAGGGACTTTTGGAATTCCTACTTGTCTTTCAAAACTCCCATCAAATATCTACTCCAGGAAGTTCTCTGTAATGTCACTTTTTGCTAATAAGTTCTACCCTAAAATTTTACAGGACATTACTTTAGAATGCTGTAAAATATAGCTTAGCAGTCAACATTACATATTCTCTTTCCCATATGGGCATCATATCCACTTGATAGATTATAAACACCTTGAGGTCATGAATCACATCATTCACCTAAATTTTGTATGACTCCCAGTCTACAGCACTCATAACCCACTAGGCATTCAACAAATAGCTACTATATTATATTCTATTCTATTGTGAGACAATACTTTATAAAGTTAATATCTAGCCATGTGTTACTGGGAAAGCATATGGTTTGGAGACAAGGTTCACATAGCAAAGGTCAATGAAAAAAAGTTCTCTTCTTTTAATAATGCAGCTATGCCTAACACCCTATGTCAGAGAGTTGAGTCCTTTTGGAAAATGATTGATTGCAGGTACAACATTTTTCCCCTTGCACAGAGAATGGGAAATCAAATGCATTAGAAATTATGGGATTAAAATTTTCAATGCTGTTTTCTTTAAGGATTTTTTTGGGTTATGATCATCTTTCATTTGAAATTTTAAAAAAAGAGGAAATACAGAGACATCAGTTATGCATATATTTCGTCTGATGCTTCTCAAGTGCTCAAGACCATTATTGTCTTAATTCAACAAATCATCGTTGACTGTTTACCACGTATAATATAGGAACTGAGCAATGAAACACATACACAGATAATTAAGATTGTGTGTTTAGCCCAAAGAAATTGACTCTTGAGGAGATGAGATAGGAGTATAATAAACTATGATGTCAAAAACACTGTAATAAGTTTAATTATGCTTAAATGTTGGTTTTCCTTAAAGGAAAGAAATTATTTCCAACTGGGGAAATCAGGAATGGTTTTCATGAAAAAGGCAGCATTTGAGTTACCTCATAGAGGTAGAATTTTTAAAGGAGACTAGAGGGTCAAAGAAATAATTCCATGAGAAGAAAATGGTCTAAGTTGTTATAGAGGTTTGGGGCATGTTCATTACCTAGTGAGAAGTTCATCTTATCTTGCTCATAGTACATGTGAAGAGGGGAAGTGTGAGTTATAAGAGAAAATATAGAGAATGGATAAAAGTGGTGAGATCCAACACCTGGGGGCAAAAATGAGACAGAAAAGGCAGTGGAAAAATGCTAGACAAAGGGAGGGAGAGAGGAAAGGAGACAATAAGAGAGAGAGAGAGAGAGAGAGAGAGAGAGAGAGAGAGAGAGAGAGAGAGAGAGAGAGAGAGAGAGAGAGAGAGAGAGAGAAGACAGAGAAGACAGACAGAGAGAATGTAGTGTCTCTAAAGTAAAGCAAAAAAGATACTATCAAGAAGAAGTAGGTATTAAAACAGGGCAAAATGTCTGCAGATATGTTAAGAAAGATAAGAACTGATTAAAAACAGTTAACTATGACTAAGATTGAATAAAATTATTGCTAAATGGCAATGCCAGGTTACTGTCTAAATGAATACATGAATAAAGGAGTAGATTATGCTAATACTGACACCTAATGTTTTAGGGTTAAACTCAAAAACGTTATGGCCATGAAGGAATGTTAGTATAACAAAATAGTAGACCTTGAGATTTGCCAAAATGAAAAATCAGGTTTGTAATTTCTGTTATTTTTCCCTCAAGACCAAATTTGAGGGGTTATCATTATTTCTAGATGTTCTAAGACACTCTAATAAAGCCCGTTACATATATGATCATTTACATTGTGAGTAAAACTGTCAACAAATAAAATTGTAGATATTAGGTGGGCATTGAGAGCCATCATGGAAATTAGTGTCCTCTTTAGCTATAACATTTACAGTCAGCAGCTTTGTTCATAAAATGTTGATGCATATACCAATGATGATTACTTGTCTCATACTTTTCAATAAAGGGGTCTGTAGCACTGAAGAAAGATATCGGCCTTGTTAGAATATGTGTGTGCATGTAAATGTGTATGTGTAAGTATTTTGTATGTGTATATATCCATATGTATGTGTATATGCAAATATCTGTGCCTATACAGATATACACATATGAATATAAACATATAGTATATACACAACACATAAAGCACAAATGTGCCTATAAGTATAAACACAATGTATATTTCAGACACATATGAATATGTATGTACATGTGTGTATAAATGCATGCATATGTATACAATCTACATTTATACATATGCATGTATATATCTGTGTGAGCATATAGAATGTTCAGTGCATAGAGTACTGGGCCTGTATTCAGAAAGACTAATTGTAATGTAATGCCAAGCAAAGGCAACTTCCCAAGTTCAAAATACCAGCATAGGTGCTCTCTATTTTATTCAGTGACAAACCAAGAACAGAGAAGATCAAAACATGACATCATTCAAAATACAGCATTTACTAAGTGTGATTAAATAATCTCCAAGTACTACCCCACCCCAGGACCTTCCAATCATTCAATCAATTACAAAGTCCCTGTTCTAAATACTTCTCCACCCCTAGGCTATACCTTCATTTGGTCCACCACAAAACCCCTCTTCTCAAATGGAGATTAGTTTCCAAACATTAATAAACTACATTCATTTGTGCAACCACAGAACACAAAAAGGTCAAAAGTTCCCCACCCCTGGATCACAATTGAATCTACCCCAGAGTTACATCAAGTTTAAACACAGCACTTAATACCCAAATGGAGCTCTTTTCTTCATCTTGACAAGAGGCAAGTTCTCAGCAATCTTAGTTCCTGGGGAGACAAGGCTTAGCAAGGCCATAAGATACATTGCCAGTCCCTTCATGAATTTATCCTCTGTCTGTAGAACAGTCCTAGAACCCCTGAACACATTATCAAAGCCCTCTCCCAGGATTTCTGTAAACATACAACAAGAAAATCCTTCTTCAGGGCTTCTGAACCAACAGAAAGGCTCCAAGACCCCTGCAACAACAGCACTGTCCTTCACCAGTGGACAGTATTCACTCTGTCTGCAGGACAGTCTCCAGACCCCTGCAACAACAGCACTGTCCCTCACCAGTGGACAGTATTCACTCTCTGTCTGCAGGACAGTCTCAGGGCTTCTTAACCAAATGCCAGGTTCCAGGACTTCTTCAACAGGACAGTCTTTCACCAGTGGACAAATCTGGCAAAAGAACACCAAAACAGACAGACAAAGTACCAGCAAAGCAGCCATGTCTCCTCAGTCCTTGGCAGCTCAGGGGGCAGGTCTCAAAAGTCCAGGGCAATTCAAAGCGGCCACCAGCAATTCTCTTAGTCTCTCTCTCTCCACGAGGTGCTGCTGCCAAAAAAGATCTTCCGCCTCTCTCTAGTGTCTCTCCAAATCTACATCACCAGCTCCTCCCAGTTCAGGACTTTCTTTTCACATCAACAAGCCCATCCCACAGGTGGGATTAACAACTCTGGGTTTTAACACAATCAATTTGAAAACCAAGCCAATACAGGGGAATCTTTAATTGCCATTACTATCACACTAATTTCCATGAGTTCAAATCTACATGACTATAAAATGACTCATAAAATAGTTCACATTTTTTAGTGTTTTACAGATTGGAAGAGATTTTCCTACAATAAACCTGAGAGGTGAGTGAGAATTGTGTTGTGTCCATTTTGCAAATGTGAAAAATATATATGATTCTCTACTTTTGTGAATTCCAGGAAGATAATGAAAAACAAAGCATAATTATTTAACTATTATATTAAAATATTCTCAGAAAATCTGTGGAATAATATCTTTAGAAATCTACACTTTATTAATATATTTTGTTATATGCTTTGAAAACTTTTGTATTTTAATCCAGATTGTACACCAATCTCAACCAATTTATTTTATTTTTTGTTCAAAATTATTCCCATAGCCAAGTTGATCTTCTTGCCTTCTGTCTAATTTGCAAACTTTAAGGTGAATTAAAAAAAAAGGATGTGTAGCAGTGGCAGAGATATGGGACAGATGTGTCTATCAATGTGTCATTTTTTTTTTGCATCTGGGTGATATTACAATGACAACAACTCTGTTAAAGCAAATGCTTCTCTGACAAGCTACTTAATTAGAATTACAATGATCTTCCCAGAAATGATCCTTAAAATAAAATGCCTACTGTAAGTGGATGAAAATAAATAGTTTGTATCTCCAAAAAATCTCCTGAAATGATGGGCCAAGGATAAAGAGCCCTATAAACACTATAATTTTCAAAGTGGAATGCCTGTGGAAGCAGCAACTAGCATTAGGGAAACCACATGTTCCTCTCTGCTTGTGATTCCAGCTTCCTCTGCCCAGTTTTTGATAATGGTGATTTATGTGGATTATAAAGTAGTCACTGATAAAATGCTATTATATATTCACTATATTTCTTAATATTTCTGTTCCATTGATGAGCAAACATACCCACATCTTTATAACACTTGAAACAATTTAGACAATTTTAAGTCCTTTGTTTTCTCTTTTTATAAAAAAATAATTTAATATTTTGTTTTCCTAGTTCCATATAAAAATAATTTTAAACATTCGTTTTAAAAATGAGTTCTAAATTCTCTTCCTCCTTCTCTCCTCCCCATTGAAAAGGCAAGTAACTTAAAATAAATTATACATGGTTAGTCATGCAAAACATATTTCCATGTTGATCATATTAAAAAAATAATAGACAAAAAATAAGAAAAAATGTATGCTTCCATCTACATTCAGACTCCATCAGTTCTTTCTCTGGAGATGGATAACATTTTTCATCATAAATCCTTCAGAATTTTCTTACATTACTGTATTGCTAAGAATAGCATCATACAATTCTGCCATTACTGTGTGCAGTGTTCTTCTGGTTATCTTTATTTCACTTTGCATTAGTTCATATAAGTCTTTCCAGGTTTTTGTGAAATTCTTTAGATGTTGAGTTCCAATGGCTATGTTAAAAAAATAGTTCACATTCATTTAGTGCTTTACAGATTTGTAATATAATGCCAAGGAAAGGCAACTTCCCAAGGTTCAGAATACCAGCATAGGTGCTCTCCATTTTATTCAGTGACCAACCAAGAACTGAGAAGGTCAAAACATGACATCATTCAAAATACAGAATTTACTAAGGGTGATTAAATAATCTCCAAGTACTACCCCACCTCAGGACCTTACATTCATTCAATCAATTACAAAGTCCCTGTTCTAAATACTACTCCACCCCTAGGCTGTACCTTCATTTAGTCCATCACAAAACCCCTCTTCTCAAATGGAGATTAGTTTCCAATCATAAGTAAAGTACATTAATTTGTTCAATCATAGAACACAAAAAGGTCAAAAGTTCCCCACCCCTGGATCACAATTGAATCTACCCCAGAGTTACAACAAGTGTAAGCACAGCACTTAATACCCAAATGGAGGTCTTTTCTTCATCTTTACACAAGAGGCAAGTTCTCAGCAATCTTTGTTCCTGGGGAGACTTAGCAAGCTTAGCAAGGCCACAAGATACATTGCCAGTCTCTTCATTAATTCATCCTCTGTCTGCAGAACAGTCCTAGCACCCCTGAAAACATTAGCAAAACCCTCTCCCAGGATTTCTGTAAACATACAACAAGAAAATCCTTCTTCAGGGCTTCTGAACCAACAGAAAGGTTCCCAGACCCCTGCAACAACAGCACTGTCCTTCGCCAGTGGACAGATCTGGCAAAACAACATCAAAACAGACAGACAAAGTACCAGCAAAACAGCCATGTCTCCTCAGTCCTTGGCAGCTCTGGGGGCAGGTCTCAAAAGTCCAGGGCAATTCAAAGTGGCCCTCAGCGATGCTCTCAGTCTCTCTCTGCCTCCACGAGGGTGCTGCTTCCATAAAGTTCTTCTGCCTCTCTCTTGTGTCTCTCCAAATCTACTTCTCCAGCTCCTCCCAGTTCAGGAATTTCTTTCACGTCAACAAGTCCATCCCACAGGTGGGATTAACAATCTCTGAGTTTTAACACAATCAAACCAAAAACCAAGCCAATACAGGGGAATCTTTAAATGCCATTACTATTACAAGATTGGAAAGGTGAGTGAGAATTGTTGTGTTCATTTTGCAAATGTGTAAATTGCCAATGTGGAATTTAGACCTTAGCATAGTGCTTGGTGCAGAGTATTCACTTAATAAATATTGAATCGATTGATAGAAGTGACTTTATTGGATTATAGGCTTTAGAGCTTGAAAAGGCATTGCGATTGTCTGTCCAATCATTTCATTTTATAGATAACAAAACATAATCGTAGAAATGTTATGTGATTTGCTGAAATTCACATACAAATTTAAACCCTAGATGCTGACTCCAAATTCACTTCTTTTTCCAGCAACAGAAATCCTAATTTTCCCTAACTCTCCCTAGTTACATATTTTTTAACAAGATATACCTAAATTTTATTTTTTTTTGTATGATAGTCAGTTCTTGGAAGGCAATGTAGACATGTGATAGGAAAGAATGAAGACTAGGGAGTTAGAAGACCTAGCTTTTAAGTAGACTCTAGAGGATACTAACTACCTGTATGGCATTATACCAGTCACTTAGCCTCTAAGGGACTGTATCTTCTCTTCTGTAAAATGAGAAATTTGTACCAGATGGCTTCTGAGTTCCCTCTATGAGAGTCTATGGGAAATAAGCATGATAAGGGGCTTGCCAATGAGATATTCCCTGAGCTTCAGTCTGGAAGCTCTCATCCCACCTAGAGGATATGAGTATTTTTTCTTCATTTGAATGTGAGAAAAGAAAGGTCTATTTGGTCTGGTAGCACCATTCTTTTTTTAGACTCAAGCAGATGAGACTAAATTATTTAAGCATCTCAGCAAATAGAAAATGGAATTCATGTTCTCACTTTCAGAATTTTTTCCTGTTTTTGAGCATTTTCCATTATTCTCCTGGTCAATGGGATAACTTTGACTCCCTAATTCAGGCAGCATGGGATATAGCAAAAAGAGAACTGTACTTAAGAGTAGATGGTGGTATCAAACACTGATTATGCCCCCAGAATGAGCAGATGAGAAGAATTTGTTCCTACTGCCTTGAAGGCAGTTGAAACAGGCACCATTAAGTACTTAGAGCTTGGTCAGATATCAAAGATGCCAAGGTCATCCACTCCTGGGGTACATTTTATGGGGGACACTGAAAATCTAGGGTATATTCAGATCAGATAATGAGAATAATTTGCAAACTAGAAACTGTCCTGAGGTTCAATTGAAAGATTTAAGAATGATTATCCTTAAGAATAGAATTCTTATGAGAATAAGACAAGCATCTTTTTGACTAAATTTTTATTACCGAAATATTTTTGTGATATCTTAACTTGCACTAGAAATTGGTTTTACGTGAGACAGAGTTGCGCAAAGTCATCAACCTCACTCTCCATTCCAGAATCATCAAAGTCCAATGAAAAGAGAAAAGTCAGGTCAACTTGATAATAATGAAGATAAATCTCTTTTTAGCAGTGGTCTATGTGAAAGGAGCTATTTGTTAAGAGCCTTACAGGTGAACTTTAATGCAGAATGAAAATTTCTTGAGAATGCTATTTGAATGTTCCAAATAAACACAGAATGTATTTAAGGTCTATCCTTGATGAACTAAAAGAGCTATATTCCCCAAAAGTAAACATCTTCTGAATATAGAACATTGATCAATTTGCAGGACTAATTTGCTTAGCAAATTTCAATATGAACCATTATAACACAGAGATATCTTTTCCCCTCCTTATGGTGGAATTGAACATAGTTATCATTTGGGGGAAAATGAAGATTGTTAATCAAGTTCAGTAATCTTCCCATGAATTGAAACAACATTCTTTTCAAAGTTTCAAGTTTCCTCTTATATTGTCTTACTAAAACAAATTAAAAAAGCAACTTTGAAAGCTTGTTATATATTATTTTAAATTGCATACACATCAAGTTGATATTGTAAGCCATTTTATAGTATCTGTTAGGTTTTTAAAAATAATTTACTATGTTTGTGAAAAAAGTCACTTAAAGGAATTTAAAAACACAAGTTTGAAACAAGGGGAAAATGATGAAAAGAGATTGGACTTTAAACAGGTTTCCTTGTTTTACATTATGGATTTAGTAAAATTTTGATATGAGATAGATGGGCAGATTAGTTACAGTAATTTGCAAATATAAAATAAACAGCCTTTGAATGAAATGATACAATTAATAAAATGAAAACAACTTACTTGGGCAAAATCCATTTGGCTAATAGCTACTAATGAAATGAGCCTTAAAAGATGTAAAATAGAAAAATGAAAATTCTGTGGTTGCTTTTTTTATTTTGCCCTTGGTTCCATCCTACATTATTCATGTCATGCCTTTTGGGTTTTGCAGTATTCCAAAAATAATACATAGCCTAAACACTTTCACATTAAATTATTTTGATTTTTTCTACATTATCTTTCCATGGACCACAGTTTTTAATTTTATTCTATCCACTAATATTTGGTAGTTTAATTACACAGGCAGGCTCTATTATGATTCTTTACTTTAATCTCAATTACCACATTGTGATGGCTAATAGAAATAAAGACATAATAACCACAAAGGAGTGATATAAACCCGTAAGGTTTACAAAGTAGTTTATATGAATCCTCTGATTTGATCATGCTAACATCTCTATGAGGCAGATATTATTTACCCCATCTTATACATAAAAAAAATGACATTCAAGATGCCTTAACCAAGTGAAGTAAAACCCACATTCTTTTTTTTAAAAATTCTAATACATTGTTTCTCTATACTAGACTGTAGGAATGTAACAGACCTTAAGGTCTGTTGGATGGCAGTTATTAGATATATATTCTAGCCTAGTTCTGCCCTTTGCTCCCTATGTGATCACAGGCAAACCACTCAAAAAATTTTTTGGGAGGGTCTCATTTTTCTCAGTAAATTGAATAGTGTATTTCTAAAGTTCATTTACACTCGAGTCATTTTCTTAATATAATTTATCTTTACATCCAGGTGGGATTATATTTCATTCATTGCAGAGAAATCTGCATCTCTCCTGTTTACAAAACTAAAATACACTAAATTTCAGAAAGGCTGATCCAACAACCTCTGTGTAAATCATGTCTATGTCTTTAAAATTTTCAATTTCCAATCTACATAATATAGAGTGGTATTTAATATTCGTAGCAGTATGATATGTCCTAGCAATTGCTCTTGAATTTTAAGAATAACAAAACATTGAAATTTACTGATGGATCAACTATTTTCACAAACAATTAAATAAGTGCAGGAACAGGGAAATATTATATCACTTTATTGACTTTTTAAATTTATATAGGTTTGCTGTGAGGATCATATGAAATAATGTTCTAAAATGCTTTATAAATCATATAGTGATAAAATAATGACCAGCTATTACTGGAGAACCAAATAGAATGAGGAACTTCTCCCCTTTCTTATTCATTTAGTTATTTAGTTATTCTTATTCATGGTTGTTTTTATGTTCATGCAATGTATCTGTGATGAAACTTGGTGGGTATCAAAGAACAACCTAACCCCAAACCTCTCTGCAACTATGCCATCTTGTTATAGCCTTTGAAATTGCCATTATTTAACATATTTTAAGTAAATGTTTTTTTTTTTCTTAAAGGTCCTCTCTAAGATGAACATCTTTTACCTGAGAGAGATATAATATTGTTAATAATTTTGGATTCCATATGTTTTTCCTTTGATAATCTGAGAGAACCCAGAGGAAATGAAGCAGGGTAGTGAAGTATTTAAAGTACGTGGATCATAAGCATGCATTGAAAGAACTGGGAATGCCTGGCCTGCAAAAGAGAAACTTGGGGTGGGGGTAGGGAGGGAAGAGAACATGATAGCTGTTTTAATATATCTGAAGATTGTTTTGTCTGGTCCAAGAGGGCAGAACCAGGAATAATGGATTAGAGTTGTAAAGAGGAAGAGACAACAAATAAAAGTTCCTAACAATAAGTACTGTACAAAAGTGATGTAGAATGGCTTGATAAATGGTGAGTTCTTCCTCAATTGAAAGTCTTCATGTAGATGTTGGCGATTACTTGTCGAATATGTTGTAGTAAGGAGTTTATTTGCATATGGGTTAAAGTAGATATCCACTGTTGTCTGTTCCAAATGTCATAAGTTTTTATTCTACTATTTTTCAATTATCTTTCATTATTATGTCAACATTGATGTAATTATCTGATTAACAGGAAATAGGAGTCCATGTACTTTGATCAGTAATTGATTGGTCAAAGTGGACAAGGGGACATTTTCAAAAGAAAGATCAAGCATAACCAAAAGGCAATTATGTATTTGGTTTCTAGGATAGGATAATAAAAAGGGTGAAAATGGTGCCAAATGAGATAAAGTTTGGTCTGAGGACATTTTAATGAGTTAAATAATATGAGCTCTAGGCACGGTAACAAACTGTTCTACACTTTGTATAGCTAAAATGAATTGAATGCCTTCTACTTCTCATTATCCTTATTCAATCCTTCTTCAAGAGAGACCTCCTTTTCTGATTAATTATTTTTGAGGATATTTCTCTCTGGTTCCTGTTTGCTCTGATCACTCAGCCCTATGCTGTAAACTAGAGTAGTCAGAAGAATGAAGAAAGAAAGAAGCCTTTGCTTGCCCTCATCTGCTTTTTGGTCATGGTTGTCGTTGTTTTCCTCCTTTTTCAGCTTCCTCTGTCATATTCTGCTATTCTTGTCTCCTTTAAAATGTTAGTATAGGTTTCAATAAGAAAATGGAATGTTATCGGGCAGCCAGGTATTACAGGGAGTAAGAGCACCGGCTCCAGTGTTGAGAAGACCTGGAGATCGAGACCCGGGCTCAGACACTTAGCACCCACCCAGAAACACCTGGCCGTGTAACCTTGAGCAAGTTACTTAACCCCAATTGCTTAAAAAAAAAAAAAGAAAGAAAGAAAGAAAGAAAAGAAAATGGAATGTTAGGCTCATTTGAACTAACCTAGCCCCAGAGAAAAATCAAGACTGAAGGATTGGGGCGGGGGGGCTGGGGAGGGCTGGGGAGAGCTTCTATCTGTGTCCAACTATAGGGAAAGAATTTCAAAGGTAGTTAACATTCAGTTACAAAATATTGCCTTTTTCCTATTAGAATTACTAGAGTAGAATAAACATTTTGGGAGGAATCATAACTCATTCATGTCTTGGTTTGTTTAGCATTTCATAAAGTTTTATTTGGTATCCATTCAGGGGAGACCAAGTGACAAAGTCCACCAGGAAATTCTGTTAAGGTTTATGCTTCAATAACAGTTAAGGAAAGGAATAGACCTATGTCAGAAGACAAAGGAAAGGAGCTATTCAAATGAATATGAAACTACTGAACTATTCAAATATAATCTTTATTTCTTTAAAAAATAGTTTCATTAATTACTTCTTCCTGATATCACTTTTTGAGTGATCAATTTCTGTGCCAAGTAAGACCAAACGACCCATTCCATGAAATTTTGAATCAGCTGAAAATGTGAGAATCAATCAAGATTAAAATATATATTGTAACCCTGATCACTTACTGAAAGAGGTTGTCATCTTTCTTGGAACTGTAGTTTAAGATGCAGATTTTCTTGGCTACTGTTGCTATGTAGAATATTCTAAGACAAAATGTACTCTCCTGATTTAACTCTTCCAGACCTCATTGAGGTTCTCTGGTTATGTCTTTTAATAACTTAATATTTCACATTTCATAGTTCAGCATGAAGTTATCGATGATGATATTGCATAATTTAAATTATATTTTAATAGTTTTCAACATTAATTATCATGTGGTTTTTATATCTAAGAAAAAAAGCCAATTTGTGTTTGTATAATAGCAAATGAAACATGATGGGGGAAGAAAGTTTCTTTCCTGATGCATAGAGACAAGTAACTGTGCTGAACTCAATTTTATGATGACTGTAGCATGAGGAGGTTAAGTGTCTTTCCCACAATAATTATATTTAAGAATCAAGACTTGAACCATGTTCTCACTTGCTTGTAGCTCAATTCTTCATAGACTGTATAACACTGCTCCATTGCAGTTTTTGTTCTTTGGTTGTTCTTCAGTAGCATCCAACTCTTACAACCCTATTTGGGGTTTTCCTGGCCAAGATACTAGAGTGGTTTGCCATTCCTTCTTCAGCTAACTTTACAGATGAGGAAACTGAGGTAAACAGGGTTAAGTGACTTATCCAGGGACACACAATTGCTAAATGTCAGAGGTTAGATTTGAACTCAGGAAGATGAATCTTTCAGACTGTAGACCCAGCATTCTATTCACTTCACTATTCACTTTACCATATAACTGCCTTAATAATTAATGAAGATTAATTCTTGTTATGTAGAACATTTAGATTACAACAAAATCTAATTCCACCTAGATTAAAAATCACCCGAAATGTGACTTAATATGTATATGTCACTTGTCCAGCCCCTTAATGTTCTTTGCCTATATTTGTACTCAGGCACTAAATCATGCAACTTGGTAAATGTGATCCCTCCTATTTGTCACATGACCCAGAACAACCAACCATTATCATCAGTCTGTCTCTTAACCTGAGAGGAGTAAAAGTCATATCTTTTTGCTGTGTTTTCATTAGTTACCAGCATTGAACAGGGACAAAGTGAGTGCATGTGCTCTCTATTCGATGAGAGGCAACAATGCAAGGGCCTCTTCCATTCCCTTGCTGTGTGGCCACTCTCCAAGTTACATGAGTATCTGGCATTCTCTCCAAAGTCAGACATTCAGTCCAATATTTCTTTGCATGTGAGCAGTTGCTATGGAGATTTTTTGGTTCTAACATTAAAGTTTTTGGGGTGACTTTGTAAAATGGATGATAAAAAGAAACTTGTTTATTTACATGAGAGACAAAATATTGTGCCTTGTTTGCTGAGAAGTAATAGCCCTTCCAAAGAAATACAATCTTCATCACCATTTTGGAACAAAACATCCAGACTTAAGCAAATTGGACAGCAATGAAAAACAAATTAAAATGTCCAAATTGTTGAAAACTCTCAGTGGGGAACAATGTTTTTTTTTTCTTTTAAAGCAATTGGGGTTAAGTAACTTGCTCAAGGTTACACGGCCAGTTATTTTTGTGTGGGTGCCGAGTATCTGAGGCCAAGAACAATGGTTTTTCAAGAAAGTAAACTCAGAAAATTAGGCAGATACTAAGGTTTGTTTTCAGATTTCTAAAGAAATCAATTTCAAAAAGGATTCCAGAGTATGATAAATTGCTGACAAGAAGTGTAATAGGTCCTATTAACTAAATGTAAACAGTAAGAAACCTCAAAAAAATGTATTAAAACTTGTACCACTTAGCAAAGTAATTTTTTTAACATTAATGTGATTTCACTATAAATAAAAATCTTAATAAGGTTAGTTAATTTATATTAATTGAAATTTCCATTTTTTAATATGGTTTATTTGCTAAGTAGTTTAATCATCAATTTTATCTTTACTTGGAAAGTGAGCTGCTGAAAACCTATCTGTGGCCCAGAGAAGTTTAGCCTGTTTTAATTTTGGCCCCTACTGTCAAGTTGTACAAGTCTACCTTAGGAAAATACTTGTAAATGTGGAGTTACACTGAGTTGGTCAATAACACCAGTCCAATAAGCCACAATATCCTTATCAGGTGAGAATATATCTCACTGAATCCAATCAGAGGTGTGAACTAGGTCTGAACAAGGCCTGGATACATTAATTGTATCATCAAGCAAGCATTCCAACAAAATCTTAAGAGAAGTCTGCTTACTTTGTTTGTAGGATTTGTTTAAGACCTGTGTAGCTTTGTTTGCGTGTTTGCTTTTCTTTTGCGTTTTTAAGTCTTGGAGCTAGTTTGGAATTAAAAATTAAAAGGTTTAACAGTTTGATACAGAAGCCTTCTGCAATGGCAAACAAAGAAGTACTTAGCACCTTGTTTCTGCTACTTAATTATTTAGTACCTTGTTTCAGTTCAAGTTTCTTTTGAGTCTTGCCCATGACTATATCAAGTGTTTGTTAAGAAACAGAACTTGTGACCCCCACAGTGGGAGGAACTTGCTGATGCAATAGGAAAGGGAGGAACAGGGAGGAGCTAATAACCATATATAATGAGAAGCCCAAGCTGGGAAAGAGCAGAATTCAGAAGAGAACACTTGTGGTGGCAGAGTTGAGAAGGAGAAAACTTGTGCTGGCACTCTGTCTGTTCTATCTGTGCTGATTTGTGTTTGTAATACTTTGTACAGAAGCCCAGGGACCTTCCTGGAAGCCCTGAAAGAGGATTTTATTGTTCTTTTTTTACAGAAGTCCTGGAGGATGGTTTTGGAGGTCCTGGGACTATACTGACAATTTGGGTTGAGGTCTCAGACTTTGTTTGTTGATTTCACAGGCAGAAAGTGAATTGATGATGGTACCAGCAATGTGCATGAATGTTGTTTTGGCTCTGTTAAGCATTGTCTTCCCAGAAACAGAAACTGTAAAGGACCTGAAGTGGACTGGACGCTGTGGGCTTCCATATGGAACTACATGAGGAGCTGAGAGCTGCCTACCTTTGAATCCAGGTAACACTTGGGTAAATTCAATCAAAAGCTGGGACCATGGAAAAGGAGCCATGGAATCTAAAAGCCAGCCTCGAGTCAAGATGAAAATATACTTGGATATTTAATGTTGACTGAGAAGATCATGATTTACCGTGACCTAGGGTAGGAGAACTTTGTACTCTGTACCTTGTACCTCTTAAGGATGATTGAGTTAAGAATGATTGGAAACTAATCTCCAGTTAAGAAAAAATAAGGCTTTTTGATTGAAAGAACTTTGACCTTTGTACTTTGTGTCCCTTAAGGAGGCTTGCTTCTTAAGGATGATAGAGTTAAGGACTTACTAAATGATATCTTTTGCTTAAAACTATGTGGCCACTTTAGTTTGGTGAAAACTATGTGGTCACTTTAGTGATAATTTGTTATGGTATAACATTGTTAATGCTGTCCTTTGGTTTCTGTGTATGTTTTGCCTTAATTTATTATTGAATAGAGAGTTCACTATACCATGTGATCAGAATCTTAGAGCTATTCATGGCAGCAGTCCTCTGGAAAGCTGCTCATGCTTGGCTTTACACCTTCCAACCAAGACCCTAAGGCGATTTATTTGGGTGAGGGTAAAGAAGAACCCCAGCTTTGGTGTCAGCCTCAATCCATATCTTTGTGTCCTTTGCTGATTGGCCAGAGAAGGATTTTATGTACTTTAGAGGCTAGAGCATTTTAGACTTGCATCTGTGTCCTAGTCCCATCAATATCCTCCAGAAGACCAGAGATAGCATCTACATTGGGAGTTGAGGGAAAATTAGATACACAGAGGAAAAAGTAATTCCATTGCCTTCCAAGAATCCTCAAAGAAAATCTGAATGATACTGTGTTTTAGTAATGTTAGCTAACACTTACATAGGGCCTGCTATGTGCCAGGCTCTCTGATAAGTGCTTTAAAAACATTATCCTATTAATTCTTTGTAACAACTCTTGGAGGTATCATTATCCCCATTTTACAGGTGAGGAAATTGAGGTAAAGATTTTTGTGACTTGCCCAAGATCACACAGCACATCCACTATGCCACCTAATTTCCTAACTTAAAAGTACACTTTTAAGGACTTTCCCTTGGAGTCTGGAAGTACTTTTGGGAAAATGTCAGTCTTGAAGAAAACATTTTGTTCCAATTGTGCTTACTATACCACCTTAGTAAAATATTTCTTTCTAAATGTTAATTAAGTCTAGCTAATTGATATTGACTGATAATCATGGATAAATGTATGCCAGTAAGGATTCACAAAATATAAAGGTATTAGCAAAGTCTTCAGGGTTCCCTAGAAACTTTAGGGAAGAAATACTTCTGGAGACACCACCTGCCAATTTGAGTGGCAATTTGAAGAGTAGCTCCTGGTAGATATCTCTAAGGCAGGGAGACTGGGGTGGGGGAGGGAAAAAAAATTTACGTGATAACTTTATTATATACTTAAAAAGAATAACAAATTGTACATAATGGATTTTCAGTTTCATGTGCAATCATCTTTTTTTTTTAATCATACTACCTTATGGAAATGCTTGTTTTATTCCATAAGTTAAAAAAAAAGGAGTAGCTCCAGAGAATTTGCTAAGGCCTTTTAAGTCCTACCTAACATATTTTAGCCACAGTTTACTCTTCAATAAAATGAGGACAATCTACTAAATAACCTTAGAGATCTCTTACAACTCTAAGGCTGTGATTATGTTTTATTTTGTTTGATAGCATATATGACTGTGTGTATGTAGGTGTGTGTGTGCAAATGAAATATACCGGAAAGTTTTAAAACTAATAATACATTAGAAAGAATGCTGGATTTGGAGCCATATGACTAGGTTTCAGCCTATAACTCTACTACTGTTTAATCTTGAGCAAGTCACATTACTCCTAGACTTTCCATGGAAACATTTATGTTATATATTCCAAAATATTTCAGGATTTAGCAGATGAAATTTGGGTGAGTGAGTGTGTGTGTGTGTGTGTGTGTATGTGTGTGAGTGGTTTGGGGAAAGGGGTTGCCCATGATATATGACATGCTGGCCTGTTTAATTTTAGGACCATGAGTTTGGAGTGCTACAAATCTCCTATATTATATCGTTAATAAGAATGGAGTGTGTACACTTACTCATACTTTCTGTTGATTAAAAAAAGAAATGGCATATTTCTCATTAAGATTCTCATGAGAATCCAAAGGAAGCAAATTTGATTATGTGTGTATAAATATCTCTACTTGTATTTATCCTGGTACAGTGCTTTCCACTCAGTGGGCGCTCAATAAGAGTTGAGTTAACTTAGTAATGGACTGGAAAGCATAGTTGGAGAAGAAAAAAATAACACACATTTAAAAATTAATCAGATATATTTGAGAGCACTTTATGTGTATGAGAGCAGGAGAAAGAGAGGATATATGGTACTGTTTATTTCCAAAGACAATGTAGTTACCATCAGGTAATGAGATTTAAAAGACCAGTGTATGACCAGCATTCCTTTCTACATTGTTTGTATGGAAGTTATTTGGTTTTGTAACTAATATTGTGGAAATATTTATCCCCTTTTGTGTTTCCAATTTTTTGCAGGCAAACTGAAAGCTTAATTAAGACAAAGTAAATGTCCATTGTACTTAAAATCTTAATACTTCCCATCTAATAATAGCTAATATTTTGATAGACTACCATGTGCTGGGCACTGTACTAAGTGCCTTACAAATATTTCATTTGATCCCTAAAATAAGCCTGGGCTATAGATGCTACTGTCTTTACAACTGAGGAAACTGAGGCATATGGAGGTTAAGTGACTGGCCCAGGGTTATACAGTTAGTAAGTCTTTGAGTTTAGATTTGAACTTAAGTTCTCTGACTCCAAGTCTGGAATTCTATCCACTGTGCTACCTGCCTAGCAATAGCCACTGTGCCATAACAGGTGAATTTGAAATACAAAGGTTGCCACAAGCATTTTTCCTGGTTTTTGTCCATTCCATCTGATTGTATTGTAGTAGAATTATGCTTGTCCCCTTCTCTCTAAGTGGTCAGTCCTGCTGAGTCAAATACTACTTTCAGACAATCAGGTTGACTGCATTGTAGGACTCCAAGTATTTTTAATGAATAAATGAATCAATGGTTACTAGTCCTCACATATCATATTTCAAGCATGGGATGATCTGGATGTCCTGGTTGGCATTACCCCTCAGAGAAGGTCTTTGGGCAAAGGCTGATTGACCACTGGGTTTGCTATAGTAGAGAATCCTTTTTGGCAATGAGTTGGAATAGGTGGCATCTGAAGTCACTTCCAAATCAGAAATTCTATGATTCTGTGACTGTGATCTTTTGCTAACATAACTTACAGGTGATTCTATTGAAGTTGTTTAAGATAACATATTCTTTATTACAGATATAAAACTATATATTAATACTAGACTTTAGAAGCTTTCAAGCTCCTTAAAAGCAAAGAATTAATTTCATTCTCCTCACTCCTACCCCTCTGTATCCCAAGTCCCCGAACAAGGTATTGCACATAGTAGCTATTTAGTGAGTGTTTCTTGAATTGAATTGAATTAAATTCATACTAACACAACTGAATGAAAAGTAATTATGTTGTTTACATTAGATAGGCATCATTGTAAATTTGACTTACTTCACTAGAAATAGGTAGTGCTTTTTTTCCCCTTATTTTACTGTTACACTGATTTGTTTGACTAAATTGTTTGATGGTTTTAATAGTATGAAGAAAATAATGTTAAATCATAGTGTAAAAGGGTTGGGGCATAACACTGGTTTGATATGGAGCTTAATCATGCGATTTTAAAACCCCTTTCATAAGTTTACTCAAAGACAAATAAGTCCTCTTAGATAGTATTTCTCCTTTATCATTCCATAACAAAATAGCATATGATGTTTAAAGGTAGCATTGTATAGTAGATCCAGTGCTGGGTTTGGCCTCATAGGACTTGGGTCCAATCCTGGCTCTGCTATTTTAATATTTGTTGGATGTTGGAGAACTCACTAAATCTCTCTGGGTCTCAGTTTTCTCATCAGTTAAAAAACAAAGTAGGACCAGGTGGCCTAGAAGTTTCCTTCTAGCTCTAAAAGTAAAATTATCCTATTAAAGTTAATCAGTAGTTATTTTTTAAGTTATAGTTAATTTTCAAACACAGAATTTTAAATTTTCCAGATATTGACCTCAGTCTTTTTCAGTATTAGAGTACTGATTCTTCAAATTAGCTTCTTAATGATTTTGTATGTGCATTTCAAATGTAGTCATTAGTATATAGAGATTTATTGGCTTGAGAATGCAAAACCCATGAATTTCATGAATATTAGCAACAGTCTAGGGGAGGCTTCTACCTACATTTCAGAAAACCTACACTCTGTGTTCTCTATTCCTCCACCTAGACAATCAATTCCCAAGTCTTGGAGATTTTTTTCTCAGGATCATCTCTTACATTTCTCCCCTTCTCTTTATTTACCATATGGCCACCATTCTCATCGAAGCCCTCCCTACCTCCTCTGTGGACTATTACAGTATCCTCCTAAGTGATCTCCCCTTTCCATAGTATCTCCCTTCCTCAACATATCCTCCACATAATTGGCAAACATTCCTAAAATGCCTGATTATATCACTCATCCATCCACTCAATAGATTCCAATGGCTCTCTATTACCTCAAGATTTAACTTTGGCATTTAAAACCCTTCACAACCTGACACATAGCTACATTTCCAGTCTTTTTATACATCAACCCACCTCCTTTTAGTTTGTGGTCTAGCTAAAGTGATCTTTTAATTTCTCACATTTTGCTCTCCATCTTATGTCTCGCATCTCTGTGTCTATATAAGCTGTTCCTCAGGCCCAAGGAATCAAATTCCTTACAATTTCTATTTGAGACCTTTCCTGATCCATTCCTCCCTAGTTATTAGTAAGTCTTATCCATATTCAAGGTGCTCCAAAAGCATGTGTGTATACATACATACATATACTTACATATGTATATGTGGTCTCTTCTACAGAATGTAAGCTCCTTGAGGATAGGGGCTTTCATTTTTTTTGTCTTTGTAAGCCCAGTGCCTAGTATCTGGCACATAGTAGGTATTAAATAACCATTAGTTGAATGACTGATCTTTACTAAGCACTGTTGTATAAAATATGTTAAGAAAAAAAAAACCTATTAGGTAGCTCTTCATTATTTCATCAGTGAGAAGGGAAGGCTTGGACATCATTCAAGTTCAATTTGGCAGATCATAGATTTTTGTAATAATTTTGGGCAGCACAATAGGTGGTATAGCAGCCAGGGTGTAGGTTGACAAGTGTTATCAAACCCTTTAAAAAGAAGTGTAGTGTAGAGACTTTGAGGTTTGCTTTTCACTGTGTACTTTCTCTACCATATGCCAAAGTGACACCTACTCTTTATCCTGGCCTAAAGCCAGGCTGCACTTAGAAAAGCATGTGCTTTGCTGCAGAATTAATTCATTTTGTTCTATTAAATTGGAAATGAATGGAGATGAACAAATTACTAACTTTTAAATATGGAAAATGACCCATGATTTTTTGTGTCTATCCCTGAGAGTTAGTATCATGAATGACTCCAGTGGATGATCCTTAATCTAGGGAACATCTACATTTATATTTCTTGTTGGATATACATTGTGTCACTACTTCCTCCAAAGCAATACGATCAGGATATTGAATGATCAGTTCTGTTATCTGAATTTTTTTATCATAATATATGATCTCTTTCTTTAAAACCTTTTCTTGGTTCCTTAAAAAAAAATCTAGTCTCTTAACAAAGATAGCAAGTCTAATATTTCCAGATGATAAGTACAGTTTAGTAGTCTGTATGATTTTACGCTCTTTTCCCCATTTAATATTTTTGGTTAGGATGCATTTTTGTTATGGGAATTAGAATCTAAAGATTTTCCCTGCCCCTTGGCCCTTTGATAGGCTTAAGTGACTCTGAGAACCTTCCTTGATTTGAGAATATACTCTGCCCCCTAACAGACTGAATGTGCTCACCTGGAGCCTGTAGAGGGAGGCTTATTTTTCAGGAACACCCACATCTTGTTACTTTGTGATTGGGTAGTGGGTCACAAGGGTTGTGATGGTCTCTGACCCAGGAGAAGGCTATATATACCCTGATGTGAGGTTTTGCTGTGGGGATCACTTTGGAAAGAGTTGTGTGATTTGGCCAGATGAGACTCTGGGCAGCCATTGAACCCCACAAGCCGCCACCCTCCCCCCCCTCCCCCACCCTGCCACCCTGGCTTTAAAAACCCAGATGTTGGTGCTTCCCTCTCTGCTAACTAACCAGGTATGGATGTAATGGTCAGAGAGTGGGAAGCCCTGTCTGCTAATCTGTCTCTCTGTCTGCTTGTAACTTGTTGTATTCTGTTTGTATTCTCTGATGTTTGATTGATTAAAGTAAGATTGTTAACCCATTTTGAGTTGCTTTCCTTTAAAAAAGCAGATCTAAGAACCTATGCTAGCAGTCATCCTGGGTATGCTAGGGTGCTTGCTGCTACAACTTTGTACTAGAGGAATACTTTATCATCTTTACCTGTAGTAAATTCCAATAGTCACTTGCCCTGGAATACAAGAGAGCAGGCCCTTTATGCCCAGAATGCATCATCATATATCAACATTTGCTATCAAAGGGATAGGAATTCACACTTCCAAAAGCAGACATTGTTTAGTCATTCATCTAGCTTATCACACTCATAATATTCTTTGGTATCTAGTTATATATAGTCCGTTGTGTCAGTTTACTATTTTTAAGTGCTTACTATTGTGTCAGACAACTATGCTAACCAGGGGAACAAAGATCCAAAGGGCAAATTAAGATGAGAAAATTGTCTCTAACTGTATCACAAGATACATGGTTATCAACAAAATTCCTTCAGAATTACAAACATTTGTTTACTCCTTAAAAGAACAACTGCTAATGCTTTATCCTTGAAGGTCAAATTAAGAATCTTTACAGGGAAATAACTGATGGCCTTTTCCATAAGCAGAAAAATGTCTCTAGTTCATTTGGAATGAAAATATTATAGTTCATATGGATTTGCATTTATTGTACCAAAACCAATCTGTTTATCTGTAAGAATAGTTTAACTAAAAAGTAGTTTAATATCCATCAGAGTTTTTCTATTCTTGGACAAAGGCCCAGAATTATTCTGAGCAAGATAACTGTCACTACCAGTAGTAGTTCAATTTCGAGGATTTAATGGGTTTTGGGTAAGAAGAAAAGAAATTTACCAAATCAGAGAATGCTAGAGGTAAGAGGAAACAAAGAGATCATCTATTCTGAACCCCACCTTTACAGATGAGAATTTATCCAAGGATAAACTATCAGTGACGGGTAGAGTCTGCACTACACACAACCCAGGTCTTTTCATTCCAAATCCAAAGTTCTTTCTATTACATGAAGACCTTTCTTATAGGTCCTCAAATAGCCTTTAATCACTAACAAACATTGTGGAGTTAGGAGAGTCATTTTTAAATTAAATTTATTAGCTCATTAGATTTAATTGTGCCTCTATGATTGACCTGATTAAAGCCATTAAAATAGCCTGCTGATAAACATTAAGATGGATATATTTATATATTCACAAGATGAAATACAGTTAATGATGAAATTTGTTTTGAAGCAATAGTTATAGTATAATAAAGGTAATCATGATGCCAAGGGAACAACTAATTAATATGTGGATAGCCTGCAATTTCATAGGTGAGCATATCATGTATAACTTTTGAGTCTAGTTGAAATGTTTCCACTACTTAGATGTGGAATTCAAGATTCAAACAAGTGACATGCTTTTGTTTATGTTGACAGAAGCAGTTAATTCACATTCTTGGTTTGGATTTTAAGAGACAAGAGTATGACAGAAACAGAAGATTGGATTGAGCACATTTCAAGAGAGAAGAATGCCAGGTAGACAACCAAGGTACACCACTAGTAGCCCTACAATATTGGGAGAAAGCAAGGAAGACCCTAACACATTATATTGAACCTCTGTCATCCCCTTTTGGGAGGACATAGAATAAACTCACACAGAGTGGGAAGAAAGGATAGCAGGTGCTCTGCAGCATTGGATAAATTCTTAAACTTATTAGATAATGTACTCATTTGGGCATTAAAGGATGTATTCATAAGCAAGATTAGAAAGCATTGTTAATTGGGTCAAGCTTGATTTTTTCCCCCAGCTTCACTGGTGCTTTTAAATAAATCTTAAGGAATACTATTGCTTTTTCTTTTGTTTTGTCACTATAAAATATACTTCATGGTACCCATTGAGCTAGAAGCATCATGATGTAGTAGGTAGAGGGTTGGCCATGGAATAAGGAAGACCTGATTACACAAGCCATTTTAGAGAAGACTATCTGGCTTTAGTACTTATTGGCCATATGACCATGGGCAAGTCACTTAATCTCTGGGTGTTCCCAGGAAACTCTCAAAGAGTTAATAAATTTAATAAAGTTAATAAATAATAAAGTTTAGTAAATAAGTTAATAAATAAAGTTAATAAAATTTAAAGATAGGTTGTCATTTGTATCACTACTAGGAATTGCTAACTAAAAATGAAATCAAAAGTCTAAACAAAAGAAAAAATACAATACAAAAAGTCCAAACAAAAGAAAACATACAATTCAATATTTCCCCTTCTGTTACTTATCCTTAAGCCAACTGATTAGATGCTATTATATTGTGTCATACATGATGGCACTCACTAGCAAGCACAAAAGGAATTGTGTTCATTGAGGAAATTTGTGACTGCTCTGATTTTTTTTTGAATTGTGATTTTTATAGCAATTAAAGATATCATCTAGAAACTTGCTCCACCGAAGCATATTGGCAACCACATCAACAAGTGCACAAAGTTGATTATCTTCAGCCTAGAGTCTTAAAGAACCATTTGGGGGCACTGGGAGATTAAATGATTGTTATATGGTCACACATCTGGTATGGTTCAGAAACAGGATTTGAACTCTAGCTTTCCTGAATTCATGGCTATTGTTGAAACCATTATATCATGATTCCCTCTGGCAGCTCTGATGGAACTATGAAATCCCTTGCTATTTCTATTACAGTATAATCAGTAGTTTATTAAGCATTTGTGTAAGAAATATAATAGATACTTGAGAACTGACTGGCATTCTGAGATTGGTAGTTCAGAGGGACAAGAATTTCCTTTTAGTCCTGAGAACAATTTAAACTATCACAATCTTCAAGTCAGAAGGCAGACTTAAATCATTCCTAGGAGATTTGCAGAAAGAAACACATCTGCTTAAGACAGACTAAGAAGGAAGAGTGGAAAGATGACATGTTGAGCCTTGCCAAGGACTTAGTGAACTGAGTTAGAAAGCATCAGTGGCATAGAGAATGCTCCCATAAACTGATCTTGTCCTTTTTTTAAAACTCACAGGTTGACCTTCTGATTCATTGATTGCAGTAATTCAAATTGCTTTTGTGTTCTATCAAAGACCCTGAAACTAGGGCTTATTCAGGGCACTATTTCATTTCAATAATATTAGAAAACAAATCATTCTGCCAGCAGTCTCTAAGAGTTTTCCACAAAAGGTTTTCTGTAGGTTACTAAAGGACTAACCTATAACTGGAAAATATAAAGTATTATATGTTTACTCAATTGTTCAATTACAAATAGAAACTGAAAAATGCAAAATAGTATGAGTGGTTTTGATTTAGACAAAAATGAAAACTACATTATCTTTTAAAGTACTTTTTAAGGATTACAACAAACTGAATATTACACAATTTTACCATGATAGATTTTTGCATGATATTGTGCCTGAGAGCACTCTGACTTTGGACAATTTAGGCTAATATCATATTTTTGCTTTTAATGTCTTTTCAATATAAAGTCTGCTAAGGTGCTTGACTTCACTACGAGAAAGTAGAAATTGATCTTATTTAATTCTGCTAAGGAGTCCAAAAGTCATTTAAGATTTCAAAACTGATGAGCAATTTTCATAAAGTTTTAGAATTTCATATTGATATTAATACTTCAAAGTATGTGTAAAGAAAGTTTTAGTACTTAGGATTTGATAAGAACATGGAAGAATAATCTATTAGCAATATGCCCCCTCACAAAGGGAATTTAACTTCTTATATAATCTTATACATAGGAAATAACCTGTAAAAATGCCTAGGCATTCATGTGGCAGTTGTGATTCTCACATCTTCAATTTATGCTACCTACATTTTTCCTTATGGTAAAAGAGGTCACTTTATGGTGAGCTAAGGAGTCTTCTAATACTATAAACTCAGTCCTCAAATGCTCTCAGTCCTTTTCTTGGTTTCCAGATTTCAAAACCATGGCTTTGCATCTCTGAATTTCCCTTGGTGCCCGAGGTTCCCTTATTCTAGAACACCCAATCTGACCAATGGCCTTTTCACTAGAGAACAGCCATCCTTTAGTATGTTTAGTTTAGTCACTCCCTTGCCCCATTAATGAATTGCACTTCCAGCCCCAATTTCCTAGAGGAGTTCAGGTGAGCCTTAATTCCTGTCAAGCCTCTGATTTCTGCATTTCAAAACCAAACTCTTGTACAACTTTCCCTTTTGTGTATTTTCTTCCTTATTAGAATGTTGTAATATAATGCCAAAAGAAGGCAACTTCCCAGGTTCAAAATACCAGCATAGGTGCTCTCTATTTTATTTAGTGACAAACCAAGAACAGAGAAGATCAAAACATGACATCATTCAAAATACAGCATTTACTAAGTGTGATTAAATAATCTCCAAGTACTACCCCACCCCAGGATTTTCCAATCATTCAATCAATTACAAAGTCTCTGTTCTAAATACTTCTCCACCCCTAGGCTACACCTTCATTTGGTCCACCACAAAACCCCTCTTCTCAAATGGAGATTAGTTTCCAAACATAGGTAAAGTACCTTCACTTGTTAATCACAGAGCACAATAAGGTCAAAAGTTCCCCACCCCTGGATCACAATTGAATCTACCCCAGAGTTACATCAAGTTTAAACACAGCACTTAATACCCAAATGGAGGTCTTTTCTTCATCTAGACACGAGGCAAGTTCTCAGCAATCTTAGTTCCTGGGGAGACAAGGCTTAGCAAGGCCATAAGATACATTGCCAGTCCCTTCATGAATTTATCCTCTGTCTGTAGAACAGTCCTAGAACCCCTGAACACATTAGCAAAGCCCTCTCCCAGGATTTCTGTAAACATCCAACAAGAAAATCCTTCTTCAGGGCTTCCGAACCAACAGAAAGGTTCCCAGACCCCTGCAACAACAGGACTGTCCTTCACCAGTGGACAGTATTCATTCTGTCTGCAGGACAGTCTCCAGACCCCTGCAACAACAGTACTGTCCCTCACCAGTGGACAGTATTCACTCTCTGTCTGCAGGACAGTCTCAGGCCTTCTTAACCAAATGCCAGGTTCCAGAACTTCTTCAACAGGACAGTCTTTCACCAGTGGACAAATCTGGCAAAATAACATCAAAACAGACAGACAAAGTACCAGCAAAACAGCCATGTCTCCTCAGTCCTTGGCAGCTCAGGGGACAGGTCTCAAAAGTCCAGGGCAATTCAAAGCGGCCACCAGCAATCCTCTTAGTCTCTCTCTCTCTCCAGGAGGTGCTGCTTCCAAAAAAAATCTTCCGCCTCTCTCTAGTGTCTCTCCAAATCTACATCACCAGCTCCTCCCAATTCAGGACTTTCTTTTCACATCAACAAGCCCATCCCACAGGTGGGATTAACAAACTTTGGGTTTTAACACAATCAATTTGAAAACCAAGCCAATACAGGGGAATCTTTAATTGCCATTACTATCACAAATGTAAACTCTTTGAGGGCAAGGACAATTTCTTAATCTGTATCAAAAACAACTATTCACAGAATCTACTATTTGTAAGGGAGCTCAGCAAATATCTCTTATAAAACACAACAAAATGATCAAATGTCCTTACTCTAAGGTACTGGGTAAATTATCATCTAGCCCTTGTTTGATGTGCTCCAATGAAACTGAACTCATTGCCACTAGAAGACCATTCCACTTTTAAATGACTCAAATTGTTAGGAAGTTGTTGCTTTTTCTTTTCTTTTCTGTTCTTTTTTTTTGGTTTGGTTTTGTCTGGGGAGTGAAAACTTGAAAACTTCTCAGAATGTGTCCTAGAATTGGG
>NW_027187372.1:9746827-9782106 GCF_028583685.1 Petaurus breviceps papuanus
CTCCCCCTCCCTTGCTTCATGACACTTCCCCCTTTCCCTTGCAATCAATCAGCATTAAGCTCTTAGCACCTCCCTTCTTCACATTTTCCTTGTTCTTTGTAAACCTGCCTCCAAGCCACTGAAGGTTAGTGGCTGGCTTCCCTGTTATTTGCTACCGGGGAAGATTTTCAAGCCGAGACTTGGGCCCACCTCTCAGCCAATGGAAGAAGGGATATCCAGGGAGAGGGAGCCTGAATGCTTTAGGGTATAAATTCTTGTTCTGTCTTTTGTAACAAGCCTCCTCTCCCTGATTTGTCAATGAGGAGAGCACCTTCTTCTCCCTGGGAAAGAGAATAAAATTTCCTGTTTTTATCCTGAGAAATCTCCGTGTTTTTGATTAAATTTTGAATGGGGTTTTTCATCCCACACAGTTTGGTTTTCTGACACAAACCTAAATGTGTCTATTTGCAACTTTTAGTCTTTGCTCCTAGTTTACCCCTCTCAAGTAGAACAGAGTAGGTATACCCACTGCCACAAATGGTAGCCTTTCAAATAGTTGAAAAAGGTGGCTAATATCATGGGGACCTGAATCTCTCTCCATTAGGCAAAATATTTGCATTTTTAAAATTGATTCTTGGCACAGACTCTAGGCCCATCATCATTCACATACTCTCTTTTTTGGTATTTTACGGCTTATTTTTCTTCCTAAAATATTGAGTGTAGAACTGAGCAGAATCATCTATACGTGGTCTGAACTACAGAGTGGGTAGAATGGGACTATCACATCTTTATTTCTTGGAAGCAATATATTCCAAGATCCTATAAGCATTTTGCTTACCGGAACAAGTGAGCTTATGTTATAGCAAAATTCTTAGGGGTGGGTAGGTGGCACAGTGAATAAAGCAAGGACCCTGGAGTTAGGAGAACCTGAGACACTTAAAACTCACTACTAGGTGTGTGACCTTGGGCAAGTCACTTAACCCCAATAGCCCTGCCTTCCCCCCTGCAAAAATAAAAAATAAATTATAAAAAAATTCTCAGATCATTTTTCCTCCATTAAATTGCTATCTAAGCATGCCTACCTTAACTCATAATTATAAAGCCTATTTCTTGAAACCAAGTGTACGACTTTGCAGCAAAGCCTATTAAATTTCAACTTATCAGAGGAATAATGAATCATGGTTTTGATATGCAATGTGCTAGATATCTTTCTCATGTTTATGTTTTCTGAAAATCTACTAAGATGCTACTTATTATAATGCTAATGGAATATAGGATCTTTCCCATCCATTAATAGGTCTATGTGACCGCATGTGTCCCCTTTTCCTTGGAAGAAGGGCCATGTTCCCAGGTCTAAAGGTACTTTGGTATTGTAGTGACAGCTGTGATACATCCTGAGTAAAATAGAGTCCATAGGAAGAGGAACTTGCCTAAAAGGAAGTTTGCTTAGGGGAGATTTGATTATAGAAGGCTTTCACATCTTTTGTCACTAAGCTAAATAGGCACTGAGTCACAAGAATTCTGACTCTGAGTCTATTAGTTGAAAACTATATCTAATGGGAGGTTAGTATTTTACTTTAGGGGCTCACTCATGAGAAGGACCTTTTGATTCCCTGGATAGGACTCTGAGTAGGCATTTGTAGCCCCCACACCAAAACTACTCAAAGATTTGTGCTCCCCCAGTCTGGTGGTGTATGTAGGTGGTTGTATTATTTTGTTCAGAAAGTAAAAGCCCTGTCTGTTGAATCTGTGCTAATTTCTCTGCTTGTATTTTCTACTTATCTATAATTAAAGTACAATTGTTGACACCTTTCAAAGTTGTCTTTCCTTTAGCAAAGCAGATCAAAGAACCTGTGCTAGCAAGCCATCCTGGATGTGCTAGGGTGCTTACTACTACACTTACATCTTTATTTAAGTTAATGATAAATATATTAAATAATATAGGGCCAAACACAGATCCCTGAATCTCTCCCTAGAAGCTACCTACCCAGTAGACCTAAGTCTTTATTGTTTAACGAGTCTGGCCATTCAACCTGTTGCAAACATAAGTACTATTGTCTGGAACAAATCTCCTCATATTTTATAGAAAAACAGTATGAGAGATTTTATTAAATGTTTTAGAAATACATATATATACCATATATGTGCATATATATATATATACATATATATGGATTGAGGGTAGAAATAGAGGGATAGTAAAAGATGAGCAGAAATAGATGAGAGAAGAGATGATAGATGAGACAGAAAGAGAGAAAGTCACATCATTTCCCTGATCTAACAGTTTGGTTAAAATGTGCATCTACTATTACACATTCTTTTTTTTTTTTTTAAGCAATAGGGGCTAAGTAACTTGCTCAAGGTTACACGGCCAGTTGTTTCTGGGTGTGGTATTGAGTATCTGAGCCCGGATTTGATCCAGGTCATCCCGACACTGGAGCCAGTGCTCTTACTCGCTGAGCCACCTGGCCGCCCCTAAGCAATTGGGGTTAAGTAACTTGTTCAGGTTACACGGCCAGGTGTTTCTGGGTGGGTGCTAAGTGTCTGAGCCCGGGATTCGATCTCCAGGTCTTCTCAACACTAGAGCCGGTGCTCTTACTCACTGTGCTACCTGGCCGCCCCAAAACTTTTGCTCACAACATTTTTTTTGGGGGGGGGCAATTGGGGTTAAGTGACTTGCCCAAGGTCACACAGCTAGTCTTTGTGTTAAATGTCTGAGGCTGGATTTGAACTCAGGTCCTCCTGACTCCAGGGCTAGTGCTCTATTCATTGTGCCACCTAGCTGTCCCTCATTACACATTCTTGTTGAAGCAATGTTGTCGCTTTGTAATCACTGATACTTTTGGCAGATATTCACTATCATTCTAAAAATGATTTTATACACACTTTTATATATATATATGCACTATGACATATGTATACACATGCTAATTAATTTATACATGTATATATGTATACAGATACATGTGCATATATACCTATAGACATCTGTATCTATATAGCTATTTATAGCTCTCTTTATATCTATCTATCTAAGCATATCTATATTGAGCCTTGGTCCAAAGTGCTAGACACTCCCCTGACTGTGTTAGGGTAGAGTCAAATGATCATTAACACTGTAAAGAATGCTATAGTCACCTACATGCAGAGGGAGGGAGGCTTCATATATAGGATAGTTTTATCAGAGGCAAGTTACCTCCAGCATATTTTAGTT
Organism: Petaurus breviceps papuanus; assembly: GCF_028583685.1. NCBI lineage: Eukaryota > Metazoa > Chordata > Mammalia > Diprotodontia > Petauridae > Petaurus > Petaurus breviceps. The sequence continues at coordinate 9,750,021 of NW_027187372.1, forward strand.
CTGCCACTTTTCTCTCCTGGCCAGTATCAAGGAATCTATCCATTCCTGACTTGAGTGAGGGGTAGTGAAGGCAAAACCTAGGAAGAACATGCTAGGAGTTGGGGGGGAGGGGTGTTGGGGATAAGAATTTAGGGGGAAAATGGTTATGTTCAAATTCAAAATATGGTGGTCATGTAGGATGGAGTAATCTTTGACTTTATACAACCAACACTGCAGATATCACCACCATTTGGTTACAATAGCTCCAACCAACTTTACTCAATTAGCATTTTAAGACAAAGAAAACAATCAAAATATTCTGATAATTATACCTAAATAAATTTTGAAGTTGAGAAGTAGCATAGTTGAGTGGATAGAGCTGGTCTCCAAACTAGGAAGGCCTGGGTTCAAATTCCACTACTAATATATTCCAACTGTGTGAACCTGGCCAAGTCAAATTAATTCTCAGTGCTCTAGGCAGTTTTCTAAGACACTGAAGAAAAGTTTCTAACCTATAGTGGTAGAGAGGAATTCCTTACCTGAGTTTCCCAATGAAATAAGAGTTTAGTCCCTATTCAACTAATTTTTTATACACAGGTTCATGGATGCAGATACAAACAGGCACATACATACCCTCTGATTAAAAAAAAATAGTTATTCTCATAATTTATAATTAATTTGTTTAAATTAATTCAATAATGTCAATTGTTTTACACATGAGCTAAGTGTATAAGGATAATCATCTCTCCCTCTCCCTATTTCAGTTAAATGCTTACTTGAAGATATGCAGACCTTTGGAACCTATGGTTTGTACTCAGGGATAACCTGCTAGACCATTATAAGTTGGTACCATACAATGAGTGCATTGGATAATGTTTGTAGCCAAGGGAGAAATGCTAAAATTCAGTACTGCATTCACAAAAAATATACATTGAGTAGCAATGAGATAGGTAGGTGGTGACGGTAAAGATAACTAAAGATAACTTTAAGTCTTAGAAAGCAAACAGACACACACACAGAAAGGGGGAGAGGGAAAAGGAGGGGGGGGGAGAGAGAGAGAGAGAGAGAGAGAGAGAGAGAGAGAGAATCCACCATAATAGAATGATCTCTACTATTGATGGACTTAGGGAAATGTTTTCTCCAGGTGGTGAGAAGAGGGCAATGCCTATATAAGTAGCAGTAACAGTAATAAAGTTGTATAACTTTGCTTCATTGGGCCCCAAATTTTATCCTCCGTATCCTGACATCAACTTGAGATTTCTCCAACTTCCTGTAACAGAAAAATATTATGAATAGGTATTTTTATATGTCTGATTTGGGTAGCTGTAAATTTAAAAGGTTAGGACCACTTCCTCTTATCATAATTATAGACAAAGATTTTACAGATGAGGAAAATAAAGCCCAGAGAGGTTGAAATTTGCCCAAGGTCATACAAGTAATAAGAATCTGAGGTATAATGTAAATCCTGGCCTGATATCAAAGCCAGTGCTCTTTCTTACTTTAAGTCACAAAAGGAATTTTCAGAAACTATTTCAAAAATTAGCTCTTTTAGTTCTCTTTCCTTGGCCAAATTGGGGGGAAAAAAGGATTTCTGTCTGAAGTTACTAGTCTAAGAAATTCCCTCCATTTTTATTAAGTGTCCCTTTATGGTGATTTCTCCCACATTTTATATAACCAATGTCTACAGTAAAGCACTTTTTAAACTTCCCTTCTTATTCTTTTGATCAGCACAATCCTGCTTAAAGTTCCCCCTCAGGTTCCAACTTCATTTTTTTTTAGCATATATGTGAGAGTAAAATAGACATTAGAGTCCTGGGAACTAGGCTTCTTTTTTTCTTCTTCTTTTTGCTGCTTCAATAGGCCAAAAAAAAAAATATTAAGAAAGCTGCCTTGGTCATCTTTTTCTTTCTAATGCTTTTTGAGACTCTATCCGCCTATGAGGATGCTTTTGCTAGTTAGACCACACTCTTTCTTTTTTGCTTTGTATGCTTTTAGGTGTTATGTAATTAAAAAATCTCCTTACTCATTATTCTACTTGACATTTAAAATTTTAAGCAATCTCTGGAGGAGAATTGAATTCATTTATTTTCAGGAAATCCTAAATCTGTTCCCTTTTCCCCAAAACTTGCCCACTCAACAAAGGAATCAAAGTCTATATACCAAGAGATCTAATTTTTTTCTGAAGGAAGTAGGGGACAAATAACAAAATAGATGCTAAGGTAGAGGTGGAGATATTGTTATTTTATTTTTAAATATCTGGAGAGAAAACCTGGAACAGTATATAAAAAACTGGCCTTGGATCTAAGAAGATCTGGGTTCATGTCTCAACTGTGCATATATGGGTTTGTGACACTAAACAAGCCACTTAAACGTTCATGTAGTGCCCTAAGAAAGTCTCCATGATTATAAATTACAAAGAAGGTAACAACTTTCATTAGTAAAGAGTTTCCTATTTCCAGAGTTATTTATATCAATGAAACCATAGGTCCTTTCCCTAAAATAAAAAACTTGGTCACCATTTACACAGAAACACAGACCTACAGAATTGAATGCAACCTCAGTCGCCTTCTAGGCAAAACATCCTGACAAAAGAAATCCCCTTACAGGCCTACAACATACTCAGTATGAAACATTTGCTTGAAGACCCGCAATGATAAGAAGCCCTTATCACACTCAAATATTAGGTTTGGGTTTATATATTTAAAGGCTTACATATTAAGCTGCTCTGATTAAGATGTAGAGCATCCATCCTTAGTAAATTGGAACAACTTAACAAGGTAAAGAAAGTGAGACTTAAATTTTGGGAAACAGATTAGCATGTTTGATTAGAAACTTGAACAATTCACACCTCTTTGTACAATATTGATAAGGTATGTCTGGAATCCCCCAAACAGTATCTTCATCTGCATCCCTTAATATTATTAAATTTCTTGACCTGAGTTCAAATCCAACCTCTGACACTTAGTAGCTGTGTGACCCTAGGAAAAACATTTAACCTCTGTCTGACTCAGTTTACTCATTTACAAAATGGAGATAAAAGCACCTACTTCCCAGGTTCCTTGTTGAAGATCAAATGCATCACACCTAATCCACAGTAAATTCTATATAAACGATAGCTATTATTATTGTTAACAATACTAGTATCTAATATTAACACAATATTTAATATTTTATTATTATCTGCAATAGCAAATAACGTTTACAATAATAGATCACCAGAATAAACATTGATTTTGATTTCTTTAACCAACTTCTACTTAGACTGGTAAATTCCTCTCTGTTTTATTACAAGATATATGTCTAAGAAAGGAATTTTTAAACTAAAGTTGATCATTAATCTAGTCCTTTCTTCTATCTCAAGATGATTTTTTAAAATATGCTTTGTTTTATAATAATTTTTCCTAGATGCATGTTCTGGACTTCTTTTAATTTTAAATTTTCTTTAAATTCATTAAATAAATTACATTAATTTTAAATTCTCAGTACTTATGATTGCTATTATATGATTTTCTAAAATTGTAAAGTCTGACTGAATTTATGAAATAAAGAGAAATTAAAGAGGTATTAGTAAACTTTAAGCTAATTTACCTATATTTGAGGTACATCGTGGCACAAGTGATAAAGAACTGACTTTGAAGACAAGAACTGGGGTCAAGGTCTACCTTGAACACACTCTGTATGATGGTTGCCATGCTGTTAACCTCAGTTCCCCAGACCACCTGGTCAGACTATAAACTATGCAGAAAATGACAAAGTGCTTTTATGGACAAGTTACCTCACTTAGGAGCTCCCTATATCATTGCAATCATAGTTCAACTGATTCTTTATCTTTTATCTAACAAACAGGAATGTTAATTCCTGGAAAGGGCTGTAGTGGTAACATAGACTCTCCTCCATATTTTACATAAGTAAGTGACTCAACTAAAACCATACAGCTCATAAGCAGCAGAGCTAGAATTAGAATTTCTAATTAGTAATTTCTATTCTAGAATTCTATTCTAGAATTAGTAATTTCTACGTCATAGTTTTTTTTTTTTTTTTTAAGCAATGGGGGTTAAGTAACTTGCTCAAGGTTACATGGCCAGCTATTTCTGGGTGTGGTGCTGAGTGTCTGAGCCCGGGATTCGATCTCCAGGTCGTCCCAACACTGGAGCCGGTGCTCTTACTCACTGAGCCACCTGGCCACCCCTAAGCAATTGTGGTTAAGTAACTTGCTCAAGGTTACACGGCCAGGTGTTTCTGGGTGGGTGCTAAGTGTCTGAGCCCGGGATTCAATCTCCAGGTCTTCTCAACACTGCAGCCGGTGCTCTTACTTGCTGTGCTACCTGGCCGCCCCTCTATGTCATAGTTTTAAGAATAAGTTATTGCCAAATTTCCGTTTAATTTTAAGTCCTGATTACAACTTCAAATTTCAATATAAACAGTTTTAAGATTAGAAAATTTCATTTTAACCTTCTCCAGAAAATGATATTGATGATAGAAAAAAAAAAGCATGAAATGGTTTTCCTTATAGTTTTTTTTTTTTCAAGCAGTCTTAACATGCAAGCCTGGAGATTCAGAGTAAGTCCTGAACAAGTAAAGGCAGCATTCTTGCTTATGTGCTACTATGTTTCAAGGGAGAGAAGCCCAAAGAGCTTGGGTCACAAGCTTGGTGCAAGGCCCCTAGTCACAGGCTAAGCATAAGGAAATTATGGAAGAGGAACACGGGTCCCTCTACTGAGGTTTTGGATAGAATTATACACCCAGCCTAAGTGAACCAAAGTTGGGTTTCTGTAGTGCAGAGGGTTCAGATGAAAAGTGATAGCCGGGGAGGCTAGGTGGAGCAGTGAGTAGAGCAGAGCCAGGAGAACCCAAGTTTGGTTCCTGCCTCAGACACTTAACACCCACACAAAAAAACTAGCAGTGTAACCTTGGACAAGTTACTTAACCCTAATTGTCCTCCAAAAGGCAAAAAAAAAAAAAAAAAAAAGGAAAGAAAAAGAAAAGTGATAGCCTACACAGAGGTAATCTTTAAACTAAGTGGTTGCTACTCACAAGAAGAAAACAGCTGCTAGCAGGAACAGGAACCTGAACTAGACTTCTTGTATTCAGGATCCAACTAAAAGCCCAGAGGTTCTCAGGGCTCAAACTTAAATAAAGATGTAGACAAAGAGCCATCAAGATATGCATTGGAGACATCCCAGTTATCAGTAAATTGAGAGGATTTTCTAAATTTCCTAATAAGGACTAAGGAATGAAAGGGCTTAAGGAATTTAGACACAACAGTACCATTGAAGCCAGAGGTTAAAAAGGTATATGACCTCTAATATTTGATATTATTATCCTTGGTGGTAAGGGGAGTGGTGAGGGAGGAAGTGAGTTTGAGTTTTACCAATCAAATCGGTTTCACCTACTCACAATCAATACCTTATCATAATTATATATTATAATGATCAAAAACTTTCCAGGTCATCTGTAAACCATGATTTAAAGGCACTAGTGAGTCATTGCAGCACACAGAGGATCATGTTAGGATTATGGCTATGCTTAGCCTGCATAGGATCAGGGTTTAGAAGGCATATAAATTTGAGGTTCCCTAGGAACTGAACTCCAGCTGCAAAAATAAATCAAAATGCCAGAGTGTGAATGAACCCTGGAAAGCTAGGTGATTCTTTGATTTTCCCTATGATTTGTTCAACTTGTGCAGTCATATTAGTCCCCACATAGTAAGAAACATTAGTGCACAGATCCTTCCCTGTACGATCAGTAAACATATATAATGACAACCCCCAACATGATCCACAACCTGAACTAATCAATCAGACTGCTTTGCTTTGTTCCAAACATGCCCTTTCCTGTATCAGCAACTCCAAAGACCAGATAAGGCTGAATAGTGGGACTTCTCTTATCCTAGAGTGTGCTGTGTGGGGGAGGCTCAGGTATCCTAGGATCATAATTTCCAACTGACACTACTTTGTCAATTGTCTTGTCAATCTGTATTTACAAATAAGAAGCTTCCTTTCTCATGGTATGGATAAAAAACACATGGAGACCATAAATCTGAGGGACACAGACATACTGGGATTGTCCTAAAACATAAAAGGACTTTGTCATTCTTGTATCAGGCAGTCAGAACTTAAGTTTTGTCTCTTTGTATGTACAAGCTTGCTAGTTTAATCTAACTTTAAGGGAATAAATTATATAAATGTATATCACCTAGCCCATTTGTCTCCTTTAACAAAACATTCAGGTAGATAAATACATGTATGTGTGTGTTTATTTTACTTATTTATTTATTTATTTATTTGTTTGTTTGTTTATTTATTCATTTGTTCATTTATAATAGCAGCCACAATTCATGAAGGGATTTTTTCAAAGTCTGCAAAGGACTTGGTGAGTATTATCTCATTTTCTCTTCACAGAAACTGTGAAATGTAGGTGTTATTATCATCCCCATTTTACAGATAAGGAAACTGGCCAGTAGAAGTTAAGTGACTGGCCCAGGATCATACAGTTGTAAGTACCTACCCTCCTATATTCCATACAAAGCAGAAATCTTTGAAGAACAGTGAATTTTTTGTTTATTTGTTTGTTTTGGGGGGAGGTGAGGCACATTTTCTTTTTTTTTGCCACAAACTAGGTAGGGAGAAGTGATGCTATCATAGAGAAAAATCATCCTGCTGGGTGCTCAGCAGGTTACTGAGACTATATATATTTTTTAATTAAATTTTATGTTTATTTTTAGTTTGCATCATTCATTTCCACAAGATTTTGAGTTACAAATTTTATCCCTGTATTTCCCCTACCCACCACCCCAAAATAGTGATACCACTGTATATCCCCTCCCCCAGTCTGCTCTCTCCTATATCCTACCCTATTCCCCCTCTGGCATTACAGTAGGCCAAGATGAATCTTTATAGCCCAGTGCCTGTATTTCTTATTTCCCAGTTGCATTTAAAATAATAATAACAATTTTTTAAACACGATTTTAAAACTTTGAGTTCCAGATTCTTTCCCTTCTTCCCTCATCACCCACCCTTACTGGGAAGATAAGCAATTCAATATAGGTTGTACATGTGTAGCTGTGCAAAACATTTCCATAGTGGATATATTGTGAAAGACTGACTGTATTTCCCTGTGTCCTATTCTAAACCCCACTTGTTCTATTCTCTACTTTGACCCTGTCCCTTTTCAAAAGTGTGTGCTTCCAACTTCCCTTCCCCCCAACCTGAACTCCCTTCCATCATCCGCCCTCTCATCGCCTTACCCCGACTCTCCTGCAGGGCAAGATACCCTATTTAGCGTGTATGTCATTCCCTCCCTAAGCCAAATTCAATGAGAGTAAGATTGACCTATTCCCTTTTGCCTTCCTGTTCTTCCCCTCCATTGTAACAGTTTTCCCTTGCCTCTTTTATGTGAGATAATTTACCCCATTCTGTCTCTCCCCATCTTCTATCATTATATTCTTTTTTCACCTCTCAATTTCACTTTTTAAGTATAATCCCTTCCTATTCAATTGGTCATGTGCCCTAAATCTATGTATACCTGTACACATATATACACATACTCACATATGTATTTATATGCCCATATAGCCTCCTATATAGGCATACGTATGTATACATACATATATATACATATATACATACACACACATTTATATTTCCTTCAACTATTCTCATACTGAGAAAACTTTCATAAGTTACAATTATAGTTTTTCCATGTAGGAATGTAAATAGCTCAACTCTAATAAGTTCCTTATGATTTCTTTTCCCTATTTACCTTCCCATGCTTCTCTTGCTTCCTATATCTGAATGTCAAATTTGCTATTCAACTCTGGCTTTTTTATCAAGAATGTTTGAAAATCCTCTATTGCATTGAGTGACCATATATTCCCCTGAAACATGATACTCAATTTTGCTGGGTAGGTGATTCTTACTTATAATCCCAGCTCCTTTGACCTCTGGAATGTCATATTCCAAGCCCATCAATCCCTCAATGTAGAAGCTGCCAGATCCTGTGTTATCCTGATTGTGTTTACACAAGATGCAAATTGTTTCTTCTTGGCTGCTTTTAATATTTTCTCCTTGATCTGGGAATTCAAGAACCTGGCTATAATATTCCTAGGAGTTTTCTTTTTGGGATCTTTTTCAGGAGGTGATCAGTTGATTCTTTCAACCTCTATTTTGCCCTCTGGTTCTAAAACATCAGGGCAATTTTCCTTTAGAATTTTTTTCTTTTTTGGGGGGGGGGGCGTGGAAGGTAGGGCATTTGGGATTAAGTGACTTGCCCAAGGTCACACAGATAATTTGTGTGTGTGTGTGTATGTGTGTGTGTAAGTGTCTGAGGCTGGATTTGAACTCAAGTCTTCTTGACTCCAGGGCAGGGGCTCTATTCACTGCACCACCTAGCCACCTCTTTCATTTATTTTTTTTAATTTTTATAATTTTTTAAACATTGTTTTTGCTTTTTTTTTTGGAGGGTAATTTGGGTTAAGTGACTTGCCCAAGGTCACATGGCTAGTTAAGCGTTAAGTGTCTGAGGTCAGATTTGAACTTAGGTCCTCTTGACTCCAGAGTCAGTGCTCTAATCAGTGTGCCACCTAGCCACCCCAAGAATTTCTTGAAGGACGATATCTAGGTTCTTTTTTTGATCATGATTTTCAGGTAGTCCAATATCTCTCCTGGATCTATTTCCCAAGTCAGTGATTTTTCCAATGAGTTATTTCATATTGCCTTCTATTTTTTCATTTGTTTGCATCTGTTTAATAGTATCTTGATTTCTCATGAAGTCACTAGCTTCCATTTGCTACAATCTAATTCTGAAGGAATTATTCTCTTTGGTGAGCTTTTTTGTTTCCTTGCTTTTTTGGAGGGCAATTAGGGTTAAGTGTCTTGCCCAAAGTCACACAGCTAATAAGTGTGTTTAGTGTCTGATGCTGGATTTGAACTCAGGTCCTCTTGACTTCGGGGCTGGTGCTCTATTCACTGTATTACCTAGCCTACCCTTCAGTGAGCTTTTGAGATTCTTTTTCCATCTGGCAAATTCGACTTTTTAAGACATTTTTCTCCTCATTGCCTTTTTGAGCCTCTTTTGCCATTTGGGGTAGTCTATTTTTTAAGGTGGTATTTTCTTCAGTCAGGTTGTTAACTCTTTTTTCTGATTTTCTTTCATCAGTCTCATTTCTCTTCCTAATTGTTCCTCCATTTCTCTTATTTGGTTTTCAAAATCCTTCTTAAGCTCCTCTATGGCCTGTAATCAATTCATATTTTTCTTGGAAGCTTTTGGTGCAGGAGTTCTGACTTTCTTTTCTTCCTCCTGTTCCATGCTTTGGTCCTTTTTGTTCCCAAAAAAGGAATCCAAAGTCAGATTGCTGTTCTTGCTTTTCTTCCTTTGCTTGCTCACATTGCCACTCGATTATTTGACTTTTGAGCTTTTTGACACATTAGAACTCTGCTTCCAGAGAGGAGAGCTTTGTCCCAAATCACTGGGGTTTTCTCAGCTGCCGGAGACATTAGTTGGGCACCTTTTCAGAAGCATCCACAGGCTTTGGCACATGGTCACACACCCCAGGAAATCCACCCTAGACAGTGATCCAGATCCAAGCAGGTTAAAGCAAAAGAGATTACCCCTCAGACTGGTCACTTGGTCCCCCTATAATCTGCAGGCCAGGAGCTCTGAAGCAGCCATGCAGAGTGGCTGCCACCCCGCACTTCCTCCAGGGGGCAGAAGCTGGACAACACTCCTGGATCCTTTGTTCCCAAAGTCCACTGACCTCTCACTTTGTCTTTTATGGGTTGACAATTCTGGAAACTGCCACAGCTGCTGATGATCCACTTTCCTGAGGTCCCTCTAGCCATGGTTGGTTGGACTGCCCTGGGGCTAAAACCACAGACTCACATGGGGCTGGGCTCAACTCCCAGCATGCTTCAATAGACCCTTCCTTCTGGCCTGCTGGGATGTCTTCAGTGGGTGGTCTGTTTCTCTCTTTTTTATAGGTAGTTGAGGTTGTTATGGAGGGGGCATATGGAGTTTTCCTGCTTCTATGCCACCATCTTGGTTCCACTCCCCTTACTGAGACTATATTAAAGGTAGTATTAGGGGAAAGTCATATGCTGTCAAGGGAGTAAGTACCCTTCCCATTCATATAATGTAGGTTGGCACAGTTGCAGAGTTTGGAATACTTGGTGATATGGGCACAATGACAACACTTAAGTCCTAACCTTGGATTCCCCCACACACGCATCCAAGAGGAAAGCATAATGGGAAAGAAGGATCCATATTTACCTATAGCAGTATCTAATATATTGGTTATGACATCTGTATGATAGATTTTGAAAAAAAATCTTTTATTGCCTTGAAAGATCTACTAACAATAACCAAAATTCCAATCTCCATCCCTGGACTAGAAATTCAACAGCCTACTGTGATGTACAACCTCCACACCATCCACTCTCCCCAACCTGGTCTACATTGCTAACTGTACTGATTTACAGGGGTGGTATAGGTTGGGATTTTGGTTTTCAATTGACTTAAAAGGGAAGCCTCAGATCTGTCCTCCTGGTTCTCCTAGAGCTACTGACATCTATGTGCTGTTGACTTTAGTTACTGCCAGTATCACTAGCTAAATGCAGGGAGGAATTCAGTTTTCATAAGGTTTTTAAGTGGGCCAAGGGTCAGCAAATGGGGGAGATGTCAGAGAACCTAGGATCTGAGGATATAGGTCAAGATTCAAGATGCTGACTTAAACTGGAGGGACCTTTAGGAGACTGGCAGTCTGATGGAAAGGAAACTTTGTACTTTTACGGCTGGTCTAATTCTGAAGGGGGTAATTCCAGGTATTTGTTTAGGTTTACTTGAGTTCACACCATTTTGCAAATTGGGGAGATGACTATACTCCATGCACAAAGGCATTCACCAGGAAAGTCCTCTTCTTCCTCTCTTATCCTCTCATATTCTCCTGATATCATCTCCAACTATCTCCTCCTTTACTCCAGTCTCCATTGAAGTGGTGACCTTTTTTTCTTTTCCAAGGCTAGCAGGTACTCTTGAGATCAAATAACATGATATTTGTAAAGCACTTAGCATAGTGCCTGGCATATAGTGGGTGCTATATGATTTCTCATTCCCTTTCCCTTCCATCAGCAGATAGTCCTCATTATCATCCCTCCTCTCCTTTTTGTTTGATCTTTCCATATCTACTCCTTCATTTTCCTAAAACAAATAGCTAAACTTCAAAAGAAACATCTTTACTTCTCACTTTTAAGTCCCTATATAATTTGACATCCAATGTCATCACACAACTGAAACTGCTGCCTCCAAACCTACTAAGGATTTTTTTAACTGTCAAGTCTAATGATTGTTTCTCAGTCTTCATCCTTCTTGACCACTCTGCAATGTCTGACATTGTCAACCATATATTTTTTTTTCTTGGCTATTCTTTGCCCTCTTCATTTTTATGATGTCATTTTATCTTGGTTCTCTTCCTACTTTTCTGACTCCTCATCACTGCTTTACTGATTCTTCATCCATGCCATGCCCATTAACTGTGGATATAGCCCAAAGCGCTGAACTGGCTGTCTTCACCTGGAATATAAGTTCCCCTGAGATCAATTATTACCTCTTTAAAGATGACTCCCAGAACCATATATCCAATCCTAGACTCTCTTTTGAACTCCTGTTCCTCATTACCTACTGACAATTCTATATTTCAAAGTGAATTTCCTATAGATATTTTGACTCATCTTGAAAATAGAACTCAATTTCCTCCCTTAAATCTGTTCCTCTTTAAAGCTGTCTAGGATGTTACCATCATTCTACTTATTCAGGTTCAAAACCTTGAATTTAACCTTAATTCTGCACTTTCAGTCACCCGATGTATCCACTTAATATTTGTCTTGTCATTTGTATCTCCATAATATCTCTTGTCCTCATCCACCATGTCAATTCAAGTCACCATTGCCACAATAATGAGAAGAGCAGGTAATATTCTATATTATAATAAGATTCTATATTATAGTTACTTGTGTTGTTACCTTATGCCCTTGCTAGAATTTAAGTTCAATGGAAAGAGGAAGGGGACAAGCTTATATGGCCTACCATGTGCCAGGCCTTGTACAAAATGTTTTAGATTCTCATATGGTCAGCAAAACAATCCTGTGAGGTAGATCCTATTATGAGCTCCATTTCATAGCAAGGAAACTGCGGCGGAGTAAGGTTAAATGACTTGCCCAAGAAAACGCAACTGTATGAGTCATATTTTGAACTCAGGATTTCCCTGATTCCAGGTGCTTTGCCACCTAAATGCCATGGGATACTATTTGATTAGAACTTCCAAAAAAGAAAAGGTGCCCAATACACAATGATTTTTAATAATTTATTATTCAATGAGTAAGTTAACAAATGATTAAAAATTAGAGTTAGAGGTGGCTAGGTGGTGCAGTGAATAGAGCACCGGCCCTGGAGTCTGGCCTCAGACACTTAACACAAAAACTAACCATGTGACCTTGGGCAAGTCACTTAACCCCAAATTGCCCTCCAAAAAGCAAAAATAAATGAATGAACAAATGAATGAATGGACAAAAAAATAGATAGATAGATAGATAAATGAATAAATAAATAAAATTAGAGTTGTCTGCAAGAATGTAGGGCCTAAACAGGTACTGAGTTTGCCATCTGTAATGGGAATGCAAATTTGGAAGATCTTCCCTGCCCCTAGGCTAAAGTGCACCTGAAGCCTGGGGTGGGAGGCTTGTTTTTCAGTAGATACTTTTTGATTGGCCAGTGGGTCAATAAGGTTGTTACATTCTTTGAGCCAGGAGAAGGCTATATAAGCCCTGATGTGAGGCTGTGTTTTGGGGGCTCACTTTGAGAAGTGTTCTGTGATTTGATCTGTATTCTGGGAAGCCGTTGTCCAGGGCCTCCCCGGCTTTGAAAAACCCAGATGTTGATTGGGTATGGATGTAATGGCTGGACAGTTTGGAAAGCTGTCTACTTGATCTGTTTCTGTCTTGATAATTCTGCCTGTATACTTTGAAGTTCGGGGTGCTGACCTTTTTCCCCTGAACAAGGTAAACCATATATGGTCTGACTGATTAAAGTAAGCTTGTTAACCCATTTTGAGTTGCTTTCCTTTATCAAAGCAGATCCAGGAACCTGTGGTAGCAGCAAACCCTGAGGACGCTGGGGGTGCTTGCTGCTACATCATCCCTACAGGTATACAAGAAGAAACTACAGGACTCCTTAAAAGAATTTTGGATTGGTTATTCAGCTTTTACTTATGGTTGACCAAGAGGAATCTGAAGTTCCTTTCATCTCAGAGATTCTATATTTCTGTATCTATTTGTTGCTTTTCACAAATATTAAAAAAAAATGATTATAAATTATTCAAGTACATCAACCATTGAATGAAATGATTTGTTACATTATAACTGAATCATATACTTTGTGGAAAATTCCTTTTGCAAGAAATTGATCCTTGGAATGCTTTTTCATCACTAAGTCCCTGAAGTTAAATTTCACAATAAGAATTAAGTAGTAATAATTATCTTTTAAAAGAATAAGACATATTAAAAAATGTACTGTATTTTTTTATTTCATATAATGCATTGTTTTCACAGGCCAGATTTTACACTTAATTCATTTAGAAATGATGGATTAATATATATATATATGATTTATTACTTATATGATCATTCTCAATATAATTCACAAATAGAATAGTCAAATGGCATGAAATTGAATTCTCTATCTAAAGTTCTAATAATCTTCATTATGATATTATAGAATTTAGAGATATAAGTATTCTTTGAGATGATCTTATCTAATTTCCTCATTTTCCAGATTAGAAATTTAATATCCAGGTATCCCAATGTCATATAGGAAGTACTTAGCCAAAACCTGGTTTGATCCCAAATACTTTGGGCACACATCCAGTATCCCTCACCCAAGATTATGTTTCTAAATGCAATGCTTAAATATGATGTTTTCAATATTCAATTCATACTTGTACTTATACTTTTACCAAACTCATGAGAGTTTCCACAATTTTATGTTAAAGTGAGGGTAGTGATCTGTGGCTTTAAAAAGCTTTTTCATATTAATATTTAAAGAGAGAAGATAAAAAGAAAGGCAGATGGAGTAGATAGTGGTGCTATTGATGACTATTTAATTTTCAAATGTCTTAGTTTAATATTAATGGAAAGATTTCTTTTATTCTTTTCTTTAAGGGAAAGAAACATGATTTCTCCCTTGCTTCTTTTCTTTAATAAGCTATCAGCATTCCACAGCAATTGATAGTACTTTGGAGGTTCACTGTCCTTGTTAAGTAGTTCTGTAGGAACTCAGTGGTAACTATAATTTTCAAGACTTCAAATAATTCTCTCAATTGACTGTGGGTAAGTGGAAAAAGACTTGAGTAGAACAAAGCAGAACAACTCATAAGAGATATTTTTCAATTGTAAAATTCATTTCAATTGTGGTTTAAAAGTTCATTAAAAATAGTAACAGCTGTTCCTTATCCCAATTCTTCATATTAACAGTGTCACCAGACAGGATTTGACTGACATGGTGGGTATTTTGTCATAGAATCCAATTGCTTTTGTACTAATATATTTTATAGCACCATGGCTGGCATGTTGTATCAGAAAGACTTGGCCTATTTCAAATCCTAACTTTCCTACTTCTTAACATTTAGACAATGGACAGGCAAGCCATTCAATCTCCTTAAGGCCTCAGTTTCCTTATCTGCAAAATGGGGATAATAATACCATAGTACCTCACTCAGTTACATTATGAAATTCAAATGAGTAAATGTATTTGAAGTGTTATATCAGCAAATAAAAATTAAATAAAAGCTATCTATTGTTCTGTCTTGTTTTATTTAGAAGTTTTGCCAATCCTAGATACTGGATGTATTATTCTATACAGTCACAATATTCTTGTTATTTTTTAAAATCATCATTTTTTACCGTCATAGACCAAATATTTGTCCAATATCTTTTGTCGCGGTTCTATTTGGCTTCTTCCCCCCAACAAAAACAATAACAAGGCAAAAATAAAATAAAATAAAACCTAAAACTAAAAAAATATTAAAAATATTTTTTGCCCGAATATGATAAGCGTATGGCAATTGAATTACAAAACTCTTATCAATTATTCATGAAACTCAGGGCAAATCACCTTACTTTTCTAAGTCTCATTTTTTTCATCAGCAAAGTGGGCATTATATTCTTTGCATTGCTTACATTTATATAGTGCTTATTATGTACTAGGCATTGTGCTAAGCCTTTTACAATTATTATCTCATTTGATTCTCACAACAGCCTTAAGAGGTAAGTGATACTATTTCCAGTTTACAGATGAGGGAACTAAGGAAATAGTGACTTGTCCAGGTTACACAAGTTAGTGTCTAATGTTGCATTCTATCCTGACTCCTTTCCTAGTACTCTAACCCACTGAACTGCCTAGCTGCCTCTAATATGTATCCACCAATCAAAATGCTTTTCATAGAATCTTAGTTGTAAATAAATTTATAGACTCTGTAGAGACTCTTAGAGACTCTCATTTTGCAGATGAGGAAACAGAGGTGCAGAGGGATTAAGTAACTTGCTCTGACTACAGAGCCAGCTCCCTTTCTCTTCTAATGAGTATAGAAAAATAATAAAGATGCTAAGAATGTGAAAGGGAAAAAATTTGGCAATTGACCAAATATGGGAAATGAGAAAGATTTTTAAGGGCAAAGTTGACTTGTAGGTTATGAACTTTTGTGATTGGAAGAATAGTAGCACCCGTAACAGAACTATTAATATTGGAAAGGGCATGTTCAGTCATTTTTCATGTGTGTCTGACTTCATGACCCCATTTGGGGAAAGGGGACAGATTTAGTCAAAAGACAATGAGATCTCTTCTGGACATGTTGTATTTGAAATGACTATGAGATGTCCAGGAGACATCAAGTGGGCAGTTACAGATATGGGACTGAATTCCCTAAAAAGAGAGGAGAGTTGAATATATAGATATGGGTGACATCTGTGTAGAGATGACATATAAATTCATGGAGCTAATGAAATATCTCAGAAAGAATAGAGAGAGAAAAGGTGAGCACCCATAACAAAACAGTAGGAAACAGACTTTGCAAAGGGAATTCACTATGATGCTGACTTTTTAATGAATGCTGAGAAGGATCACTGACAGGCAGGAAAATAATCCATTAACCAGTCTGGCAAAAGCAAAGAAAATACAAGAGATTTTGAATCAATAAAACAATGATTGAACTGTGGAAATAAGGAAGTGGAGTCAGAAATAATAACAAGGTTTTAGAAAATAGTGGTATCATCAGAAAAACTAGTCAGGAGGAGCAGCAGTTTGGGTAGAAAAGTGAAAAGGGTTATATATTTAGGGATGGAGGAGACCTCAGAATAATCTGTTCTAATCACCTTATTTTACCAGTGAATGATCTATCAGAGAGAGACTATTTTTTACCCAATTTCAAATAGAAAAACTGGAATTTCAACCCTGGGCCTCCAAATTCAGATCCAATGATTTATCTCATACAGCTTTATAAATGTGCTAAAAGAAAGGACTGTTACAACAAATGAACCCCACTTGTACTCTCTGATAACTGAAAATGGAGATACTATTGCTATGATCAAACCTAAAATTTTATCCATTTTCTTTGCTTTCTTAATATGAAGGTAACAAGAGAGTCTCCAACTAAGCCCCAGGCATGTAGAGAATCCTGTAATTCATTAATACGTTAATTAATTTACTTTTTCATTCATTTATGCAGATATTTATTTTCTACTTGGTTATAGCCTATGGATAATACAAGAGTAAATTAATAAAACATGCCTTTTTCTTCAAGGAGTTTATAATCTTCTAAAGTAATATAGACATGTATATATTCAATTCGGATCATAATGGGTTTAGAAATTCACCAGGCCTACAGATCATGATGAATCAGTTTCTCTTTTTGTGCAAGGTTTTTGCCTTCACTCCTAGAACAGGCTAGCTTTACATAGATTTATTAAAATCATCCTTAGTCAGAACTGGGAGGGACGCAGGAGATAATACAATCCATTCTCCTTATTCCAAAAAAAGGTATATCAAAGTTCAGAGAGTCCAATGCCTAAATTCTTTTTTTTTTAAGCAATTGGGGTTAAGTAACTTGCTCAAGGTTACACGGCCAGGTATTTCTGGGTGGGTGCTAAGTGTCTGAGTCCAGATTCGATCCCCAGATCATCCCAACACTGGAGCCGGTACTCTTACTCTCTGTGCTACCTGGCCGCACCAAATGCATAAATTCTTATGAGTAAAAAGCACTCAGGTTGTCATTGGTTTATTTTTCATAAATTATTACCACCCTACTTCAATCTAGATCATTCATTTGCTGAATGATAGAAGAGGCAGAATAATACAAAGAAAGCAATGGGTATGTAATCATACCTACTTTTTAGTACAGTGTCTAGTATATAGTAGGCACTGAATAAATGCTTGTCAATTTGAAAAAAAAAGTAACTTATTCTACTCTTTGGGCCTCAGTTTTCCTCATCTTTATGATGAGGGATTTAGACTAAATGATTTCTAAGTCTTCTACTCAGCTTATGGCAAAAAAATTTGGCCAGTAAGACAATCGTTGAAGCTGTGATGATTGATGAGATTGACAAGGGAGATATTTAAGAGCATTTTTTAAGTGTCTATTATGTGCCATGCATTGTGCTCAGAGCTAGGGGTTCAAACAAAAGTGAAACTGTTCTTGCCTTCAGAGAATTTGTGTTTAACTAGAAAAATTTTTTAAAAAGGTGAAAATGATGACAATATTGTATCACTATGATTTTTAAATTCATAGGCCTGAACTAATTCCTAAAATTGACATAACTTTTCCTCATATTAAAAGTTTTAATTTTAATATGACCATCTTGATGGCAAATATACCACTTAAAGCATTAAAAAGTAAAATTCCTTATTTTGGGATGTTTTCTATTTATAATCAATTCTGTTTTTTTCACACTTTTGATCACTCAGCCAAGAGGTAACAGTTATATAATTTAGGTGTGGATGTTTTTTCACAGTTTTTCACTTATGTGTCAACAGATTCCTTTATCATAACAGTTTAAGTAGCTACTAAATGTCTTCTAGTTGTACTGTGTTCATTTTATGCCCTCAGGTTTTATTTATGATCTTGTTGAATATCACAAATTAATCATTATAAAGTCATTGCTCACTTTGTTTCAAATTCTTTCCACACTAATAATTGTACTATCTTTTCAAGAGACCTTGAACTGCATTTCTAAGTGTTAGAGGCCATTGTACATTTATATTTCTTCAGCCTTGAACAACATTCTTCTTCTACTTCCACATAGTACATAGTAACCCTATGAGACCTCAAAATGTGTACATGTCATTGATAATCCTTTACAAAATAGATGTTTTCTCTACAAAATAGAAGTTTCACCCCACCTTTCTTTTTTGAAGACAGCTGAAGTCTTATATTTTAAAAAGTGTCTACCTCAGTTACAAAGAATACTTTAGTCTATGAAGAAAAGTCAGTATTAATGAAGTATGATCTAGTGGATTCAGTGTTCAACCTGGACCCAACAATACCTGGGTTCAAATACTGCTTCTGACACTTTCTAATCTGCTACTTGCTTAACCTGTTTACTTCTGACAAGTGGCATTCTCCACACAAAGGAAATCATAGATCCTTTCATGTTTCATATAACATTAATATAATAACAAATCATATTTCCATGGAGCTTAAGTTTACATAGTAATTCCCCCATAACAATCTTGGGAGGGAGGACCAGTGAGATTATAATAATATGCTATAATTCCAATTTTACAATTGAAGAACTGGGGTTTCACCAATTTAGTGTCAAATCTAAGATTAAAACTCACATCCTCTTCCTCACTTCTACTTCTAGGATTCTTTGGTTTCCTTTAATATTGAACTGAATCATTATCTTTACACAGGATACTTTTTCTAGCCCCAAATATCCATCCTTTCTTCCTTCATGTGTCTTCCTATACAAGATTACTTCCTGTCTGCTTTATGTCTTAAATACATATATGTATTTAACATAAGCTTATATATTAAATACAAATACAATATATAAACCTTTTATCTAAAGAGCTTGTATATGACTGTACAGATTACCCAGAATTCCCCGTACTTTTATGGATCAATGACCAAGAAAGGAACTTCCTTCTGCTAAGAAATCACATAATTTCCATGAAGAGAGATATAAGATGACAAAAAATACAATAAGGCATCCTGGCCCCCTACATTTCTCCTGCCAGTTCAGCAGGGAAATAGGGAACTAGACACTGCCTTTTGCCCAAAAAGCAAGAAGAGTGAATGGACCTGAGACTTTGTAGAAGGACAGAGAATTATGAGAGTAGGCAAAGGGAATAAGCCTTTATATAGTAGTTACTGTGTGCCAAGTATTGAGCTAATTGTTTTATAAGTCTTGTCTCATTTGATCCTTACAACAACCCTGTTAGGTAGGTACTGCTATTTTACATTTGAAGCAACTGAGACAAATAAAGGTTGTGATTTGCTAGTGAGGGTGTTAAGATGAGAGGCAAGATCATATGGCCAAAGGAATAAAATTGCCAAGACTGCTGGACTTCACTCACAGCACTGAAACTCTAGAATCTCTTCTCTAGGAGCACTGGCCAGGGTGGTGGGGGGAAGGAACAAACCCAATTCTCTTTTAAACTATCAGTCACATTTTTCTTCCTCCTCCTCCCCCCACCCCTGTTTTAAGTCTGGTTGGAAGATAGGTGGTAGGAGAAAGAGAAAAAAAGCCTTTGGCTGTAGCTACTGAGTCCTTCAATTGGAAAGTATCCAGCTATACACTGACACTAATTACAATTAATTTGAAAGGTCTAAAAAAGATATACAGTAGTTTGGTACACTGGGTTAAAAAAAAAAAAGAAAAAGAAATGTGGAGTCGGGAAACCTGAAATCTAATCCTTGGTTGGTTATTAACTTCATGTTCTGGGGTTGCTTATCTGGAACTCCATTTCCTTATCTGTATTACGGAAAGGTCTACCATAAGTCAATCAATCAACCAATCAATAAATATCTATTTAGTGCCTACAATTATGTGCCAGGAACTATGCTAAGTGCTAGGGATAAAAAAAGAGGCAAAAGACAGTCCTTGCCCTCCAGAAGTTCACAATCTACTGGGGGAGACTACAAATAAACAAGTTATATATGTACAAGATAAAAAAGAAATAATTAGCAAAGGGAAGGATCAAGAATTAAGAGGAGTTTGGAAAGACTTCTTGTAGAAGATGGGATTTTAGTTGGTAATTAAAGAAAGCCAGGAAATGTAATAAGTAGTGATGAGGAAAGAGAATATTCAAATATGGGGGACAATCCCATGGGAAAGTCAATGGTCAAAGCCATGAGCTGTAGTATCTTGTTTGTGCAACAGCAAGGAGACCAATGGATGATGAGTAAACCACTTTGGTTAAAAGTTAAAGCACATAAAAGGAGTAAATAGTGGAAGATAAGACAGAAAGGGGTAAGTGGGAGAGAAATTGTTCTATATACCAGGTTTCAAGTAAGGATGATCAGAATATTCAGAAGTTTACATACATCTGCATATAAGATGAAGTGACAAAAGAGAGGGAGACAGACAGAAGGAGAGAGAGAGAGAGACAGACAGACAGACAGAGAGAGACAGAGGGTGAGAGAGAGACAGAGAGAGAGAGAGACAGAGAGAGAGAGAGAGAGAGAGAGAGAGAGAGAGAGAGAGAGAGAGAGAGAGAGAGAGAGAGAGAGAGAGAGAGAGAGAGAGAGAGAGAGAGAGAGAGAGAGAGAGAGAGACAGAGAGACAGAGAGAGAGAGACAGAGAGAGAGACAGAGACAGAGACAGAGACAGAGAGAGAGACAGAGACAGAGAGAGATAGAGAGAGAGTGTAGAGGCAGCAAAAAAAAGTTAGGAATCCATTATTCATATATATAAGAGATATAATGAAGGTCTTAACAAGGGAGGTAGATGAAGGAATACAAAGAAAAATCTGCTTTAGATTTATATTTATGCACTGTGTGAAAGGTATTGCTAAGCAAGGAACAAAAACAAAAGAACAGATGTTCCTTGCAGTAAAAATAAAATGCAGACTTGTTTCACAATGACATTTTTCCCTCCTGAAACTAGCTAATTTTAAGTGTATTTGCAACTGAAAGAACTTTATTTCAAGATTCTAACCCCCCAAATTCCTATTGGAACATTACTACTGCTATGTGATAAAATACATACAAACCACAGCTTCTTTATTTTAACTGAGGCCAGTTATTTAAATAGCCCACATGCCACTGACAATAAAATTGTTGTCCTCAACAGAAAAATTTCCCATGGTAATTTATTTCAATTATCTAGAAATGTAGAAATTTGTGTTTGGTCAAACTGCAGAACCTAAACCATAAACTCTATTCACCTTCACTGAACCTAAGGAAAGTCAAGACTGATCGGGCAGGCTCAGCAAGGACTATGAAGATGACTTCATTAAGTGTTCTTTCAGTCATATAGTAACTAAGCATTTCACAGACCATTTAAAGTTTTGAGACATTCCATGTTTTCCCCTCTGTCTCAAGTTAGGGAACATCATTTTTATTAAAATGCTTTAATTGGAGTGATACTTTTATACAGAGTAAATGGTTGCCCAGGGGAATCAGGTGTTTGATTGGTTGACTATTTTATAAATGGCTGAGGGGCATGTGTTGTATACATTACAGTTTGCCTGGGACACTGCACCCCCTATCCTCATCCTCATGGATTATTGCCAAGTAGAAGGCGAATCTCAACAGATCCCTCGTCCGAAATCCTGCAGAATGCCAATGCAATGACACCTGATTCTTAAATATAATCATGAAACCAGATATGAATCTGATCATTCCAATTAAATATCAGTATTAATGTTACAATTTGTTGGGCTGTAGCAAAGAAAACTGATTGTATTTTGTATTTTTATTTTCCTCGATTTTGGGAAGGATACAGATGTTTTGGCAAAAAAAGAGTTATATATAGGAGGGATAAGGATTTTGTTGCAACAGGGAGATTTCCAACAAAGTACACACTGCTTATGCTCCTCATAATCACAAGGGACTAGGCATCACTTTAGTTACTATTAAAGCTTCAAGAAAATTCAAATGCTGGGCGCCATGGGAGTAGGACAGACCAAAAAGAAAGGCTGTGCATTTTTCCCCAACCGAGGAAAATGCAATGGCAGGCTCAGTGCATGAGGAGGGTAACTTTCCTATCCCTGAAGCAGCAAAAGGGTAAAAGAAACCGTCATTCTAAGTCAGACATGAATGAGACCTAGAATTCTAAGCATAAGATGACTGGATCATAAATTGATCATTGGAAGGTACCTAGGAAGCCAATAAGCCATGAATACCCTCAGTTGACAGATGAGGAAACTGAGAGAGCAAATATTTAAGGGGTTTGCCCAGGATCTCATATCTAGTAAATGTCCTTTAGAGGATTGGTACTCATGTCTTCCTAACTTACTCATGTCTTCCTAACTCCAAATTTAGTACCCTATTAAAAAGTTATCTAAGGACCAAGAAGATAATGTCATTATTGACTTCAAGGTCCAGGGAAGACTTCTTGGGGAAGAAACAATTTACCTGAGTTTAAAGGAAAGAAATTCAATCAGCAGGAAAGAAGTGAAGAGAAAGGAAGTAAAGACACAGAAAAATAGAATGAACAAAGCCTTGGTGAGAGAAAATTATAGGGGCTGTAGAGAAAAGCAATAAGTCCAATTTGGCTAGAACATAGCATTGGCCTAGAATTGTGATTAGATTGGAAAGAGAAGATGGTGGCATGGGGCCTCTCCCAAAAATACCAACTGAATTGAAATGTCTTGCTTCGCCTGAGGTGGGATACAAGGGCCAATGATGTGAAATGTATTGCTATGGGTTCTTACCCCAAGAACTAATTTTTTTTAAATAGGGTCTTTGTCCTCTAATGGTCATAAAACTGATTAATAGTGAAGTAGATGGCCCCACCTTCATTGGTTGAAGAGCTTGAATTCCTGACTGTCAGGAAGATGGGGCACATGACTTGGTGAATCACTTCTTTCTCCCCTTCCATTTGTCACTGTCTATCTCAACTAGTGTTTGGTCTTTAATTTCTCTGGGATCAGAAATGAAGTCACAGAAATAAAACTGAAATAATTAGTAACTGAATGAATCTAAGAGATGAGGAAGAAGGAAGAATAAAGATAACATCAAGATTCTGGATTTAGAAGAGAGGTTTAATGGTGATGTCACCAACAAAAATAATGGAATTAGAAGGAGAGTAGTCTATGGGCAAAGATATTACATTAACTTTGTAACACATTGACTGGTAAGACAAAGGTAAATATGTCTTATAAAATGTAGATGATGTGGATCTGGGACCTTAGAAAGATAACAACAATGAGGATAAAGGTTTTGGATTTATTTAGATAGAAGTTATCATCATTGAAACCATGGGAATGAATAGAATTGTCAAGGAAGAGAGTGTAATGAGAAGAGAAAAGGATATTGAATTGAATCTAGGGAAACACTCACCTTTAGTGGCTTACGAAAAAGCGAGAGATCAGAAAAGGTAATAGAGAATGTGTGGTTAGACAGTTAAGAAAAGAACAAGGAACATTCCCTGCCTAGAGAAGTCAAGGAAGAAGAGAGTATTCAGGGTGTGTTCAATAATGTCTAATATTGCAGAGAAGTTAAAGAAAAGAATTAGGGGGAAAAAAGTTATTGTACTTGGTGATTTAAAAAAAAAGTCACTGAAAGCATAAAAGAATTCTATACATCATTAATAATAATAGAAATGCAAATGGACACAACCTTGAGTTTCACCTTATGCCCAGCAAATAGGCAAAGAAAACAGCAGATAGAAACAATCTGGTGATCAAACACCAGTCCACTTTAGCATTTTGAGTGGATCTGTTGTAATAGTAATGAAAATTTGAAGACCTTCACCGATCCTTAATAAGCATAAGGAAATTTTAAGACCTTCCCAGATCTGAAGATCTTCCCTGCCCCAGTAGGCTGAATTTAATCACATAGAGCCTCTGTTGGGAGGACTTTGCTGATGGGTAGAGCAGACCCCACAGGAAACAGGGAATCAGAGCAGTTAGAGATAAAGAGATGAGAGGATGGACCCAGACAGGCATTTAGGCTTATGACTTTGTAAGTTTGTTTGTAGGAAGGCTAAGGGAGGGTGTGGCTCCCTGCTGTGTTATGGCTTATTAACTTCTTTGCTACTATAATGGTTTGGGGATTCAATTTTCTGGTGTCTGACAAAATGTTTTTCTTCTTCCTTCTGTATGGAGTGTCATATTTTGCAACAGAGCACTATGCCAGCATATTTACAGTCGCTGTTGGCACTGTGAATATTGCATTGGCACTACAGCTGTGAATTACTATGACCAGAGATTCCACTGCTTGACATGTACCTTAAGAAGGTCATTGACCAAAAAAAGAAAAAAAAAAGGAAGATTCCCATGTGAAGCAAAATATTTATAGCAATACTTTGTGTTAGTTAGGAAACAACTGGAAATAAATCAGAGGCCCCTTGAGTAAAAGCACCGGCCCCAGAGTCAGGATGACCTGGGATTGAATCCAAGCTGAGACACCCACCCAGAAACACCTGACCGTGTAACCTGGAGCAAGTTACTTAACCCCAATTGCTTAAAAATAAATAAATAAATCAGAGGCCCCAGACTGGGTCATAGTTAAATTGTGGTATATGAAGGTAAAGAAGTGATATAACAAATACAAGAATATAATGAATACAGAGAAGCATAGAAACATTTACATGAATAGAGGAACAGTGAAGTATGAGATCCAGGAAAACAGTATATGCAGTGATTACATCACTGTAATTAGAAAAAGCAACAAGCACAAAACAATAATGATGATGATAATTAGTATTTATTTATTTATTTTTTTAAGCAATCGGGGGTAAGTAACTTGCTCAAGGTTACACACCCAGGTGTTTCTGGGTGGGTGCTAAGTGTCTGAGCCCGGGATTCCATCTCCAGGTCTTCTCAACACTGGAGCCGGTGCTCTTACTCGCTGTGCTACCTGGCCACCCCGATAATTAGTATTTATGTAGAGTTTACTATGTCAAGCACTGTGTTCAGTGCTTTACAAATATTATCTCATTTATTCCTCACCAAAACCCTGAAAAGAAAGTGCTCTTTTTATCCCCATTTCACACTTGAGGAAAGTGAGGCAAAGAGATGTTAAAGTGACCTGTCCAAGATCACACAGATATTGTCTGATGTCAAATTGGAATTCAACTTTTCCCTACTCCAGATGCATCACTCCACCTACAACAAATGTTGTGAAATTATAAAGAACTAAAACATTCCCCAAAAAAGAGATAAAAGAAGATATTGCCCACACCTTCTCCTTTGTGAAGGTGGATTTCAAGGGGTATGTTAACATAGTGTATAATGTAACTCTTTGTTACGTCTTGATTCTCTGGAAGATTGGGAAGAGGATATAGAGGAATCTGAGCAATGTAAAAATAAAAGAGGTCAGTATAAGTATGTTCAATAAAAAATACTATTGGTGACGTTTGAGAAAAGTTTCAGTAGAATAGCAGGGAAGAAATTCAGACTTCAAGAAATTGAGTAAGAAAGTGATTGGTGAGTAAGTGGAGAAAGTTAACGTTTTAAAGTTTGGTCATGAAGAGATCTGGAATAACAGCTAAATAAAGTAAAGGAATCAAGAAGAAAAATACTTTTTTTTAAGGATTCAGAATAGCAGTCAAGCAGTCAATAAATATTTACTAAGGTCCTACAATATCTCAGGCACTGCACTAAGAATTGGGAATACAAATATGAAAGAGAAATATTGTGTCACAATGTAATGGGGGAATACACAACACCTAAGGAAACTAAAAGGGGTGGTGGCAGGAAGGAAGGTATCTGGCTTAGAGGTATTTTAGAGAACTTTAAAGGAGTGTGTGGGAAATGGAGAAATGATTGGATTGGGCTCCTTCCTTAAGTAGAGGTTCAGGAAGAAAAGATCAGTTCTGTACTTTCCATTGGGGAGTGGGGTGGGGGGGGCGGGGGACCAGGGGCAGAGGGTATGGATGAAAGGTGAATGGAGGGCTGTGTGGGCTAGCTATCTGTCAATAGATCTGGGCACTGTTTGAGGAAGTAAGAGACATCATTATGCCCTAGGAAATCAGATTATCTATTGTGAGATGAAAACAAGCTTTCCAAGGAAGAAAGGAGACCCTTGGGAGATGCAAAAAGCCAGGAGCAGTTTAACTAATAGATAACATCAAATAGCTTGTTTTTAAACTTATTAGGGGTTTAGGGACCTTCTTACCAAGTCCTGTCAAATGATAATATATCATGCTGAAGATAAAGATTTTTCCATAAGGGGAAAAGGGGTGCACTAAGAGATATTTATTTATATCCAGGAAGAAAATAATTGCTGTTCCTCTTTACAAGAGAACCATGTGAAATGATAATGATGGAATCTCTCTAACTTTGGGCGGGTTCTCTGGCCAGCTATAACTGTGAAGTCTAATCCAGACATCACTACTTAATGGGAGGTACACAATAGGAAATGAGGTTATACTTACATTATTTATGAGTATGTCAAGCATACCCTTAATAATTTAAAATTAAATTTAATTAATTTTAATTTAAACTTACATTTTTGGCAGGTATATGGTACGTTTGCACCTGAATATATATATATATATATATATATATATACATATATATATAAGTATATTAAATTAATTTCAATAAAATGTACGAACAGAATAAATGTTTAAAAATTTACAAATATAAATTCTCCTTTTTTATTGTTATTCAGATTAGTGATTCCATTGGCATAAGTAACCCCTAATGAGTAAATTCTCTTCTAACTGAAATTTCTAATTTTAGAGTTCCGTGATGCACCAAGAAATTAAGTGACTTATCTTGGGTAACACAGCCATGATGTGACAAAGACATTTGAACATTTTGAATCCAGGTCTTCTGAACCCCAAGGATACCTCTCTACCTACTACTTCATTCTTCTTCTCATAGATGTGGATATGAGTATGATAACATTGATATATATATATATATATATATATTTTTTTTTTTTAATAGCCACTAGTTGCTTGTATTGTGGTCCAGTAGGAAGGACACTGAATGTGGTTTGGCTCCCAGACCCACTATTTACCAGCTATATGAGCTTGAGTAAAGTATTGATTTTTCTGACTCAGTTTCCTCATTTGAAAAACAAGGATTTTGGTTCCTACTCTACCTAACTCATGACATTTTTATGAGATAATGAATTTAGAGAAAATTAATTTGAAATGCATTTTTTAAATATGGAGCATCACATTGATATAAACTCAAAGTATGTACCTCTGATTACCAATGTGTGTTCAGCCTCAGGTAACATTATAGAGTAAGCAAAGTTCATATTTTGTGAAAATAACATCCCTTTGAGGCTTATTCTTCATTCTCCAGGTGCTCATTGATTTTATGTTGCTCCCTATTTGTAGGCTTCTATGCTACTGTTGGAAATGCAATCTCTGTCCTCTATACTTTATCTTTCTTTACCTCCTAATACCATCAATACTAATTGATTTTTCCCCCAAAGATACTGCTATCTTTCTTTTAAGATTATATCTAGGTATATGATATTCTAATCATCAAAATTATTTTGATCACTGATAATATGTTTGCATATTTTTCTCCTGGCAGTATTTCAACAGGGGACCCCAAAAGAGACCATATTCAAGGACTAAATCCCTGGTGGAGGGAACCATATGCATTCTGTTGGTATGGATACAAATGGTGACCTAAGGATTAAAAAATATCAATGGTTGCTTTCCCAGACCCCCCTGAGGGGTTTGAAGCTCATTCTGTAGCCCATCCTGTAAACTGAGATCCTGAACTTAAGGGCATTCTAAAATACTTTTTCCCTTATTTTGAAATACCATAAAACTTCCCCTTAAACCTGTACCAAAAGAATTGCTTTTGTTTCCCTTAAACCTTTGTTCTCCCTATTCTTTAATTTTTAACCTCCATCCTCCTGTCACACACACATATCAATCCTCACACCAGAGCTGCTATTCATTTATGATTGTTTAATAACTATTCTTTATGCTCTATGCAAAGGAAATCACTGGGACTGGAATATGGAAGATTGAATTTAAATCTAGGCTTGGATATTTATTAATTCTGTGATACTAGACAAGTCACTTAACCTCTTCCTTTCTTGGTTCCTTCATCTGTAAATGAAGATAATTAATATAATTTATAATACCTAACTCCCGGGGTTTTTTTGAGAAATAAAATAATATTTTAAATTCCTTTGTAAGCATTAAAGTGGGCAATGAGGTGGAAATGAGGACAGAGTACCAAGTCTGGAAGCACCAAATCAGGAAGACTCAACTTTGTGAGTTCAAATCAGTCCTCAGACACTTACTAGTTGTATGACCTGGGAAAATAACCCTATCTGCCTCAGTTTACTCATTTGTAAAATGAGCTGGATAAACAAATGCCAAACCACTCCAGTATCTTTGCCAAGAAAACCCAAAATGAGGTCATGGAGAGTCAGATACTTCTGAAAAATGAATGAAACATTAAAGTGCTATATAGTGCTAGTAATTGTGATCACCACTTATTATTATTAAGAGTATATGGATTTTGTCAGTGATAAAAGCAAATATTGATAATGAATGGTAAGAGTCTTTGGGTAAATGAATAAAACATTTTCAAGGTTTCCTTTGTTCCATATTTTTAATCGATCAACAAGTATTTACTAAGTTTCATCTATATACCATACACTCTTCTCTATCATCATGAAATAATATTGCACTATCATCATACATAAAAAATTTTCTCCATTCATTTTATTATTCTTTCTCATCACAAAATGAGAAGCAGTTAGGTGTCATATTTTAAGATGATGAATACATTGTTTTACTTATCTACCTCAACAGTGTGCACTAACTCTGACTCATTATGTACAACTTATGATCTTTTCTTTAAAAAATAATAGTATTATGTCTACAATATATAAATTAACCTTGCAACCTACACAAGAGCTGCTGCCACTAGGAAATATTTGAATGTTATTTTTTTCCTATGATTCCGAGAAACTATTTTTGAGTTGATAATTGAATAAAAGCTATGAGAAGTTCAAATTCACTTGTAAAAAATTTGCTTCACTGATGGAATGCAATTTCTTCAGCCTATGTTTCTGTGTTTATAAGATAAAGAAGAACAGAGTTGGAGAGATAGAAACAGAAACTCTGCTTGTGTGCAGGTGTGTACATGTGTGTGTGTGTGAACTCTGATGAAAAATTCAGGAATTCCCACATATATGCTCAAAAAACAGGTGTGCATAGAGCATAGGCCAGTAGTACCTATATGCCTGGAGAGAACGTTCTTATCCTTCTTTCCATTTTCTCTCAGGGCAAGAGCCAATGAAAATATTCCTCCCAAAAGTATGTCAATGTAAGTATAGTCAGCTTTCATTATCTCTATCATCTTTCTATGAAATCTATCTCAATATATGTACACATAGATGCACATACATATTTGTGTGTATATACATACATACATACGTACATATGTATATGTATATATATATATATATATATATACACACATGTGGTTTTCCCTGGCTTCCTCTAACTAAGGATGTCTTTGGCAGCTCCCAGAAGTTCCAGCTGGCCCTCAGGCTCAGCAGCTCTTCAGCAGAAGCTCCAGCTGGTTCCCAGAATCAAAATTACTTCACCTAGGTTCCCAAAACCAAATCATTCTATCCAGCCGGGAGGGGGAGGGGGGGAGGAGGCTTTCCTCTTCAGCCTCACCAGTGGCAGCAGCTTCTGCTTCCACGAAGCTTGCTCCAAGAAGATCTGTCTGAGCCATCAGGGGCTTCTCCTTAGACACACACACACACACACACACACACACACACACACACACATACACATGGCATTAGCTCTGTTTCAGTCAACCCCTTCCTGTTACATCAGCAACAAGGGTTCATACCTTCTGTTTCTTTAACAGACATTAATTACTAAGTATTAAGTCGCTCTTACCTTTGCCAATACAAAGGGATCTTCAAACTCAAATTACATTACCATTACACGTCTTTAATTCTAGTGTATTCCAACTATTTACTTCCTACTTATCCTGTATATAGCTGTAATGGAAATGCAAATTTAAAGATCTTCCCTGCCCCTAGGCTAAAGTGCACCTGGAGCCTGGGGTGGGAGGCTTGTTTTTCAGTAGATACTTTTTGATTGGCCAGTGGGTCCAAAAGGTTGTTACATTCTCTGAGCCAGGAGAAGGCTATATAAGCCCTGATGTGAGGCTGTGTTTTGGGGGCTCACTTTGAGAAGTGTTCTGTGATTTGATATGGATTCTGGGAAGCCGTTGTCCAGAGGCCCCCCCCCCTTTGAAAAAACCCAGATGTTGACTGGGTATGGATGTAATGGTTGGACAGTTTGAAATCTGTCTACTTGATCTGTTTCTGTCTTGATAATTCTGCCTGTATACTTTGAAGTTCGGGGTGCTGACTTTTTTTCTCCTGAATGAGGTAAACGTTATATGGTCTGACTGATTAAAGTAAGCTTGTTAACCCATTTGGAGTTGCTTTCCTTTATCAAAGCAGATCCAAGAACCTGTACTGGCAGCAAACCCTGAGGATGCTTGGGGTGCTTGCTGCTACAATAGCTTCCTTACTATATATTTGATTATATGTTGTCTACTCCAGTACACTGTAATATCTTAGAGGTCAGGGACTATATCTTGCATCCTTTTGTAATCCTGACAATTAGCACAATGCTTGGTACATAGTAGGTACTTAATAAATGTTTGTTCCTTGGTTGATTGATATACACATTTATGATTGGTACACTCATGTGTACCAACCAACTTTATTCCCTCATTCATCCACTTTTTAAATTCATCTATTCATTCAAACATATTTATTGGCAAAACTATTTAAAATGGAAAAAGTTCATGTTTGAGGGGGCTCAGGAAAATAGACACACTAACACATTGTAAATTCGTTATGATCAATCATTATGAATTATTATGAAAAGTGATTTGAAATAACTAAAGTTGCCAAAATGTTGATACTCTTTGACCTGGTGATTTTACCACTAGTCATATAAAACTAAGTTAAATGATCTTGGATAAATCATTTCCTTATGGCTGGGGTCTTCAGGTAAATGCTGAATGACTACACATAATGAACACAGAACACATGATGCCTATGCAGGTTTAGGTCAAGTTAGCTATATTTTTGTCCCTTCCATAGCTAATATGCTATGATTCTCTTTGGGTTTCACTATCTTCAAGTAAGAAATGAGACAGACAGACCAGAAAATCTAAAAGATCCTTTCTACCAGTAATATTCTGGAGTCTTTATATAAAAACATTGGCAACAGTTATTTCCCTGAACAAATGAGCATTTATTAAGTACTTACTATATGTTACTTACTGTGCTAGACATAGAAGACATAAAGCCAGAAATGAACTAATCCCTGAGACAATATGTACATATATAATTCTATATGAAATATGTACAAATTATATTCAAGGTGATTTTATGGGGCTATCAGTTTACTAGAAATTAGAGAGCAGCAGGCAAGGGGGTCAAGAAAGCCTAATAAAATAATAGCATAGGTGAGAGAGAGACAGAGACAGAGAGAGAGAGAGAGAGAGAGACAGAGAGACAGAGAGACAGAGAGACAGAGACAGAGACAGAGAGAGACAGACACAGAGAGAGAGACAGAGAGACAGAAACAGAGAGAGTGCACTTCAAGATTTTAAAACATTTTACAAATATTATATCATTTTTCCTTATAAAAATCCTAGAAGGTAGGTGCTATTATTATCCCTATTATATAGGTGAGGAAAAATGAGACAGAAAGAGGTTTATTGAGTTGCCCAGGGTAACTCAATAAGTATTTAAGTCAGTATTTGAAATCAGCTCTTAACTATTAATCCAGTGCTTTATCTACTGTGCCACCTGATTATAACCATTGAATGATTGAGGGATTCTAAGAGGGAAAGGTGAGATAAAGTACTGTATCAGCAATGCCATATTCACAATGCCTATAGAGATTACAAATAT
>NW_027187372.1:9782116-9815629 GCF_028583685.1 Petaurus breviceps papuanus
ACCTCAGGCAAAGGTCCTCCTCTCCCCACTCACAGCAACCACCCAGCGTCCTAGAAGCACGCTCCCAGCAGCTCCGGCCCCTGGCAGTGCTCAGCCGGAGTCCTAACTCAAAAAAAAAATTTAAAAAAAGGCAACTGCCGCCAACTGCCAACCACAGGACCGTTAGCTCGGCTTTTTTTTTTTTTCTTGCTCTGCTATGTCAGCACGTCCATGGGGCATGGGAGATCTTTAAATCCCATAACCCTTACAAGTACAAGGAATGTAACAGGGACAGCCGGTGAAGAGGCATGTAGATGAGATATGTAATATCTTATATGATAAAGACTTTTAAACTGATGAATATGGGAAAGAGAATTCTATATGATAATGTTTGAAAAGTTTAAAAGTCAGAGAAGTTTGTATTTAATCCTAAAAGCAATAGGGAGCCATAATTAATTTAGGAAGTGATGTGGTCAGATCTATGCTTTAGGGAAATTACTTCAGCAGGTTCATAAAGGATGGCTTGAAAAAGGAAAGGACTTAAGGCAGAGAGACCAATTAGCTTGTTATTGCAATAGTCTAGACAAGTGATGAAAGTCTGAACTGCTGACAGTAGCTGTCTGATAATAGGGAATGGTCACAGCAGCTAGGCAAAGACAGATGCCTATAATAGCATAAGTTGTCTTCCTTTTCCTAAGGCAGACAACTACCCCATGATCCTTGCTTCCTGGGAACACACAGACATCATGGTAAAGGAATCAGGACTGTCTGTCTGTTTGACATTCATAGGATATTTCATCGTTGTTTT
Source organism: Petaurus breviceps papuanus (assembly GCF_028583685.1). Classification (NCBI taxonomy): domain Eukaryota; kingdom Metazoa; phylum Chordata; class Mammalia; order Diprotodontia; family Petauridae; genus Petaurus; species Petaurus breviceps. The sequence continues at coordinate 9,782,904 of NW_027187372.1, forward strand.
TATTACTTTGTAATTGAAAAGAGAACCAGAAAGCAAGATAATCTGGAGAATATGCCTGAAATGAACCGGAGTTGATCACAGTTTAAAAAAAATTATAATTCCATTCATTGTTTGACATGGAACTTCCAATCTGAAAGATATCTATACTTTTTAAATGAAGGAAGGCAGGGAATTGGACAGGTCCTAGAAACGAATGAGGCAGGAAGCCCCATTCCCAAGGGCAGGGGGAGATCCAGAAAACAGAAGAAGGGAGGAATTTCAGGTGTTAGAGCCATGGACCTTTGATACACAAATCACCAGGCATTCTTCCTGATAAGCAGGTCTGGCAATTCAAGGCTTGACAACCAACTATAAGATAAGGGGAGTCTCCAAAAACCATAAAACATAATATATTTGAAAACCCCATAACCAACAGTTAGGGGAGTTTCTAAAGATAATGATGTCTCTTGAAGGTCCATAAATCACCAAATGGCTCAGGGTCTGCTTCAAAGTTGGATAAGCTTAACTGGATTCAGTTACTGATTTTCTGCATGTCCAGTTGTGTTTACTCTCACTCACCACAAAGGATTATTGGTATGTCAAGTCATACTGTAGCTTAGCTAAAATAGCCAGTCCTTATACAGCCCTTACCAGTTACCTGGATAATTGGGGAGCCCATGCACAAATTCACTTGTACAACCTGAAACATATCAAAGTATAATACCTACAGAACCATAGAACCTAATCACCATATGAGTCACCCAACAAGCATTTATTTATTAAATGTTTAATATGTGCCCAAAACACTAGGATATAAAGAAAGGCAAAAACAAAACCCTGCCTTCAAGGGAGAGTATATTCCAATGTATAACAAAACATCTAAATAACTTTATATATATATATAAAATATACAGTGTAGATGGATGGTAACTTGAAAGGCTTGAGAATCTGAGAGAACCAGGAAAGACCTCCTACAGAAGATAGAATTTGCCTCATCATAAAGTAAAGGGTAAAGAGCAGGTAAAGGTAGTAAAGAGTGTTTAAAAAGAGTTTTTCATGGTCAGAGTATTCAAAGATTTCTATGGAAAAAAAATAAAAACATGCCAAGAATTATAATCAGGAGACCAGAAACAATATCTCTACTAGGCTGTGAAATGTGAAATAGCTTCTTTCCTCCTCCTCCTACCCCTATAAGTCTATGAGAAAAAACTGAGGGCTTTTGTAGCCTAAGGCAAGAACTTGATTATTGATAGAGACTTCAATCAGTCAATAAGCATTTATTAAGCATCTACTATATATGAGATGAGAAGGATGATCATTCCAGACATGGGAGAATAGTCAGAGAAAATGTCTGTAGCCAAGAGATGGAGTATCTTATTCAGAGAATCAGCAGTTTTTCTATAGTCTATGAACAACCTGGAAAACCTTGGTCTAGACTAGTTCTCAAGTATCTGAAATCTTTTCTTATTTCAGCTATAAGGCTGTTTCACTGGTCCATTTCCAGCATTCCCCTTATGCAATTCAATTCTAATAAATGCATTACATACCTCCAATTAGGAAGGTACCATATAGGACTGGTACCCTACTTACCATTCCTTGAAGAAATTTAAGAAACAAGTTCATGGGGCCTTCCTAAAAGAAATACATTTTTTAAAAAATCTATCTAGTGATTATAAAATAACAGATAAGGTATATAAGAAGTCCCCAAATCCCCTTCCCTTTATCTGATTATCTATCCATCTATCTATCTAAATATCTATCTATCTATCTATCTATCTATCTATCTATCTATCTATCTATCTAATAGGGAAATACAAAGGCCAGAGAGGTAATCATATTCTGCTCTAATGGGAACACAAAGCATTAAAGGAGGATTCACTTACACATCAGAAGAAAGAATATACCAATAGGACCTCTTTGAATCTTAAAATATCAGAGATGAAGGAAACTTTAAAAGATATCCTTCTAATTTTGTAGAAGAATGACCTGAGATGCAGAAAAATGAAGTGAGTTGTCCAAAGTGACCTCTCCAGATGGTGATAGTGCTAGAAATAGATCCTAATTTTTCTAGTGCCAAGAGATATCCCCACTACTCCCAAGAACCCCAGAAGGAGGAACAAAAAGGGATTTCAGAGGCCAGTACTGAGGAACTGAGATGCAAATGAAGCAATGTCAAAGAAACAGAGTATTTGGTTCAAAACTTTAACAGTGGAAAAAGTGGGAAAATGTAGGCAGTACTCAAGGATCAATGCCTCTTTCTTCACAGCCTTTTCTTCTTGTAAACATTTTGCACCTGATGTCCTGAATTGTATAGTCCATAAAATGTGAAGTAGCAACCAGTAATGGGGTATTATAGTCACAGGAAGTACTGAGAAGGAAAGTAAGGAGGGAAGGAAATCCCTAAGAGGAGCAATAAAGAGAGAAAGCAAGAAAGGAGAAATTCAGTGTTCACCTAATTGAGAAATAAACCTGACTGCTAAAGATGAGATGGTAACATGTAAAAATCATAAATGGCTGTAAAAATCTGCATATTTCATGATCACTATTATATGGACTTTTATAGATTTTTGACAAAGTTGAGGTAGAAATGGTCCAGAGATAAATTCCTATATTATTATTGTTTGATATTATCATTAGGAAGACTACTGTGCAAGTCAATAAATTAAATGTTTTTTCTTTGTTGTTGTTAATTGATCTAATGAGATAATATTTGTAAAAAGCATCTAGCAGAGCGTTTGGCCTTTAATAGGCATTATATAAATACTTATACTCTTTCCCTGACATTCCCTAATAGAATAAGAGTATTGGAATATAAGCCCATCTTATGCATACTTACTAAAAGCACCTTAAGGGCAACTCAAGTAGCAAACAGGATGACAAGTATGATATATATCTCATCCTGTTCCCCTGTGATTTTAATGTCTTCCACTAATCCTTAATATTTTAAAAGCTTTTTTTAAAAAATGTAATATAGCTTGGAAATTATACATAGTATGGCAATACCTATTAAATGTTCTTAAATTTTTATGAATCAGTGTTATGTCTGGGTGATTAAGGGCAATGGTTTTGTTTACAATAATGTTCTAGTTCCACGATAGTTTATTCAATGTATTTTCAAGGATATATTAGAATAAGTTTTGTAATCTGGGTTTTACTTGTAAGTTAGTTTACAATAAATAGTGAGTTTCTGGTGTATAATTCTTGTCACCTGATCATTTCTTTCTAGCTAGTCTATAGATTACATTGAAACTACCAGTAATATGTTACAGTTTCTACTCCTTCAGTGCAAAATCTGCATTGGTCAATAAGATCATTCTCTTTAAGGATATGTTGTTGAGTTGTTTCAGTCATATCTGACTCTTCATGACCCCATTTGGTATTTCTTTGGCAGAGATACTTGAATAGTTAGCCATTTCTTTCTCCAACTCATTTTACAGATGAAGAAACTGAGGCAAACAGGATTAAGCGACTTGCCTAGAGTTGCAGAACTAGTTAAAGTCTAGGGTCAGATTTAAACTTGCAAAGATGATCTTCCTAACTCCAAGACCAGAACCATAAATTTCTAGTGGCACTGTGATCATAGTGAATTGTGATCATAAATTCTTTCATTTCTATAAGCAAGTCAGCATTGCTAAGTTATTTGTTCAAGACTTATTTGTTAACATTTTTTATTTAGTTTAGTGGATTTCACTGATGGTGCACATTTAGAGTTCACTCTTGAATTTTACCTATTTCATAGGCCTCATCCAGAGATTACTCATATCTGTGCCAGACTAAGTACTGAGTACTTATCCTAAATAAGGAGCTCTGGTGAGTAGTACTTGATTCTTTTTTTTTTTTAATCACTGAACATCTATAAGCTCTTACTATCTACATAATTAATCTTAGAATCTATTTTTCTCTCTCTCTCTCTCTCTCTCTCTCTCTCTCTCTCTCTCTCTCTCTCTCTCTCTCTCTCTCTCTCTCACACACACACACACACACACACACACACCTGTATTCTCAAAGAAATAATCAGTCCCTCCAGTGTCAGGCTGGAGCTTTATATTTCCTTTGTAAACCTAATAGTACCAAATGGTACCATGAAACATAACAGACACTCAAAACAACTTTTGAATAAATGAAAGAATGAATTAAATTAATCTTTTTGTGCCTTAGTCCTCTTTGAGAATTTCGTGCCACATAGTTTTCCAAAAAAGACAGGATAACTTGGCCATCTCTATCAATCTACATACAGTTGTCGTAATCTTGATGACTCTCTTTGTGAATTAGGTATCAACTTGGCAAAACTATTTTCAAGCCCTAGTGCTCACCTAATAATAGTGTTTTGTTCATCCATTTTCAAAGGATTTCCTGGGTGGGAGGGAGGGGTAGGTGTGATAGTAATGGCAATTAAAGATTCCCCTGTATTGGCTTAGTTTTTCAAATTGATTGTGTTAAAACCCAGAGCTTGTTAATCCCCCCTGTGGGATGGACTTGTTGATGTGAAAAGAAAGTCTTGAACTGGGAGGAGCTGGTGACATAGATTTAGAGAGACAAGAGAGAGGCAGAAGAACTTTTTGGAAGCAGCACCTCTGGAGGCAGAAAGAGACTGAGAGAATTGCTGGTGACCACTTTGAATTGCCCTGGACTTTTGAGACCTGCCCCCTGAGCTGCCAAGGACTGAGGAGACATGGCTGCTTTGCTGGTACTTTGTCTGTTTTGATGTTCTTTTGCCAGATTTGTCCACTGGTGAAAGACAATCCTGTTGTTGAAGAAGTCCTGGAACCTGGCTTTTGGTTAAGAAGCCCTGAGACTGTCCTGCAGACAGAGAGTGAATACTGTCCACTGGTGAAGGACAGTGCTGTTGTTGCAGGGGTCTGGGAACCTTTCTGTTGGTTCATAGAGACTGTCCTGCAGTCAGAGAGTGAATGCTGTCCACTGGTGAAGGGCAGTGCTGTTGTTGCAGGGGTCTGGAGACTGTCCTGCAGACAGAATGAATACTGTCCACTGGTGAAGGACAGTGCTGTTGTTGCAGGGGTCTGGGAACCTTTCTGTTGGTTCAGAAGCCCTGAAGAAGGATTTTCTTGTTGTATCTTTACAGAAATCCTGGGAGAGAGTTTTGCTAATGTTTTCAGGGGTTCTAGGACTGTTCTGAAGACAGAGGATGAATTAATGAAGAGACTGGCAATGTATCTTGTGGCCTTACTAAGCCTTGTCTCCCCAGGAACTAAGAGTGCTGAGAACTTGCCTCTTGTCAAGATGAAGAAAAGACCTCCATTTGGGTATTAAGTGCTGTGCTTGGACTTGATGTAACTCTGGGGTAGATTCAATTGTGATCCAGGGGTAGGGAACTTTTGACCTTTTTATGCTCTGTGATTGAACAAATGAAGGTACTTTACTTATGTTTGGAAACTAATCTCCATTTGAGAAGAGGGGCTTTGTGGTGGACTAAATGAAGGTACAGCCTAGGGGTGGAGTAGTATTTAGAACAGGGACTTTGTAATTGATTGAATGAATGGAAGGTCCTGGGGTGGGGTAGTACTTGGAGATTATTTAATCACACTTAGTAAATGCTGTATTTTGAATGATGTCATGTTTTGACCTTCTCTGTTCTTAATTTGCCACTGAATAAAATGGAGAGCACCTATGCTGGTATTTTGAACCTTGGGAAGTTGCCTTTCCTTGGCATTACATTACACATATACACTCAATTGTATATCTTACTGTACAGGAAAGTAGGAGAGAAGATAAGAGGGGGGATGGTAGAAGGGAGGGCAGACTCAGGGAGAGGTAGTTAGAGGGAAACACTTTTGAAAAGGGACAGGGTCAAAGTAGAAAATAGAATAAGGGGGGTGGGATAGGATGGAGGGAAATATAGTCTTTCTTTTTTTATGGTGCCAATTTTAAATAGATTTTATTCTCCAAGACAATTGCATTTCCACTTGTTTACAGTACTGATAGAGTGCAATGTTGTTCACTTCTCTCCCTCTGCACACATTCAAGTATTCAGAATGCCCAGATTTACACAGTAGCTTAAATGTTACTTTTAAACTGCTACTGCCTTGGCTACAAATTTGAGTCCTTCAATTTTTGGAAAGCTGTGTGGAATGCTCTTTCTGGTGTGTTTAGTCAACCTCTTCAATGGTGGGTCCAGAAGAAGCACCTCCAGATGGGGCTGCTCCACCCCATGGGAGCCCACCAGGCTCCTGGCATGCCTCCTGCACTCTGGTACAGCTTAGTAATAATGGGGTTGCAGACTTTCTCCAATTCTTTGTGCTGATACTCAAATTCTTCCTTCTCAGCAATCTGGTTCTTATCTAGCCAGTTGATTATTTCATTACATTTGTCAAGTATCTTCTGTTTGTCTTCATCACCAATTTTGCCTTGCAGTTTTTCATCCTCTATGGTTGCTTTCATGTTGAAAGCATAAGATTCAAGAGAATTCTTGGAAGACACCTTGTCTCTCTGCTTTTCATCCTCAGCCTTGTATTTCTCAGCCTCCTGGACCATACACTCAATATCTTCTTTGCTCAGGTGTCCTTTATTATTGGTGATAGTGATCTTATTCATGTCAATCAGCAAGAATTTTAAGCACTTATGTTACAGACTATGTGCAAAATGCTGGAGTTAAAAAGAAAGTCAAAGACATTCCCTTCTCTCAAAGAACTCACAATGGAAAAGGAAGAAAAAAAGGTGTACAAACAAAATATATGTAAGATAAACTAGAAATAATAGAGGGAAAGAACTAGCATCAAGGGGGATTGGGAAAGGCTTTGTACTGAAGGTGGGGCTTTAGTTGAAACTTTAAAGAAAATCAAGAAAGCTAGGAGGTAGAGATGAGAAAGAAGAGAGTTCCAGGCATGGAGGACAGCAAGCAAAACATGTGGAATTGGCAGGTAGAGTGAACTGTACTAAGAAGAAAGAGGCCAGTGTCATTGGATCTCAGGGTACATAGTAGGGAGAAGGGAGGATAAAAGTATAAGAAGACTGGGAAGATAGAAAGTATAGGGAAGAGAGAAGATAGAAAATCAGGGAACAGGTAAGAAAAGCTTCTAGTCATAATTTTTACATGAAAACTGGGCCTGATTATTGGTGTTACCTGTAAGGAATAATTATAAGACAGACAACTATAAAGATTTGTAAGGCAAGCATTTATCTCAATTAGCTGTTCCATTTAGTTTTTCATTGGAAAAACATGTTATTGAGTTGTTAATTAGATTGTAATTTGTAATCAGGCATATTTTATGAAAGAATAGGTTTTAGATGAAAATAAATGAAAATTAATCACAAAGACTTTCCCATCTCTTTCTAGGACAATACCTATCCAGTTATTTTTCCCCTTCTTATCTTAGAAATTAGCTTAATAAAGTCATACTCCCTAAATATTTGATAGACAGAATAGATAAGAAAACCAGTTTTAGTCAGATTTGTGTGCTTGAGTTTCTGCTTAATGTAGATATAGGTTAATATAGATAATACATCTGGAATTAATTCAATACTTTTATGTTTATTTTTTAAGAAATGAATATTTAGCTACATTCCCTTCCCTTCCTGCAGGGGCTTTTCCTTTTTGGGGTTCAGACCCCCAAAATGTGGTCTTTTCTTTTTTTGGGTTCAAGATCCCATCCCCATCATTCCTCCCTCAAACAAATGGGACCCAAATTCTTTTTGGTATAAGGCCAAAGTCTTCTGAAACTTCTTCCTGATAGCAAAGGGCATAGAGCTGTCCCTGCCTCAAGGGAGTCCCAAAGAGGAGATTGACTGGAACCAAGCATAGACTGCATCCAGGCAATGAAAGGGTGATGTTGGCTGGTACCCACTGTTTGCTAGCAACTGTAGGTAAGTCTGGAAGACACAAATCTGACAAGTAAGTCTGTAGGGCCCAAATAGAGGGAGAAGTAAAAGCGTAAGAGCCCCACTAAAATCATTTACATTTGACCTGCAGGATTATCTGATTTTGTTACTTTCTCAAAAGCTTAAGTAATACTTCCACAGGTAGACATTTTCCACCCCTGGGTTCAATAGTTCCACAAATGAATTTTCCAGAGACTGAGTTTTTACTCCAATTATAGGTGGGACTTGGGAGGATACTTAAGTAATGACTGGGCCAAATAGGTTACCTCCCTCTAACAAAACTGATTGCAATGAAATATCCTTCCCCAAACCAATCTGAAGATGTTTCTGATTTAATTTCAGTAATTTGGGGCATGGAATGACTTCACATTCAATTAGATCTCACACACTTGCATTGCACTTTTATCTTTTACTGACCATTTTTTTCTGATTATAGAGATCTGCTATAAAAGGATAAAGCAGGGACAAGATTTATACCAAGTATGACTGGAATTTCCAACCATGCAGTATCAATTCCACTTCATAGCCATACTCAGGAATAGCTATGTGGGTAACATTCCTTTTCAAAGGAACACAATGGGCAAACTGAGCCAGGAGGAGCCCATCTTAGACTGAAGCTAAAATTGTCCTGTCAGCTTTTCCTGATGCATGCTTCCCACCTGTATAACATTCTCCCTGAGTAGGTTGTGGCATGTCTCTCAGATGGTAGATTATAGACTATTGATTATTGATTATTATGATCCATCAGACAACTCAAAATAAAATCAGTTACAGTCCCAGGAGCTTTCACCTCAAACAAGGGGTTCAAACTGATTCTGAGCCCTTTCATGGAGGCAATATGGATATAGAAGACAATGGGAACAAAGAGATATAGATTAAATTAAGGGAGTGGTAGTCTTGGGGGGGACAAGTGCAGACAATGAAAGGGCAGTTAGTTAATTAACTGGAAAGCACTGATTGCCCCAGGTCAAAGTCAGGCAGCTGAGCCACTTGAGAAAGTCCCAGGGCTTTTCCTTTTTGGGGTCCAGATCCCAAGACATGGTATTTTCCTTTTGGGGGTTCAGATCTCATACACATCGCTTTCTTCCTCTTCTTTCCCTTCCTTCCTTCCTTCCTTCCTTCCTTCCTTCCTTCCTTCCTTCCTTCCTTCCTTCCTTCCTTCCTTCCTTCCTTCCTTCCTTCCTTTCTTCCTTCCTTCCTTCCTTCCTTCCTCACTAATATGATTCCTCAATCCTTTTGGAACACTTACTTTTCCAAAGGAAGTCATTAGTTATTACTACATAAAACACCTGTTGTTTTTCTAATTCATCACCAGCAGACTTCATACAATCCATTTTCTTATGAGAACCTTACTGATGAGAAAGTCAACTTTGATATAAATGGGAACAGTTTGAATGCTACTCTACAGTTCAATCCAATTTACAGCACATAGCTATCCTACTGCTAGTGACAGTATTCTCACTCTTATTTTTTAAATGTAAGGAAGGTCATAAAAATTAGGGCAAGATCCAAGGGAATCTATACATTTGGTCCCTAGTAAAGTATTTTGTTGCTCTTGATGTTCATTCTTTTCAGTCATGTCCAACTCTTTGTGACCCAATTTGGGGTTCTCTTGGAAAAGATACTTGCCCAGTCACACAGCTAGTAAGTGTCTGAGGCTGGATTTAAACTCAGGTCCTCCTGCCTTCAGGCCCAGCACTCTATCCATTGTGCTTCCTAGTAAAGTTTATACTTTATCCAAGCACCCAATTTACATTTCCTATAATGTCTCTATTAATTATGCCACACAGAAAAATATCCAGTAATTTTCAAGAAACTTAGCCAGAGATAATTGGAAGTGGAGGGGATCAGAAAGAATGGGAAACTTTAACATGATATTAGAGAAACTTGTAAAAAAAATCTGGCTATAATAAATATTTTTTAGCCTTGTTGTTCTTTATCACAGATCATCTGTCCTAAAAAAAATAATCCCTACTTGAAAGTATTGTTTTAATGCTTGTGTTTACTCGCATATATGTTTGTATTTCTTCATATCTAGTCTAGGTTTTCATATCTGTTTTATCACATGTACAAATATGTAGTTTATATTTTCATATATACCTTATATAGAAAAATCTATCTGAACTTTCATCAGACTAAGGAGGAAATTAATTCAAAGAAAATATTGTAACAATCCTGCAGGAATTTAGACTGCAAAACATGGAGAGGGTCTATTTTAGCATTTTCTTTACATTGTGAATAGGAAATCAGTACCAGACAAGCAATGGTAGATGTATAAAAACTGCACTCTGGAATGTAAAGAGTATTAAAGGGGGAAAAAAAAAACCACCAACTGATGTGATAAATATAAATGCATTGTAAGTCTTTCTATTCATTTATTCTAGTGAGAGAAAAAAAAACCCTAAAGCATGGTTTACATAATTGCTTATCATTGAAACTCTATAGAGCTTTCTTCTTATTATTATAATTCTATAAGGTTGAGTAATTTTTTTAAAAAATAGAAAGGGAAAAGATGATGGATTTTTCTCATTTGAATGAGTTTTCTTAACTTGTAATGCATTTGAATGCTTTCTGCATCTCTTACTACACTGCTATGGTAATCTAACAGCCAAGAGTATTTTTCTCTGCCCAGCTTCACACCCTACCTCCTATCCCCTTGGTCTATGAAAGAGCATTAATAATTTTTTTTCAAGAAGGTTTAAAAATGACTCAAAAGTGTTCGATTTTGTCCATTTTAAGATATTTTAATCATCTGGAAGTAGGTTTCCTAAGTTAATTTTAGAATAATTTACTTTTTGTGACTTACCTAAAGGGAATAAGCAAGGGCAGTGGGAGTGTGGTACTTTGCAAAATATATATATATATATATATATATATATACTTTTTTTAAAATTGAGACCAGGAAAGGAAAATGTGTGTGTGTTGTGTATCTCAAGCTTATATTACCAAATATATTGAAAGAACACAGCCTAAAATCCTAAATAAACAAGTCAGAGTGTCATACAGTGAATACAATAAACATCCACTCAACAATTAAGTCCCACGTCTTCTTTTTTTTATGTCAGAGCACAGGATTGATTACTTTTTAAGGGTCTTTCAAAGCTCTGACCTGAGGAAAGATATGCCTGTTAAATAATCAGTATTGTTTCAATTCACAGAATGAAAATAAGTACTTAAATTTGAAAAAAAAAAGCATAATTTTACAGAATTCTTATTATTAAATATCAAGGTTTTAATTTTTGAAGAATACAACATATTTTCATTGGATTAAAGTTCTATTTTACCATAATAACTTTGAATGAGTTGGAAAAGTTTTAGAATTAGATTATATTTTTATCATAGAAATATATAATAGAATAAAAATGACCATGTCTCCACTGAGTGGTATAACTATACAGACAAGTCACAAACCAAAGAGAAAATTCTATCTCATTTGTGTGTCCATAGGCCTGAGAATTTAGCCAGAAATTCAAAGCAATATAGAGTAACAGATCAAGCAACATACCCCTACTAAGCCCAATTTGAAATTGAGGTATTAGAATAAGTGTTATTAATTGATCATTTTTATTGGGTTATGCCCAAATCTCTCTTCTCTCTCTCCTTTCCACCAGCTCTTTCCTATGGGTTTACTGACATACTCAAATATCCTTTAGCCTAAAAATACATTTCCTTGATCATGGTACTCCTTAGGGCTAATAATAATAATCCATCCCACTTCTTGCTTTCTGCATTTATTACCTTCTTCCCATTGAATCTTTGAATTGCAATCAGGCTGCTGCCTCCATTATCCTACTGATATCCTCCATCATCCTACCTTCTTAAAGATTTATACGGTCTTAGATATTACAAAACCCAATGGATATTCCTCTGCCTTTCTAATCACCATTGTTGTCAGGGGAAACTATTGAATAGCTAGCAACTATGTTAGACAGCAACAAAAGTGTGGATATATACCTGAGATTAATATGTCTGTTTTCTATAAATAACCTTATCAGGCAAATGCACTGGACACAGAGTAAGTCTGTTTGCTGAAAAGAGTCAATCAGGAGCCTGCAGTGAGTCAAAGTTGCTCACTTCCAGATGCCTTCATTGGTATTCCCTGGATGACCTTGCTGAACTATGCCCCACCCCCACCCCCACCCCCAAATGGCCCAAACCAGCTTTATAATCAACTGTTACTGCAAAACATCCTGCTTTTGTGTTCACCTGTTTCTGGGAAAGATTGTCCATTCTTTTTTTTTCCTCAAACCCCCTCCCTGGACCTCCCATTGGTGGTTTTCAAACATAAATCTCCCTTTCTTCTCCTGGGCTCTGGAATTCTTTGTCCCTTGCATTGGAGGGCTCACTACTAGAGAATGATTTTCCTCCAAATAAAACTTTTCTGTTTTCAACCCAGCTTGGACTCCCAGCATTTTGAAGGGTGAGCTTCACCTGGTTGAAAAGACCTACAATTCTATGAACCTGAACTCATTAATGGAAATTAGGTGCTCCTGTACCATCTATACTTATTTTGGGTATAAATTATCACTCTTTGTCACATTAATTTGAATAATTATTTTCCTTGGAGGAGGAAAAAGAAACTAAAAAAGAGCTGATCTACCTTCTCTTTTTCTGTTGGTTGTCATTTGAAAAACACGTTGAAGGGCAGTCCTATCCCTTTGGTGGTCTTCATAGTTTTCCTGTTGTTCAGTTGTTTCAGTCATGTCTAACTCTTCACCACCCCATTTGGGTTTTTCTTAGCCACTAGAGCAGTTTGCCATTTCCTTCTTCAGCTCATTTTACAGATGAGGAAATGGAGGCAAAACGGTTAAATGACATGTCCAGGGTCACAAAGCTAGCAAAGTGTCTGAGGCTGGATTTTAACTCAGGTCCTCTTGACTCTAGACCCAGAGCTTTATCCACTATGACACCTAGTGGCCACATACTTTCCTGAGTATCGCTAAGATAAAGAAACAGATAAAAATCATTTTTGCTGTTCTAAGTTCCCCTTGCTAACTTCAGTTTATTTTTAATTTTAACCTTCTGGATTTCATTCTTACAGAATCACAACACACGTTTATATCCCCTATCTCCTTCCATCATCCATAAATCTCTTTTTGAAAATCTATGGTGGTCAATGAGTTCTCTATGCGCTTATATCAGTCTCTATTGTTAACACATGACAGCACTGAAAGGTTTGATTGTATTATTTGGAATCCTCTGGAAAATCTACTCACAGGGATATGTTCCTGAGTATCTCTCCTAGCCTTTGGGCAATCACATGTTGAATGTGATGTGTGTAATTTTGGAATCTGATCATGCTTAGACCTACATAGTACCAGGATGAACACTGCCAGAGAAAACTGGGAAATTTAGACATTTTTGTGGAGGAGACGTTATTGTGTGCGAGAAAGGGCACTGACTGGAGTTAAGAGAACCAGGGTTCAAATCTATTCACTGAATCCTGCTACCTATAAGACTAAGTAATTCACTTAAGTTTCCCTGAACCTCAGCTTTTGAAATAACTTCTAGACCCAAAGCTATGATTCTGATATACTCAGATAAAGGTAGGTAATTTAGGGAAACTATGGTCTGAGCTCCCCCTCAGGGAATGTCTGCTTTCATCTCTCTTCAAAGGCTGATGAGGGCAGCCTCCTTGGCCAGCAAAAGTATGATGTTAAGACCTTACAGACATCGTGTAGGCTGCTGGTTGGAGAAGATAACTCTTTAAAGACCATCCCATCAACCTTAGAGTATATTTGAGAGCTCCAGAATAACATATTCTCCTTGACCACTCTGAATCATTTTAAATTACTGACCATTTTTTTCTTTCCCTCTTGAAACTTTGTCCTTTCATGAAAGTACATTCTCCCAAGTCTCTCCCAAACGTTTTGATTGTTGTTTCTCTATTGCTTCCTCTATCCATCCCAAGATTTTGTCTTGTGTACCTTTCTTTTTCTCCTAACATTCTCATTCATTTCCAGTATTTCCATGATTCTTTCTAAGAAAATGACTTCAGAGGATATTTATAAAACTCTAGCCTCTCTCCTAAGCTCCAAGGTATCTCTTTATGTCAATCACCAAATTCCCAAAACTATCATTCTTCCTCAAAATCACATTTCTCATTCTAATTCCTGTTTTTATGTCAATAATATATATTCTTACCTGGGTTTTAAAAATGTTGATATCATTATATGTTATATAATTAGTATCATAAAAGTTATGTTTATTCCCCCATCCAGGGAAAGAAAGCCTTTGATTTAGCATTAATTATATGATTTTCTTTTAAAAAAATTACTAACCATATTGTTGGTGTTTTTTTGTTGTTGTTAATCCTTCATTTTCAAAGAGGACCAATGACATCAAGTGATTTATTCACTCTCTGGTGAATTGGATTTAAGTGATATAGAGTTACACAAAGTTGTCAGCCTCACTCTCTCTTCCAGAGTCATCAAAGTCCAGTGGCAAGACAAAAGTCAAGACACTGGTGATAGCTTGGGTTATAGTAGATGATCTTGACATCTTCAATGTCTGAACAAATTCTAAGTATTCCATGGCACTTTTCAGCTGTTAGAATAAATTTTTCTCATCCACCCATTCCTCCAAAGGTAGTCTTCACATACTTGTGGTAGATATCTCCTAACTCACCATTGAGTTTGAGGCCTATGAGTTACCTTCAACCAAATTTATTCTATCTGCAAAATGGTCCTCCAGAGTGTGGCCATGGTGCATGCTATAGCTTCTTGGAGCTACAGGTAAGACTTGAGTGATAGGTAGACAGAAAAGGTTGATAAGCATCACTGAAAAGGGCTCAGGAAGCCCTCACACCAGAGGTGCTTGTCCTCTCTGAATAGCCCATACACACTTATAAACCATATACTAGGAAAGAAAGATTCAGTGGAAAAGCTGCAACTTATATCACTGGAGAAAAGACTCACATTGCTGAGATAACAAAGTTACTGGTTATAGATGTATTTATGTATGTTATACATATGGGTATATGTCTATATAATACATATACTTACTATGTACATATGCATATATAAATGTAGATATGTGTGCATATACACATATGTATATAGATTCAAAAGTCAATGACCCCACATGATTCATGTGTCTCATTTCTCCATTGATAGAAATTTCAACCCATTCAAGGTCAGCCAGGGAATACCAACAAAGGCATCTGGAAGTGAGCAACTTTGAGTCTATGTGAGTTACTGTGATGAAAATGGTTATAGAAAATAGATTTCCAAATGTAAGAGGTAGAACAAATATGTTCCACAGAGAATTAAAGCCCACTTTAGGTAAGAAAGTAATAAGAATATATTTATCTGCTTTAAAGTAATGATACTCTAAAAAAATATCCCTGATATTGGTACATTTCAGGTATGAACTTTGAAAAGTTATGGAGAATGAGAGAGGTGCCATAAAATTGAAGAGGAGCAAATTGTTTCCTGATTTTAAAAAAAAGTATAAATTATAGAAAAGTGATTTTCACATCATTCCCTGAGGAGATACTCTAACAGATTTTTAAACAGATGATTTTCAGAAAGGAAAATGGTAATACTTTGGAATTGAACAGTTATGCTTTTTCCTTGTCATCTACTTTAAATTAAGTTATCTGTCTCAATCAGCTCTTTTTCTATTTGATTCTTGGCTCATACTTAATTGTCCAAAGCTTAACTTATTTTCAGCTTTATCTTTGCAGGTAATATTTACATGGATAGTTGTCAAATATTCGCTATACAGATGTAATGGCAAGCAAAGTAGTGCTTTGCTGCTTGTTTCAGCTATTCAAGGGACTTTGAGCCTCGCCTTTGATTATGTCAAGTCTTTGTTGGAAACAGTGTGCATTTGTGTTGCCCTTAATAGACCTAATGGAGTTTGGATACCTTCCTTGCCCTTATGAGGCCTGATATCCTCACATGGAGCCCATGGTGGGAGGAGCTTGCTGAGAGAGCAGAACAGGAAGACTGGAACAGGAAGGAGCAGAGCAGATAAAAGCTGAAGCACAAGCTGGGACCAAGGAGAACTAAGAGGGAGATTGTTTGTGACGTCCAATACTCTGTCTGTCTGTTCTGTTTGTGTTGATGTTACTTTGTCAGAATGAAGCATACTGTCTGTTGAAAGATGATATTACCAGAAGCCCTGAAAGAGGACTTTACTGCTGTTCACAGAAGTACTGGGACTTTACTGTTGCTTTGTGTTTGATTTCTCAGACAGAAGCTTTATCTGTTGGTTTGTATTACTTTGTCAGACAGAAAGTGAATTGAGATGATAGTGCTCACAATGTGTGTAAATATTGTTGTAGCTCTGTTAAGCTTTGTCTTTCTAGAAACAGAAACTGTGAAGGGTTTGGAATGGAATAGTCCTCATGGGGCTGAGATATAAAACCAGAGCAGAGAGCTGCCTGCATATGAATGCTGGCAGCTGGGAGAGCTGCCTACCTGTGAATTCAGGCAACAGTCAGGTGAATCCAGGTAAGAGCTGGGAGGGGGGAAGAGGAGTCATGGGGTTTGGAAGTCAGTCTTTAGCTAAGATGAAAGAAAACTTCACTTGAGTACTCTATGCTGACTGATGATATTGTAACTTACTGTGACCTAGGGGTGAATGGTGTTTGTACTTTCTGCTACCCCTTAAAGATGATTGGCTTAACGATGATTGGAAGTCAGCCTGGAGTCAAGATGAAAGAAGACTTGACTTGGCTACTCTGTATTGATTGAGGAGATTTTGACTTACTGAATGATGTTTTTTGTTTAAGACTATGTGGCCCCCTTAGTAATAAGTTGTTATGTTATATTGTTGTGAATGTTGTGCTTTAGTTTCTTGAATGTCTTGCTTTAGTTTATTGCTTAATAAACAGATAGTTCACTATACTATGCTATTAGATCCTTAAAGTTATTCACAACAGCAGTCCTTAGGAAAGCTGCTCATGATTGACCTTACAACACAGATGAAAGCAATACAGCAGATCATAAACATATGTGTGTGTATATATATAATATACATATATATGCACACACATAAATAATATATGTGTGTACATGTGAGTGTAGATTTAAATTCAGTCTTAGTTCAATAACAAGTTGTTATTAAAAAAAAAAGCTGTTATGCCAAACTGATATATTGGTCTGAATGAATGGAAACAACTCCTGAATGAAAACAACCACCTTAAAATGTGTTATCTTTGAAAGGATAAAATACATAAGTTTATATTTGAAAATTATTAGAAACATATATAATGAGCTACTTTACATTTTAATTCAATTAAAATGTTTTATTGAACATTTTATTAAGTACCTATTATCTTACCCATAATAAATATGTATTTAACAAATATTTGCTGATGAATTAAAATTTTTATAACATACTTGTTTTTGTCACTTCCACTATTGTCTTATTTCTCCTAATCTGACAATTTATGTTCTTAAGAGCTATGTGGATTTTATATAAGCAGAATTTGGAGGAAAGGGATTTCTGATATTTACACTACTAAAATATATAAATATAAGACAACGGTCATTACAAAGTATTGTAATCATGGCATAATTCTCTTATACAAGTGCTGAATTGGAGTAAATCAGATCTGGGATGAAGCTGAGGAAAATACTCTCTACATTTGGACATTCATACAATTTTTTTTGATAAATTTATATTAACATTAGATTAAGTTTCTAGATCACTATCTTCTTCCCATCCTTGTTACTTTAATTTGCTGACCTCCAGAGAAAACGTTCAAGTTCTTTAGTGCCTTTAGCACCCAATTCAGAGTTGTCTTCCGTACCACATCATGAACCTTTGTAGGACTTCATTAGTCATGTTGAAAACCCTGCATATATTCTGATCATAGCTTCTCAACTTCTCTGACTCCATTTACTTCCTTGTTCATTTCATTCCAGCTGCCCACCTTTAAACCTCTTTCAAAGGTGTGTTACCCCCAAGATGTTGAACACTGAAATTCTATGCCACCTCTTTTTCTTTGCCTCTCCCACTCTCTTTTCCTCACCTCTTCTTTTTCTTCATCCTTTCTTATTCTTCTGATGTAAATAACACTCATTTGGGTAATTTCTTTATAAAGAATAACTGTCATATGCTCAAGGAACCAGAGAAGAGATTCATTTTAAAACATAATCTTCTGTTTCTGGATCAATTGTGTATTATTACTGTGGACCATTTACCAAATAATGGAAGCAACATTGTAATTCCTGTAATAGAATCTCATTTAAAATTATCATGTTCTATTATCACCATTTTTCACCAGGAGGTCACAAGGACTCATGACTATTTAGACTTTTTCTTTATGCCTCAGCAGCATATTCTCTCACCCTAGAAGCTTACTCTTTCTACCACAGCCTCTTTACCCTGGAGGTTCACTTCATCTTTGGCCTTCTCAACCTAGAAGTTGCTTATTCCCTATGGTCTCTTACTCTGATTAGTCAGTTGTTCCCAGGACCTTCATTTTAAGGAAACTGCACAGTCCTTTAATGTTTGCTTTTCCCATATTAGAATGTCATCTCCTTGAGGGTAGGAAGTATCTTTCTATTTGCATTTGTGTGACCAGTTACCGACATATAATAAGTGCTTAAGAAATTATTGTAGTTGATTTGACTTGACAAAGATTGAATTCTATATTATTTTGTCTATGTATTATAAATTTGATTTATATGTAGTATGCTTCTGAAGTGAGAACTTTGATTATGTGTACACGTTTGTGTGAATATATGGTGTATGCACATATATTTATATCTACTTATACATATCGCTGTATCTATATGTATATGAAGAAATATGCAGAGATAGAGACAGAGAGAGCTCATTTTGTATGGACAATATGCCCTGAAAAATTTCAGTAATAAAATGCAATAAAACATTAGTTAGCATATAGTACATATATTGATGATATTCACTGATATCAATATAATAAAAGGGCATACATAGATAAGAAATTAGGGCTTTTATTGAGAAATGATTCACTATTCACTTTAGGAAGGTCCATTAACTCTTTTGGCCAGTTGGTCTAATTTAGCAAATTACTTCTTGTAGTGAACTAAGCTATCAGTTATCAGTGGTAGGATAAGGCCCATTAGTTTATTAATATATGATTTTATTCTTTGTTTTGGAATAAGTTGTTTTTTTTTTTTTTGAGAAAGTGGCGCTGGATATTATAAAGCTCATTTGTCTTTTAATGAATATGCAAAGTACATTTTGTGATATTTATTTTAGATTTTGGTTACTTAGTGAATTAATGTGAAATACTCTAGATTTTTCTCTTATATTGAAGACAGTGATTTATGAAAATATGAATAGTAGATCAAGTTTCAAGATGATTTTAATGAGAGTATTTTTCACAATGTCACATTTATGTAGCAAGTTGTACCAGTATCAATGACCTTTCTTTGTTATTTCCAAAGCTTGTCTCATTCAGGGTAGAATTTTAACACTTTTCAGTTGGTATTACTTAGATTTCTAAAATAGCTAAGCTTTCTATTTTGCTTGTGTAGATGAAGTGGCAACCACTGGCATACCCAGGATGGCTGCTAGCACAGGTTCTTAAATCTGTTCCTTCTGCTCCCCCAGGATCCTGTGGCTACCTGGCTTCTGCCTGAGTGCCAATGCAGATAGCTCTCCTCTCCTGTTCCAGGGCTCCATTCCAAGCTCTTGCTGCTCCTGCCTGGGCTCTGAATACAATACACTTTCAGGGCATTCACCTCTCCGTCACAGTCTGGAGTCAGGCTACTTCACCCTTGGAGCCTTGACTTTGGCCATTGCCACCTCTCACAGGCTGATTTTACTCCCACAGTCTCTGCTCAACCCCAACTTACCTTTTCATAAAATTATAGCATAATTCACAAGGCAAAATGTGGTGGATAAATACAGATCTACCATCACTGATAGGAAAAAAGAGAAAGTTTATACATACTTGTTATTAGGTCAGTAGCATCACATTTGTATTTTAATATAGGACATGTTTATTGCTATTGATATTAATTATCAACCCCAGGCTGATGATTGTTAAATCTACCTATCATGTTCTAAACTCTCTGCTGATCTCCTATTTCATATTTAAGAAATCTCAAACTCGACATGTCTAAAACAGAATTCATCATTTCCCCCCCCCCAAACTCTCCCCTGCCACATACACACCTTTCCTATTACTGTAGAAAGCCACCTTTCCTATTACTGTAGAAAGCAATACCATACTATCAGCCCTTTAGGTTTATATCACCAATGTGGTACCCACAGTGGCTGCTATGAATATACAGGCATATTTCCAGGTTTGAATCACAAGATATAACAGACTCTCTTCTTTGAAGACAAAAACCAAGATATTTATTCATATACCAGAAAGCCAAATGCATCATGATAATAAAGAAGTTGGTACACATTACCAATGCAGGTAGCCCTACCCCCCCCCCAAACATTCCTGATGTCAGACCTTCCCACAAACAAGCTCCCTTAGGCAAAATACCTCTCTCTCACCCATGCTAGCCTCTCTCTCTCTCTCTCTCTCTCTCTCTCTCTCTCTCTCTCTCTCTCTCTCTCTCACCTCACTCTCCCACTTCCTGCTCTACCCATTCTGTAAGCTCCACTAACCACAGGCTCCATGTGACTCACTCAAAGCAGGTCACATAGGCCTATTGATGGGCAAGAAAGATCTTCCCATTTCATTAACAATACACTAACAAGGGGGTGGCTAGGTGGCACAGTGAATACAGTACTGGCCCTGAAGTCAGAAGGACCTGAGTTCAAATCTGGCCTCAGACATTTGACACACTTACCAGCCTTGTGACTTTGTGTGAATCACTTAACCCCAAATGCCCTCCAAAAAGCAAGCAAACAAACAAAAAAACTCATAATACATTAACAATACCAAGTTGAAACCTAGGGTTTCATCCTCTACTCCTCACTATCTCTCACCCCCATCTATCCAATTTTTTACCAAGACCTTTCAATTTTTACCTTTGCAATCTCTCTTATATGTGCCTTCATTTCTTCTAATACTGCCACCACTATGATGCAGGCATTCATCCCTTCATGATTATTGATGGGTCTGCCTGCTTC
Organism: Petaurus breviceps papuanus; assembly: GCF_028583685.1. NCBI lineage: Eukaryota > Metazoa > Chordata > Mammalia > Diprotodontia > Petauridae > Petaurus > Petaurus breviceps. The sequence goes on from NW_027187372.1 coordinate 9,803,760, forward strand.
AAGTGTCTCCCCATTCCAATTCATCCTCCATTCAGCTTCCAAATTGATTTTCCTAAAGTGTCAGTCCAACCATGTTACAATTGTCTATTCAATGAATTCTACTCACTCCTTATTGCCTTCAGGATCAAATACATAATTCTCTTTTTGGCATTCAAAGCTCTTCATAACAATAATCCTTTTTACTTTCCCAGTCTTCTTATACCTTACTCCCTGCTTTTACCCTATTCCCTGAAATACTTTTAGATCCAGTGACACTGGTTTCCTTGCTACTCCTTGAAAAATATACTCCATCTTCCAGGTCTAGGAATATTGTCTGGCTATATCCCAAGTATAAAATGCTTTCCTTCCTTAGCTTTGCCTACTGGCTTCCCTGGCTTCCTTCAAGTCTCTAAAGCCAGCCAAGAGCAGCTTTCTAGAGGATTGCTTCTGTGAACAACTTTCAAGGTTCTGATTACATAGTATAGCAAACTCTCTATTTATTCAATAACAAATCAGAGCAAAATGTTCACAGAAAATCAAGGTACCATGTTCACAATGTTACAACCTATCACAGAAAATCAAAATACAATATTTACTATGCCAAAACTCAACAACTTATCACTAAAATGGCCACATGGTTTTCATCAAAGTGGTCATGTTGTTTTGAACAAAGTACAATAATTTAGTAACTCCTTAAGGAGGCTTGCCTCCTTAAGGGTCACAAAGTACAAAAGGTCAAAGTCCTCCACCCATGGGGCACAGTAAGTTACAAATCAGTCACTATTCAGTCATCAGTCACTATTCAATCATCAGTCACTACTCAGTCATCAGTCACTACTCAGTACCCTCTTGAGGAGTAGTGGAAAATACACAAGCCATTCACCCCTCAGTCAAAAGTAAGTTAAAATTTCATCAGTCACTACTCAGTATTCATGGGGAGGTCTTTTCCTCTTGATTCAAGGCAGGTAGCTCCTACCTGAATCCACCAAACTGTACCTGGGTTCAAAGGCAGACAGCTCCCAGTTCCTTGTCCAGCTCTCCATGCAGTTCCTGCTCCACATTGAAGCTCACAGTGTCCAGTCCATCTCAAATCCTTCACAGTCTCTGTTCTTGGGAAGACAAGTCTTAACAAAGTCATAAGAACATTCATTCACTTTAACAAAGTCACAACAACATTTGTACAAATTACCATCACCACAGTCATGCTTCCTCAGTCTTCTGAAGCTCTGGCTGGCCCTTGGAAATCCTGCCCTTGGAAGTCTTCAGCACTACAAGCTTGGTTTTCAAAATCAAAATCACTTTTATCCAGCCTCCATGTTGCTTGCTCTAAGAAATTCTTTTTCAGTTCTCAATTCTCATTCCTCTTCTCAGTTCATCTCAGTTCTCAGTTCAGTCTTCAATCCAGCAACAGCTACCCTGCCTCCAGGATATTTATCCTAAGAAGCTCCAACTGTCCAGCTTGTGCTCTTCCCTAAATATGGTATAGCTCATTCCTGTTCTGCCCCTTCCTGTTACATCAACAACTTCCTCCCAAGGCATTAACTACTTCTGTGTTAATTAAATAGCTTAAACAAGGTGTTAACTTGAAACAAGGTGCTAAGTACCTGCTTAATTGCCAATACAAAGGGGCATGAAAGATCTTCAGATTCCATTAACATTAAAAGTCCCAGTTAAAATCCCACCTTCCATAGGTAGCCTTTCCCAACCTATCTTATCTATAAACTACTCTCCTGCCTTTGAGGCAGTCTTTAAAATTCAAAAGTATATATAGTTGCTTTTAATTGCTGAGTATGTAAAGATAATTTATTTACAGTTTATGTTGATGATCCAAATGTTCTAAAAAAGTTAGTAATAGGTTATAGTGCCTCCCTGCTTTTATTTACCTCCTAATCATCCTCTATATAGCTTATATGTACATATCCATCTTCTTCTTTTCTCCTTTATTAAATTATGAGCTCCCTGAAGGGAAGAATTTTTTTTCTTTTTATTTGTATCTCCTGCACTTAGCACAGTGCTTATCTTATAGTAGGTACTTAGTAAATGTTTATTGTCTGACTGACTGAAAAGGACCCATATGAACTAAAATATCTATAGAAACACTTTTTCTGTGGAGTTAAATAACTGGAAACTAAATGAGTACCATTTGGAGAATAACTGAACAAATCATGGTATATAGATGTAATTAAATGCTACTGTGCTATAAAAAATAAAATGATTAGATGGATGTCTTCACAGTAACTTTGGATGACATATATCATGTGATGCAGTTTTTGTTTAACCATTCCCAAATCAGTGCATATCTTCTTTGTTTCTAATTCCAGCAGCTACAAAATACGTTGACATAAATATCTTAATATATATGGGACATTTCTTAATATTGTTTTTCTCCTTTCGACATATGCCTAGTAATGAGATCTCTTAGTGAAAGGGTATGAATCAATAGGAACATATTTGTGTTATATATGCTGAGGTAGTTTCTCCCTAAGGAAGCAAGGAGGCAATACTCAGCACTCAGTCAATCCTGAGGCCTAAATCCGGTTATTGAGAACCAATTCAGAACTGGGAAAAAAAAAGTTTAAGAAAGAAGTTATTGGGGTGGCTAGGTGGTGCAGAGCACTGGCCCTGGAGTCAGGAGTACCTGAGTTCAAATCCGGCCTCAGACACTTAACACAAAAACTAGCTGTGTGGCCTTGGGCAAGTCACTTAACCCCAATTGCCTTCCAAAAAGCAAAAAAAAAGTTATTAATTTGTGTGCCTGAGGAGAGTGTTGAAAAGGATTTGGCCCACTCAAGTAACCTCAGTTAGTTTTACATCATATGGTGTTCAAATAAAGGAACGAAGAAATGATAGCATGTGCAGTACATGGACAGTTTCTGAATAAGATATGAAGTTTTTTGAAATATATAACTGAAGCAAACACCATACATTCCTTGCAGTAGTCTGCTTCTCTGTGGAGTCTCTGGGATCAGTATGATCCACACATACTGAGTTAAACATTAAATAATTCTGTTCTCTAATCTACAAGGCATCTTTTCAAACAATTCAATAAAGTTTCTCTGCAATGATAAAAGTCCAACTTATATGGAGATTGGGCTCAGGAGATTTTAACAAAATTCCCATTGACCTACTTTTTTGCCCTAGTATTCATTGCCAATTTGCATGGTGAATGGAGAGATGTAGAGCAATGGTATTTATCTAAATTTAATCACAAATTAAATATTTTTTAATCTTATTATCAGTAAAATTGCTTTTGTTAGATTTTATGACCTATGAAGGCACCATTGCATTTTAATTTTTGGACTGATCTAAGTTAGGCCTGGACTAAAATATTTATTGTAGCCCATGGGGGTTGTTATAAAGGCTAATTTCACTGTTGACATATGGGTAAGGATGGTTTGGAAGAAAAGTTGCTTCAAGTATTTGGACAGTTAGAGACAGGATCTTTGCATGGTTTGATGGCAACAATTTTAGATATATGTGAATCATCTCCATTAGATAAGGAAGAAACTCCCACTATCTTTGAAGGATTAGCACAATAGCTGTTTAAAGAGATTGACAGGGAATGCAGAAAAATTACAATACTGACAATCCCCTGGCTCTTATTAACATTTTTAGAAAAGCTGGATCATCAACATAAAATGAAAATGAGTTTTCTTTACATACTCAGCAATTAAAAGCAAAGGTAAGTTTAAATTATATTTAAAGACCAAGAATTTTAAAGACCAAGCCTTGAAGGCAGGGGAGTAGTTTATAGATTTAGGGGCAGCATAGGTGAAAATGGTAATTAATACTAGTAGACTTGGGGACTGATAATCTACAGATGGGAAGAATATCGTTTGATCCATATGTTTTGCTACTGAATGTGCTACACTTTACTAATGTTAGGAATATAAGAGAGATGAGGTGGAGCATGAGTTAATAAAGGAATTTATTTACTAAGTCATGGAAATATAGAAAACTGATTTGATAGAAGGATATATCCATGCTTATGAAATCATAGGTCCTTCATATACTTCATAGATACAGGCATATTATATACATATTATACAGGTATAATATATACATATAGGCAGGTAGACATGCATGTGTATATATGAATATAAAGATACATTTGTGATGCCAAATCAGTCACCCCAACAGTAACAAAAAACATCAGTTTCCATGTAAAGAAATGAGCCAAACTATGACCCACCCAACCCAAAAGAGAAAACTACTTTATAGAGACTAATGTGATGAATGAAAAGCCCAAAAGACAGAGTTCCTAGGCAATTATTAATCAATTTATTAATTAGGCTAGCTGATAATCAATAAATTGATGGTCAACGGTTTCTCTTGGTAAGCAAAGACAAAACCATGATGATAACCAAATGCTTAAATACCTTTGGAAAAGGGGGTGCCCCTGACAGGTGAAAATCAATGTTAATTGGTCAACAATTAATGAGGAAGTGGACATATTAATGAAGAGTTGGGTGAAAAGTCTTCAGTTCCTCCTGCTGAGAATGTGGCTTGACTCAGTCACCTCTAGCAATCTGGACAAAGGAATCCATCTTTACCCAGTCCACTCTGCTTGGTTTTCTCCTTCAGGAGCTGGGTTACCCTAAAAACCAGTGGAATGATATAAGGACCTTGGCTTAATGCTTTGGGGTTGGAATTCACCTGGATTAGATTCTGTTTATACTCTAAACAGAAGTAAATTCCCCCAGTTGGGTGGGGTCTTGTCCAAGATCTAGGAGCATGGTCTTGAGGATCTGGGCAATATCATTTATCAGCCTTGTCATTGAGAGACTGGCTGATCTACAGGGGCTGGTTAATAAGTAAGGCAATTAAAAAAAATAACTCTGGATCCTAATTTAATAATTGGTTGTTAATATAATAGAAAAATAATTTCCCTCACTAGAATTACTTGAGAGATCTTCCTCACTCATTACTTTTAATCTAGTACAGAAACCTTGAAACTGGACTTGTAATTGTTTTAAAAAAAAAGTATGCAGCTGGATCAATGCAAAAGACTTTACAAAATTATCCTTTAAGAACAAGTATCTTTCTATATGAGACCCTCAAAACTGTGGATTATTTCATTATATGAAACACATTTAGACCATCAATAAAATCAATAACAAAATATATTTTTGGGTCCTTCAGTTTTCACCATGATAATAAACTTAATCTGGTACTGTCAGGAATGATGTTTCCTTAGAAACCAAAGCTATTTTAGGAAGAGAAGGGGAAGCTAAGGATTGCAGCTCTATAGGAAACACTTTTCTATTTTCAGAAGCAGAGTGCCAACTCTTCTTTATGGATTTTGTCTTGCTAATAAGGACCATAAGTATGACTTTGATAAGACTTTGCAATACAGAAAAATTTGCAAATATAGGGAAATGATATTTTCCTAATTTGAAGGTTCATTCAAATGTAATAACTACCTTATTTGTGATCCCTCAATTATAGAAAACCCGAATTTCTAACAAAAACATTTTTTTAATAGGACAGGTGTAGTTTACTAGAATTTCACACTGCACAATTGGCCACTTGGTTATTGCTGTCACAAGAAAATTACAACCTCTACTTGTAAAACACATTCACAAAAACTTTATATTTTTGTTATTAAATTAAACATTGGCCACAATGACTGCAGCTCCTCAAGTAATTGTTTGAAGTTGATTAGCTGTATAAATTTTGGAGATACATTTTCTGCACCAGTTCACTGTAATTAGGAACTGTCAGCCTAACAATGAGAATCTTTACTCTAACATGCCCAGCAATTGTCAAAAGAATAAAAGATTGATTTCCACAACTAAACATAAGCAACAGAAGTAAGAATTTAACTACAGCATTAACCCTTGTACTTCCTAATAAAAATTAACAATTATCTAGTCTAATTTTTAAGTTAGAATCAATTAATTAAAAAGCTCAAATGCATTTGTTATCTTACTCATTTGGATGTTCCATGCATTGACAATCCATTTATGCTCTTCCACTCTTAGTTTTGTCTTTACCTGACTGTAGAGCATCTGCATAATATAATGAGGGCTATACTAATTTTTTCCTAGTATCAAGATCAAATCAGATGACTCAAGCAGCCAACCAGATATTCAGTTAATCTATAAACAGTTATTAAGTGATTACTATTGTCAAGATATTAGGAGATAACCTGTTTTCCAGAGCTAAGGTCTAATAAGAAAGCTCTGCCCTGAGCTTAGCACAAAAGCAATACTTTCTGCTCACCCTCTAAATGATCTTAGCTACAGCAAAATCCCAGAATTGTTTCTGGTCATGAAGCCCTGCTATGGATTAAACTTATCACATTGTCACTGTTATCCCTCATTGTCAGGACTACAGCTCTTTATACAGACATTGGTATAAGTACTGAGATCTCCCCACACAAAAATGGGTCTCCCCCACTAGGGTTGGGGCTCCAGCATATGTGTCCTTGTTTGTAAGCCATTTCCTTTACTTTGAAATTAAACTTCCTTTTGATTCCTGCCTCTCCTATCTCTCCCCTGCTTTGCTCCACTCTAATAATCCACAGATGGCCAGTTCCATCTCATTGACATTAATTGGTGTCAGAAGTGGGACTGGATATGTACCCGGGCCATTGGATCTGGTACCAGTGGGAACAGACTAGCCACCACTGGAGATTTAATTCTTTGGAATCTGACACCCATCCCTCATCTGCTGAGTTGTCTTATGTTCTTCTTGCTCCAATATCTGAGCTCCTGCCTTGGTGAGCTTGCCATTCTTTGTGAGGAAAACTCCAGAGCTTTTCCCTTACCCTGGTTCATCTCAAGTCACTCTGGTAAGGATATCCTTTCTTAACTGCACACCTCTTGTTAATTGGCCTCTTTACATGCCCCCGCTCCTTTATCATACATGCCAGTAAAATTTGCACTTGTGTTCACACCTTGGTACTGTGTGCTTAACTTCAATCAGTAACTGAATTACATTCTGGTTGCAGAAATTTATTAGCTGTGTAATATTAAGCAAGTTATCTTATCTCTGTTTGCCCCAGTTTCCTGATCACTAAAGAGAAAAAGACAATAATGGTATCCATCTCCCAGGGCTCTTGTGAGGATCAAAATGATATAATTGTTAAGTGCTTAACATAGTTACTGGCATATGCTAAGCACTATATTTTTCTTTAATTGAATGCAATTGCTCTATGCTTGCTAACTCTAAAGTAGGTTTAAAATAGCAAAGGAAATAAGATCATTGATTTTTATATGTGAAAATTTGGAAATGCAAGTGATGTCATCTGAAGCTACATGATATTGTTTACATTATTATTGCATTTCTAAATTCTCTTACATTGTGAAATTTGAAGCCATTGTAACAGAAATGCTGTTAGACAGAACAACTTTTTTAATCTGGATGCTGTTACACATGAATTGGGCTTTTAAAAGGATGTGATAAAAATAATAGGCATTTGAAAACTATTAAATTGTTAACAAAATAAATATTTTGTTATAAAGCAGATAATAATAACATATAATAGCAAATTTTTATTTGAAATTCTTGGCTATTTTGAAAGTATATACGATGGTTTAAAGATGTAGCTTCAACATATTAATCATGGTGTATGCTGTATTTCAGGCCCTAGAATATGGGTACTTTTCATTTATAAGTAAAGGATAAATGAAACGCTAAGTGTTAGGGAAACATCAGGAAAGATATTCATGCCCAAATTTGTGGTTGGTGAAATTTTGCTGTTTAAGGTAAAAATTCTTAGGACTGTAATTTACTATTGCTCTGAGCTTCAATTACAGGGATAGTTGTTTAAATTGTCATGAAGCCAATAGTAAAAATTCGAATTGCTGCAGTCCAGGAATGGCTAAAGGTAGATGCCTGTGTCTGGGTAAAGTTTTGGAAAAGACTTTGGCATGGCCCAAGATCCTCCTGATTCTATTTAACAACTGTGCTATTTCCTTCCTGAAAAGGAAAATTTCCCACCTAGTTAATCCTGAGACTTGCTTTTGATACCCTGTGACTACAATTGACTGTCAGATATGATTCATGCCTGGAATCAAACAGAGCTAAGGGAGTTTTTATCCCTCTGTTATATGTGACATGATTATAACTGTGTTTCCCTCTTTTTCTTTTATGGCTAATTTCTATAATCAAAAAGTTTAGTAATTACAATATTAAATCTATCAAATAATAGATTGATAACGGAACATCTCTAAGTTATCATAATAGGATGGAAGTATGAACATCTTACAATTTTAACCTATATTTGTTCTCAAATTATAATATAGGGATGATATCCTCCTACGGGGGAAATGATTAGACAAAGATATAATGTAAAATTTTCTAAATAAATGGTAAATTTTGAGAAATCAACTGGATTATATGATTGGCCTCCACATTTATCTATCATGTAAATTCCAACTTTGAAAATGTTTTAGCAATAAGTTCTCAAAATTGGATTAAGGATTCTACACATAAATTTTATTGATAATGGTAAGGAAAGTAAAATTCTTTTCCCATTTTAAAAGCTTATGTCTTATCATTTTAAAAAGTAGAAGAGTTCATTTTACAGTTGAACTCATTGATTTTTTAAAGATTCTGAGATTTAGGTAAGGATAGAAACAGCAAATGGTGTATAAACTGAAATTCTCTTAAGTTTCAAGTTTGAAGAACCAATTTTAAATGAAGGTTCAGTCTCCTGAGGGCTGGTCTCAATGAATTGCGAGTGCTGGAGCTGTTCCTCCCCATCCCTCAGCCAAATCAAGGAGATCTCCTCAGGGTAAAATTCTTGGGCCCAGCACCACAGGATCACCCCCCCACTGGGGGCAGAAGGAGGGTCTGTCCTCTTCCGAGCCTCCTTCCCCATCTCCCGGTAGTTCTTCAGCCAGTGCAAACACATCTCCTCCTCCGGATAGCCTTTCTTTCTTTCCCCTATGCTCCTCTCCCGGCTCCCACTTGCGCCTGGCAGTTCACAACCTGGGGCACCCACGAAGTCCACCCTTATGTCTCCCAGTCCAGGGTGAGGTAATCCTGGCTGTCCTGGGCGTCACGTGCACAGGAAGGGGTGGACCCGGCCAGAGCTCCAGTTAAAGTAACTGCACAGGTTCTCCAGGCTCACTCCATAATTCTGCGCGTGCGCCCTGGCGGTCCTCGTGATCGGTCCCAGTAGTCTGGGAGCTCTGTGTTCTTTTGGTCCTGCTGTGGCGCTCCGGCTCAGTCCTCAGACTCTCGCTGCCACTGTCAAAGCGCACGGACTGGTGATTGTCCACACAGCCCACAGCAAGGAACCGAGGCTCCCCAGACCCTTGCTTGGATACGGCAGGGTGGAAATACCTCACGGAATGAGAGTGTTAGACGTGCGGTCTGGCCTGGGGTCAGAAAAGTGACCCCGTAAACCGGACCCTGGCAGCCCTACATCTGCTGTCAAGACCAGGGTGTGACCCTTGATCCTGGACTCCCAACCTTGTTGTCCTAAGATGCCTCTCCACCCCCTTGCATCCCAAGCCTCAACTATTTAACATATACATATATATATATATATATATATATATATATACATATACATATATACATATATATGTAGTTTTTAACATTCACTTCCATAAGCTTTTGAGTTTTCTAATTTCTTTCCTCCCCTCCCAAAGACTCTAGATATACATTCATATCAAAGATATTTTCACATTGCTCATAGAACCAATAGGAGAAAGAAGAAGAAAGAAGAAAAGCCACAAGAAGAAACAAAACAAAAGGGGAAAAAAAGTGCAAATAGTATGCTTCAATCTGCATTCAAACTCCATAGTTCTTTCTCTGGATGTGGATGGCATTTTCCATCATGTGTCGATCCTTGCATTGCTGAGAAGAAGTAAGTCTATCAAAATTGGTCATCATTGAACACTGTTGCTGTAACTGTGTACAATGTTCTTCTGGTTCTGCTCCCCTCACTCAGCTTCAGTTCATGTCTTTCCAGGTTTTTCTGAAGTCTGCCTGTTCATAATTTCTAATAGCACAACAGTATTCCATTACATTCATGTACCACAACTTGTTCTGACATTGCCCCAATTGATGGGCATCCCCTCAATTTCCAGTTCTTGGCCACACCAAGAAGAACTTTTATAAATATTTTTATACATGCAGGTCTTTTCCCATTTTTTTTTTCTTTTGGATACAGACTTAGAAGTTGTATTGCTGGATCAAAGGGTATGTATGCAGCTTTATAGCCCTTTGTGCATAGTTCCAAATTGCTCTCCAGAATGGTTGGATTAGTTCATAATTCTACCAATAATGCATCAGTGTTCCTGTTTTCGTTCGTCTCCAACATTTATAATTTTCCTGTTTTGTCATTTTAGCCAATTTGATAGGTGTGATGTGGTGCCTCAGAGTTGTTTTGATTTGCGTTTCTCTAATCAATAGTGATTTAGTGTTTTTTTTTTGTTATATGACTATAGATAGCTTTAATTTATTCATCTGAAAATTGCCTATTCACCTTCTTTCACCATTTATCTGTTGGGGAATGACTTGTATTCTTAGAAATTTGTCTGTTTTATACACACACACACACACACACACACACACACACACACATATATATGTATATATTAGAAATGAGGCCTTTATCAGAGACACTGGCTATAAAAAATTGTTTCCCAGCTTTTTGCTTCCCTTGTAATCTTGGTTGCATTGGCTTTGTTCAAAAACTTTTCAATTTAATGTAATTAAAATCAGCCATTTTGCATTTCATAATGTTCTCTGTCTCTTCTTTGGTAATAAATTCTTCCCTTCTCCATATATTCTTTGCTCTTCTACTTTGCTTATAATAGCCTTTATATCTAAATCATATACCCATTTTGACTTTATTTTGGTGTAGGATATAAGATGTTGGTCTGTGCCCAGTTTCTGCCATACTATTTTCTAGTTTTCCCAGCAATTTTTCTCAAAAACTGAATTCTTATCCCAGAAGCTAGAGTTTAGGGGTTTTTCAAACAGTAGATTACTATAGGCACTGACTACAGTGTCTTTATGTACCTAACCTATTCCACTGATCTACAACTCTATTTCTTATCCAGTACCAAGTAGTTTTGATGAATGCTGGTTTATAATAGAATTAAAATAGGGTATAGCCAGACCACCTTCCCTTGTGTTTCTTTTCATTAATTCCCTTAATATTATGTACCTTTTGTCCTTCCAGATGAATTTTGTTATTATTTTTTATATCTATAAAATAATTTTTGATAGTTTGATTGGTATGTCACTGAGTAAGTAAATTAATTGAGGTAGAATTGTCATTTTTATTATATTGATTCAGTCTACCCATGAGCAACTTATATACATATATATCTGACTTTCTTTGTGTGAAGAGTGTTTTGTAATTGTGTTCATATAGTTCCTGGTTCGTTTTGGCAGTTGGGCTCCGAAATATTTTATAATGTCTATAATAATTTTAAATGGAATTACTCTTTCTATCTCTTGCTGTTAGATTTTATTAATAATATATAGAAATGCCAATGATTTATGTTGGCTTATTTTATATCATGCAACTTTGCTAAATTTATTATTTCAAATCATTTCTACTTGATTTTCTGTGATTCTTTATATCATTATATCATCTGCAAAGAGTGATAGGACTGTTTCTTTCACTATTCTGCTTCCTTCAATTTCTGTTTCTTCTCTTAATGCTAAAGCTAACATTTCTAGCACAATATTGAATAACAGTGGTGATAATGGACATCCTTGTTTCACCCCCAATCTTACTGGAAATGCTTTTAGCTTATCCCCATTACATGTAATGCTTGCTGATGGTTTTAGATAGATGCTACTCATCCTTTTTTGAAGAAGACTATTATATTCCTGTGCTCTCTAGTGATTTTAATAGAAATGGGTATTTGTAATGCGAATGTAAATTTTAAAGATCTTCCCTGCCCCTAGGCTAA
>NW_027187372.1:9820629-9859679 GCF_028583685.1 Petaurus breviceps papuanus
CCTCTCCTCTCCTCTCCTTTCCTTTCCTTTTCTTCCTTCCCTTCCTTCCTTCCCCTTCATTTATTCTTTTTCTACCTTTTTTTAGTTGCATGCCCAATTCATTTTCGCTTTTCTTTCTCCATTTTATTCATATGAGCATTGAGAGATATAAAACTTCCCTTAAGAGCCACTATTGCTGCATTCCATAAATTTTGGCATGTTGGCTCATTGTTGTCATTCTCTTGGATGAAGTTGTTGTTCCTAGGACTTCTGGTTTGACTCACTTATTCTTTTTTTTTTTAAAGCAATTGGGGTTAAGTAACTTGATCAAGGTTACATGGCCAGTTATTTCTGGGTGTGGTGCTAAGTATCTGAGCCCAGATTCGATCCTATGTCATCCCGACTCTGGGGCCAGTGCTGTTACTCACTGAGCTACCTGGCTGCCCCTAAGCAATTGGGGCTAAGTAACTTGCTCAAGGTTACATGGTCAGGTGTTTCTAGGTGGGTGCTAAGTGAATGAGCCCAGATTCGATCCCAGGTCATCCTGACTCTAGGGCCAGTGCTCTTACTCACTGTGCTAACTGGCCGCCCCTGACTCATTCTTTAGGATTAGATTATTTAGTTTCCAATTAATTTTTAGTCTGTCTTTCCATGGGCCTTCATTACATGTAATTTTTATTGTATTGTGATATGAAAAGGGTGTATTTAATATTTCTGCCCTTCTGCATTGCATTGTGAGGGTTTTTGTGCCCTAATGCAGTTTTTGTGTGGTACCTGTAATTGTAATGCCAAGGAAAGGCACCTTCCCAAGGTTCAGAATACCAGCATAGGTGCTCTCCATTTTATTCAGTGTCAAATTAAGAACAGAGAAGGTCAAAATATGACATCATTCAAAAATACAGCATTTACTAAGGGTGATTAAATAATCTCCAAGTACTACCCCACCCCTGGACCTTATATTCATCCAATCAATTACAAAGTCCCTGTTCTAAATACTTCTCCATCCCTAGGCTGTACCTTCATTTGGTCCATCACAAAGCCCCTCTTCTCAAATGGAGATTAGTTTCCAACCATAAGTAAAGTACATTCATTTGTTCAACCATAGAACACAAAAAGGTCAAAAGTTCCCCACCCCTGGATCACGATTGAATCTACCCCAGAGTTACATCAAGTTTAAGCACAGCACTTAATACCCAAATGGAGGTCTTTTCTTCATCTTGACACGAGGCAAGTTCTCAGCAATCTTAGTTCCTGGGGAGCCAAGGCTTAGCAAGGCCACAAGATACATTGCCAGTCCCTTCATTAATTTATCCTCTGTCTTCAGAACAGTCCTAGAACCCCTGAAAACATTAGCAAAACCCTCTCCCAGGATTTCAGTAAACGTACAACAAGAAAATCCTTCTCCGGGGCTTCTGAACCAACAGAAAGGTTCCCAGACCCCTGCAACAACAGCACTGCCCTTCACCAGTGGACAGTGTTCACTCTCTGTCTGCAGGAAAGTCTCAGGAGCTCTGAACCAACAGAAAGGTTCCCAGACCCCTGCAACAACAGCACTGTCCACCAGTGGACAGTATTCACTCTCTGTCTGCAGGACAGTCTCAGGAGCTCTTAGCCAACAGCCAGGTTCCAGGACTTCTTCAACAGGACTGTCTTTCACCAGTGGACAAATCTGGCAAAACAACATCAAAACAGACAGACAAAGTACCAGCAAAACAGCCATGTCCCCTCAGTCCTTGGCAGCTCTGGGGACAGGTCTCAAAAGTCCAGGGCGATTCAAAGTGGCCTCCAGCAATCCTCTCAGTCTCTCTCTGCCTCCATGAGGGTGCTGCTTCCAAAAAGTTCTTCTGCCTCTCTCTTGTGTCTCTCCAAATCTATGTCACCAGCTCCTCCCAGTTCAGGACTTTCTTTTCACATCAACAAGTCCATCCCACAGGTGGAATTAACAAGCTGTGGGTTTTAACACAATCAATTTGAAAACCAAGCCAATACAGGGGAATCTTTATATTCCATTACTATCACAGTACCGTGCACCAACAAGAAAAAGGTGTATTCATTTCTATCCCCATTCACTTTTCTCCAGAGGTCAACCATATCTAACTTTTCTAAAATTCTGTTTATCTTCTTAACTTTTTTCTTGTTTATTTTGTGGTTAGATTTATCTCATTTTAAGAGGCGGAGGTTAAGGTCCCCCATAAGAATATTTTTATTGTCTATTTCTTCCTGTAACTCCCTTTAATTTTCCTCTTAGAATTTGGATACTGTACCATATTTTGCATATGTTGAGTAATGATATTACTTCATTATCTATAGTATCTTTTAGTAGGATGTAATTTCCTTTCTATATCTTTTAAATAGATTTGGTTTTGTTTTTACTTTTTCTGAGACCAGGGTTGCTGCTCCTGTTTTGTTTTATTTTTACTTCAGCTGAAACATAACATTCTGCTCCAGCCTTTTACCTTTATTCTGTGTATATCCCTCTGCTTCAAATGTGTTTCTTGTAAACAACATATTGTAGGATTATTGTTCTTTTTTTTTATTTTTTAGTTTTCATCATTCATTTACACAAGATTTTGAGTTACAAATTTTCTCCCCATTTTTCCCCTACCCACCAACCCAAAACAGAGATCCCACTGAATATCCCCACCCCCAATCTGTTCTCTCCCATATCTTACCTCATCCCCCCTCTGACTTTCCAGTAGGGCACAGTGGATCTCTATGCCCCAGGCCCGTATATCTTATTTCCCAGTTACATGTAAAACAATAATAATAATATATTTTAAACATTTGATTTTAAACCTTTGAATTCAGAATTCTTTCCTTTCCTCCTTTTTCACCCACCCTTACTGGGAAGATAAGCAATTTAATATAGATTGTACATGTGTAGCTATGCAAAACATTTCCATAGTGGATATATTGTAAACTACTCCATCCTATCCCACACCCACTAGTTCTATTCTCTACTTTGGTCTTGTACTTTTTCAAAAGTGGGTGCTTCTAACTTCCCTCCCTCCAGCCTGACCTCCCTTTCATCAGCCCCCTTCTTGTCCCCTTCACCCCTACTAGGTGAGATACCCTATTTAATGTGTATATCATTCCCTCCCTAAGCCCAATTCAGTGAGAATAAGGTTGACTCATTCCCTTTTACCTTCCTGTTCTTCCCCTCCATTGTAACAGTTTTCCCTTGCCTCTTCTATATGAGATAATTTACCCCATTCTATCTCTCCCCATCTCCTCTCATTATATTCTTCTCTCATCTCTTAATTTTACCTATAAGTATCATCCCTTCCTATTCAATTGATTCTGTGCCCTCTGTCTATATATACCTGTACACCCACTCACATATGTATTCATACTCCCATATACCCTCCTATATAGACATATATATGTATGTATACCTATACACACACACACATTTCTGTTCCCTTCAACTATTCTCATATGGAGAAAAGTTTCATAAGTTACAATTATAGTTTTTCCATATAGGAATGTAAGTAATATAAGTAGTGCAACTTTCATAAGTTCTTTATGATTTCTTTTCCCTGTTTACCTTCTCATGCTTCTCTTGCTTCTTGTATCTGAATATCAAATTTTCTATCCAACTCTGTTTTTTTCATCAAGAGTGCTTCAAAATCCTCTATTTTATTGAATAATCATATTTTCTTCTGAAACATGGTACTCAGTATTTCTGAGTAGGTGATTCTCGGTTTTAATCCCAGCTCCTCTGATCTCTGGAATATCATATTCCAAGCCCTTCGATTCCTCAATGTAGAAGCTGCCAGATCCTGTGTTATTCCGATTGTGTTTCCACAATATTCAAATTGTTTCTTACTGTCTGCTTGTAATATTTTCTCCTTTATCTGGGAATTCTGGAACTTAGCTATAATATTCCTAGGAGTGTTCTTTTTGGAATTGTTTTTAGGAGGTGATTGGTGGATTCTTTCAACCTCTATTTTGACCTCTGGTTCTAAAACATCAGGGCAATTTTCCTTGAGAATTTCTTTCAGGATGCTTTCTAGGTTCTTTTTTGATCATGGCTTTCAGGTTGTGTAATAATTTTTAAATTATCTCTCCTGAATCTATTTTCCAGGTCAGTGGTTTTTCCCATGAGATATTTCACATTGTCTTCTAGTTCTTCATTTGTTTGGATCTGTTTGTATCTTGATTTCACGGAAAGTCACTAGCTTCCATTTGCTCCAATCTAATTTTGAAGGAATAATACTCTTTAGTGATCTTTTGAGATTCTTTTTCCATCTAGCAATTTTGGCTTTTTAAGGCATTCTTCTCCTCATTGGCTTTTTGAGCCTCTTTTGCCATTTGAGTTAGTCTGTTTTTTAAGGTGTGGTTTTTTTCAGTCAGGTTGTTGACTCTCATTTCATAATTTTCTTCCATCATTCTCATTTCTCTTCTCAATTTTTCCTCCACTATTCTTACTTGGTTTTCAAAATCCTTCTTAAGGTCCTCTATGGCCTGTAACCAGATCATATTTTTCTTGGAAGCTTTTGGTACAGGAGTTCTGACTTCACTGTCTTCCTCCTGTTCCATGCTTTGAACCTTTTTGTCCCACAAAAAGGAATCTAAAGTTGGACAACTGTGCTTGCTTTGCTTCCTTTGCTTGTTCATGTTGCCACTCAATTGTTTGACTTTTGAGCTTTTTGCCACAGTAGAACTCTGCTACCCAAGTAGGGAGCTTTGTCCCAAGTTGCTGAGGTATTCTTATCTGCTGGAGCTATTAGGTGGCTGCCCTCTCTGAAGCCTCCACATGCTCTGGCACACTGGTCACACACCCCAAGAATCTCCACCCTAGACAGCAATCCAGATCCAAGCAGGTGAAAGCAAGAGAGATTACCCCTTAGACTGGTTGCTTGATCCCCCTACAATCTTCAGGTCAGGAGCTCTGAAGCAGCCACATTGCAGTAGCTGGACAGTTGCCATGCCTCAGCTGCTTCTCCCTCCGGGTGGATAAGGCCTGACTGCACTCTTGAAATCGCAGGTCCCAAAGTCCACACTTCACTGACCTCTCACTTTTTCCTTGACAACTATGGCTTGATAATTCTGGAAACCACCATAGCTTCTGGTGATCTGAAGTACCTCTAGCTAGTAGCTGGTTATGGTTGCCCTGAGGCTAAAACCTTGGGTTTGTGTGGGGCTTGGCTTGGTTCCCAGAGAGCTGCACTCTCCCCTTTTTACTGGCCTGCTAGACTTTCTTCAGTGGGAAGTTAGCTTATCTGTGTCATTTTGTGGGTTCTGTAGCTCCAAAGTTTCTTTAGAGTCATTTTTTTCATGAATTGGAGGAGGTGGCAGTGGGAGCCCCTGAGGAATTCCTGCTTCTACTCCACCTTCTTCACTCTGCCCCCTTAGGATTATGGTTCTTAATACACTCTGCTATCTGTTTGCATTTTGTGGGAGAGTTCATCCCATTCACATTCACAGTTATGATTATTATCTCTTTTTCTCCATTCTATTTCCCCTGCTTCATGTTTTTCTCTTTCTTTTCTCCCTTTCCCTCCTCACTATAGTTTTGCTTTTGACCAACACCTCCCTCAATCTGCTCTCCCTTCTATCAGCCCCCTCTCTTTTCTTTCCCTTTTCCCTCCCTACTTCTTCCCTTTATTCTGTCCACCTCTTCCCTTTTCTTTCCCTTTTCCCCTCTACCTCCTATGGGGTAAGTTAGATTTCTATACCAATATGAGGTATGTAAGTTAGATTTCTATACCTTCTATACCTAAATGATTATGTTATTCCCTATTTGAGCCAAATCTGATGAGAGTAAGGCTCAAGCAATGCTCATCTCTCTTACTTCTTTCCCTCTACCGTGATAAGTCTTTGTGCCTCTTTTTCCCTGGTGCCGAGATGGGGTCAGCAACACTGTAGCTCTCAGGGTGTGTGTGTGTGTGGGGGGTATGGCCCCTGGAGCATGCCTGCTCACCCAGGCTGCTTGGGATTACTGCAATATTTGGCTGCTTGAGGATGCCTGCTGGCACACGTTATGGTTTTCCAAGCTGGAGTCTACTGGTTCTCCTGCATGTGCCAAGGCACTCACGGGGTCCTGGTGTTGGCACTTCCTTGCTCCACCAAACCTGGAACTCAGGATCTTCTCACAGTTTGCTAGGATGGGACTTGCTGCTGGATTGCTTGGATATCTCCCATTCTGTATTACTCTCCTTCTACCAGATCGAGACTTTCCCATTAATCCTGTAGGCTTCCTGAGCTACAAGACTACTGCACTCCATCTTTCTGCTGGCTCAGCTGTTCCACTGTCCCCCCAACCCCACCCCCGGGGTGAGATTTTCTGGGTTTTTAGAGGTCAGTAAGGGAAGGTGGGAGTGACTTACTTTTTACTCTGCCATCTTAGCTCTTCGAAGTCTTTCTCTCAAGTGATATATTCTTGAGGTATTAGGCATAAAACATAAATTTACCATCTGTGAAAGTTTTATGAAACATCAGCACCTTAATAAAACTTATATTTCTTATATTTAGTTGATGTTTTCCAGGTGTTATCCAATAAATTTGAAAAAAAATACACCTCTTTAATTGATGAAGGTTTTTTTTCAAAATTTATTGATAATTATTTTGGTATAAGAAAAATACAGAATCATATTTAAGGCATCCATTTCTATAGAAGTTCATAATACATGGTAATGCTATACAATGCAAAAAAATACTGCATACAATATTTAACTAGTAAATGAAGGAAATGTTTATAAATTTCAGAGTCTGAAAAAGTATGTAAATTAAGGCTTCCCCCCAAAAAATGTTGAATAAGCTGTATTTTACTTGGATATTTTATGTTGTTTGCCTAATGCATCTCCATTGAAAGTACTGGGCTTTTCAGTGTTTTGTGTAATATATTTTATACGAAGAAAAAAAATCACTTTAGAGTAAACAGCAATTATGTAATAGCCTTCAGTCCCTTCTCTAATAACAAACACACACACACACATATATATATATATATATATATATATATATATTCCCTTTAAGAAAATAAGGTAGAAGACAGAAATACTAAGTAACATATTTTTAGGAAGTACATTTAAATGTTGAAAACATGATATTCAATAGAAGACTAGATTTCACAAACATCTGCTTAGATCATTTGTCCTTAGTAGGAGGTAGGAGGGACACTTTGTTTGCAGAACACTGCCTATGTATTGTGAATGAAAATGATCTGTAACAAGTTGGGAGAAAGTGAAAAGAGAATTAAAAGTCTTATTTATATGAGACATTGTTCCATAAAGTTTTACTTAAGTGCAACCTGTCCTTTTTTTTTCAAAAACAAACAAACCTGTAAGTCATTAAAAGTGTGAGTAGTTTTATTACATGAAATCTATAGAATGAAAATACAGAAGATTCCGAGGGTATGGAGTAAAGTAGTAATTTTGTTCTGAATACTTTGAGGGCAGGGACTGATTTTGTCTTCTTTGTATCCTCCATGCTTTATTGAATATATATATATATATATACATACATACATACATATATATATATATATATATATTAGTTTTCAATATTCACTTCCACAAGATTTTGAGTTACAAATTTTCTCCCTATCTCTCCCCTACCCCCACCCCAATATAGCTAGCATACTGAACACCCTTCCTCCAATCCATTCACTCTTATGTCCTCCCCAATCCGTTCACTCTTATGTCCTCCCCCATGTCCCCCTTACTTTCTTGTAGGGCAAGATGGATATCTATACCTCATTGCCTGTATATCTTATTTCCTGGTTTTATATAAAAAACTATTTTTAACATTTGTTTTTAAAACTTTGATTTCCAGATTCTTTCACTTCTTCCCTCCTCACCCACCCCCACTGGGGAGACAAGCAATTTAATATAGGTTGTACATGTGTAGTTATGCAAGACATTTCCACAGTAGTTATGTTGTGAATGACTAACAGTATTTCCCTTAATCCCATCCCATCCCCCATCTATTCGATTTTCTCCTTTGAACTTGTCCCTTTTCAAAAGTGTTTGCTTCTAACTATCCTCTTCCCCAATCTGCCCTCCATTCTATCATCCCCCCTCTTATCCCCTTCCCCCCTACTTTCTGTAGGGTAAAATACCCAATTGAGTGTGTATGTTATTCCTTCCTTAATCTAAATCCAATGAGAATAAGGTTGACCTATTCTCTTTTACCTTTCTGCTCTTCCCCTCCATTGTGCCATTTTTCTCTTGCCTCTTTTCTCTGAGATAATTTACCCTATTCTATAGCTCCCTTTCTTCTTCTCCCAATTTTATTTTTTTGGATATCAGGGTATCATTCCTTCATATTCAACTCATCCCGTGTCCTCTGTCTATGTATACATGTACACACATAAACACAAGTATACCATCCTATACATATATATGTATACCCATATATGCATATATATTCCCTTCAACTATCCTCATACTGAGAAAAGTCTCATAAGTTACAATTATAGTTTTCCATGTAGGAATGTAAAGAGTTAATCTTTAATTAGTTCCTTATGATTTCTTTTTCCTGTTTACTTTCTCATGGTTCTCTTGCTTCTTGTATTTGAAAGTCAGATTTTCTGTTCAGCTCTGGTTTTTTTCATCAAGAATGCTTAGAAATCCTCTATTTCATTTAAGGTGAAGTATTATACTCAGTTTTGCAGGGTAGTTGTGTTTTGGTTTTAATCCTACCTCCTTTGACCTCCAGAATATCATATTGTAAGCCCTTTGATCCCTTAATGTAGAAGTTGCTAGATATTGTGTTATCCTGATTGTATTTTCACAGTACTCGAATTGTTTCTTCCTGACTGCTTGTGACATTTTCTCCTCTACCTATGAACTCCGGAATTTGGCTATAATATTCCTAGGAGTTTTCTTTTTGGAATCTTTTTCAAGAGGCAATCAGCTAATTCTTTCAGTTTCTATTTTATCCTCTGGTTCTAGAATATCAAAGAAATTTTCCTTGAGAATTTCTTAAAAGACGATATTGATATCTAGGCTCTTTTATTGATTGTGGCTTTCTGGTAGTTCAATAATTTTAAAATTATCTCTCCTGTTTATATTTTCTAGGTCAATTTTTTTTTCAGTGAGAGAGTTCACATTGCCTTCTATTTTTTGATCTGTTTTATAATATCTTGACTTCCCATAAAGTAAAGCTTTTATTTGCTCCAGTCTAATTTTGAAGGAATTATTCTCTTCAGTGAATTTTTGAAATTCCTTTTCCATCTGGCCAAATCTATACCTTTTAAGGAATTCTTCTCCTAATATATTTTTTGGACCTCTTTTCCCATTTGATTTTGTCTGTTTTTAAGGTGTTATTTTCTTCAGTCAGGATGTTCACTCATTTTTCATTATTTTCTTGCATCATTCTCATTTCTCTTCCCAATATTTCCTCTACTTCTCTTACTAGATTTTCACACTTCTTCTTGAGCTCTTCCATAGCCTTTAACCAATTCATATTTTTCTTGTAGGCTTTTGATGCAGGAGTTTTGACTTTGTTGTCTTCTTCTGGTTCTATGTTTTGATCCTCTTTGTGCCCAAAAGAGGATTCTCTAGTCTGATTGTGCTTCCTCTGTTTGCTCATCTTGCCAGCCAATTACATGACTTTTGAACTATTTGCTATGGTAGAACTCTGCTTCCAAAGTGGAGAATGCTGTGTCCCAAATTACTGGGGTTTGCACAGCTATTGTCAGAGTTTTTCCAGGCACCTGCTTCAGAACTGTGAGGAGGACTTTCTCTCCACAGCCTCAACAAGCTCTGCCACACCAGCACTCCTCAACCCAGGACCACCACCCATGACTGCAACCCAGATCCAAGCAGGGAAAAGTAAGAGAATCCTGTTTCAGTGCCAGTAGAGAGATTCCTGCAAATGCCCTCTGGACAGTCACCTGGTCCCCCTACAATCTGTAGGCCAGGAGCTGCAAGTAGCAGCAGTGGCAGCAGTTGCAGATGCTGCCACCTCCACCATCCTGGAGGCAGGGGCCAGACTGTGCTCTTCTTCTCAACCTGGATCAACAGGATTCCTCACTGACCCTTTCCTTTTTCTTTGGCATTTATGGGTTGAGAATTCTGGAAACTGCCACAGCTCCCCATGATTCACTCTCCTTAAGTCTGTTCTGCTGTTTGGGGCTGCACCAGGTGTGGGCCCCTACAGCTCACTTGAGACTGTGCTTGGCTCCCATCCTGGTGTGACAGACCCTTCCTATCGGCCTGCTAGGCCGCCTTCAGTGGGAGATTTCTCTCTGTCACTTTGTTGGTTTAACAGCTCTAAAATTTGTTTAGAGTCATATTTTACAGGTATTGGAGGTGGTTGGAGTGGGAGATTAAGCAAGTTCCTGTTTTTACTCTGCCATCTTGGCTTTGCCCCTATCCTCCTCTTTTTAGTACAATGATGTAACAGGTGTTTAATAAATGCTTGTTCATTTCACTTGACTACATATTCCCCTTATGACCTTTGGTAAGTCACATTATCACTCTAGAATTGTTTTTTCGATTATACAATTATTATGTTAGACTAGATGGCTTCCACAGTCACTTCCTGTTCTAATTCTATATTCTTAGGATCCTAACAATATGTGAGAAAAATATTTAGACTCAATATGGAATTAAGAATGATCAGAAAAATCATATCAACAGGTTGAACACAGGGGGGAGAAGGTAAGCATTTTTATAAGTGTCTAATATGTGTCAGTGTAGCAGCATGCACCCCAAGCGTCCCCAGGGTTTGCTGCCACCACAGGTTCTTAGATCTGCTTTGATAAAGGAAAGCAACTCAAAATGGGTTAACAAGCTTACTTTAATCAGTCAAATATGTATCGTTTACCTAGTTCAGGGGAGAAAGGTCAGAAAACCGAACTTCAGAATATACAGACAGAATTATCAAGACAGAAAAACAGATCAAGTACAGTTTCCAAATTGTCCAACCATTACATCCATACCAAATCAACATCTGGGTTTCAACATCTGGGTTTTTCAAAGCCGAGGGGGGGCTCTCAACAACAGCTTCCCAGAATCCAGATCAAATCACAGGACACTTCTCAAAGTGAGCCCCCAAAACAAAGCTTCACATCAGGGCTTATATAGCCTTCTCCTGGCTCAGAGAATGTAACAACCTTATTGACTCATTGGCCAATCAAGAAGTATCTACTGAAAAACAAGCCTCCCACCCCAGGCTCCAGGTGCACTTTAGCCTAGGGGCAGGGAAGATCTTTAAAATTTACATTCCCATTACAGTCAGGCACTGTGTTTTCTTTACAAGTATTAAGTCATTTCATTTTCACAGCAGAAAAGTTGTTGTTCAATCATGTCCATGAATTTATAATACTAATATCAACATGAAAAGCAAGTGTTTTTAGTAGAGATAATTCCTATCTTATGGGGATAGTAGTTTGAATATTTGTGTATGCTAATATCTCTCCCTACCAACAAATCAATATACAATAAGTCCCTCATGTAATGTAGCACTCATATGTAAATATAGTCCACAGGTAATGAGAGAGCCAAATATAATATAGCTTCATTTACAGAGTTGGGTGGGTTTGTGTTTGGTATTTAGAGAATCATCACCACAAGGTCAATGAGAGCCCCTAGCTGGTTGACCAGAAGCAGTAATTCCAAAGCCAATAAACTTAGGTGATTTAGCAGTTGTGCCACCACTACCCAAACCCTCATGCAATAAGTATTTTACTTGACTCTTCTTTTCTTATCAGTTTTTCTGTCTTTGTCTATGGAGTAATCAGAATTCATACAGTCTCTAATTTCCCTTGTTTCCAGGAAACTCTCCCACCTCCTCCACCAACTTCTTCTGAAGGGAAAAAATAAAATGTTTCTTTTTACGTTAACTACAGGGTAGATGCCATCTTTCTTTCTTTCTCCCAAATATGCTCTGACTTAACCATTTATCACATCATTTAAAAACTGTCAATTGGCTTTTAAAAATATCAGTGACAACACTTTTATAAATAAATTTTTAAAAAGACAGAAATCATTGGAGGATAGATTTCTTGGATTGAAGGCTACCTGATGATTGAAGTGAATGAAAGACCCGAGAAACAGTAATTCTGGGTAATTAAGAATTTATTAATTAGGCTAGCAAATAATCCTTAAATTGAGGTGGGTGGTTTCTCCCCTAACCTAAGACCCCACATGGAGGTGGGTTGAATGTTTAAATACCTTGGGAAAAGGGAGTGTCCCTGAGGGTGAAAATAAACTCTAATTGGTTAACAATTAATGAAAGGGTAGATTTATGGTTGAGGAAGTGGGCAAAAAGTCCTCAGCGCCTCCTGCCAAGGAAGTGGCTTGATGAGATTTGGCAGCCTCCAGCTATCTGGTCAAAGGGATCCATCTCCATCCATACCACTTAAGTTGTTGAACAATGGGCCATAGTTCACCTAGATTAGATTCTCTTTACCCTTTATTCAGAAATATATTTTCCCAGTTGGGTGGGATCCCACCCAAGATTGAGGAGAATATTTCAGTGTCAGCCCTGTCCTTCATAAGCACTGGACCTTAAATGAGGAAGGAAAAAGAGAAAAAAAACTTACTAATAGCTAGCCTATTAATAATTGGTTATTAATAATCAGAAAGAGGATATTTGTGTCCCATATATAAAACTGGTTAGTAATAAGAAAATAACCATTCTTCCCAGTATGCAAATGATAAGAAACAGCATAGGCTTTTATCTTTTCCATTACCACTGAGGAAGGGGAACTAAGAAATATATGTTTGGACAGGTAATAAAGGGCCTTTTGCCCAATTTGTAGATGAAAGGAAAGGAAATTGCTAGGATCCCAGTATGGGTTGCTCAGCCATATGCTATATAATCTTCTGCTTCCACTTATTGTCCATTTCACGTGGTCTGTATTGCTGTAGCCTTCCTCCCCAACATGCCTTTGGTTCCATAACATCCTCTTAGCAGGCTAAGATATAGATTATGCTGAAGCTTCTTCAGAAGATCTATAGTGCATGTTCTTTTCTCTCCACTCTATGTGACCTTTCTCATTATGGAATCCATCTAAATTTAAGGTCATGGGTATTTGTGAACTCAGTAAAATTGCCTGCTGAAGAGCACCTTGTTTTAATGTGAGTTGCTGAGTGGAATTTGCTAAAATACAGACTCACTACAGTGATTTTTTGAGGATCCAAACTTGGCAGACTTCTGGATCCTATGTGAAAGAAGTTTGTGGCTCCAAAAGGTGGTTTTGTGATAGGAGGTTGTTTTTTTTTTTCCTTTTTGGTGTTGTTGTTTGTATCTGTTGAAATGTAGCTTAGCTTATGAAACAAGCAAAGGTCTATCACAGTGCAAAACCTCTTACAAATATGAAAATCTCTTATACAGGATCCACGACTGATAAAACTGCATTTTTAGAAACAGTTGTGAAAGATATATCTTGACAGATTCCAACTTTTCTTAAAAGAGAGATGTATACTCATCAAATACAGAAAAGGAAAACTGATAGTGATTTTTCAATGTGAATACATTTTAATGCAGTAAAAATATATAAACTGTTGTATATCAAAGTTGTAGATTACTTCAGTCACATAACTGTTTTTCATTAGGACATTAGCTGGAATAACATTTCATTAAACTCAGACAACAGATACAAGCAAAATTACTTCCAAAGAAGGAGAGACACTAGGCTAAGCATCATGAAAAAAGAGAGACACAGTCAGACAGAGACAGAGTCAGAGTCAGAGAGACACAGACAGAGACAGAAAGGCAGAGACAGGGAGAAAGGGAGAAGAGACAGGGAAACAGAGACAGAAAAACGTTAATTGAGAATTAGAATATGAAACTTCTAAGGAAAGTATCTTAAGAAATTTGAAAAGAAACAGACCCCTAGAGGAAGAGAAGCGGGTACATCCTTTAAGGAAATCAAAATCTTTCCCTTGGTAGGCTGCCCAGGGTTCATTCTTTAATTGTTAATAACAATAAAATGCATAGACACCATTGATACCCCTGGTTTCCACAGTTGGTTAATGTAACCCCTGGGTCCTCAGTTCCTTGCTGAGATAAAAAGCATAGGTATACCTTAATGATTCTTTCAGTTACTGACTCTACCCACATAAACCAGGAACTGAAACATGGTATACACCAATGCCCAAGGTATTTTAGCCTTGAGACTCCTAAATAGCAAAAGTGGCTAAGATGCAACCAAGGTGACCTAGCCAGCAAATTTGAATCTAACCATTAATGTAAGTAATTTAAATTAAGTCCACGTAAGGTGGGCAGTGTGTGTGAGCGTATGTAGGGAGGATTTACCTCCCCAGGACCTCTGCATAGCAGGAAGGAAAAAAAAAAAAGGTAGGCCTTGTATCAATTGTTCAGATATAGATGTATTTTTTCCTGCTCCTGCCCAATCATTTGCCCTTGCAAGCATTCCCATATCTCTGTCAATTATAAAACTCCTTATTCACAATTCTCTTTCAATTGGCTGTATGATAAATTACAAGCTCTCTACTTAATTTCTTTTCGTACCTCTATAGGGACAAGTTATCAACTTTTCAAGGACTAAACTATAATATAGAGAGGTAGAAGGACATTTGCAGCATGGTTTGCCAGAATCTAGTCTTTTATAACTTTGCTTGGCCTGATATCTTTTGATCCTTTTACTGACCCTGAGCATAGTTTTGTCCTAGCATTGCCAATTCATACAGTTTGTCTTATCACACGGGTCTAGCCCTTTATTTTTTATTGTACTAAGCAAATAGTTTAATAGTTAGGACTGTGACTATCTATGAGCTGTACATATGGAGGTGGAGATTGGATAGAGAAATGGTTCCTGAGGGAGGAGGAAAAATGAAGTCTGAGAATTACTATAACAGATATCACAAAACTATTTTCTCCCAATCCTTTTCACCTATTTTTGAATGAACCAGCAACCAACAAAATAATATGACAGTGCCTTCATAGACATCAAGTTGTCTACATGTCTTTTGTGAGCAAGTTCCAAGAAACGGCAAAATCTGAAACATTAAAAAAATATTATCCAGTTGGATACATCAGATTAATTTAATTTAACTCAACAAATGTTTGTCAAGTTTGTATATGTATAAGGAACTTTGCTAAATACTATACATGTAAAAAAAGGAATGGTCTCAGACCTCAAGAAGTTTACATTCTAGTGGGGGTGCAAGGGTGGGTGAGTGGGGAAAAAACATGGACACAAATAAATACAAGATTATGTGAGGGTGAGGAGAAGTTTAGGGATGGAGGGGCAACTTGTAAACTGCTAAGTAAATTATCTATATGGCTATTTCTCTATTATCTATTGTCTATAACTATGTGTGAGAGTATGCTTACGTATACACATACATATACACAGTGTGTGTATATATATATAGCTTATTTATTGTGTATGTAGTGTATGTATACAAGCATATAACATACATGTTGCCTGATTTTTAGGGAATAAGCTCTAGTTGCTGTTGGAATCCTGTCCATTTTAAAAACAAATTTGTCTCTCTTTCTTTGTATCCATCCATCCATCTGTGTACACATGTATAAATGCATACATATATAGTCATGCACATACATGCGGCACCATTAAATATATATAATAAACATATACATATATGAAGCTATGTGAATTAATTTTAACTGGTTCAGTTCCTTTAATAAAACAAGATAATTTAATGTATATATTTAGTATCTTCTAATGACAATTCAAAATGTTTTTGTTTTTGGAGGTTTCATCCACTCCTTACACCTAACAATTAGTTTCTTAAAGTTGACAAGATAATATAACATTAAAGGATTTATATAAGGTTCGCCACATAATCCCGTCTTTTAGCTCACAGATTTGTACTTGATCCATTTATGCACACCACGAACTTCAAAAGGTGTATTTCCGGAGTAGATGTGATGGCCTAATTCTTCCAAAGGTGGCTCTGGATCAGCTGTAGCAAACTGGGCAGCATCTTCAATCTCTTTACGTACTTCAGTATCAATTTCCTTCAATTCTTCAATGCTGGCAAGGTTGCTGTTTACCATCCTATTTTTGTGAAGCATGATAGGGTCACTGTTACTCCTCACCTCCTGAATTTCCTCCCGAGAACGATAACTGACACCAGGGTCACTCATGCTGTGTCCATGATAACGATATGTCTGTAGTTCCATCAGGATGGGGCCCTTTCCGGATCTAGCGTAGGCAGCAACAAATTTTGTTGCCTCTCGGACACACAAAACATCCATACCGTCTACCCTTATTCCTGGAATAAAGTCTCCTCTTTTGTAATAGTCAGTGCTGGCTGCTGCCCTCTCTATGGAAGTGCCCATTCCGTATCGATTATTCTCACAAACAAAAACACAAGGCAGTTTCCACAAAGCTGCCATATTGTAAGTTTCAAACAACTGACCCTGATTAGCAGCACCATCTCCGTACAAAGCAAAACAGATTTCATCTTTCTTTTCGTACTTACAGGCCAGGGCGATGCCAGCTCCCAGAGGTACCTGAGCTCCGACGATGCCATTGCCCCCGTAGAAGTTCTTGCCGTACATGTGCATCGAGCCTCCCTTGCCTTTGGCGCAGCCCCCTCTGCGCCCCGTAAGCTCGGCCAGGATTTCTCGAACGGAAAGGCCACGGCCACAGGTAAAGCCGTGAGCGCGATAGGCTGTAATCACGTGATCTGAAGGCTTTATAGCGGCCTCGATCCCCACACAGCAAGCTTCCTGACCATCGTACAAGTGGCAGAAGCCACGGATGATCTTCTGCTTGTACAGCTGGTCAGCTTTCAATTCCATCCGACGGACGGTCTGCATTAACTTGTAGTACTTGAGTCCTTCGTCTCTAGTGAGAACTGCTTGGACGGGAGGGCCCTCCTCCAGCCGATGAAGGGCGCATTTCCTAATATCAAACGAAGCTTCGTTTACAAAGGTACGGGCTGCCAGCGGCACTCTGCCAGGTGGTTTTGAGGAGGCGCTCCTCAGCAGACTGGAAGCCACCAGGAGCATTTTGGGCATGGAGCGGCGGCCCGAGAGTCAGCAGCGGGGTCGGGGTGACGGTTGGCCGGGGGCGGATGGAGCGAAAGGGACGGTGTCCCGAGACTCCTGCTGCGGAGGGGCGGAGGTGGAATCTTTTCCAGGAAGGGAGGGAGCTACGTAAATTAATTTTAAACAGGGCCTGTATGCCAACAGCTAGAGTTATTCTGAAAATACCAGGCACATATTATCCACAACTCTCATTTGGAAAAAGGAATATACTATTTTGAGCTATTTAGGAAAAACAAAGAACTTTTCACGTATATTTCTCTTCACAATTTAGTTATAAGCTTTTAAAGAAACTTTATAAAGCTTTTAAAGGAACCCATGATTATCACTGTATCTTTCACGATAATTGCCACAAACTCTTGCATTTGGCAGGTGCCCAATTCTGTAGTGGTCAGAATCTAGGCTGCCTTTCTCTGCCCCCATCCCAATTTCTGCATAAATCTGGGTAAAATAAAATTTGAATTTCTTCTAGAATTCTACTTTTTTTGTTTGTTTGTTATCCAGTATATAACTGTCCTTTTAAACAGAACTAATTTTAAGAATGAGACCCATAATCAGAGGTAACTTCTATTTAGAGAAATAGTGTAGTATTTGATTAATTAAATGGTTTCACTTTTGTCCCCGTATGACCAAATCTTAAATAATGTTTGGCACATAGCAGGCATTTGATAAAAAGCCACCTCAGTGACTTTTTACTGCTTTTTAAAAGAAAATATAAACTCTTCTAGGTAACTTTTAAGTCATTCACAGTCTGGCTTCAACCTGTCTTTTCAGGATTAATGAACATCAGTCTCCCTTATGCTTTCTGTAATTCAACCAAATTGTTGTCTTCTCTGTTCTTCACAGATGCAAAACAGCACTTCATTGCCTTGTCTCTATGCCTTCACAGGTCATCTCCATGCCTAGAATATACTGTTTCTTCACTGACACAGCGTAAAATTGCTCTCAATCTCATTTCTTCAAGATGCAACTCAAATAGTACCTACTATATGGATGTGACCAGGTTCTAGTGCCCTCTCTCCATAACTACAATTGTATTTAAATACCTATTTTATTTACATTTATTCCCTTTATATCTAGTTTTTGGGCCTATGCTGTATATATGCTGTGATGTACCTCCATTTCAATATTATTCTCTAAAGAGTAAGGATTGTGTAATTCCTTATATCTGTATTTCCATCCTTAGCTTTGTACCTAGAACATAGATGTTTAATAAATGCTTGTTGATTGATGAAGATAAATTTAGTCAATGAATATTTATCAAGTACCTACTGTGTGCTAAGCACTGGGAATACCAAAAGGGGCAAAAGACAGTTCCCACCCTCAAGAAGTTCAGTCACTGTAAAGGAGCAGTAAGGGCAGTGGGATATGGAAGAGATAATGTGGCCCTTACCCTTCTACTCCCATGAGTTATTTGGATAATTCAGGTTTCTTGGGGGAGGGCAGAAGTCCCTTTGTCAGCCCCAAGTGAATTTCCCTTCAAAAATAGTCTTAACCACAGGGTGTCACTAGTGCTCCTGTGGAAACAAGGACTATAAAAACATGAGACATGTCTTACAAGCTTTTGCACTAGTGTGAGGACTTTATGTTTTACGTTCTTTCTTCAGGGTGAAATAAAGGTTATCATTTAGCTTCCAAATGAATTTGCATTCATGTTTACATACAAGAAGAACCTCATGTTTCTCAGTAGGGGTAACTCAGAATATGGGAATATTTATCACCAACTAGCAGATTGCAACCTGTCTATAAATTAGTAGATGAATACTAGGGATATGTCTGAGACAGGAAGACATTAAATAATGATCAAGGTCATACAGTATAGTTCAGAGGAAGGATTAAAACATGGTTATTCATGATTATAAGCCCAGAACTTGATCCTTTATACCATAATACCGCATTACATAAATACACACACACACACACACAGTGTTGTCAATGAAATGGTAAATTAAAAAGAAAACAGTTAACAGCAGAAGTAAAATCTCTTAAGAAAGTATGTCTGATAATGTTCTTCTAAGATATGTAAGGAATTGTTTTTCATTTATAATCATGAAAACAATTGGGGTGGCTAGGTGACACAGTGAATAGAGCACTGGTCCTGGAGTCAAGAGGACCTCAGTTCAAATCCAGCCTCAGACACTTAACACGGGAAAAAAAAGAAAAAAAAACCTAGCTATGTGACATTGGGTGAATCACTTAAACCCAATTGCACTCAAAAGTTAAAAAAAAAGAATGAAAACAATTTCCCAATAAATAAATGATCAAAAGAGAATTAGCAGTTTTCAGAGGAAGACATCCAGGTTAACCAAAAAATATATGAAAAAAAAAATTGTTTCACTAATAGAAAAAGTAAATTAAAGCTACTCTGAGGTCTTACTTCATGCCTAGTAGATGAGCCATATTTTAAAAAATGGGAAGTTAAAAAGGCTATGGGAAAAGAGGCACAGTAATATAACTGTGAATTAGTCCAGTTATTTTGAAAATCAATTTGAAATTAATGCCCCAAAGTCACCAAAATGTACATACCTCTTGACCCAGTTATACTGTAAAATATGGTGAAGAAACTTGGTTTAGAAAAATTTAAGAAGGCATATATAAAGTGATGCAAGTGAAATTAGCAGAACCAGTTTTTACAATAAAAAAAAGATCAACGACTTTGAAAGATTTAGGAATTTTAATTGATTCAATGACAAATTCGTGGGCACTGACAAAAAATGTGATGGATGAAAGATGCAGAATGAGACACATATTTTTAGATAAAGGCAACTGAGGTTTTTTTTTTTTGAATTATACATACTTGTTACAAAGAGTTTTTTTTTTCCTTTGTTTTTCTTTAGGGTTGGAGGTAGAAAAATGTTTTTTTTTTAAGAGCAAAAATAGTAATAAAAAAGTTTAAACAACCAAAAAAGTATAGTAGCTGTTATCATGATCATTTCTTCCCAATCACTGCTGTCATAATATAAAACGTTCACTTTGTAACAACTTACATTATCAGTAAATAAATTATGAATTATGCCAGTACCATTCTATATTAACCAATGAACGTGCTGTTTATTCAAAAACAAAATTCTGGCAGTGTTGGAGTTCTGGTGTCTTGTTAAAACATTTATTATATTTAATAATGCTTGTAAATTTTCTATTCCATGCAATATTTATCTTCATATCTACCTACATGGACGGAATAAGTATAACATACTTCTTAGCACCTCCTTTCCTTCAGGACCACTTATTTTCCCTGCTTTTCAGTTTATCATCCTTATATTTAAAGGAGAAAATAGCTTAGGTGTATAACAGTTTATTTTGAGATAGTATGACTTTACTTGAGTCAAATCTATTTGTCTTATTTAAGATTTGAGATGTTCCTCATAAACACTGTGTCTTTATAATGATTTAAATGTATCAAAAAGAATTCAAATGTCAATGATTTAGTTGTATGGTAAGAGGAATATCTACCATCTCTCTCTCTCTCTCTCTCTCTCTCTCTCTCTCTCTCTCTCTCTCTCTCTCCCCCTCCCCCTGTCTCCTCTTCCTCTATCTGCCTTCTTCTATCTATCAATCTGACTTGGCTAAGAACATAAACATAAAAATGATGCTGGAATGTAACAGCAATGACAAATTTTGAACTTGGGGAAGAGATAAAGAGAGGCTCTCTCCTTTCCTTGGAGTAGTAGTAACAGTAATAAGTGGGGAATATCGAATATTCTATCAGGTTCAACAACCACATATGTTATTTTTGCTTAACATTTTTAGAAGTGCAGTTTTAGTGGTGATGAATCCATATATGCCTATGATAGAGAACAAAAGACAGCAGTATACCTTTTTATGTTAATTAGTATTTGAAGGCTACAAAATGGGGGATGCAAGGTGGGTGGAATAGATGGAGTGCTGAGCCTTAGTTTAAAAAGAAGAGAATTGAAATGATTCCTCAGACACTTATTTGCTAATCCTGAGCAAATCACTCAAACTCTATCAGTTTGTCCATCCACAAAATAGGATTAATAATAAAATCTACCTGTCAGGGTTGTTTTGAGAATCAAATGAAAGAATGTTTGTAAATTTTTTTTAACCTTAATGTTTTATTATAAGTGTAAACTATTCCCAGCAATGATATAAGTTGAAGACTCTAATTGTTGTCACATAGAAAGGGAGAGTGTCTCATTAATAAATGTGAAAGGAAGGTCTATAGCTAGAACAAAGAACAACATATTTTTAGCACAGGAAATTTTATTAACATAAGGAAATACAACATGTTTGTGCCATTGGTACTTAGTGAAGAGGAGTTGGTGCAGGAAATATTAGAGTAAGCTACATTACTAGAGTCAACACTATTTTGTGGATTTTTGTACTTAATTGGAAAGCAAAACTTAAAAATCTGTCAAGCTAATATTCATTTTTTAGGAAATAAAATAAGGCACATGCTAGAAAGAAATTGACTTGAGCCAGCTAAAATACAGTATGGATGATCTAAGGCTATTTTTAATCACTCAAGTAAGGAGATATAGTACTCAAAATAAAATTAAAAAGAAAATTAACTTTACATTTCCAAGTGGAAAATTAAAGGAGATTTTACGAAGCAAAGGTAAAATTTAAAACTATGAATATTTCCAAATAAAAGAAACCAGTACAATTTCACAAAGTGTTTCAAGTCAAAAGCAAGAAACAAATCAGCCCAACCAAAAGATAATTCAGGCAACAGCTTATAAAATATTACAAGTTCAGTAATAAGTGTAGTTTGATATACATCAGAGGCTGAAAACTATCCAGGACATCATTTGATGATCAAGGCAAAAAAACTCACGAATGAAAAAAAAAATAGCTTGCAGATTAAATGACTTCTTTGCCTCATTCTTTACTAAGTAATGCATTAGGGTTATCCTCAGTCCCAAATTATCTTTCAAACCAAAGGGGTCAGAGGCACCAGATCAAACTAATAAATGTATAGGACGCTCTAGAATTAACTGACAAATCAGATGTAGATAAATCATTGGGACCAGATGGCTTGTCCCCAAGAGCTTTGAAAGAATTTATGGATGAAATTATGGAACCATTGGCTAGAATAAGCAATCTGTTATTATAATCATCCCCTGCATGAGTATGAATCTAAGTCACAAGAAGGGTTCCAGAAGGAATTTTGGCAAAGACAGACCCTTCACTCCAAGAGTACAATGATCCAAGTCTATAAATCCATGAAGTTGGTGAATAGGATGAACATGGGTTTATTCATCAAGTTATTGATGAATACATTAAGAGAAGTACAGAGTGGCACCCCTTGAAACCTGACAAAAATTAAGTTTAGAATAAATAGAAAGGGAATACCACTTTTCCTAATAGGTAGAAAACGTGGTGAATTTGCCTCAAGAATTGTTACAAGTTAATATGTAATTAGGTTTCACAGATGAAAAAATTTAAGTCCATGGTTTATTTAAAGAAAATTTTATGATAGCAACATTTGCCTTATATCAAATTTTATTACAAATTATCATTTTGTATTTATTGGCCCTAGCTCTGTACTCTGAGGAGAACAGAGCCAATCCCTTTTCCATATCATATCTTTTTGATATTTGAAGATTTCTATCATGTCCTCTCCAAGTTTTTTTTTTTAAATTTGTTTGCTGGACAACCCCATTTCCTTTAACTGATTGTCATATAATATAATCTTGAAGTTCTTCATCAGATTGTTGATATTTCAATGGACAGACTTTCTCAAACTTTCTAAAATATGGTGAGCCAAACTGATTACAATGTTGTGTATTATGTATATTATAAACATATATGTCTATATACACAAATATATAAACACATACAAACATATATGTGTGGATATAGATGAAATATACTTGTGTATATGTATCTATGCAAAGGTACATAATATATATACATATGTATATATATATACTTATATATTCTTATTTGTGTGCTGAATATCTTTATTTCCTTTAATTGATTGTCATATGGAATTATCTTGGAATTCTTCGTCATCCTGTTGTTATTTCAATAGACAAACATTCTCAATATCCTTTCTAAAACATGGTGAGCCAAACTGATAATAATGTTTTGTGTGTGTGCATTATATATTATATAATATCTTTTGTAATATATATAATACACAAGTATATATGTATGTATACTGTGTATGTGTGTATATGTATTGTGTACATGTATAAATATGCATACACACACACATATATATGTGTATATATATATATATATATATTTGTTCAGTCATTTCAGTTGTATCAGACTCTTCATGACCGTATTTGGGCTTCTTAGCATGGCTTTCTTAAGAGTGGTTTACCATTTCCTTCTCCAATTCATTTTACAGATGACGAAACTGATGCACACGATTAAGTGATTTACCAGGGCCACATAGGTAGTATGTGTCTGAGTCTGGTAACTCAGGTCCTTTTGACTCTAGGCCCAGTGCTCTATCTACTGTTCCATTCAGTTGCCTATATAAGTTGTATGTGCATGTGTATATGTGTGTATACATATGTATATGTGTGTACATATGTGTGTGCATATGCATATATGTATGTGTATACACACACACATATATATATTTATTTATTTCTATACACCCGTGTGTCTATTCCAAACACAAAAAGAATCAAAGAGCCACAAATCATCCCTTATTTTGTGGATCAACTGAATGGTCTATTATCCAGCTTTGGAGCAATATTGAAAGAACCATTGTTTTCAGGGTGAATAGAAACTGTGACCTCTGACATTTTCTCTCTCTTCCTCTCTGATCTATCTATCATGTCAACTCATTTAGATGTGTTATTTCATTAAGGTAGGAGATCCCCCATGGGGGGAAAAAAAAAAACGTCTTTCAACTGATACTGATAAACAACTTCTCTGAAACTTACACTCTTAGAGGATTTCTGTAGAGCACTGAAAGGTTAAATAATTTCTCTAGTTACTTATGATACTACTGCTATCAATGACAGTATTTATGTAGAACCTTATGGGGTGCAAAGCCCTTTTCCTATAATATCTTATTTCCCTATCACAACAATGTTTTTTTTTTCAAATAAATACTGTAGTATTTTAATTTTTCAAATCTACTGAAGCTAAAAGGGGTTAGTTAAATGTGTTGCCTGCTCTCTCATGGGTAGTCAAGGTCTGAGGTAGGATTTCAATCCATATTATCCTTGCTTCAAATCTAGAACACTGGAATAATATTGGTAACTCATATTGAATTTAAGTCTATAAAAACATTTACATCCTTTTTACACAGATTTCTCCAGCTGTATTTCTTCTTCTTGTCTTCAGTAAGTTGGTTTATTAAACTCAAGTATAAAGTTCATATTTATCCTTATTATATGCAATTTTATTAGATTTGGCCCAGTTTTTTATTCTGTCAAAGCATAATGTCCAAGACTAAGGAGGTTGTTCCCTCCTGGATTACTGCCTTGTCATGGTGAAGAGGTGTGTGTAGCTCAGTGAAACTATGAGCTATGGTGTCCAGGGTTACCTGGACACAATATGGACAGATTGTAATACAGAGTTATGACAGAAGGTGATCTACTGTAGGAGAAAATGGCAAACCTCTCCAGTATCTTTGCCAAGAAAACTGCATAAACTGTACCAAAACGATAAAATAATAACATCAAAAGATGAGCACCTTAGGTCAGAAGGTGTCTACATGCTACTGAGAAACAGTGGAATATAACTACAAGTAGTTCCAGGGCTACTGAAGAGGCTGGTCCAAAGCCGAAAGGAAGCTCAGCTGCTGATGCATCTGGACACAAAAGGAAAGTATGGTGTCATAAAAAAACAATATTGTATAGGAATAAGGAATGTAAGATGTATGAACCAAGGTAAGTTGGATATGATCAAATAGGAGTTAGAAAGATTAAACATTGATATCTTGGGTGTCAATAAACTTAAATTGATGGGAATGGGTGGATTTAATTCAGGTGATCACTGTAAATACTAAAATGAGTATGAATTCCTTAGAAGAAATAGAGTAGCCCTCTCAGTCAATATCGGGGTGGAAAAAAAGAATACTGGGATATAATCTCAAAAATGACTGAATGATATTTGTTTGAATCCAAGGCAAACCTTTAAACATTATGGTAATACAGGTCTATGTTTCCAAAGTTGATCAGTTATATAAGACCTGTAACATCTTTTAGAAATAACCCTTTCCCCCCTCTAAAAAAAGACATCACATTCATCATAGGAGATTGGAATGCCAAAATAGAAATAAAAAATTCTTGGAATAATGGCCAAGTTTGGCCCTGGAATACAAAATAAAGCAGGGTAGAGATTAATAGAGTTTTGTCAAGATAACTTGCTTGTCATAATAAACACTATTTTTTAACAATCCAAAAGGCAACTCCACAAATGGACATCAACATATGGTCAATATTGAAATAAAAATTATTATATACTTTGCAGCCAAAGACCCAGATCATGAGATTCTTATTACAAAATTCTGACTTAAATTGAAGAAAGTAGGGAAAACCATCAGGCCATATAGGTATGACCTAATTATATCCTTTATAAATATGAGGGTCAAGTGATGCATAGATTAGATTTAAGGTATCAGATCTGGTAGGTAGACTGCATGAAGAACCATGGACAGAGGTTTGCGATAATATAAGAGGAAGCAGCAACAGAAGACATTCCAAAGAAAAAGAAAAGCAAAAAAGTAAAATGGAAGTCTGATGAGGCTTTACAAATAACTGAGGACAGAAGGAAAGCAAGAGTGAAAGGACAAAAGGAAAAGTATAACCAACTGAATGCAGAATTCCAGAAAATAGCAAGGAGAAAAAGGAAGTTTTTTTTTAATTTTTATTTATTAATTTACTTTTAGTTTACAACATTCAGTTTCTCAATCCCTTGAGTTTCAAATTTTCTACCCCCTCACCCCATGGCAGCACACAATCAAATATAGTATCTGCAAAAACATTCACATTAAACATTAGTCAAGTTGTAAAGAAGGATTATAACCAATGAAGTGAACAATGAGGAAGAAGAAATAAAAGAAAGCAAAAAAGAGAGCAAGTAGTTTGCTTCAATCTGCATTCAGAATCAATGTTTTTTTTTCTCGGGATGTGGATATCCCTTTCCAACATTTGTCTTTTGGAGTTGTCTTATAAACTTGCTTTGCTGAGAGAAGCCCAGTCTATTAAAGTTAGTCATCAGACATATGAAGTGCCTGTAATTGTGTTCAAAGTTTTCCTGGTTCTGCTCTCCTCACTCAGCATTAGTTTATATAAGTCTCTCCAGGTTATTATAAAATCCTTCTGCTCCTCATTTCTTATAGCACAGTAGTATTCCATTACATCCATATGCCACAACTTGTTTAGCCATTCTCCAATTGATCACATCCCCTTGATTTCCAATATTTTGCCACCCCAAAAAGAATTGCTATAAATATTTTTGTACATACAGGTCCTTTTCCGACTTCTACAATCTCTTTGGGATAAAGCCCTAGAAGTGATATTGCTGGGTGAAAGGATATGTACTTCTTTATAGCCCTTTGGGCATAGTACCAGATTGCTCTCCAGAATCAGTTCATAATCCCACCAACAATGCATTAGTCTTCTAATTTTTCTATATCATCTCCAGCATTTATCATTTTCCTGTTTTGTCATCTTAGCCAATATAACTGGTAAGATGTGATAACTCAGAGTTGTTTTGATTTGCATCTCTCTAATCAATAGTGATTTAGAGCATTTTTTCAAATGCTTATAGATAATTTTAATTTCTTCGTCTGAAAACTGACTGTTCATATCTTTTGACCATTTATCAATTGGGGAATGATTTGCATTTTTATAGATTTTGCTCAGTTCTCTGTATATTTTAGAAAGGAAGCCTTTATCAGAGACACTGGTTGTAAATTTTTTTCCCCACTTTTCCAGTTCCCTCTTAATCTTGGTTACATTGGCTTTATTTGTACAGAAACTATTCAATTTAATGTAATCAAAAGTTACCAATGTTGTATTTCATAATGATCTCTAATTCTTGTTTGGTCATAACATATTCCCTTCTCCATAAATCTGACAGGTAAACATTCCTTGCTGTCCCAGAATGCTTACAGTATCAGCCTTTATACCTAGATCATGCACCCATTTAGACTTTATTTTGGTATATGGTATAAGATATTAGTCTATGCCCAGTTTCAGCCAGTTTTCCCAGTTTTCCCAGCAGTTTTTGTCAAATAGTGAGTTCTTATCCCAAAAGTTGGGGTCTTTGCGTTTATCAAAAATAGATTACTATAGTCATTGACTGCTTTGTCTCATGTACGTAATCTATTCCACTGATCCACCACTCTATTCCTCAGGCAGTATCAAGTAGTCTTGGTGACTACTGCTTTATAATATAGAATGAAATCTGGTATGGCTACACCACCTTCCCTACCATTTTTTTTCATTAATTCCCTTGATATTCTGGACCTTTTGTTCTTTCAAATGAATTTTGTTACTATTTTTTGTAGCTCTATAAAATAATTTTTTGGTAGAATGATTGGTATGGCACTAAATATGTAAATTAATTTAGGTAAAATTGTCATTTTTTAATATTAGCTCTACCTAGCCATGAGCAACTGATATTTATCCAGTTATTTACATCTGCCTTTATTTGTGTGAAAAGTGTTTGGTAATTGTGTTCATATAGGTCTTGGGTTTGTTTTGGCAGGTAGATTCCCAAATATTTATTAATGTCTACAGTAACTTTAAATATAATTTCTCTTTCTATCTCTTGCTGTTGTATTTCATTAGAAATATATGGGAATGCAGAGCAATTATGTGGGTTTATTTTATATCCTGAAACTTTGCCAAATTTATTTATTATCTCATGTAGTTTTTTTTACTTGATTCCCTAAGTATATCATCATATCATCTTCAAAGTGTGATAGGTTAATCTTTCCTTTGCCTAATCTGATTCCTATAATTTATTTTTCTTCTTTTATGGCTACTGCTAACATATCTAGTACCACATTGAATAATAAGGGTGATAGTGGACATCCTTGTTTCACCCCTGATCTTATTGGAAATGCTTCTAGCTTATGCCCCTTATGTACATATTTGCTGATGGTTTTAGATAGATACTATTTATTACTTTAAGGAAAACTCCATTTTTTCCTATACTTTCTAGTGCTTTTAATAGGAATGGGTGTTGTATTTTGTCAAAAACCTTTTCTACATCTATTGAGACAATTGTATGGCTTCTACTAGTTTTGTTGTTGTTATGATTGATTAAACTGATGGTTTCCTAATACTGAATTATCCTTCCATTCCTGAAATAAATCCTCCCTGATTTAAGTGTATTATTCTTCTGATAAGTTGCTGTAGTCTTTTTGCTAATATTTTATTTAAAAATTTTGCATCTATATTCATGGGGAAATTTGTCTATAATTTTCTTTCTCCGTTTTGTCTATTCCCAGTGTAGGTATCAGTACCATATTTGTGTCATAAAAAGAATTTGGTAGAACTCCTTCTTCTCCAATTTTCCCAAATAGTTTTTAAAGTATTGAAATCAATTGTTCTTTAAAGGTTTGATAGAATTCACTTGTAAATCCATCTGGCCCTGGAGATTTTTCCTTGGGAGTTCATTGATGGCTTATTCAATTTCTTTTTTCTGAGATGGGGTTATTTAAGTGATTTACTTCCTCTTCAGTTAATCTTAGCACCTAATATTGTAAATATTCATCCATTTCACTAAGATTTTCAAATTTATTTACATACAATTTGGCAAAATAATTCCTAATCATTGTTTTGATTTCCTCCTCATTGGAGGTAGATTCACCCTTTTCATTTTTGATACTCATAATTTGGTTTTCTTCTTTCTTTTTTTTTTTTTGCCTCTTGGAAGGCAATTGGGGTTAAGTAACTTGCCCAAGGTTACAAGGCTAGTTTTTTTTCTTTTTTTTTTTTTTTTTTTTGGTGTGTGTGTGGATGTTAAGTGTCTGGGGCCGGAACCAAACTGAGGTTCTCCTGACTCCAGGGCCAGCACTTTACTCACTGTGTCACCTAGCCATCCTCTTCTTTCTTTTTTTTTTATCATATTGATTTATAGTCTATCAATTTTGTTATTTTATTTTTCATAAAACCAGTTCTTAGTTTTACTTATTAATTCAATAGTTTACTCAATTTCAATTTTATTAATCTCTCCTTTGGTTTTCAATATTCCTAATTTGGAATTCAATTGGGGATTTTCAATTTGTTCTTTTTCTAGTTTCTTCATTTGCGCACCCAATTTATTGTCCTCCATTTTCTGTATTTTATTCTTGTATGCATTCAAGAATACAAAACTTCCCCTAAGAATTGCTTTTGCTGCATCCCACAAGTTTTGATATGTTGTCTCATTATTGTCATTCTCTTGAATGAAGTTACTGATTGTTTCTGTAATTTCTTGTTTGACCCTCTTGTTTGACCCATCTTGTTTGACCCACTCATTCTTTAGGATTAAATTATTTAGTTTCCAATTAGTTTTGTCTATTCTTCCATAGCCCTTTATTACATATAATTTTTATTGCACCATGATCTGAGGATGTATTTAACATTTCTGCCTTTCTGCACTGAATTGTCAGGTGTTTATGCCCTACTGCATGGTCAATTTTTGTGTATGTGCCATGTACCACTGAGGAGAAAGTATATTCCTTTTTATCCCCATTCAATTTTCTCCAGAGGTCTATCATATCTACCTCCTCTAAAATTCTATTCACCTCCTTAATTTATTGTTTATTTTGAGTTCAGATTTATCAAGTTTAGAGAGGGGGAGACTCAGGTCCCCCACTAGTATTGTTTGGCTATCTATTTCTTCCTCTAATTCCCTTAACTTCTCCTCTAGGAATTGAGATGCTATACCACTTGGTGCATATATGTTTAGTAATGATATTGCTTCATTTTCGAATGTGCCTTTTAGCAGTATATGGTTTCCTTCCTTATCTCTTTTAATTAGACCCATTTTTTGCTTTTGCTTTATCTGAGATGGGGATTGCTACCCCTGCTTTTTTTTTTTACTTTAGCTGAAGCATAATATATTCTACTCCATCCTTTTACCTATACCCTGCATGTATCCCCCTTTTTCAGATGTGTTTCTTGTAGACAGCATATTGTAGGGTTATGGTTTTTAATCCATTCTGTGATCTACCTCCATTTTATAGGAGAGTTCATCCTATTCACATTAACAGTAGTGATTACTATCTCTGTCTTTCCCTCCATTCTATTCCCTCCCCTGTTTATGCTTTTATTTCTCCTTTCTCCTTCTTTAGAGTTTTCCTTTTGATCACTGCCTCCCTCAATATTCCCTCCCTATCCACCCTCCTCCCTTTACCTATCCTTCTCCATTATTAGTTCTACTCTCCCTTCTAACCATCTCCCCCCTTTTCCCCTCCTTTCCCCTTCTACTACCTGTAAGGTACGATAGATTTTTATCCTTAACAAAGTATGCTATTCCCTTCTTGAACACAATCCAATGAGAGTAAATCTCATACAATGCTCCTCTCCCTCCCTTCTTTCCCTCTACTATAAAGAGTTTTTGTGTCTCTTCATGTTAGATTCCTATATTTAACTGATTATGTTATTCCCTCCTTGAACAAAACCAATGAGAGTAAAGTTCATATAACTTTCATCACCCTCCCTCTTTCCCTCTACTATAGTTTGTTTTTGTGCCTTTTCATGTGGCATAATTTACCCTTTTCTGCCTCTTCCTTTCCCTTTCTCCCATTACCTTCATACTTTTAAATCATCAGATTAGTTAATTTATACCACACCCTCTATCTATCTATCTATCTATCTATCTATCTATCTATCTATCTAATCTATCTATCTCTTTTAAATGTTGCAATAATTATACAATTCTCAATATTGACAGATATTACCTGTCCATATAGGGATGTAAACAGTTTGCTCTTATTGAATCATAAGTTATGTGAATGTATGTGCATGTGTTTTCCTTTTTTTATCTTTTTATGTCCCTCTTGATTCTTGTATTTGAAGATCAAAATTTCCACTGAGCTCTGGTCTTTTCATCAGGAAGGTCTGGAAGTCCCTTATTTCATTGAAA
Source organism: Petaurus breviceps papuanus (assembly GCF_028583685.1). Taxonomy (NCBI): domain Eukaryota; kingdom Metazoa; phylum Chordata; class Mammalia; order Diprotodontia; family Petauridae; genus Petaurus; species Petaurus breviceps. The sequence goes on from NW_027187372.1 coordinate 9,851,575, forward strand.
TACCATCTCCTTGCCTGAAAGATTATGCTTAGTTTTTCTGGATAGTTGATCCTTGGTTGCAGTCCAAGCTCTTTTGCCTTATGAAATATATATTCAAATTCATCCGATCTTTTAATGTAGAAACTGCCAGGTCCTATGTGATTCTGACTGTGGTTCCATGATATTTGAATTGTTTCTTTCTTGCTGCTTGCAGTATTTTCTCCTTGGCCTGATAATTCTGGAGTTTGGCTATAATATTTCTGGAGTTTTCAATTTGGGATCTCTTTTGGGAGGTGTTTGGTGTATTCTTTCAATAACTACTTTACCCTCTGGTTCTAGGACCTCAGGGCAGTTTTCTTTGATAATTTCTTTGAGGATGTTGTCCAGCCTTTTTTTTTTCATCATTGCTTTCTGGTAGACCAATAATTCTTGGATTATCTCTCCTGGATCTGTTCTCCAGGTCATTTGTTTTTCCACTGTGATGATTTATATTTTCTTTTAATTTTTCAGTCTTTATGTCTTGTTTGACTGATTCTTGATGCATCATAGAGTCATTAGCTTCGATTTGACCAATTCTAATTTTTAGTGAATGACTTTCCTCAGTTAATTTTTAAAACTCCTTTTCCCTCTGTTCAGTTTTCATTTTTAGGAAGTCATTTTCTCCAGTTACATTTTGAAATGCCCCAATTCACAAATTTTACTTTTCAAAGATTTGTTTTCTTCAGTGAGATTTTTTTTTTTCCTATTTTGGCAACTGTGATTTTAAAAGAGTTGGTCAATGTATCTTCTACCTCTCTAATTTGGCTTTGAAAATCCTTCTTGAGCTCTTTCAAGAATGCTTTTTCGGCTTGGGACCAGTTCATATGCCCTTCTGTGGTCTCAGTTTTGAGTATAGAGTCAATGCCGTCCTCTGAATTTGGTTATTCTTGCTCACTATAATAGAATTGAATCATTTTTGGTTTTGTTTTCCCAGCTTCCTTCTTTCCCATTGTGATTACATATTTCCTGACTTTTAAAGTGGATTTCTGCTTCTGGGATAGAGAGGGATCTGACCCACACTTCTCAATCTGGGAGCTAGGGGCCTGATTGTTGACTCTGCATACTGTAGCTTTTGGGTGTCTAGACTGAGGCCAAGGTCAGGACTTTCAGTGTTTCCCCTGGGTTACCCTGAGTCTAATAGGGTAAGTTGTGGGGGAGGGATGGTCTGGCCACTTCAGGTTTCTGCCTCTGTGCCCCTGAGCTAGAGCTCAGGCAGGTACAGCCACTGGCACCTAGGCCTCACTGTGCTGGTGTCTGCAGATTCCTCTGGTGTGGTAAGGCACATCTGGGCTTCTGGTGTTAGTGCTTGCTGGTTCCACCCCCCTGGGTTCCGGGATCTCCCATTGGTCACCTGAGATGCAGTTTTGGGATGCCTCCTCCGTTCACTTCAGGCTTGGCAGAGCTTCAGTCACACTCTTTTTCTAGAATTGCCATCCTTGGCATTGTTTCCACTATTTCAGGATTTTACACTGGGGCAATAATCTCTGGATTCTCAGGGTCAGGGAGGGGGATTGGAGCTGTTAAGGTTTACTCTGCCATCTTGGCTACCAGAAGTTCAGGTAGGTGATTTTGAATTTGATAGCCCCAGGAGTAACTACTACTTCCACAGGCCCTGCACTTTCTCTTACCCAGCCCTGACAGATCCTCTGTCTTTTGGTGAGAGGTCTGCTAATTGTCTCTGGATTGGGTGAATCCATTCACTGGTGCTTGCTCTGACTCCACTGTTGTTTGGTGTCTGGTCCACACTGATGTAACCCCCAGGCTCTCTGCGTTCCCCCTGACCAGTCCTACATGCACACATTCCTGGACTGGGAATCTGCCATAATTTATCTTCGAATGCATTCTGTCACTCTAAAATCTGTTCAGATTCTCTTTTTAGAGGTTACTGACAGAATTCATGGAGGAATTAAGGTAAATTCCTGCTTTCACTCCACCATCTTGGCTCTGCCCTGGAAGGTTTTCTTAAATAAGCAATGCAAAGAAAGAGAAGAAAATAATAGAATGGAAAAGACAAAGAATTTCTTCAAGAGAATTTGAGATATCAAGGAAACATTTCATGCAGAAATGGGAATGAAAAAAGACAAAAATGATAGGGATGCAATAGAAGTAGAAGAAATTAAGAAAAAAAGTAACAAAAATATACAGAAGAACTATATAAGAAAAAAAAAAGTAGATGGATTGGAAAAGATCAGTTTACATCCTAATAGTAAAAAGGGCAATGTAAAAGAATGTTCAAATTACTGAACAATTACATTCAATTCACATGCCAACAAAGTTATGCTTAAGATTCCGAAAACTAGGCTTTAATAGTATGTTAAGTGAGAATTATAAGAAGACTAGGCTCATTTTCAAAGAAGCAGAGGAGCCAGAGACCAAATTGCCAACATGTTCTGGATTATGGAAAAGATAAGGGGGTCCCAATAAAGCATCTACTTCTGCTTCATTTCCTACACTAAAGACTTTGTCTGTATCACAACAAAATGTGGCAAGTCCTCCAAGAGATAGGATAATCTTACTTGTCTCCTGTATGTGGATCAAGAAGCAACTGCTGTAACCAAACATGGAACAAATGATTAGTTTAAGACTGGAAAAGGGGTATGACAAAATTGCATATTGTCACCTTACTTATTTAATATATATGCATAGTACATCATGTGAAATGCCTTGGAATCAAAAGGGAGAGGGGAGGTTTCTGGGAGAAATATCAATAAATTCACATATGCATATAATACCACTCTGATTGCAGAAAGTGAAGAAGAAATAAGAAGCTTTTGATGAAGGTGGAAAAAGGGTGTAAAAGCTGGCTTGAAGCTTAAGATTAAAACAAACAAACAAGCAAACAAACAAAAACTATGATCTTGGCAACTGGTCCCATCACTTCCTGGCCAAAAGGGGAAGAAGAAATGGAAGCAGCGTTACATTTTATATTCTTTGCCTCAAAGATCATTCAAGGTGGTTAAAATTTATCTGAAATAAAAAGGAAACTGAGGACAAGGTTTATTAGGCATTTGTGGGTTTTTTTACTTTTTTTTGGAGGGCAATTGGGGTTGTGACTTGCCCAAGGTCACACGGCTAGTTTTTGTTTTCAGTATCTGAGCCTGGATTTGAACTCAGGTCCTCCTGACTCCCTGGCCTGGTGCTCTATTCACTGTTGCCACCTAGCTGCCCCTTATTAGCCATTTATGATTTAATTTGCAAAGCTAGTATTTGCATATTAAACAAGTCACCTAACTCCTCAGAGGTCAGAGACAAGCAGTGATTTACATAGATGGTTTTTATAACAACAAAAAAGAGGAATTGAAAAAAAGAGACCTTTTTTGAACATAATTCTATTGAACAAGGTAAGTCAGTTGACTGATAGTGACTTTGTACAGTCCTCCCTCACTTAAATCCAATTCACTCACATGTCATGGTATCACCTCCCTGATGTCATGGTTCTCTTCTAGAAAAAAGGTCAAGCAACAACAATAACTTAAATGAAAAGAACAATACAATCAAAATGCAATTCTCTTTTATTTAATGACCAAGATTGATTGAAAGAATAAATCTTTCTCCCTCTCCTGGGTAGTGAGAAATAGGTGTGGAAGAAAATTCAGTTCATTTAATGCAGCAATAAAAGTGAGGGTTTCCTAGGTCCAGTAGGTTTAAAAAATGGGGGCATTTTATCAGTTTCTCTCAATGCAATTCATTTGCTTAATTTTGTGGTAGCCCAGGATCCATAAAAGGAAGGGAAAAGGAAGAAAATATGTGTACAAGACATAGAAACAACAGAAAATGATTAAATTATATCCTGTACTGCCAGATGGAGATGTCAGTAGAATGCTGTGGACATCCAAAACTATGTCTATTTTGGGATGTAGGTGATGAAGTTTGCCATGACTATCATCATTGGTAGCTAGTAGGACTGCAGCAGCCCAAAGAAAGGAAGTGTCTTGGAGGTTGTTAATTCTAACCCTGGTTGTGAAAATAAAGTGGCTTAGGAGTATCATTTTTCTCTTCCCCTTCCCTACTTTTTCCACCAATCTTAGCAGAGAAAAAAAATGTGTTCTTTTGGGCAGCCGTGCTGGTCACATTTTGTAAGCATGATTCTCTGTTTTTTTAATTAGTCCATTCCTTTGTTTTGGAGTATCTAGTTCCTTGCTATCAGAGTATGCATGGGGGGGACAAGACAAAAAAATACCTTAAAAATTCTTTTCTAATTCTAGTGTGGGAAGTTAAAAGATCTCTCTGCTCACGATTGAGTTACAGGGTAGTTTTACAAATGATTTAGTAACTCTCCATACAGTACCCCATTGACTTGGACTCAGGGCTCATTTAGATTTAGCCTAAATAAATGAGATATTAGGGTATAGGACTTCTGAAGTATGAGCCCAGGTCTCTGTAAAGCCAAGCACAAGCAGCTTTCCAGAGGACTGCTGCTGTGAACAGCTTTAAGGTTCTGATTACATAGTATAGTGAACTCTCTGTTTATTCAGTAATAAACTAAGACAAAACATTCACATAGTACAGCATTCACAATGTTATAACAATAAGGTATCACTAAAGCGATCACATAGTTTTCACCAAAGTGGCCACATAGTTTTAAACAAAAGATAGGATTCAGTAAGTCCCTAACTCAATCATGCTTAAGGAGTAAACCTCCTTAAGGGACACAAAGTACAAATGTCAAAGTTCTCCCCCCTAGGTCTCAGTAAATCATCATCTTCTCAATAAGCATTAAGTATCCAAGGAGAGGTCTCTTTATCTTGACTCAAGGCTGGTTCTCAGATTCTGTGGTTCCTCTTCCATGGGTCCAGCTCCTGTCTGAATATACCCATTTGTTACCTGGATTCAAAGGTAGGAAGCTAGCAGCTCCTTATCCAATTCCTTGTCCACTTCCCATTCTACACTGAAGTTCACAGGGTCCAGTCCACCTCAAGTCCTTCACAGTTCCTGTTCCTGGGAAGAAAAAGCTTAACAGAGCCACAATAATATTCATACATACTACCAGCACCACCATCAATTCACTATCTCCTTGTAAAATCAACACACACCCACCAACAAGGTCTGAAAACTCAACACAAATCATCAGTATAGAAATCAACACAGACCCACCAACAAGGTCCAAGAGGTCAGCACAGATCATCAACAGAAATCAACTCATACAGAACAGACAAACATAGATTGCTGGATACCACAAGTTTTCTCCTTCTGAACTCTGCCACCACAAGAGTTCTCTTCTCAGTTCTGCTCTTTCCCAGCTTGGGCTTCTCCTTATATATGGTCATTAAGCTCTTCCCTGTTCCTCCCCTTCTTGTTGCATCAGCAATAGGGGCTCACAAATTGTGGGGTTCATAAGTTCTGTTTCTTAACAAAGATTTGATATAATCATGGGCAAGGCTTAAAAGAAACTTGAACTGAAACAAGGTGATAAATAATTAAATAACTGAAACAAAGCTTTAAGTGATTACTTGCTTGCCATTACAGTCTCAGAGGTGAAAACTTCCCCCTGTTAACTGAAGGGAGGGAAAAGCTCCCATAGGAGCCACCGAGAAAACTATCATTGCATCTGCATATACTCTTAAGTAATTAATATCAATTCATCTATATTACTCTTGGTGGAAATGTACAAAATATATCTGTATATAGATTATTGATAGAGGTAGAGCACTATAGAAACTCAGCATTATGAAAGCCAAATAATGATAACATTTTGGTGGTATTTACATAGGAGTACTTCATATATCTTTTATTATATTGATTAGTTTTGCTGAACTTTTCCCCCTTCTACTTTTTTATGTATTCTTTGATTTAATGAATAATTCTTTGTAATGGTAAGGTATGGCTTATAATGGGAAATGAAAGTAGTTTACAAAGCAAAAGATATTGATATATCAAGGTAAGATATAAGGCTAAAGTTTGAACTTTTAAAAATGTGAGCATAGTGTGCTGTGACATATTTTTCTTATTCCATATGCCACGTAGCTTAAAAGAAGTGGGTAGCCAAAAGTAGACTAGATTACAAAATACTGTTGGCATTTTGTTATCATTATTCTTTTTAGCCAATTGTTTGTTGATTGGAGGAACATTTATTTTCTCAGTATTAAAAACTTTAAACCTAATAATGACCAAATGCTATTAGTTTCCTGCCAGTGAAGGTAAATAATTGAAAAATAAAGATTGAATTAAAAGGTAAATTAACAGAATGATCAGATACACAGTCTTTTAACTTTAGGTTATATCCACATGATCTCTATCAAGGACTGTATTTTAAAATGAACTTCTTACCTAGTCATTATTTCCATAACTGATTTACTTTTTATTTAGTGGAAATGGTCAATTATTATAGACATCAAGTAAAAGTTAAGTCTGACTCAGCCAACTTCCAAAGTTTTTTGCAAGTATATAAGTACATAGGCATATGCCAGGTGAGGATGGCATAGAAGTTGCTTTTTCTATGCAGGCCTACCTCTAAGACATTTTCTGCCTTTGATATAAATCAGGCATGCCAAAAAAATAACATTCCAAAATGAATTTCCCAGCCATCTCCAAAATATCCTTCCTGTACTTTGGCAATATTTGACCATCTCTAACTACCATATTTCAAAGTTCCTTTCCCTGAAACCATGGGCTTTTGTAGGTGATTTTCCCCCTCATTTGTTTTGGAACAAGTACATCATGTCACTTCTTTGCCAACCTTAAACCATGCCATAATCCCTTCTTCCCTTTTTCAACTAAATTTCCTCGGTATGTTTTATCTTCCCCTATTAGAAAGTAAGGTCTTTTAAGAGATGATTTTTTTGGTATCTGTACCCCTCACACTGAATATGATGCTTGACATATAGTGCTTAATAAATTATTTCATTAATTGATTTTCCCCATGGAGTACATTCAAGTCATCACCATCCTCTTTGATTTAAAATGCTACACAGTCTTATCTCCATAATAAGACATCATATAAGGCTTTTCAGATTTATTTTAAATACAATATTTAGCTAGGCAATATTTTTCCCCACCTAATAATTCTCAATGTTGCTGGAAGTTTACCTTTATATAGAAAGAGAATGATGCTAAGATATATAAAGCATCCTGTGAATAAAACTCCTTCCTTGGTCCAAAGTGATAAGTGATCACAGGAAAGAAGATGATATTGTAGATATAATACATGTTAGAAATGATGCTATTTTGGATATTGTAATGTAATACCAAGGAAAGGCAACTTCCCAGGTTCAAAATACCAGCATAGGTGCTCTCTATTTTATTCAGTGACAAACCCAGAACAGAGAAGATCAAAACATGACATCATTCAAAATACAGCATTTACTAAGTGTGATTAAATAATCTCCAAGGCCTACCCCACCCCAGGACTTTCCAATCATTCAATCAATTACAAAGTCTCTGTTCCAAATACTTCTCCACCCCTAGGCTATACCTTAATTAAGTCCACCACAAAGCCCCTCTTCTCAAATGGAGATTAGTTTCCAAACATAAGTAAAATACATTCATTTGCTCAACCATAGAACACAAAAAGGTCAAAAGTTCCCCACCCCTGGATCACAATTGAATCTACCCCAGAGTTACATCAAGTTTAAACACAGCACTTAATACCCAAATGGAGGTCTTTTCTTCATCTTGACACGAGGCAAGTTCTCAGCAATCTTAGTTCCTGGAGAGACAAGGCTTAGCAAGGCCATAAGATACATTGCCAGTCCCTTCATGAATTTATCCTCTGTCTGTAGAACAGCCCTAGAACCCCTGAACACATTAGCAAAGCCCTCTCCCAGGATTTCTGTAAACATACAACAAGAAAATCCTTCTTCAGGGCTTCTGAACCAACAGAAAGGCTCCCAGACCCCTGCAACAACAGCACTGTCCTTCACCAGTGGACAGTATTCATTCTGTCTGCCGGACAGTCTCCAGACCCCTGCAACAACAGTACTGTCCCTCACCAGTGGACAGTATTCACTCTCTGTCTGCAGGACAGTCTCAGACCTTCTTAACCAAATGCCAGGTTCCAGGACTTCTTCAACAGGACAGTCTTTCACCAGTGGACAAATCTGGCAAAATAACATCAAAACAGACAGACAAAGTACCAGCAAAACAGCCAT
>NW_027187372.1:9859689-9873049 GCF_028583685.1 Petaurus breviceps papuanus
CCACCTGGTTCAATGGGGTATGATTTACATTGTTTAGAGGACTTTTGATTGGACAGGAAAGAAATAAGAAAAATCTCCACTGGGATATGCATAAGAATCCCTAAAAATCACTTTGGACAGATTTTACCCAAATCAGGATTAGCAGCTCAAGGAATACATGTATTGGCTGGAGTAATAGATTCTAATTATCAAGGAGAAATTGTTGTAACATTCCAGAATTTAAGTGAAAGGCCCATACAGATTCACAAGAATGATAGGATAGTTCAAGTGATTATTGTTCCTTGTAAAACAATGCCACTTGTAAAAACTGACCCTCCTTCCAAAATAACATCAAAACAGACAGACAAAGTACCAGCAAAACAGCCATGTCTCCTCAGTCCTTGGCAGCTCAGGGGGCAGGTCTCAAAAGTCCAGGGCAATTCAAAGCGGCCACCAGCAATCTCTTAGTCTCTCTCTCTCCACGAGGTGCTGCTTCCAAAAAGAACTTCCGCCTCTCTCCAGTGTCTCTCCAAATCTACGTCACCAGCTCCTCCCACTTCAGGACTTTCTTTTCACATCAACAAGCCCATCCCACAGGTGGGATTAACAAACTCTGGGTTTTAATACAATCAATTTGAAAACCAAGCCAATACAGGGGAATCTTTAATTGCCATTACTATCACAGATATTTATTATGCTTTTTCTAGAAAACTAAAAAAAGTTTTACACATTATATTATTTATCTTCAATTAATTTCATGGAGGATGAATGATTAGGGTATTAGTGAATCCTCACTCTTTTGAATAGAATTACATCTCTCTGCATCAGATAGACATGTATCAAATTGCAACTGAATACTTGATTGTGTGGTGCCTGTGGCATTATACATACGTTATTTGAATAAAAAAATAGGCCATCATTTTGTTACAAAATGTCTGACTAGAAACCAAATCAGACTTTACATATATCACATAATTATTAGTGGTTTACTAGATTTGTTAAAAAAAATCACTAAATTTATACAATGTTCATAGAACAAGTACACAAATGTGGAAGTTGCAATGAAGAGGTTGAAATATTGATAATATCCCTACATTATAAAGAAGTTAATCATGACACAGAAAGGCAAAATAACTTGTTTTAGTTTATACAGCATGAGTTTAATGGAGCTAGGATTTGAATTCAAGTTAAAAAAATAGTAGAGCTTGTTTTTCTGACTCCAGGTCCAGTGCTAATTCCATTATTCCATACCCCTTAAAGTGCCAACACAATATTCACAGCACCTACAGTGGCTATGACTATGCCAGTGTAATTCAGAATTCTAATATATAACAGACTCTTCACATGGAAGATAGAATTAAAACATTTATTCAAACATAAAACCAAATCCCAACACCAGAAGACCAAATCCATCACAGCACCAGAGAAATCTATATACAATAACACTGCAGGGGGCACTGCCATCCCCAAGCCTTCCCCCTGCTAGGGCCTTCCCACAAACAAACATTCACGGCTTGCTGCCTGCTTCCTTCCTCTCTCTCCCTCAGCTGCTAACTGCTCTGACCAAATTCCTCTGATCTCTGCTCTACCCTTTCTGCTCTACCCACTCAGCAAGCTTCTCCCAACACAGACTCATGTGACTCAGGCCTCCATGTGACTGAAGCAGGTCACATGGACCTATTAATGAATGAGAAATATCTTCCCAATTAAACAAAAATGCATTAACAATACATACTTTATGTAAATATGCAGAAATTGGATGTACACACTGACACTAGTAATCTGATACTCAGTGAAGACATGGATAAAAAAGAAAACTTATCTATGTACCCCATAGCATCATCATCTTCATCATCATCATCATCACTATTTATTGAAAACAATTAGGTGGCACAGTGTATAGAATACTGGGCCTGGAGTTAGATAAACCTGAATTCAAATCCAGCACCAGACACTTATTATCTGGGTGATTTTGTGCAAGTCTCTTAACCTCTGTTTGTCTCAGTTTTGTTATCTATAAAATAGGAATTATAATAACACCTACCTTACAGATTGTTTGTTGTTAGGGTCAAATGAGATAATAATTGTAAACCATTTAGTACAATGCCTAGTACAGAAGTTCCCAAATGTATTTGGCCTACTGTCTCCTTTAAAAAATATATTCAATGCCTCCCTGGAAATTTACATTCTTTAACCCTTTAATAGTTTTTAAAATTTGAGTCTTTACAAAAAATACAAAATATTTTTAATGACATATCTCACATTTAATAATTCATTGTATTTGTAGTTTTATCCCCTGCATTGAAATTTCTTGCATTGAAATTGATTCAGTATTGTATCATGTAACTCTATATTATTGTATTTTATTGTAAACAAGTCATTATATGAATATATTCCTTCCCATGCATACTGGACTTTCTGACAATGCACTGCACGTTCACCCGCCAAAACTTGCTTGTTTAAGACCTGTCGGTCAACTTGACCATTGACCAGTTATGACTTACATTTTGTGTGTTTATTTGGAAAATAATGTAATCACTATGACTTTAACTCTATTATATAGCAAATGAAACACAAACAAATGATTTTTTAAAATTTTCTTCTCTTTTCTTCTTTCCTTATGCTTCCAATACCCTCTTATTTTTATTCAGTGCCCCCATTTTCAACTGACCCACAATGGCCCCCCTCCCCCATCATTCTAGTATTTTCGCCCAATTTGAGAACCTACATAGCAATTGTTATGTAAATGTTAAATATTATTATTATTATCAATAATTATTATTTAGTATTTTTCATTTTGTAAGACACTTTTATGAAACTTGTCTCATGTGAATCTCAGAATAAACTTGTGAGTAAGAGCAGGTGTTACTTTGATTTGTATAAATGAACAAGCTGAGATTCAGAGCATTTCAATTATTTGTCCAGTCACATGGCTACTCAGTAGAAAAGGTATGAGTGACTCATAATACTTGGAAATAAGTGCTAATGTTTAAAAGTGAATGCATAAATAAATGAATTCCTTAGCTTCCTTTTCACCCTGGAAGGTTTCTCCACACCCGAGCCTTTCTCATTCAGAAACATTGTTCTGCTTCTAAGACTCCATCTTCCTACTGATGTGTTTTTGGAACATTCATTTTGAAGAAATTCTCAGGCCAGCCATGTTTCATTCCTCTCCTTGCTTTTTCCTCTGACTGCCTAGATTTCTTCTGCTTCTCACTATATACACTCACTTCCCAACTTTACAAGCACACTTTTAGACATTGTCTTTCCTCATTACAATATAAGTTTCTTGAGAGCAGGGGCTGTTTTACTTTTTTTTTCTTATTTGTGTTTCAAGTACTTAGCACAGTGCCTGGCATATAAGTAAACATTTAACAAAAAGTTGAATAGAATGATTTAAATTTATTGAATGAATGATCATCATTTATGAGTTAGTAAAAACATAATCTTCTGACTTCCAGGTCTATAGTCTTTTTAAACTGAGCAACATCCAATTATATCATGCCATGAAGGACAGAAATAATGAATTTCTTCTACCAAAACTTTCCACAGAACTGAAGACAGCAATTACCTTTCACTCTTAGTGTGTATCCATAACTATTTTTGACTGAGATTATCTTTTGAGATAGAGGTAGTTTCAGAAGATTAAAAAAATACTTCACAGAACCTACATTTTAATGTTCATGGCAACATAAAGCAGACCCTTGCTATAAATACTTAGTGAATAGAGTAAAATTACTGTTTGAGTGAATGAGAAAAATTGTATTTTATAGACTGGCTAAGTTTTATTACACTGTATAATTATTTTCTTTGTTTGGTCCCTGCTTAGAATTTATAGCAAATATAGCTTTTACTGTCCAACTTGAGTGCCCCAGGGTGACTACAGGATTTTTTCCAATAACTTTATGAACCTTAAGCTCATTAAATTTCATCATTGAGAATGCATTTCCTTACATTTAAGGTGTTCTATCACTTTAAGATAGGTGATTCTTTTGTTTTCCATCAGTGTTTTCAAGTGCCTAATGACTACATGACCAATAACATAATGAGCCAAATGGGAAAAAAATAATTTAAAAATTATAGAATCCCAAATATCTGTGTCATCTGGAAGCATGTAAATTTGGACCTGGAAGGGATACGAGATATCACCTTGTTCATCCTTGAAATTGGATAGATGAAGATAATCAGTCCTGATAAGCTGAAGTTATCACAAAAGTGTATAACTCTTGGCAGAACAGAGATTAGAACCCAGAATTTTGGAATTCTAAGCCAGGGTTCTTTGCAATATATTGTCTTTACTCTGGATCATTGGCATAACATATGACTGACATTTAGCAAACTGGAAACTATTAGGTGCTTACAATGTGCCAGGAAGTGTAATAAGCACTTGGGATACTTATTATTGTTTAGTCATTTCAGACTTATTCCACTCTTTGTGACACTATTTGGGATTTTCTTGGCAAAGATACTTGCCATTTCCTTCTCCATGTCATTTTACAGATGAAGAAACTGAGGCAAATAGGTTAAGTGACTTGCCCAGGGTCACATAGCTAATAAGTATTTGAGGCTAGAACTGAACTCTGATTTTTCTGACTCCAAACCCAGAGATCTAACCACTGCACAAAAAGACAGTCTGTGCTTTCAAGGAGCTTACAATTCATTGAGGGAGAAAACATGCAAACTACACCCCCCACATATATATATATGTGTATATGTATATGTATATATATATATATATATATATATGTATATATAGCTATAGGATAAATGGAGGTTAGTTTAAAGAAAAGACACTGAGATGAAGGAAGAGTGGTGAAACCTGCTTGTAGAAGGGGGATTTTAACTGAAAATTTGAAGGAAGCCAGAGAAGTAGGAAGCAGTAATTTGGAGGGAGGGATTTACAGATGTAGGGAAAGTTCATTGATTAGCTTAAAGCAATGGACTGTCATATATGAGGAGGCTTGTGTCTTTGGAACACAGAACAAGCGGAAGAGAGTGAGATTTAAGAAGATTGGAAAGGTACTGATGACTGGTTATAAAAGGATTTAAAAGTCAAACAGGATTTTATCTTTGGCACTGGAGGTAATAGGGATAAATTGTAGTATTTTTTTTAATGGGGGAGGCTATGGTAATCCCTACTTTTTAACATCAGTTTGATTAGAGGTGGATTGAACTCAATAGAAATTTGAGGCACAGAGATTAACCAGCAATAGTCTGAATTTCAGATGATGGCAGTATTAGAGGAGAGAAGGGGGCATATATGAGAGATGTTATGAAGGTAGAAACAATTGATTGGGGGCAGCTAGGTGGCACAGTGAATAGAGCAACGGCCCTGGAGTCAGGAGGACCTCGGTTCGGAACCAGCGTCAGACACTTAACAAAAAATAGCCGTGTGACCTTGGGCAAGTCACTTAACCCCAATTGCCCTCCAAAAAAGACACAACTGGTTGGGTATTAGAGGTGAGAGAGAGTAAGAAGACGAAGATGATAGTTCATGTGCATGGGAAGTTAGGAATAGGGAAAAGTTTTGTGGAAAGATAACGAGTTGAATTTTCTTATATTGTATATTATGATATCTACAGCAGGCTTCTTAAACTGTGTGTTACAACCCCTTTATAGAGTTGTGACCCACAGTTTAAGAAGTGCTGAAGGGGTCACACTTGGAAAAAAAAAATTAAGAAGCCCTGGTCTACAGAACATGCGATTTAAGATGTTTAAAAGGTCACCGGAGATGTGAGACTATAGATCAGGATAGAGTTAGAATTAGACAAGTGAATCTGAGCATTATCTGCATGGAGATTATTGTGGGAACTGATGATACGAAATACAGTTATCCTTTCCATATCCGAGGGTTAGGGGCATGGCTCATCGCTCCCCACCTAACTCACCGACCCAATTTGGAAAATCCTTGTAAAATTTTTTGACCCTCCCTTTGTACCAGAGAAGAAGTCTGAATTATTATAGTATTAAAAGATAAAATATGATAATTTTATATAATATTATACACATATTTTATATATTTCTGAGTTTCTAAACTTTTTCACTGTCATCTGCTGGCCTTTGTGTGTCATATGTGACTTCTGCAAAACTCTCAAAAAATTCCAATTTAATTTCTTATACTGCAAAACAAACAAACAAAAAAAAAACCTAAAGAGAAGAGACTATCCAGAAGAGGATGATTAACAGTGTCAGAGGCAATAAAGAAATAAGAGAGATGAGGATCAAGAAAAAGCGATTAGTTTTGGAAATTAAAGATACTCAGTAACTTTGGAAAGAGCAGTTTGAATTGAATGATGATTGGAAACCATAGTTCAAAGAGAGATAAAGAAAAAGAAGTGCATAGTTTTCTTATAGAATTTAGCCAAAAGTCCGGAGAGTTGTAGCACAATAAGTACCAGAGATAAATAACAAAAAATGAGGATGTTTGTTTTTTGTTTGTTTTGTTGGGGGTGGGGGGAACATGGGCATACTTGTAAGGAATAAGGAAACAACCAAGGGATAGTGAACACTTGAAGATTAGTGAGAGTGTAGCATGATAGATGGAGAATTTGCTAGAGAAGACAGGATGGAATGGGATTACTGGTCCATGTAAACAGTTTTGCCTTGGCAAGGAGAAAGGCCACCTCTTTATATTAAAGAGGGGTGAAAGAAGAAATTGTGTCAGAAGTCCTCTAGTGATATGAGATAAGGAGAGAAGATGGAACTCTCTAAATAGTCTCAGTTTTTTCAGTTTTACCTGCAAGTGTGGGAGCAGACTATGGGAGTTTTGAGAAGGGATAAAAATAATGGATAAAGGAAATGGGGTTAGTGAGATAGTGAATCGGTTTGGGATGTGTCTTGTAGGGTCCAGTTCTGATTTTGTAGTGGACTAAATCAGCATTATTTTGTGATTTTTCTCTGTCTTTGTTCAGTATGAGGTGAATAGGCACAAAGCCAGCTGATAGTGGGGGTTATCCATATCTGGGTTTAGGAAGGGCAAGATCTTCAATAGGATCAAGGAGCGAGAGACTAAAGAGAACAGGATGGTATATATTTGAACTAGTTCACCAAGGAATCAAGATGGAGATAACCTAGTGTGAGGTTGATGACCTAGGGAAAAATTAAGGATGGAAAAAATTAGGTTTCTTGGTGAAGACAAATAATATTTAGAGTTGCAAGGCAGAGGGAGAAATAGAACGACAACAGAATATGATCAGACAAAGAATTTCAGAATTCATTAACATGCATATAGAACATTTATGTGGGTGTTATCAATATCAAAGATATCATTATCATCATGTATGACTTTAGAAAAAATGGAGGAGCAGATCATGGGAAATGTTTAATTTGAGAAATTGTGATGTTAATTTATTTGAAGGAGAATCTATCTATCTCTATCTATCATCTATCTATCTATCTATCTATCTATCTATCTATCTATCTATCTATCTATCTATCTATCTATCTATCTATCTGTTGAAGTCCTATAGTATGAAGATAGATGAGGAAAAAAGACTGTAACTCTGGCATTGAATTCATTGAAGAAGAAAGGAGTGTGTAGGAGGCTCATAGACTACAGTTCCCAGAATCTTGATTGGATAATAAATATGGACTAAGTAAACTTTAAAAAGGAGAAGGATGGTGAGGCATCACTAGAGGCAGAACATTGAAGTGGCAATAGAAAACAAGGAGCAATCAGGGGTATGAGTGAAAGTATAACCAGTGTTGGAAAAAATACAAAGCCAAGTCTCAATGGGTGCAAGAAGTTGGAAGAATCGAGAAAGAAAAAAAAGTTTAAAAATGAAATATAGTTTGTTATTTATGGAGCAGGTGTTCCAGAGAGAATGGTTGGAAGGGTTGGGTATTATTAAAGTAGGAAATTGTGTTCAAAGAGGTGGGGAAAAGGGAATAGTTAGCAGGGACAGAAAAGTCTTTGAAGAGTGGCAACTGAAGTTTCAGAATCTTTGGGATAGGGTGTGATGCAATTAATATATGTTGATGATTTAAGAATGAGTTCAGATAGGGGTTCTTTACAGTTTTTAGTTCTTTATGGGGTTGTTAAGCCTTGAATGGAATTATCCTAGGCTGCAACTGTATGTGGGTAAAAAGTGGTATTGGGGGAGTGCTAGCAAGTCTGACAGAGCTGTACATGTTCTGAGAGCATAATGGAAATGTGCAAGCAAAGCAGGCCTCATAGAGCTATTGGTAGATGGAAAGGTTCCTGTCTAGAGAGTGATGAAAAGAGAAAACCAATTAAGTGCTGTAGGTATTATCATTTCATTACAAAGATGGTGGTGTTTTTGTTTTGTTTTTGCTGTTTGTTTTTTTAATGCTTGGATAGTTCATGTATGTTCTTAGTGACCTACATTCTTTTGAGTTTGTCTAAACATGGGCCATTACATTCAGTTTAATTGATTTGGACAAGCATTTATTAAGTGCAATCTACATGCAAGACACAATGCTAGACACTGCTGATAAAAAAGAAAATATAAATTATCCAGATTCTGCCCATGACTCCCTGTTCTCCTTCTGCATCTTTACTCAGTGGCCTTCTTCAGTCTACCATTGCTTTCACCTTTATGGTCTCTTTCTCTGATTGGTGAATTTATGCCCCAAAACTCCATTTGAGGAAGAATCTGTCAGCCATCCCTTACTCTAATTATGGTTCAGCCTATAAGTCCTCAGATTAATTCTGTTATCTTCCTCCTCTTTTCTCTTTCTTACTCTCAGTTTTTAAGCTTTATGTGCTGTTTCTTCATTTGAATGTAAGTCCCTTGAGCATAGGGACTGTCCTGTACTTTACTTGTATTTGTATTTCTAGTACTTAGGAAATTCTAGCGTAATAAATACTCTATAGTTTTTTTTTTCCTTGACTACTGGAGTGGTTTGCCATTTCCTTCTCTGCTCCTTTTAGAGGTGAGAAAATGAGGCAAACAAGGTTAAATGACTTGCTTAGGGTCACACAGATAGTAAGAGTCTAAGGCCAGATTTGATCTCAAGAAGACAAGTCTTCTTGACTCTAGGGCCAGCTTTCTATTCCTTATGCCACTTAACTTCCCATAGTTCAGAACTAAGTATAAAAAAATTATTTCAGTGACAGATTCCTAAACTCTTTCTTAAATAATTAAAGCATTCTATCTCTGTTTTAAGAAATGAGCAGTTAGATATAGATTTTATTCAATGTAATATATTAAATCATCATTTAAAATGATTTCTGTGGGATATCAATCACCAAAAGATCAATAATTTAATGCATTCTAGTCACAGGCCTTTTAGATCTTCAATGAGGTGAACAAAGCACTAGCAACATCCTTAAGGTATATTGTAGTGTTAAGCCAAGCACAAGCAGCTCTCCTGAGGACTGCTGCTGTGAATAACTTTAAGGTTCTGATCATATAGTATAGTGAAATCTCTATTTATTCAACAACAAACTAAAGCAAAACATTCACAGAAACCAAAGTACAACATTTGCAGCAATATAACATAGCAACTTATTCCCAAAGTGGCCGCATAGTCTTAAACAAAAAATATCATTGAGCAAGTCACAATCTGAATCAATCAATATAAAGTACCCATCTAAAGTCTTTCATCTTGATAGGAAACTAGCTTTCAAACATCCTTAAAGCAATTATCCTTAAGGAGCAATCATCCATAAGGGGTACAAAGTATAAAGGTCTCCCACATCTGGGTCATGTTGTCTTAACCAAGTCACCCAGCACTAAGTACCCAAGTAAAGATCCTTTCATCTTGACTTGAGACTGACTTTCAAACTCCATGATTCTTCTTCCATGCTCCCAGCTGTTGCCTGAATTCACACTATTGTCACCTGGATTCACAGGTAGGAAGCTCCCAGCTCCTGCTCTTGCTCAAGCTTGAAGTTCACAGTAAACAATGCACCTCAAGTCCTTCACAGTTTCTGTTTCTGGGAAGACAAAGCTTAACAATATCTACACGCATGTCAAGCTTAGCAGAGTTACAACAATATTCACACACATTACCGGCACTATCATCAATTCACTTTCTGCCTGTGAAATCAACACAGACCAACAGATAGGGCTTGTGTCTGAGAAACCAAACACAAACCATCAGTAAAGTCCCAGGATATCTGGAAACATCAATAAGACCCTCCTTCAGGATTTCTGTAAACAGACAGCAGGAAAGTCCTCTTTCAGGGCTTCTGAACAAGCAGTAAGGTCCCAGGGCTTCTGTAACAACAGCAACATCCTCTGTCAGCAGACAGGTCTGACACAGTAACAACAATACAGACAGAACAGACAGAGTGCCAGCACCACAGACATCCTTCCTCCCAGTTCTGCTCAGTTCCAGATCATGCTCAAGCTTTAATATTCTCATCTCCTTCCTGTTCCTTCCTTCCTCTTAATCCTTCCTGTTCTAGTCTTTGGCAAGTTCCTCCCACTGTGGGCTTCAGAGGTTCTGTTTCTAACAAAGACTTGATCTAATCACAGGTGAGGCTCTAAGGCATTTGAAGAGCTGAAACAAGGAGCTAAATATTTGAATAGCTGAAACAAGGAGCAAAGTACTCCTTTGCTTGCCATTACATGTTGGTGATGTAGATTAGGTAATATGCATAGGGGTGAACAGATGTGGTACTTTAACTGCAAAAGAGCCAAGCAAGTAATCACCATAAGGCTTCTAGATTATATCAAAGCAAATAAAAAGGCATTTGAAAATGCATGCCTCAAGCTGCTGCCCAACAGGAAAATTGGGAATGATTCAAATAATATACAGTACAATAAAGAGTGCAATTAATTGAAATAATATACACTCAAGGCCATGGCCAAGTAGTTAATGTACAAAGTGTAGATTTTAAAACAGCTCAGGATTTTGGTTGGTCTACAGATTATTGGATACTATAATATTCCTAGGTGATTTTGGACATGGAGAACATTTGCACTTGTCCGAAATTGAGAAAATCTGAGTGTTCTACTTTTGGCCTCTTCCTCATGAATGATATGAAAGAGAAAAAGGGACAGTAGATTCTCTTGAGACAAGGATCTATTTCCAGTCCATTTCTAGATAATAGCATTTATAACCCCCAACATCAAAATAGGCTAAGTTCTAAAATTTCATTTTAAAGGCAATGGTTTGAAACTTGAAACACATTTTCACACAAAAATAATGTGTGACATATGATGCTTAGGTTCCACAGTTGACCTACAAATGTATATTTAATCCAAATGGAACAAATTACTATAAAATTATACCATACCTATGTATGTTTACATGAGAAATACACATGCATATTCTCTCTATATTTATTTAGCCTTCTAACTTAGATTATAAGAAACACAATTCTCCTAGGATTAAACAATTATTCTAGGCTCTCCTCCAAGGACAAGGCTCTAGTTTTTCTCACTTGAGATAGGACCCATAAGCAGTGAGAAGGAGTAGGGGTCTCATGAGAAGCAGAGACAATTTGTGCTTTCAGGATAAATTTGTGTAATAAAATAAGAGCACATTACACAGTCTTTGAACTTCATTAGTTCTTCAGATAATTGTCACATATAAAATCTTGAAGATGAACCACATGAAAAGGCTAAGTAAATTTCAAGAAAGGCTATGTTGACATTTTCTTATTGAAAAAAGGATCAGCATGCTTCTGTACTATTCATATTGGGCACTGTATTTAGAAACAATGTGCTGTACCCTGACAACTGTCTTCAATGCTGTTCAGCTTTATCACTGCAAATACTTTGACAGGTTTTTGCTCGCCATCATTAGAAGCATTTTAAGGAATCTGAAAGGAATGTTTTCAATGAACTCTTGAGCAATTTTAGAGCATTTGTGTATGACCTCAATGCCAAATCCTGGATAGGTGAGAACAGTTTAGGGAAAGTCAAAGCCAGACAATAAATCCACACTGATTACCCTTATATAACTGAGCCAGTATGCAAAATTATGCAATTTATAAGCTTTTTCGATTCATAGGATTCTCTCTGAAAGAGGCAAAATGGGTAAGGTAAAAACAAACAAACAAAAAACAAAATAGCAAGCTAGTTTAGTTATAAAAATGTGTCTTTAATCCTCTGGATTTATTTATGGTGGTGAACAAACTCCTACCTAAACTTTTATTTTCTTTTGAAAAAGAACCTGGTGAATCCCCATAGAATGTAAGCTTTTTGAGGGTATGGGGCTATTCATTTTTGGTTTTGTTTCCCCAGAGACTAGCACAATTCCACACATGTAATTGGCACTTAATTAATGTCCACATATTGCTGATGAGGAAATTGTCAGAGATGAAATTACTTACTCAAGGTCACTTACTTTTAGCTTCATTTGACACTCAGATTAATAGATGATTAACACTTTACTAATTTCTGATTAACAATTAGACCTAATCAAAACTTTATTCATTTCTAAATAGGACTCTCTGATCCTTGTCAAGATTCCTTTTGGATACCCAACTTCATGTTTATATCTAATCTTTGTTCCTGATCCTTATAGTGATTTTTCTGGCCACCTTGTCTTTTTTTCTGATGATGGCTACCGATTGATCCTTTTCCTTGCATTGTGGCTTTCTAATCCTGGACCTCTTTTCTGTCCCAGATTCCTAAAACATATATTCTCTCATTCCAAATATTTTATCTGTCATACTTTCAAATAGCATGTTTTTTCAGATGAAAATATGTTTGAATCTGAAATCCAGGGGTGCAAGCTGTAATCTAAAGTTTACAAAGAATAGCAAAGAAGGTACTTGAACCAACATCTTACTCCAAGTTCACAGATATATCCTTTATATTTTCATTTTTAGTATGGTCCCTTGCTTAAAAAGAAAAAAAAAAAGAGAGCATAAAGATACTCAGAGAAAACACCTTTTGCTCCATAATATGACTTTGGGCACTTTCTTTTCTTTCTTTCTTTCTCTTCTTTCTCTTCTTTCTTTCTTTCTTTCTTTCTTTCTTTCTTTCTTTCTTTCTTTCTTTCTTTCTTTCTTTCTTTGTTTCTTTCTTTGTTTCTTTCTTTGTTTCTTTCTTTCTTTCTTTCTTTCTTTCTTTCTTTCTTTCTTTCTTTCTTTCTTTCTTTCTTTCTTTCTTTCTCTCTGTCTCTTTGTTTCTTTGTTTCTTTGTTTCTTTGTTTCTTTCTTTCTTTCTTTCTTTCTTTCTTTCTTTCTTTCTTTCTTTCTTTCTTTCTTTCTTTCTTTCTTTCTCTCTGTCTCTTTCTTTCTTTCTTTCTTTCTTTCTCTCTCTCTTTCTTTCTTTCTCTCTTTCTTTCTTTCTCTCACTCACTCTCTCTCTCTTTCTTTCTTTCTTTCTCTCTCTCTGTCTCTCTCTCTCTCTTTCTTTCTTTCTTTCTTTCTTTCTTTCTTTCTTTCTTTCTTCCTTCCTTTCTTTCTTTCTTCCTTCCTTCCTTCCTTCCTTCCTTCCTTCCTTCCTTCCTTCCT
>NW_027187372.1:9873149-9990951 GCF_028583685.1 Petaurus breviceps papuanus
TTTCTTTCTTTCTTTCTTTCTTTCTTTCTTTCTTTCTTTCTTCCTTTACAATCTATAGTACTTGTGACTTTCTGTATTTCTGATTCTTGGTATAGCTCTAAATAAGATTCCTGATTGGTTCCATGGCTAGGGAATATTCTACAGTGACAACAGAGATAGATGAATTAATGAGAAAGATATATTTCTCTGCTTTCTCGAAAATGCACCTCTTCCCAATTACCATTCTTCCTGGTACCTTCTTTCCTTTTTGATGTTAATTTATTCAAATTTCTTTATTACAAATCTTTTGTCCTCTGTACTATCTTTCCTACTATCTATATTCATTCTTCTGACCAAATATAACTTTTCCATCTTTCCCCCATGACACTTTAGGTTCCAGCAAAACACACTACATTTCTGATTCAAATGGAAAGATTTCTCCAAAAAAAAATACTCTTATGTATGAGAGAAAATATAGGATGGAAACTTGCTAACATTACAACTTCCATTTCTTGAGAAATCATTCAACATGTAAGCAATTCAAAATTGAGTTTCATCATTTCTGTATAGCAGGGAAATTTAAAGAACAAATTGCTTGAGGACAATGAAAATGTAAAAAGAGTGATAAGAAATTTATTTAATTTTGATAAAGGAGTCTTATTTGATAGTCAACTGCTACTTAAAAGTTACCTTGGATGTTGAGAATAAAATTGGTGCTAATGATTACAATCTTTCTTGCTGCTGTAAAATATTAAATTGGAACATGACAGAAGAATTAACTCCATAGTCTACACAGGTAGTGTGATCCTTTGGGACAACTCCCTTGACATGGAATATATAATGAGGAAGGGGACAAGAGAAAATATTATGTCTTCTAATATCAGTCATGTGAATAGGTTGTCAGCATGTGACCATTTCTGAATATTTAATGGACATACTCAGTAATTTTAAAAATAACATATAAGTACCTACAATGTAGCAGGTGCTAGGCTAAGTTTTAGTAATACAAAGACTGGAAGCAATGGAGAAGGCTTTTTTTCTGTTGGAGGAAAAGGGCATGTGGTGTATATATGCACACATTTATATATATATATATATACATATGTGTATATATAATACACATAAATGCAATTTTCCTCCAGTAGAATACAAACTTTCTCCAGTTCTATGTAGATGTAGATATAGGTATACAATGTACATATATGCACATGTGTATGTATAAATTCACATATGTGTATTTATATAAATACCATAGGTACATATACATATATACACACAGATTCTTTTTTCTTTTTCTTTTGTCTATCATCTAGTTACCTCTGATTTTGCATTTTATGAGTATAGGAAACCCTCAGGTGAGTATCTTTCTTTACGAATTAATATTATCACCTTTTATGCAATTTACTATCTTAAAATATTACTTATAACACTGAAAGGTTAAATTACATGTCTTGGAGGACAGAGCTAGAACATGTCTGAGTTGGAGCTTGAATTCGATTCTTTCTGTGAGGCCCTCTTTCTAACGTCAGTGTCATACTGTTTTACCATCATGATCATGCTCATGCTCATCATCATGATAATTATCATAATCATGTTTTGCGTATACACCTAACAATGTTGACAGGTCACTAACTAGAGTGGGTCAGGCAGAATATGATAAACCAAGTGTTTGCTATGATCGAGTTATTGTGACACAACTCTATTAGTCCCTGCCCTGCTTCATTTTGTACTCCAAGACCAAAGTTGCTTATTATTCCAATAATTTTTTTTCCTGCTTTAGCATTCCAATTCCCTATGATTAATATCTTTTTGGGAGGGTGTTATTTCCAGAAGATGTTGTAGGTATTCATAGAACTGACAACTTTGGCTTCAGTAGTTGGAGCATTGACTTACATTACTGTAATGTTGAATGCTTTGCCTTGGATTCAAATAGATATCATTCTGTCATTTTTAAGATTATACCTCAGTACTACTTTTCTTACCCTTTTATTACCTATGAGGACATCTCCATTTCTTCTGAGGGATTCTTGCTGGTAGTAGTATATATAATGATTACATGAGTTAAGTTTACCTATTCTCATCCATTTAAGGTCACTGACACCCAGGATGTTGATGTTTAATCTTTCTATCTCCTGTTTGACCACATCCAGCTTACCTTTCGTAGAGCTTACATTCTATGTTCCTACACAATATTGTTCTTTATAGCACTGGACTTTCCTTTTGTCACCAGATATATGCATAGCTGAACTTCCTTTTGGCTTTAACTCAGGCACTTCATTAGCAGTGGAGCTACTTGTAGTTGGTTTTCACTTTTTCCCAGTAGCATATTATACACTTTTGGACCTGGAGGCTTAGTGTTGATGTAATCTCTTTTATCATTTTAATAATATTCATTTGTTGGTCTTGTTTTTTTGCAAAGATACTGGAGTAGTTTATCATTTCTTTCTCTTGTGGATTACCTTTTGTCATAACTCTCCATTATGACCTATCCATCTTGGGTAACACTTTATGGTATAGCTCTTAATTTCATTGAGCTATGCAAGCTGTTCATCCAAGAGGGGAAATCTCAAATGTAATTTACATGAGTATATAACTATAATTCTTATTAAATCATGTATTCTTAGGAAAGGGGTGTGTATGATTCTAAGAACTGTTTTAAAAAGAAAGAGGAATATGTTAAGCTATCATATTGTTTTTTTTTTACTTTAATCCTTTAAAATTGGCATTAATCTATGGTTACAATCAAAGGTAGACTTGTAAAATAGATAATGTGTTAATAATCAATGATCAACTAAATTTTGACCCTTTGGACAAGTTCATTTGATGTCTCCCTATGGCAAAAGTAAGAAAAATAGTAAGAAAACATTTTTAAAAGGTAGTTGTGAAATGTCATTACTTTAACAACAGGATTATGAGATTCTTTTTTAAAGACTCTACAACTCAATACAAATGTACTGATGAATTTGTATATCTGACAAAATATTGATTTGTTTTGTGGCCTCTAATTAGCTCTTTTCAAGTAAAAATCTCTAGATACCCTTTCTCATTCTCTTCAGCTTGTTTTATATTCTTCTAAACCCGTTGCTGTTGAACCTCTTGACCTAAGGATTGCTTAATGTTCCAACTTTGTCTAAAATAATATAGTCCAATTGGACATGCCTAAAAGATTTCAACAGTCTGGTTTTGGGCCATTTGTTATGACAACTCTGGAAGCATAAATCTCTAATATTTTCAGATCTGCTTTTATTGGTAGAAGGTATATGGGAATGGCTAAATGGTGGTTCAGTGGCTAAGGATGCTAGATTTATATCAAAAGGACATGGGTTCAAATTCTACTTCAAATACTACTTATTAGTTTTTTTACCCCGAGTAACAAAACTGACATTTAACATTGTCAGGCTCATTTTCCTAACCTATAAAATGATGATAATAATTATCTGCCTCGCTGAGTTATTGTGAGAAACGAATAAGATAACATACATAAAGAATTTTACAAACTTTAAAATTCTACAGAAATGCTAACTAGTATTCTTATTCTTTTCTTCTTTTAGAAAATACCTTCCTAACCAGATGGAGAACCTTTTCCTCCGTGAGTTCTTAGCCCCTAGTTGTTGTACTTAGGCAGAATTTTGTAGTCCTAATTCTCTTTTATGGCCAACATTGATAAAATATATATATATATTTTTTTTCCAAATGCTTTATTAACTTCTGATTTACATCATTCATTTCCACCAGATTTTGAGTTACAAATATTCTCACCATTTTTCCCTACCCACTGCCCCAAAATAGCAGTCCCACAGTATATCCCCTCCTCCAATTTGCTCTCACCCATATTTTCTCCCATACTCCTTTTGACTTTTCCAGTGGATCTCTGTGCCCCAGTGCCTGTATATCTTATTTCCCAATAGTATTAATAATAGTATGTATATATATATATATATATATATATATATATATATATATATATATTTAAAGATTTGATTTTAAAACTTTGAATTCCAGATTCATTCCCTTCCTCCCTTGTCACCCACACTTACTGGGAAGATAAGAAGTTCAGTATAGGTTGTACATGTGTGGCTAATACAAAACAATAACATAGTAGATATATTGTAAAGGACTGACTATATTTCACTCCCTCCTATTCCACCTCTCACTTGTTCTATTCTTTGTTTTGATCCCATCCCTTTTCAAAAGTGGGAGCCTCCAACTTCACTCCACCCAAACCTGCCCTCCCTTCCATCATCCCCTCTCTTATCCCCTTCCCCACCTACTTTCCTGGAGGATGAGATACCCCATTTAGTGTGTATTTCATTCCCTCCTCAAGCCAAATTCAAAGGGAATAAGGATGACCCATTCCCTTTTGCCTTCCTATTCTTCCCCTCCATTGTAACCATTTTCCCTTCTGTATGAGATAGTTTACCCAATTCTGTCTTTCTCCATCTCCTCTCATTATATTCCTCTCACCTCTTAA
This sequence comes from Petaurus breviceps papuanus, assembly GCF_028583685.1. Lineage (NCBI taxonomy): Eukaryota > Metazoa > Chordata > Mammalia > Diprotodontia > Petauridae > Petaurus > Petaurus breviceps. The sequence continues at coordinate 9,877,600 of NW_027187372.1, forward strand.
TTTCACCTTTTAAGTATCATCCCTTCCTGTTAAATTGGTCATGTGCCCTCTATCTATGTATGTCTGTAAACATGTATACACACATTGACATATTTATTCATATACCCATATGCCATCATATATATATATAATGTGTGTGTGTGTGTATATATATATATATATGTATATATATATATATATTTCTGTTCCCTTCAACTACTGAGAAAAGTTTAATAACTTACAATTATAAATTTTCCATGTAGGAATGTAAATAGTTCAACTTTGATAAGTTCCTTACAATTTATTTTCTCTGTTTACCTTGTCATGCTTCTGATATCTGAATGTCAAATTTTCTATTCAACTCTGGTGTTTTCATCAAGAATACTTGAAAGTCCTCTATTGCACTGAATGACCATATTTTCCCCTGAAACATGATCCTCAGTTTTGCTGGGTAAAAGTTTTAGTCTTGGTTTTAGTCCCAGCTCCTTTTACCTCCGGAATATCATATTCCAAGCCCTTCGCTTCCTCAGGGTAGAAGTTGCCAGATCCTGTGTTATCCTGATTGTGTTTCCATAATATTCAAATTCTTTCCTCTTGGATGCTTGTTATATTTTCTCCTTGATCTGGGAATTCCAGAACCTGGATATAATATTCCTAGGAGTTTTCTTTTTGGGATCTTTTTCAAGAGGTGATTGGTGGATTCTTTCAACCTTTATTTTGCCCTCTGGTTCTAAAACATCTGGGCAGTTTTCTTTGAGAACTTCCTGGAGGATGATTTTTAGGTTCTTTTCTTGATCATGGCTTTCAGGTAGTGCAATAATTTTAAATTATGTCTCCTGGATCTATTTTCCAGGTCAGTGGTTTTTCCCATGAGGTATTTCACATTGCCTTCTATTCTTTCATTTTTTTTGGATCTATTTAACAGCATCTTGATTTCTGATAAACTCATTAGCTTCCATTTGCTCCAATCTAATTCTGAAGCAATGATTCTCCTCATTGAGCTTTTGAGATTCTTTTTCCATCTGGCAAATTTGGCTTTTGAAGGCATTCTTCTCCTCATTGCCTTTTTAAGCCTCTTTTGCCATTTGAGTTATTCTATTTTTTAAGGTATAATTTTCCTCAGTCAGGCTGTTGACTCTCATTTAGTTATTTTCTTGCATCATTCTCATTTCTTTTCCCAATTTTTCCTCCACTTCTCTTATCTCCTTCTTAATGTCCCCTATATCCTGTAACCAGCTCGTATTTTCATTTGAAGGTTTTGGTGCAGGCATTCTGACTTCACTTTCTTCCTCCTGTTCCATGCTTTGCTCCTTTTTGTCCCCAAAATAGTAGTCTAATGTTGGGATTTTCTTTCTGCTTTGTTTCCTTTGGCTGGTCATGTCGCCCCTCAGTCACTTGACCCCTGGGCTTTTTGCCACAGTAGGACTCTGCCACAAGACAGGGGAGCTTTCATTTCAAACACTGGGGTTTTCTCAGCAGCTGGAGGTATTAGATGGGTGCCCTCTCTGAGGTCTCTACACACTCTGCTAGCTGGACACACACCCCAGCACCTCCACCCTAGACTGCAGTCCAGATCCAAGTAGGTTAAAGCAAGAAAGAGCGATTACCCCTCAAACTGGTGCTTGGTCCCCCTACATTCTGCAGGCCAGGAGCTGAAGCTGCTATGTGGTGCTGGCTGGCTGTGCTGGCAGCTCAGCAGCTTCTCACCCTATGGGCAAAAGCCATGAACTCCCACTTACTGGGTCCCAAAGTGCAGACTGCACTGACCTCTCACTTTGTCCTTCCCTTCTATGTGTTGATAATTCTGGAAATGGCCACAAGTGCTGCTGATCTGGAGTCCCTGTGGCTGGCAGGTGGTCAGGCCCACATTGGGGCTAAAACCTTGGCGTGGGGCTCATCTCAGCTCCCAGAGCACTGTTCTTGCCAATTTCTGCCAGCCTGCCAGGCTGTCCTCAGTGATAGGTTAGCTTCTCTGTGTCATTTTGTGGGTTCTGCAGCTCCAAAGTTTGTTCAGAGTCCTCTTTTTACATGGATTGGGGAAGGTGGAAGCCAGAGCAGCGGGGAGGTCCTTCTTCTACTCCACCATCTTTACTCTGTAGATGAAAAAAAAAATTCAGAACACCATTAAATTTTTTTCTATCCAGTTTGAATTTGGAAACTGTGAGCTGAATAGCTCTAATGTACCTATTTAAGTAAACCCACAAAAGTTATGTAACTCCTAGGATTTGAGAATAAAATCTTTGCTACTAAACTGCAAGTTGTGTGTCCCTATATATCTTATCTTGATGGTAGAGAAGGATGTGGGAAGGACTTGCTCCCAAAGGCTGGTGGCTGAGGGGCATGGCTTGTCTCCAGTTTTCTCTTGTCTATGGGGCCATTGACAATCTCCAAAGCCGGGACTTCCCCCGCCCGCAGGCCCAACTCTTCTTGTTAAATACTGAGCATCTGATGTTGCTTCAGTGATGTCTGAATTGTGTATTTCCTTTTTTATTTTTAAAAATTGTCATTCAGGAGGGGAAGGAAATGGTAAAGATCAGACTTGTAATAAATTGGGATTTCCAACCATAAACGTTATCTACTTGTGTTTGTTTAAAAAGTGATTCTGGAGACTGGAGGGTCCTCACTGGTGGCTAGCTCTCCTCTGTCCACTTTGGCCTAGCCTGCTGTCGAGGCACCACCAGCTAGCCATCAGTTCCTCTAGAGTCACACTTGGCTTGCCCAGTGATGTCGTCTATTTTAGCCACAGGTTAAAGGCTTGTTGGCCGCTCTGAATGTCTTTCCTTCCTGTGTGTGTCTCTGATGTCTTGCTTAGTTGGGGCAAGGATTTTAAACCATTAAAAGTATGCTATTAACTGGGAAAAAAAGAAAATACTTTCTTATGAAGGGAGGATTGACAAACAGCAGGTGGAAATAATGGGAACTGAGTGGTGGTAGGAAGAGTTTTCACACTCTAATAACAATAGTATTCTAATTTAAAAAAAAATATATATATATACATATACATATATATTTGTCCCTGGTGGGGAGGTGTGATTGATTTGCAGTTTTCAGCATTAGAATCAGTATCCAAATGTAGGAGGTCACAAATCCACTGAACTACCAAGGCAGGAACTATTTTTATAATTAAAATTGATATCAAGTTTTTATTGAACATAGTAAATAAAATTATGATAATCCTTACTGTAACAATAATAGCTTACACTTATACAGAAATTTGAATTTTAAAAGTGCTTTTCTCAGCTCAACTCTAGGAGCTTCTTTGGTCAGACTGTATCCTAGCATTTTCAGTTTGTTTGATAATATAGAATTTGCTGACGGCATTACAAATATAAGACAAAGTGCTAGGTTCAGTGGAAAAATCAGGGAAGCTAAATATTATGTTTTATTGTGTTTAGTTATAGAAATTTGTCCCACTTTTGTTTGACCAGATCCTTAACTTCTGTTTCTATGCATGGAATGAAGTTAATGTCTCCATCTGCAAATAGTTCCTGAGTAAGCCATACCATGTTGTCATATGAATTAAAAAAAAAAAAAAACTTGGAGTTGACTTTCTGATTATGATGTCTTTTAAAATACATCATGTATTTAAATTTTTGATACAATGATGACCAAAATATATTGAGAAAATTAAGATCATTGAACATACCCTATTTGGGGAGAAAATTTTGTTTAGTTCTAGGTAGTCTTGAATTTTTTAGTGAATTTTGAGTTGAATACGAGGTTATTTTATTTAAAAGCAATTGTAGACTATATTAGAATGAAAATCAGTTTCTATTGTCCTTGAATATTTGTCCTTTTCTTATTTGATTGCAAATTTCAGGTCTGAGATAAAGAAAATTGAAAATATTAAGTCAATGAAGAAATGGAAATGAAAAATGACCTCATCTTCTTTGCAGCCTTTTCCTTCTAGTTTTGCCAGTCTTCCTTTTATGTCTTGAAATACTTAAGAATAGAGAGTGTGGCCCTGAGGCAACAGGTTAAGACTCCAGAAAATATCAAGTAGGGGATTTCGTACTAAAGGACATATTTGGAGAAAATCCTATCTGTAGATTAAAGTTGGATTTCCATGGATGTTAAATTCTAAATTTTTATTGCTATTTTTAAGTCCTCATATCTTGAGGTGGGAAGATAAAGAAAATAATGTGTAGGCATGAAGAGAATTAAATTTGCAACACTGTTTTTGAAAATTTTCCAATATTTGGAAATTTTATATAACTGTTGGAACTAAGAAGTAGCTCTAGGTTATACTCTTTATAAGTACATTATCAAGCAGGAGTAAATGTGTCCTGAGGAAGACAAATCATAGAATCACAGGATTTCAAAATTAGAAAGGACTTCAACTGCCATCTAGTACCAGCCATACCATAAGATTAATTCTCATGACACGTACTCAAAAAGGTCATCATAACTTAGAAAGAATCTAGGACTTGGAGGAAGAGAACCTTCATTTAGATTTTGCCTCTGTTAGTTATTTTCTTAGTGAATGGACAAATCTTTTAATCTCTCTGAGTTTCAGTTTCCTCATTTATATGTAAAAGGGCTTTTTCAGATTGACTAAGGTGGCTTCTCTGGGTATGTGCAGATCTCCTAATATGAAGGAACCCTCTTTTGACTGGTTGCAGTCTGTATCTTTAAAACTAGCCAGTCTGAGTCCTTTTCCTGTGTACTCTTTCCTGTTGTGTCAAAAGGGTGAAGATCCCACACAATTCATCCATAGCATGGGCACCATGAACTCATCCAGGAGGGAGGGATATTTTTATCCTTGTGGCTCTAAGGAATGGTCCTGGTGTGTTTGTTTATCTTTGGTTTCATTTGTCCTTCTCAGTTTCTGCTGCCAGTGATTAGGGGGAACCACACTTTATCCATCTAACTGGAGCCATAGCAATTTAAGATTCTAGACAGGATGTTACAGCCATATAGCTTGGATAGAAGCCCTAAGAAACCAATGTTCCTGGGACTTAGGGTTGGGGGAGGGCAGGTAATTAGAACTTACAACTTCACACTATAGGAACTGAGATAAAATGTCTATATATTTGTAATAAACCTTTGAATTAAATATGCCTGCATAGAAGCTAATTGGTCAGTGGCTGTAGAATTGGGATATATGGGATCACTCCTATAATTTGAGGAAAAAAATTGGGGGTTAGAGTCAATGGCAGAGAGTGTAAGTACCCCTGAACCCTCAAAACAGTACAGAGAAGCTTGAGGAAAGAGAGGTGAAATTTAACTTACCTGACCTTCAGAAAGCAGAGGTCAGGATAGTCTGTGTTACATTTGATTCCATAGATAAATATAAAGAATTAGGCTTTATGTTCTAAAGATACCTTTAGTCTGATTTCTATAGCACATCCAATTTAAAATGGATAAGAATAGGCACCTTGAATACCACTACATTGTCTGTCTGTTTCTCTGTATCTCTATTTCTATCTCTCCCCCTATCTTTCTCTTCCTCACCTTTTCCCCTTCTTGACAACCTCTTCACTTCTGCTGGTAAGACGTTTCATCTTCCTGACTCTAATTCATTTTTACTGGCTTTCTCCAATGCCTGAAATTCATTGCCTTCTCCCTGCCTCCAGGTCTTCTGGCTTCCATCGCTTCCTTCAAATCTCAATTAAAATTATATATTCTGAATGAAGCCTTTTCCAATCACTCATAATACTAGTGCCTTCCCCTGACATTATCTTCAAATTACCCTGTGTATTTCTTGTTTGTACATAGTTGTTTACATAGGGTTTCTCCAATTAGATTGTAACCTACTTAATGACAAGGATTATTTTTGCCTTTCTTTATATGCCTAGCATTTAACATTGGTGCCTGGCACACAGGAGGTGCTAAATAAATGCATGTTGAATTGATTGTGGGGAAACTTCCACTCTTCATTCAGATCAAAGAATTCTATTCCTGGGCCACTATTTCAATAAAACCCCAGCCTTCCTTCACTTTACTTTCACTTCTCTAGCTACCTCCCTTAAAACTCCTGGACAGCTGTTTTACTGCCCTTTCACAATATCCTTTCCTCCTTCCTTCCTCTTTCATACCCCTTCAATTTGAGAACCATGATCAAATAAAAAAATGATCAAATCAACTTTTCCCTAGCTCCGGAATCAAGTGTGTTAATCTATTTAGTAAGATCTGTAGGGTTAATGGAATAGAAGACCTTCCCTGTCTATTAAAAGACCATTACAAAGTATATGGATAGCTCACTGTTAAATATTCACTGTGAGCATTTATAACTCAGAAATCTGTAAACTGGACAAGTCAGACTTTGATTTAAGTACTATTGATCATATAGCCTTAAGAAAGTGATGAGGGTCAGCTAGGTGGCACAGTGAATAGAGCACCAGCCCTGGAGTCAAGAGGACCTGAGTTCAAATCCAGCCTCAGACACTTAATACAAAAACTAGCCATGTGATCTTGGGCAAGTCACTTAACCCCAACTGCCCTCCAAAAAGCAAAATAAATAAATAAAGTGATGAAAAATACTAATACAGATGAAACTTAAAAGTTTGTCCTATCTATCTTTTTTTTTGAGGAGGGGGGAAGCTGTTAATTAAACATTTATCAGCCTACCACCAGTTGTCTCCTCCATTACAATGTAAATTTTGCGACAGGACTATCTTTCCTTTTGTATTTGTAGTCTCAGTACTTAACACTATTTCAAACATGTTGTTCTCCATTTTTCAGTCTTGTCTAACACTGCATGACCCCATTTGAGGATTTCTTGGTAGATAATGAAGTAATTTGCCATTTCCTTCTCTGACACATTTTAGATGAGAAACTGAGGCAAATGAGGTTAAATGGCTTGCCCAGGGTCACACATCTAGTGAGTATCTGAGGCCAAATTTGAACTCAGGAAGAGGAGTCTTTCTGACTGCAGGCCAGGCATTGTATCCACTGTGCCACCTACTTGCCCACTTAGAACACAAAAAGTACTTAATACATGCTTTTTACATTAGTTTTCTCTCTCATGATTTGTATATTTGTATGCATATGTGTGTATGCATGTAGATATATAAATCTAAAAGGACTAAAATATTAAAACTGTGATTAAAATTATTCTTAATTATACTGGACATTTTCAAAGTGACAAGAACCATTTAGGACATCATCTATTATCAATCAAGAGTTGACATTTATTTTAAAGGCTAATGATATAACTGACATTTGGAAAAAAAAATTAATTCCAAAAGTTAAGGAAAAAACATAGCTCTTTCTGAAAGTGAAATTCTTTAATACTTAACAACACTAGGCCCCATTTATGTTTTTAAGCATCATTTAAAAATAACTACATGCCACATTATTTCAAGTAGCCTTTTTGATCACAGTATGGCTATTTTTTTTAACCCAATTTACATCAGCGTGGCTCTTACTGACATTTTAAACTGTCAGTTTTTACAGAATGCACATTTCTTATGGAGTGTTAATTTCCTCTGGAAATGGTGAATAGAGTATCATTATTAAGACAATTCTGATGTGTGAAAATAAGTTCAGATAAATTTAGAAATACAACATCAACTAGATTTTGATATTTTTTAACCAGAGCGTGAAAAATGTGTTAGGAGATAGTGGTAAGATACAACTTATCACAGGCAACAATAATCAGATCTTTACAGAATTATAGAACATTGAACTCCTAAGAGACCTTGGAGATAAAATGGAGAACTTACTAATACATTTCATTCTGAAATATGACAGTTGGGAAATTCTTTATGTTAAGGCAAATATCTACCTCTCTATAACAGTCACCTATTATTTTTAGTTCTCTTTCTGTAGCCATAGAGAATAAGCACATCTCCTCTTCTACAAGATATTTATTTTTTTAATATATTAACAGGTCCAAATTGTTTTGACAACTTTTTATGATCATATGATCAGTCATCCCAGTAAACTCACTCTTTTGTCGCTCTGTCTCCATCTCTCTATTACTGTCTCTCTGTTTCAATAAAATCAACAGCAACAACAATAAACCTAACCTGAAAACCAACTACTTTATTTTGTGTTTGGTCAGTTGGTAAAATGAGTAAAAACAGTTCAAGTTTGAGAAACTATAATGGTAATACATATATACACAGAGAGAGATACATATATATGTATGTATGTAATATGTCAGTGAAAACAAATAACATAATTGAGTTTTCAGACTCACCAAAATTGGGCTGATTTCATCAGTTTGGTCAAGTTAGTAAAAACAGTGCAAGTCTGAAAAACTATAATGGTAACAGATAATATATATGTGTATGTATATGTATATTTGTGCACCTTTATCTATCTAAAAGATGTCAGGGAAAACAAATAAGGTATTGAGTTTTCAGTCACACCAAAATTGGGCTGTCTAAATTATGTGATTTAGTCATATGAGAGATTGGCAGTAATTAGTTTTATCAATAATACATCAATAAATCAGACTTTACAATTTAATTTAATTGTTAAGGTAATAGAAATATTTGTAAATAATTGTATCAGATGTTACAGACATAGATTAGTAGTCTTTAAAATAGAGTCTGCAAAATAATCAACTAGAGTATGGGGGTATTATAACATTTGTATTTATTTCTATGAAAAAAAGAAACAAGTTATGCTTTTCTAAAATTTAATTTCATACAAATACGCTTGTTTTTTCTACATATCAGATAGTCATACTGATGCACAGAACATCTTGACACAAAAGAAGTTCTGTAACACAGATCTGCCAATGATAATTTGTTCATTTTCAACATAAGCTAGGTCATTCATTTTATAGAGTACTGGCATTGGAGTGATTATGACCTGAGTTTGAATGTATAATCTCTCTCAGTCTTAGTTTCTTCACCTGGAAAATGGTTATAATAACACTACCTACTCCACAAGGTTGTTGTGAAGATCATTATGCACACATATACGTGTGTGTATGCATCTTTGTACCATAAAGTTCTTTGTAAATGTTAGTTGTTAGTTTTATTGTAGTGTATGAACACATTTCAGTATACATATACCTCTTTATTTTTTATATAATTTTTATTTATATAATTTAATTAAAACAACTCTCACAAAAATGAATAAGTAGATTAAAAAAATTCTACTAAAAAGTCTTAGATTGAAAATACAACTAATAGTATGACACAGCCAACCAGAAAAATTATCCATTCCTTATTAATTCTCAAAAAACTCTCTCAAAGATAAAATTATTCACCAAAAGGGAGCAGAGTCAAGATGTCCAAGTAGAAACAGGACTTCCACACAGCTCTGGCTTCCACCAAGTCCAATTCATGTAAAAGGTGACTCTGAACAAACTTTGGAGATACAGAACCCACAAAATGATGGAGAGAAGCTAACCTCCTGCTGAGGACAGCCCGGTAGGCTGGCAGGAATCTGCCAACCAGCACTCTGGGAGCCAAGTCCAGCCCCATGCCAGCCAAGATTTTAGCCCCATGCCCCAGCTGGAGGGACATCAGATCACCAGCAGCTGTGGAGGTTTCCAGAATTATCAATCCATAGATGCTAAGGACAAAGTGAGAGGTTAGTGCAGTGTGGATTTTGGGATCCAGTTTGAGAGTGCAGTTGGCTTTTGCCCCTGGGGTGAGAATCCCCTGCAGTGCTGCAGCAACACAGCTGCTTCCATGTGGCAACTTAAGCTCCTGGAATGCAGATTTTAGGGGGACAAAGTGACCAGTCTAAGGAGTAATCTCTTTTGCTTTAACCTACTTGGACCTGAATTGCCATCTAGGGTAGAGGTCCTGGGGTGTGTGACCAGCTTGCCAGAGCATGTGGAGGTTTCAGAGAGGACATCCAACTAATACCTTCCTTACCTGAGAAAACCCCAGCAATTCAGACGAAGCTTCCCTGTCTGGAAGCAGAGTTCTACTGTGGCAAAAAGCTCAAAAGTAAAGTAATTGAGTGGCAACATAAGCAGGCAAAGGAAGCAAACCAAGCAGAGCAATCAACTTTTACAATCCTATTTTGGGGAAGAGAAAGATCAAAGCATGGAATAGGAGGAAGACAGTGAAGTCAGAACTCCTGCATCAAAAGCTTCCAAGAAAAATATAAGCTAGTTACAGGCCATAGAGGAGGTTAAGAAGGATTTAGAAAACCAAATAAGATAAGTGGAGGAAAAATTGGGAAGATAAATGAGAAAGATGGAAGAAAATTATGAAATAAGAGTCAACAACCTGACTGAAGAAAATAACACCTTAAAAATAGACTACCTCATGTCAAAAGAGGCTTAAAAAGCCAAATGAGGAGAAGAATGCCTTAAAAAGCCAAATATGCCAGATGGAAAAACAATCTCAAAAGCTCACTGAAGAGAATTATTCCTTCAGAATTAGATTGGAGCAAATGGAAGGTAGTGACTTTATGAGAAATAAAGATACTATTAAACAAACCCAAACAAATGAAAAAATAGAAGACAATGTGAAATATCTCATTGGGAAAACCACTGACCTGGAAAATAGATCCAGGAGAGATAACTTAAAAATTATTGCACTATCTGAAAGCCATGATCAAAAAAAGAACATAGAAATCATCATTCAAGAAATTCTCAAGGAAAATTGCCCTAATGTTTTAGAACCAGAGGGCAAAATAAAGGTTGAAAGAACCCACCAATCACCTCCTGAAAAAGATCGTCAAAAGAAAACTCCCAGGAATATTATAGCCAGGTTCCAGAATTCCTAGATGAAGGAGAAAATATTACAAGCATCTAGGAAGAAACAATTTGAATATTGTGGAAACACAATCAGGATAACACAGGATCTGGCAGCTTCTACATTGAGGGATTGAAGGGCTTGGGATATGCCATTCCAGGAGTCAAAGAAGCTAGGATTAAAACCAAGAATCACCTGCCCAGCAAAACTGAGTATCATATTTCAGGAGACAATATGGTCATTCAGTGGAATGGAGGACTTTCAAGAATTCTTGATGAAAAAACCAGAGCTGAATAGAAAATTTGACATTCAGATATAAGAAGCAAGAGAAGCATGAGAAGGTAAACAGGAAAAAGAAATCATAAGCAACTTATCAAAGTTGAACTATTTACATTCCTACATGGAAAACAATAATGGTAACTTATGAAACTTTTCTCAGTTTGAAAATAATTGAAAGGAATAGAAATGTATATTTATATATACATACATACATGTATATGTCTATATAGGAGGGTATATTAGCATATGAATATATGTGAATGTGTGTATATATGTGTACAGGTATACATAGATAGAGGGCACAGGATCAATTTAATGGGAAGGGATGATGCTTAAAAGGTGAAATTAAGAGGTGAGAGAGGAATATAATGAGAGGATATGAGGAGAGACACAATGGGATAAACTGTCTCATATAGAAGAGGCAAGAGAAAATGGTTACAACGGGGGAGGGGAAGAACAGGAAGGCAAAAGGGAATGGGTCAAACTTATTCCCTTTGAATTTGGTTTAGGGAGGGAATGACATACACACTAAATAGGGTATCTCAACCTACAAGAGAGTAGGGGGCAAGGGTTTGAGAGCGGGGATAATGGAAGTGAGGGCAGGCTGGGGGGGGAGGGAAGTTGCAAGCATCCACTTTTGAAAAGGAACAGGATAGAAGTAGAAAATAGAACAAGTGGGAGGTTCGATAGGAGGGAGGGAAATATAGTCAGTCTTTTACAATATATCCACTATGGAAATGTTTTGCATAGCTACACATGTACAACCTATATTGAATTGCTTGTCTTCCCAGTAAGGGTGGGTGACAAGGGAGGAAGTGAATAAATCTGGAATTCAAAGTTTTAAAATCAAATGTTTAATATATGTATATATGTGTGTATACTATTATCAATATTATTTTACATGTAACTGGGAAGTAAGATATACAGGCACTGGGGCATAGAGATCTATCATGATCTACTGGAAAGTTGGAGGGGGTATGGGAGAAAATATGCGAGAGAGCAGATTGGAGGAGAGGATATCCAGTGGGATCACTATTTTGGGGTTGTGGGCAGGGGAAAAACAGGGAGAAAATATAACTCAAAATCTTGAGGAAATGAATGATGTAAACTAGAAGTCAATAAAGCATTTGATGAAAAAAATAAATACACAAAATAGCCAACTAAAAAAATATTCACCATAAATAAAGAAATTATTATTATTCATATAGGTCAGGACATCAAGAAGTTTAACATGGTGACAATCTAATGAATTAACAGCAGAGATCTCAACATTTCTAGAAATTTCAAATAGTACTTCCTGAAGAGCCCCAACAACTGGGCAGAGAGCAAAACTCTTCATTGACTCACTCTCTTGAATTCTGAGATATTCTCAGCAATGTCCATGCTGCTCTGTCTGTCTCTGCCTACATATCTGGTCCCTATCCTTTTCCAAATATTTTAAGAATACACAGATAGTAAAGTAATAGCAGTAGGTGACTTTAATATCTTCTTAGATTTGGAATAAATCTAATAATATAAACCAAAGAAAAAATATAAAATTGAGAAATTTGGGGGAGAAATTAAGAAATCTTATTACTGGATTTGCTAAAGAATATTGATATGTCTCAAAAGTGAATAGAATGTTTATCAAAAAATAACCATGTATTAAACTAGAGAAATATTGCAAAAAATACAAAAAGTCACAAATAATAAGCAGATTCTTTAAGATAATAACACAATTAAAATATTAAGAAGGAAGCAAAAACAAGTCAGATGCAAATGAAGACTTTAATAAGTGAGGGAGTTAAATTTATTCTTTCTCCCTTAATAATTGATTCTGTTCTGTAAATGACTGTATTCTGAATTACTGTCCCATTTTGTATAATTGCTCAGGCCACAATGATTCATTGTGAGTTAAGCTTAGTAATACAGATCTTCCTCTGAGCTGACTAAACAATTACAGGTTGACTTTTTATCATTCTCAAAAGGCATATTTATTCATCCTTACCTGTCCTTGAATCTTTTCTCCATAACAAACCCTTCTAGGAACAAGGGTGTTGGCTAACTCAGTCCTATACCTTGTTGAGGAGTCCCACAAAACAATTAACGTTACTTAATTGTTGGGAGGAGGGAGGGTGTCAAGTGGGTATGTTAGTCTCCTTTCTTTAAATAACCAATAAATGACTTTCTTTAACCAATCATGTTGTCTTACCCCCATGATGTTGTCTTTCCTATAGCTGATTGTATTGTTTCCCAACCTACTTAATCTTTTACTATCCAAACTATATTAAGGCTGGTAAACCTTACATTGGAGTCTTTGGTCATTGAGACCTAATTGACTTAAATTTACCTAATTTATTGGTTACTGCTAAGCTAGTTAATAAATAGATCATGCTGAAATCATTGTTTACTTTTCAAATGTAATAGTATTCAATATAAAGACACGAGACGGTCATAGAAAAAATTATAAGAATGTTAATTATATGAAAGAATATGATGACACATTATACAAAAATTTTGAAGATAAAGCTAAAGCAGTTCTTAGAAGAAAAATCATATCCTGAAATCACACATTGAAATAAGAAAAAGAAAACATCAATGAACATAATAATAATTTAAAATAGAAAGACAATAACAAATACAAAATGAGTATAAAAGCAGAGACATTAAAAATTAAATTAGAAATAGAAAAAAGTAGAAAAGAAAAATAAAATAGAAAAAATAAAAAATAAAATTAAAATAATATAAAAAATAAAGTAGAAAAAATAAAAGGGATACAAAACTGAAAGTTTGTTCTTTGAAAAGACTAACAATATTGATAAACTTTTGTGTAATCTGATTAAAAAGAATAGGGCAGAAAATCAAATCAATAAAATTGCAAAGGCTGGGGCTACCAGGTGGCATAGTGAGTAAGAGCCCTGGCCCCAGAGTCGGGATGATCTGGGATGGAATCTGATCTCTGATACTTAGCACCACACCCAGAAATAACTGGCCATGTAACCTTGAGCAAGTTACTTAACCCCAATTGCTTAAAAAGATTAAATTACATTAAATTGCAAAGGTACTAGGTAAAATTACAATATCACCAGAAGAAATAAAAATAATACCATAATCTACTATGTGTAATTACATATCTACAGATCTGAGAAAAGAAAAGAACTAATGTTTTACTATCTAAAGTATAAAATACCTAAACTAACAGAAGATTGACAAGATATCATAAAGAATCCATTCTCATAAAAAGAAATAGAATTAGCCATATTGGAACTACTAAAGGGAGCAACAACAAAAACAGCAGTAAAAACAACAAAATTGATCCTGGTCCTGATGGACACATTAAAATTCTATCAAACTTTAAAAGTATAATTAATTAAAACCCTAGACAATTTATCCCCTCAAATTAAGAAATCTCTCTACCAGAATCTTTGTATGATATAAATATTATCCTCTTATATAAACTAAAGAATGATAAACAAAACATGAAAAGTAGCAACCAGGGGCGTCCAGGTAGCACAGCGAATAAGAGCACTGGCTCCAGTGTTGAGAAGACCTGGAGATCAAATCCCGGGCTCAGACACTTAGCACCCACCCAGAAACACCTGGCTGTGTAACCTTGAGCAAGTTACTTAACCCTAATTGCTTAGGGGTGGCTAGGTGGCTCAGCGAGTAAGAGCACTGGCTCCAGTGTCGGGATGACCTGGATCAAATCCGGGCTCAGATCCTCAGCACCACACCCAGAAATAACTGGCTGTGTAACCTTGAGAAAGTTACTTAACCCTGATTGCTTTAAAAAAAAAGAAAAAAAAAAGAGTAGCAACCAATATCATTATCATTGATTTAAAATGTGGAAATAAAACCCTCCCAAATACATTGCAAGAGTGATCTAAGAAATCTTTTATTATGGGTAAGTTGAATTTATGCCAGGCACGTTTTAATATCATATAAATATATATGCATATATATGTATGTATATGTATGCCTATATAAAAAAACACCTTAAAACAACAAAAAATCAAAACCATATAATTGTCTTAATAATTTTTTTACAAAATTCTATAAATATTCCAAAAATAAAATACCTCCATGAAGCTTAAGTATGTAGAAATATTTTTTTTAATTAAAAACTGTATATAAAATAAAAAGTAGATTAAGCCTTATATACACTGGAGATAAACTCAAGACAATATAGGAGTAAAACAAGGGGTATATTCTTACCAAATGATTTATAAGCATGACAAAAAGACAAGAGAAAGGCATTTGATATTTCATGTAGGCAGAAAGGTAATGCTATCCCTATTAGCTTTGGCATGATATTTTATTTATAATATTCTAGGGAATCAGTAAAGCTATTAAATGAGACCATTTAATAGCCTCAACAACGATACATGACAAAAGTAAACCCACAAAGAATCAGCAAACTCTCCATATATTTTAAAATCCAAGAGCTAATAAGTGAAAGGAAATTCTATTCAAAATAAATACAAATTACATAAAATACTTGTGAATATCATTCTATGAAAGCACAAAAAAATTTTACACATTCAGTTCCAAAGTATACCTTAAGCTTTGTTAACCAGCAGAGATAAATAAAATTCATCATCTTAATCATATTCCTCATAAATTTTACAAAGCTATTGCTGAAAATATGGGGAAAATGATAAAATTGAATTTAAAACACACAAACTGATGACAGGATCTTAATAGTTTTATTAGTTTATTCTTTGCCTATCCTAGCAGAGGGAGTGAAGTGGGGGCAGGGAGTAGGAGAAGCAATATGATTAGGATAGGGAAGTTTTTTTTACTCTCATGATTTTTATGAAAAAGTGATAGTAAGAGAGAGACTTGTAAATATTCCAACCTTTTCCAGTCAAGGAAAAATGTTTCATTATTAGTTCAACTTGATTTGGACAGAATTAGGGGCCAAGACAATGATTATTTTAAGTTTCTTTCTTTCTTCATATTCTCACCTTCTAGAACAATCCTAAAATGGAATAGATACTTAATAAATATAGGTTGGATTGAATCAAGATAAACAAAGAAACCAGGGAGGAAGGAATTAAAAGAGTTCCTTAAACAAATAAAGAGGAACATACATAGCTGTGAAAATATTCAGTGCTGTTTGCTGTCATGTCAACAAAATAAAAATGACAATACTGCCAAAATTAATTTACATTTTAAAGCCATACCATTCAAATAAAAAAAAAAGATGTTATGTAAAAGTTGATAAAATGACATTACTTTATTGATTAAAAAAAGCTGTATAATACCAAGAAAAATAATAACAAAATGTAGGAATGTAGAATAGTACTCTCAGACCTTCAACTACATTATAAAACAGCAGTCATAAAAATCACTTGATAGCAGTTAAAAAAATGAAGCAGATCTATGGAACAAGACTAGAAAAAGGAGAATAAAGAACAATGGAATACAATAACTTAGTATTTGGTAAACCTTAAAACATAAATTAATGAAAAACAGACTATTTGATTTTAAAAAAGTATTTACAGGAAAAACTGGAAAAAATCTGGCATAAATTAAGCTTAAACAAACATTTTATATAATAATCCACAATAAATTTAATATATATATATATATATATATATATATATATGACCTGAATGTAAGACATTTTATCATAAAAAATTACAAGAGAGGTAAATTATATACCTTTTGGGAAGTAGATTTATTCTTAATCACAGAAGAAACAAAAGTAATTTCAGAAGATTAAATAAATACTTGTCCTTGAAAAGTTTCTGCACAAACAAAATTAATAAATCTAGTATAAGGAGAGAAGTGGTCAATTGGGAAAAATTAAACTTTGTACCAAATTTCTCTTGTAAGGCTTTGCTCCTTAATACTCAATTAAAACATAAGAGCTTCATGTATAAAGTCATTCACTATGTAAGATCATGGATATATATGTGTTATCTGTTAAAACAATAGTTATTTTAACTGCTCATGTGATGTTATGTTAATTAATATGATAGAATGCACCACATCACTAATAATAAGAAAAAATTATGCATGTCAGTACCCTGAAATTTCACTTCTTATACAAGAGAGAAGAATTGCAGAATATGGGTACATTGGTGCATTATTAGTATAACCATGAATCAGTAAAACTATTTTTGAAAGTAATTTTGAAGCAGGGAAATAAATTGACTAAAATGTTTATATATTTTGACTCAGACTTTTCCGTGCTGTGCGTATTGCAATTCACTTGCAAGTCATGGCATCATCTTCCTGATTCCTCTTTGAGAATGAAGGACAAACAACATTTGTTGAAACTATGTGAAGGTGCCAGAAACAGGTCAACTTCCTGTTTTCCTAACCCATTCCTAATTCATGCTAGCTTGGTTGGCAATGTGTTTTATTTTTTTCCTTGACTGAAAACATGATAGCTTTTTATCTTCCCAACTATTTTTAATTCTCTTTGACATTTTCCAACTAGACTTGTACATAATGCTTCAGTCTGATAAGCAATTAAATTCAGCTAGATCATTCATAGATGACTTTACACATAGTTTGGCAAGTTAAATATTTTTAATTTGGTTTAGGGGTGCTGACATGGTTTGAGATGCTGGGGACCTCCCAAATCTCAGGGTACAGGGTTCTGTCACCTGAAACAAATTCATGTACTCAAGTTTTTTCTTAGTCAAGTGGCAAAGTTTATTGTGACTTTTGTAGAAGGGGGCAAAGTTCTTAGGGTACCTACAAGTTGACTAGAGTAAAGAGTAAAGCTAAAGTTTATATAGAAAAGGGATAATGAAAAGAATGTCAAGTATGCTAATTAGGTCACTAGGGATCTTCAGAGGAATATGGAAGAATTCCAAATGTCCTGGGAACAGGAGCCATTGATCTAGGCTTCTGAGATGGATAGGAAAATTCAGGGAGTCAGTAGAGATAACTTTATTACAGGGACAAGATAGTTTTATTTATACAAAGGTTCTGCCAGGAGCATGGTTGTCCTCGGGGGGCAGACGACAGAGACAAAGTCTTTGGGCCAGGCACCCCTGTGCCTGTACCAGTAATCTTTATCTGAGATATTACAGTCAGGTCTGTGTGTGTCTGCAACAGGGCGAGCTTTTCACAGGGGTTGGTGTGGGGGAAGGGAAGAGGGGAAACTGAGTTGCTTCCAGAGATATGGCTTTAGATCTGGGGCCCAAGCACAAGCACCCCTTCATTTCCAAATAGGAACAAAATGAACATCTAAGTGATGCCATTTTCTCAAAATACTACCCTTTCCCATAATTTCCAAATAAGCAAATTTACCATTTTTAAATCTTAGAAAGGAAAGAAAAAAAAAAACTTTCCTTATTCTAAACATATCCCCAGTGGGCAGTTTTAAAACTCTACTGTGGCTACTGTTGCCCAGGCTGTTTTTCACTCCCCAAATAACTAAAGTGAAGCATAAATAAGCACCATCTAAGAAGATTCTGGACTTTTTTGAGCACATCAGTACATAAACTATAGGGAAATCTCATTAATGTCAAAGAGTAAAATTTAAAAAAATTTCTTTGATCTGTAGGCATGTCTATCAGAATTGGTGAGTCAGACTAGTCAGAAGGGTAATATGAATTAATATCTATTCCAGATCTATTACATGAATCATTCATTCAGTTCTAAAAAAAAGAAATGCATTTGTAGTTGAGGTGCATGTAGACTTTAATTTTAGTGTGTTTTTTTCAATTTTTTAAACATTTTTATTTAAAGTTTTGAGTTCCAAATTCTATCCCTCCCTTTCAAGACCTATTGGTATCTGAGGCCAGATTTGACCTCAGCAAGAGTTCTTCCTGGAGTCTTCCTGACTCCGTGCCCAGCACTCTATTCACTGTGCTGCCTAACCACCCTAATCACAAGATTACATAAGAGTATGAGAGTTGAGAAACCCCTCAAAAACCAAATAATCATTTTTTGAAAAAATAATAACCTCTGTAACATATCAAACAACTGGTCATCTCTCCTATGCTTGAAGACCTACAGTAAGAAGGAACTTAATACCTTCTTAGGCAGTTCAATACAGACTGAATGTTCTGTATTTTTGTTTGTCCTTCATTCTGGAAGAGCACCATGACATCAGAAAAGAGATGTCACGACATGCAAGTATGCTGTGCCAAATCAGCAGCCTCATTTTCTCCTCTAGAGCCATCTGAGTCCAGTGGCAATATATGGATCAGGACGACTGAAGATGGCCCTGGATGTATAAGGAGACCTTGGCCTTTTTAAGCTAAGATCTTTAACAGGTCTAAGTTTGACTGAGGCAACTCATTCACTGATTAAGGCTAGGTAATAAATGAGGCAGAGAAAGGCCTCTTTAACTAGTCAAAAAAATCAGTCTGGGAGGGGAAGACTCTACAGTTTCTAGCCAAAACAGAAACAATTGCTGTTTGTATTAATTTTGAACCAATCAGTGACCAAGAGGGGTTTGGCCTTGGACCTATTGTTGGTCAATCAAGGAGAGCCAGAGTGATTTGGGTTTAGGAATTGCCTCAGTCAAAAGAATGTTTTGTAAATAGTTTGAAGTAGGAGGACATCTGTGAATTATTAAAGGGGGAATCAGGAAAGATCTATTGTAGCTGACAGCATTTGAACTGAGTTTTGAAGCTAAGGAATAGGACAGGTGGAAGTAAGGAGAGTGACCTGTGTAAAGGTGCAAGATAGAACATCACTTAAATTCTCAGAGTTTTTGTTAGCTTCTTTTTAAAGCTCAGTCTAAGGACCATGTTAATCTATGTAAAGCCTTAAACTCTTTGTGAGTAGGAATTGTTTCATTGATTGCTTTTATATACTCAGCACTTAGCAGAAATGTTGAACATTAATAAGAGATGTTGAGTGATTGATTAATTGGTTGGTTGATCCCCCTCTCCCATAATAGGACCTTTCTCCTCAATAATCTTGTAACTGTGTTATCTACATATTAACAATATGCTAGTAAATGTGTAACAATTGTTTTCCTCCCCCTCCCCCCAAAGGTGCAAGGCTCACTTTTAAATTTAATCTGTAATGTTAGCACTTGTCTCTTAGTTTCAGAACAATCTTTCAAGACCTGCAGTGTTTGCTGATTTTTGAGGTTTAAATGTTCTTACTAAAAATTGAACAGTTGTTCTCAATAGTTTGGATGAGCTAGCTCCAGCATACCCTTTTATAAAAACAGCAACAACACTAACAGCTAACATTTATGCAGTGTTTGCTATGTGACAGGAATTGTGCTAAATGCTTTATTATCTCATTTGATGCTCACAATGGAGGGGGAGGGTAGGTGCTACAATTATCATCACTTTACAGATGATGAAAGTGAGGCAGAGGCCAAGTGTCTTACTCAGACTCACATACCTAGTAAGTGTTTAAGGTCACATTTGAACTCAATTCTTGACTAGCCCAGGGCTCAATTCTTTGTAGCACCCAACTGGAACGCATCATGGTGCTTAGCATGAACTGACATGTAAATAGAATCTGACCTATAAAATGACACAGCACATGAAGGTGGGTGCTCATGTAAATTACCAATTGATATTTCCAAGGAATAATAATGTGTGTAGGCTCACTTGAAATTAGGGATGTGTTTTTTCATTTAACAAGAATTTGTTTTCTCTCCCTCAAACCTCTCAAACACATTTGAGAAAGGATAAAAAGAAAAAAGAAAATCCTTATAACAAATCTGTTTAACATGAAAAATAAATTCCCTTGTTGGGTATGTCCAAAAAATGTGTGTAACACTTTTCATATTAAGTAATCTTCTCTCCTTCGGAGACATGAAACACTTGATTAGGCAAAACATTTTGTCCTCTCCTCTAAACAGTAACAAGAACAAAAACTCAAATAGTGATTAGTGAGTAAATATGTTTATTCATTTATATGGATCAGAAAATAGCAGAAAGCACACAAGTGACCTTCCCTAAGAGCTCCAACCTAGAGAGATATTTCAGTTCAAACTAGAGAAAGTTGCAAATCTTACCTTAAGGAAAATTCTTCTAATTCTCCAGGATTCATGTTGGAAATCAGAGACAAATTGTGAAGCTGAGTCAAATATCTGCCTTCCAATCTTTCTCTTCATGAGTCTGTCTAAGAAGAGAATCTGGAGCCTTATGTGTCTTCTAGATTTTATAATCTCCAGAAACTAATTTTTCTGCAAGATGAAATGAACTTTGAACTCGCATCTCTTTAGCACTTACTACTTCCCTCTGGTTGGATAGGGTAGAGGGCAAACTTCAGGGAAATCCTCCAAGTTCTGTTTCAGGAGTCTACCTGAAGAATTTTTCTCATCATTTCCCATCCAACTACTCTCCTAAATTTCATGCTCTATAGAAACTAATTATTCTGTAAGATAAATTCAACTTCTGTATAGGGAGGGAGTACCTTGCACTTATGAAGCCACAAATCGGGTGTGAAGAAAAAAAAACCTTGATTATCATAATTAGCTTAACATTTTCATATTGATTTATTGTTAAAAACAGAACTACTCTTTAGCTTAACATCTAAAATATCAAAATGTTGGGTTAACGAACAAACATTTGTTACTACATAAAAATACTACTTCTTAAAGTTCAGCAGCTGAAAGATGTATAATGGGTTTATTTTTAATTATGTAGGTATTAACTTCACACAAAATAATGTCAACATATCTCACTTTAAGCTAATTAAAATTCAGCATTTTTAAAAGTCTCTCAAATAAGCACTGTCATGGAACGGTGAGCCAAATTTGGTCCACAGTTAAGAAATCAATATATTCTAAGTAGCGAGAGAAAAGATGAAAACATAGCATATTTGGATATTGGTGATCAGACTTATTTGTTTGATTCCTTATTGTTTTACACATGCCTCAATATCCCATTACTGTCCCCACTAGTTTCCTTATAAAACAGTGATTCCCTGATGCTTCACAGTTAAAAAAATGATCAAGAAACGAAGTGGATCATAGTATCACATGCATATCTGAAGCCAGATGGGACCTAAGAAGTCCTGCAAGGAATTGGAGATTAAAGAGAAGATATTTGGGAGATAAAGCTAACTGTGATTCTAATTATAGAATCATGCAATTTTAGAGCTTCAAGTGACTGTATCATTGAATCATATTGAAGCTCAAATTAATAAATCATTTTATAGCTTGCATAGTGCTTTTCCATGTAATAACCCTTCCTGTTGTATAAATAATAGGAGTATTGTTATCTCAGTTTTACTAGAAAAGCTGGGAAAGGTGAAGTTTAAACAGGGAAGTGGTTTGTCCAAGTCACAAAGCAAGCACAGAATCACAGGATCAACATTTAGTCACTTTAGTCATATTTGGCCCTTCTTAATTCCATTTGAGGTTTTCTTGGCTACGATACTGGAATAGATTTTCCATTTCTTTCTCTAGCTCATTTTACAAATGAGAAAACTTGAGGCAAACAGGATTAGGTGACTTGACCTGGGTCATACAGCTAATGAGTGTCAGAAGCCAGATTTGAATTCAGGAAGAGTTCTTCCTGGAGCCTTTTGACACTGTGCTGCCTAGCTACCCTAATCACAAGATCACATAGGGTGTAAGAGTTGGGAAACCCCTCAAAAACACAATAATCATTTTCTGAAAAAAATAACCTCTAAATATATCAAATAACTGGTAATCTCTCCTATGCTTGAAGACCTATAGTAAGAAGGAACTTAATACCTTCTTAGGCAGTTCATTCCACTGCTGAACCACAACTTTTCTCCTTCTTGACTCTGCCACCACAAGAGTCATCTTCTCAGTTTTTTTTTTTCTGTCTCTAGCCCTGGGACTCTTCTTATATAGACATTAGCTCCTCCCTAGGAGTTCACAAGTTGTGGGGTTCACACATTCAGTTCCTTAACAGACTTGATACAAGGCTCAAATAAACTTTAACCAAAAACAAGGTGTTATTTCAATAGCTGAAACAAGGTGTGAACTACTTCTCTGTTTGCCATTACACCTATATATAAAGTGTGCCTTTCAATACAATATTACACAGCAGTATATAAAGGTAAACATGAAAGAGAAATCATAAGGGATTCAATAAGATTAAACTAGTTACATTCCTACATGAGACAATGATACTTGCAACTCCTAAGAACTTTGTCATTATTAGGGCAGTTGGAAGGCATATACATCGACAGAGGGCCTGAATGTGAGTTGACTATTACTGGATGATATAAAAAAATAAAATTAAGGAGCAGAGCCAATATGTCAGAGTAGAAACAGGACTTGCTCATGGCTCCTGCTTTCACCTCCTCCAATCCTTGTAAAAAATGAGTCTAAATTAAGTTTGGAACTATAGAACCCACAAAATGACAGAGAAAAACTAATCTCCTGCTGAAGACAGGCCAGCAGGCTGGCAGGAAGGGGCCAGGGCAGAGCTCAGTGAGCCTAGCCCAGCCCTGCTTGAGCCTGAGGTTTTAGCCTCAGGGTAGCCACAACCAGCCACCAGCTGAAGGGACTTCAGATCACCAGAAGCTGTGGCAGTTTCCAGAATTATCAACCCATAGATCCTAAGGAAAAAGGGAGAGGTCAGTGCAGTGTGGACTTTGGGATCCGGTAGTTCAAGAGTGTGATCCAGTCTTTGGCCACTACAGGGAGAAGTGGCTGAGGCACTATGTCCCTGAAGCCACCTCCACACGGCTGCTTCAGAGCTCCTGGTCTGCAGATTGCAGGGGGACCAAGCCACCAGTCTGAGGGGTAATTTCTCTTCCTTTAACATGCTTGGATCTGGATCACTGTCTACGGTGGAGGTTCTGGGGTGCATGACCAGTTTACCAGAGCATGTGGAGGCTTCAGAAAGGACAGCCAAGTAATAGCTCTGGCAGCTGAGAAAACACCAGCAATTGGGACAAAGCTCTCCTCTCTGGTAGCAGAGTTCTCTTGTGGCAAAAACTCAAAAATTAGTGATTGAGTGGCAACACGAGCAAGCAAAGGAAGCAAAGAAAGCACAGCAATTGGATTTTACATTCCTATTTTGGGGAGAAGAGGATCAAAGCATGGAACAGGAGGAAGACAGTGAAGTCGGAAGCCCTGCACTAAAAGCTTCCAAGAAAAATATGAGTTGGTTAGAGGCCATAGAGGAGCTTAAGAAGGATTTTGAAAACCAAATAAAAGAAGTGGAGAAAAAATTGGGAAGAGAAATGAGAATGATGTAAGAAAATTATGAAATGAGATTCAATAACCTGACTGAAGAAAATAACACCTTAAAAATACATTAACTCAAGTGGCAAAAGAGGCTCAAAAAGGCAATGAGGAGAAGAATGTCTTAAAAAGCCAAATTTTCCATATGGAAAAAGAATCTCAAAAGTTAAATGAGGAGAATCATTGCTTCCTAGTTAAATTGGAGCAAATGGAGGTTAGTGACTCTATGAGAAATCAAGATACTATCAAACAGATCCAAACAAAAGAAAAAAATGAAGGCAATGTGAAATAACTTATTGGCAAAACCACTGACCTGGAAAATAGATCAGGAGAGATAATTTAAATATTATTGGACTACCTGAAAGCCATGATCAAAAAAAATAACCTAGAGATCATCGTTAAAGAAATTCTCAAGGAAAATTGCCCCAATGTTTTAGAACCAGAGGGCAAAATAGAGGTTGAAAGAATGATCACCTCCTGAAAAAGATCCCAGAAAGAAAACTCCTAGGTATATTATAGCCAGGTTGCAGAGTTCCCAGATCAAAGAGAAAATATTCCAAGCAGCCAGGAAGAAGCGATTTGAATATTGTGGAAACACAATCAGGATAACACAGGATCTGGCAGCTTCTACACTGAGGGATTGACGGGCTTGGAATATGATATTAAATGTGATAGGTGAATATGATGTTAAAGGAGCTGGGATTAAACCAAGAATCACCTACCCAGAAAAACTGAGTATCATGTTTCAGGGGAAAATATAGTTATTCAATGGAATAGAGGAATTTTAAGCATTTGTAATGAGAAAAAAAACAGAGTTGAATAGAAAATTTGACATTCAGATACTAGAAGCAAGAGAAGTATGAGAAGGTAAACAGGGAAAAGAAATTAAAAGGAACTTATTAAAGTTGAACTACTTACATTCCTGTGTGGAAAAATGATAATTGTAACTTATGAAACTTTTATCGGTATGAGAATAGTTGAAGGGAATAGAAATGTATATATATATACACATATAATATGCATATGTGTGTGTCTATATAGAACGGTATATATGCATATGAATACATATGTGACTGTGTGTATATATGTGTACAGGTATACATAGAGGTCACAGGACCAATTTAATAGGAAGTGATGATACTTGAAAGGTGAAATTAAGAGGTGAGAGAGGAATATAATGAGAGGAGAAGGGGACAAACAGAATGGGGTCAATTATCCAGCATGCCCTACTGGAAAGTTGGAGGGCGGATGGGGGAAGATCTGGGAGAAAGAAGGTAGGGGAGGGGATATTCTGTGAGATCGTTTTTTTGAGGGTGGTCGGTGGGGGAAAATGGGGAGAAAATTTGTAACTTTAAATCTTGTTGAAATGAATGATGTAAATTAAAAATAAACATAAAATTTAATTCAAAAAATAAAAAAGAAAAGAACAGTAAAAAAAAAACAAAAAAAAATAAAATTAAGAGATGGAAAGACAGATGCATTGGGAGAAGTGGGAAGAGATGTGATGAATTATCTCACATAAAGGTGGTTGTCAAAGAGCTTTCACAATGGAGGGGATATTCAGCACTTGAGTCTTACTCTCATTTGAATTGGTTTAAAGAGGGAATAACATACCTACTCAGCTGGATATAGAAATTTGTCTTACCCTACAAGCAAGAAGGAGGGAAATAGACATAAGAAAAGGGGAAGGCTGATAGGAGGAGGGCAAATTGAAGGAGGCAGTAGTCAGAACTCTTAAGGAGGTACAGGGTGGAAGAAGAGAGAGAAAATGATAAATGGGGAAAATAGTATGGAGGAAAATACATTACTAATAATAACTGTGAAAAAAATTACATCATTTCTCTGGGAAAAGTCTCATTTATCAAATATACAGTGAATTGAGCCAAATTTATAAAAATACAAGTCTTTCACGATAACTGGTCAAAGGATATGAACATTTTTCCTTTTCCTATTTTAAGTGAGTGAATGAATTAATTTTTAGTTTTCTTTTTTGTCTTTATTGATTTCTTTGTTTACTTTTAGTTTACAAGATTCAGATCCACAATCCCTTGAGTTTCAAATTTTCTCTCCCTTCCTCTCCTCCCCCCCTCACTATGGTGGCATGCATTCAAGTAAAGGATATACAAATATTTCCATATTAGACATTAGTCAGTTTATAAAGAAGGATTGTAAGGTATGGGATGGAATGAACAATGGGAAAGAGGAAACAAAACCAAACAAGAAAAAGAAAGAGAGCAGCTAATTTGCTTCAATCTGCATTCAAACTCTGTTCTTTCTAGTTCTTTCTCTGAATGTAGACATCTCTCTCAATCGTGACACTTTTGGAGTTGACTTATAACCCCACATTGCTGAGAAGAGTCCATTCCATCAGAGCTGATAGTCACACATACATTGTGTCTGTAATTGTGTACAAGTTTTCCTTGTTCTGATCTTCTCACTCAGCATCAGTTCATATAAGCCTCACCAGGTAAATATGAAGTCCATCTTCTCCTCCTTTCTTATAGAGCAATAGTATTTCATTACATTCATGTAGCACAACATCTTTAGCCATTCCGCAATTGATGGGCATCCCCTTAATTTCCAGTTCTTTGCCACCACAAAAAGAGCTGCAATAAATAGTTTTGTACATATGGGTATTCGTCCCACTTCTATGATCTCTTTGGGATACCACCCTAGAAGTGGTATTGCTGGGTCAAAGTGTATGAAATTATTTATTGCCCTTTGGACAAAGTTCCAGGTTGCTCTCCAAAATGGTTGAATCAGTTCATAACTCCACCAACAATGCATTACTGTTCCAATTTGTCCACATCCTCTCCACCATTTGTCATTTTCCTGTTTTCTCATCTTTAGCCAATCTGACTGGTGAGATGTGGTACCTCAGAGTTGTTTTGATTTGCATTTCTCTAGTCAATACTGATTTAAAGCATTTTTTTTCATATGCTTATAGATATCTTTAATTTCTTCCTCTGAGAAATGCCTGTTCATATCCTTTGACCATTTATCAATTGGGAAATGACTTGTATTCTTATAGATTTGACTCAATTCTCTGTATATTTTAGAAATGAGGCTTTTATCAGAGACATTGTTTGTAAAAATTCTTTCTCAATTTTCCACTTCCCTCTTGGTTACATTAGCTTTAGTTATCTTGGTTACATTAGCTTTGTATGTACAGAAACTTTTCAATTTAATGTAATTGCTATGTGAACATTTTGCATTTTATAATAATTTCTAACTCTTGTTTGGTCATAAAATCTTCCCTTTTCCATAAATTGGAGAGGTGAACTATTCCTTGCTTTCCTAGATTGCTTAAAGTATCAGCCTTTATACCTCAATCATGCACCCATTTAGACTTGATTTTGGTATACAATGTTAGATAATGGTCTATGCCCAGTTTCTGTCATACTATATAACAGCTTTCTCAGAAGTTTTTGTCAAATAGTGTGTTCTTATCCCAAAAACTAGGGTCTTTGGGTTTATAAGACAATAGTTTACCATAGTCATTGACTGCTGAGTCTTGTGTACCCAATTTGTGCCTTGATCCACTATTCTATTGCTCAGCCAGTACCAAGAAGTTTTGATGACTGCTGCTTTATAATAGAGATTAAAATCTGGTATGGCTAGGTCACCTTCCCTGGCATTTCTTGTTATTAATTCCCTTGATATTCTGGAACTTTTTGTTCTTCCAAATGAATTTTACTATTTTTTTCTAGCTCTATAAAGTAATCTTTTGGTAGATTGATTGGTATGGCACTAAATATGTAATTTAATTTAGGTAAAATTGGCATTTTTCTTATATTAGCCCGACTCATCCATGAGCAATTGATGTTTTCCCAATTAGTTAGATGTGACTGTGTGAAAAGTGTTTTGTAGTTGTGTTCATATAGGTCCTGAGTTTGTTTTGGCAGGAAGATTACCAAATATTTTATGATGTCTACAGTAACTTTAAATGAGATTATACTTTCAATCTCTTGCTGTTGGATTTCATTAGAAATATATAGGAATGCTGAGGATTTATGTGGGTTTATTTTATATACTGCAACTTTGCCAAATTTATTTATTGTCTCAAGAAGTTTTTGGCTTGATTCTCTAGGATTCTTTAAGTATATCATCATATCATCCATGAAGAGTGATAGCTTGGTATCTTCTTTGCCTAATTTGTTTTCCTTTTCTTCTCTAATTTCTACTGCTAATATTTATAGTACCAGATTGAATAAGAGGGGAGATAGTGGACATCCCTGTTTCACCCCTGATCTTATTGGAAATGCTTCTATCTTATCCCAATTACATATAATACTTGCTCATGGCTTTAAATAGATGCTACCTATTATTTTAAGGAAGACTCCATTTATTACTACAATTTCTAGTGTTTTTAATAGGAACAGGTATTGCATTTTGTTAAAAGCCTTTTCTGTATCTATTGAGATAATCATATGATTTCTACTAGTTTTGTTGTTTATATGATCAATTATACTGATGGTTTTCCTAATACTGAACCATCCTTTGCATTCCTGACATATATTCTACCTGATTAAAATGTATTATTCTTGAGATAAGTTGCTTTAGTCTTTTTGCTAACATTTTATTTAGTATTTTTGCATCTATATTCATGAGGGAAATTGGTTGATAATTTTCTTTCTCTGTTTTATTTCTTCGTGATTTACATATCAGTACAATATTTGTGTCATAAAAAGAATTTGGTAGAACACCTTCTTCTCCAATTTTCCCGAATTGTTTGTAAAGTATTGGAATCAATTGTTCTTTAAATGTTTTATATAATTTGCTAGTAAATCCATCTGGCCCTGGAGATTTTTCCTAGGGAGTTTGCTGAAGGCTTGTTCAATTTCTTTTTCTGAGATGGGGTTATTTAAGTAATTTACTTCCTCTTCAGTTAATCTGAGCAATTTACATTTCTGTAAATATTCATCCATTTCACTAAGATTGGCTATTTTTTTAAATAAAATTTGGCAAAATAATTCCCATTTATTGTTTTAATTTCCTCTTCATCAGAGGTAGATTCACCTTTTTCATTTTTGATACTTGTAATTTGGTTTTGTACTTTCTCTTTTTATCTTATTGAGTAAAAGTTTATCAATTTTATTTTTTTCATAAAACCATCTTTCAGTTTTATTTATCAATTCAATAGTTCTCTTAATTTCAATTTTATTAATCTCCCCTTTGGTTTTCATTATTTCTAAGTTAGAATTTAATTGGGAATTTTTAGTTTGTTATTTTTCTAACTTTTTCAATTGCATGCCCATTTCATTGTACTCCTTTTTCTCTAATTTATTCATGTACGCACTCAGGGATATAAAATATATTTTATAAAATATTTTTAAACTATTTTATATAAAATATATTTTAAACAACTTATTTTAAAACTTTGAATTCCAGATTCATTCCCTTCCTCCCTTGTCACCCACCCTTACTGGGAAGATAAGCAGTTCAGTATAGGTTGTACATGTGTAGCTATGCAAAACATTTCCATATTAGATATATTGTAAAAAACTGACTATATGTCCTTCCCTCCTATCCCACCTCCCACTTGTTCTATTCTCTACTTTGATCCTGACCCTTTTCAAAAGTGGGTGCTTCCAACTTCCCTCCCCCCCAGCCTGCCCTCCCTTCCATAAACCCTTCTCTCATCCCTTTCCCTCCTCCTCTCCTGTAGGGTTAGATACCCTATTTAGTGTGTATGTCATTCCCTCCCTAAGCAAAATTCAATGAGAATAAGGTTGACCCATTCCCTTTTGCCTTCCTGTTCTTCCCTTTCATTGTAACCATTTTCCCTTACC
This sequence comes from Petaurus breviceps papuanus, assembly GCF_028583685.1. Taxonomy (NCBI): domain Eukaryota; kingdom Metazoa; phylum Chordata; class Mammalia; order Diprotodontia; family Petauridae; genus Petaurus; species Petaurus breviceps. The sequence goes on from NW_027187372.1 coordinate 9,907,356, forward strand.
TTTTCTATATGAGATAGTCTACCCCATTCTGTCTCTCTCCACCTCCTCTCATTATATTCCTCTCTCACCTCTTAATTTCACCTTTTAAGTATCATCCCTTCTCATTAAATTGGTCCTGTGCCCTGTATCTATGTATACCTGTAAACATACATACACACATTCACATATGTAGTCATACACCCATATACCCTCCTACATTTATACATTTCTATTCCCTTCAATTTTTTGCATACTGAGAAGTTTCAAAATTTACCATTATTGTTTTTCCATGTAGGAATATAAAGAGTTCAACTATGATAAGTTCCTTATGATTTCTTTCCCCTGTTTACCTTCTCATGCTTCTCTTGCTTCTTGAATCTGAATGTCAAATTTTCTATTCAAATCTGTTTTGTTTTTCACCAAGAATGCTTGAAAGTCCTCTATTCCATGGAATGACCATATTTTCTCCTGAAACACGATACTCAATTTTTCTCACTAGGTGATTCTTGGTTTTAATCCCAGTTCCTTTGAGTTCTGGAATATCATATTCCAAGCCCTTCGATCCCTCAGTGTAGAAGGTGCCAGATCCTATGTTATCCTGATTGTGTTTTCAAAATATTCAAATTTTTCCTTCCTGGCTGCTTGTAATATTTTCTCCTTGATCTGAGAATTCTGGAATGTGGCTATAATATTCCTAGGAGTTTACTTTTTGGGATCTTTTTCAGGAGGTGATCATTCTTTCAACCTCTATTTTGCCCTCTGGTTCTAAAACATTGGGGCAATTTTTCTTGAGAATTTCTTGAAGGATGATTTCTAGGTTCTTTTGTGGATCATGGCTTTCAGGTAGTTCAATAATTTTTCAATTATCTCTCCTGGACCTATTTTCCAGGTCAGGGTTTTCCCAATGATATATTTCACATTGCCTTTTATTTTTTCATTTCTTTGTATCTGTTTCATAGTATCTTGATTTCTCATAAAGTCACTAACTTCCATTTGCTCCAATCTAATTCTAAAGGAATGATTCTCTTCAATGAGCTTCTGAGATTCTTTTTGTCTTGCAAATTCAGCTTTTTAAGATATTCTTCTCCTCATTGCCTTTTGGAGTCTCTTTTGCCCTTTGAGTTAGTCTATTTTTTAATGTGTTATTTTCTTCAGTCAAGTTGTTGACTCTTATTTCATAATTTTCTTGCATCATTCTCATTTCTCTTCCTAATTTTTCCTCCACTTCTCTTATTTGGTTTTCAAAATCCTTCTTAAGCTCATCTATGGCCTGTAATCAGATCATATTTTTCTTGGAATCTTTTGCTGAAGGAGTTGTGACTTCACTGTCTTCTGCCTGTTCTATGATTTGGTCCTTTTGTCCCCAAAATAGGAGTGTAAAGTTGGATTGCTTTGCTTGGTTTGTTTCATTTGCCTGCTCATGTTGCCACTCAGTTACTTGACTCTTGGGTTTTTTGCCAAAGTAGGACTCTGCTACCAGACAGAGGAGTTTCATCCCAATTGCTGGTTTTTTTTTCAGCTGCCAAAGGTATTAATTGGGTGCCCTCTTTGAAGCCTCCACATGCTTTGGCAAGCTGGTCATGCACCCCAGAACTTCTTCCCTAGACTGCAATCCAGATCCAAGCAGGTCAAAGCAAGAGCAATTACCCCTTAGACTGGTCACTTTGTCCCCTTATGTTCTGCAGGCCAGGAGGTAAATCTGCCGCATGACGGCGGAGCCATGCTGCTTCAGTGTCTTCTTGCTCCTGGGGCAAAGGCTGACCACACTCCCAACTCTTGGATCCCAAAGTCCACACTGCACTGACCTTTTACTTTGTTCTTACCATCTAAGTGTTTGTAATTATTGACACCGCCACAGCTGCTGGTGATCTGAAGTCCCTCCAGCCAGTGGCTGGTAACCCTGCCCTGGGTCTAAAACCTCCAGCTACCCTCAAGCTTGCATTGGCTCCCAGAGGACTGTCCTGGCCAATTCCTGCCAGTTTGCTGGGTTGTCCTGGTGTAATATAATGCCAAAAGAAAGGCAACTTCCCAAGGTTCAGAATACCAGCATAGGTGCTCTCCAATTTATTCAGTAACAAACCCAGAACAGAGAAGATTAAAACATGACATCATTCCAAATACAGCATTTACTAAGTGTGATTAAATAATCTCCAAGTACTACCCCACCCCAGGACCTTCCAATCATTCAATCAATTACAAAGTCTCTGTTCTAAATACTACTCCACCCCTAGGCTATACCTTCATTAAGTCCACCACAAAACCCCTCTTCTCAAATGGAGATTAGTTTCCAAACATAGGTAAAGTACCTTCATTTGTCAATCACAGAGCATAATAAGGTCAAAAGTTCCCCACCCCTGGATCACAATTGAATCTACCCCAGAGTTACATCAAGTTTAAACACAGCACTTAATACCCAAATGGAGGTCTTTTCTTCATCTTGACACGAGGCAAGTTCTCAGCAATCTTAGTTCCTGGGGAGACAAGGCTTAGCAAAGCCACAAGATACATTGCCAGTCCCTTCATGAATTTATCCTCTGTCTGTAGAACAGTCCTAGAACCCCTGAACACATTAGCAAAGCCCTCTCCCAGGATTTCTGTAAACATACAACAAGAAAATCCTTCTTCAGGGCTTCTGAACCAACAGAAAGGTTCCCAGACCCCTGCAACAACAGCACTGTCCTTCACCAGTGGACAGTAGTCACTCTGTCTGCAGGACAGTCTCAGTAGCTCTGAACCAACAGAAAGGTTCCCAGACCCCTGCAACAACAGCACTGTCCTTCACCAGTGGACAGTATTCACTCTCTGTCTGCAGGACAGTCTCAGGGCTTCTTAGTGAACAGCCAGGTTCCAGGACTTCTTCAACAAAAGGACTGTCTTTCACCAGTGGACAAATCTGGCAAAAGAACATCAAAACAGACAGACAAAGTACCAGCAAAGCAGCCATGTCTCCTCAGTCCTTGGTAGCTCAGGGGGCAGGTCTCAAAAGTCCAGGGCAATTCAAAGTGGCCACCAGCAATTCTCTTAGTCTCTCTCTCTCCATGAGGTGCTGCTTCCAAAAATATCTTCCGCCTCTCTCTTGTCTCTCCAAATCTACGTCACCAGCTCCTCCCAGTTCAGGACTTTCTTTTCACATCAACAAGTCCATCCCACAGGTGGGATTAACAAGCTCTGGGTTTTAACACAATCAATTTGAAAACCAATCCAATACAGGGGAATCTTTAATTGCCATTACTATCACACCTGGGTGGGTGGTTAGCTTCCCTATGTCATTTTGTGGGTTCTCTAGCTACAAAATTTGTTTAGAGTCACCTTTTACATGAATTGGAGGTGGTGGGAGCAGAGCTGTGAGGAGGTCCTGCTTCTACCCCTCCCGACCCACTCATACATTAGGATTAAGTTTTTAAGTTTCCAACTTGTTTTCTTGACCTCCTACAAGAATGCTTTTTGGTCTTGAGAACAGTTTATATTTCCTTCTTTGGTCTTAGGTGTGTGTATACAGTCCTTATTGTCCTCTGTATTTGGTTGTTCTTTCTTGCTATAATATGCTCGGATTGATTTTCTTGCTTTTTCCCTTCTCAGCTTCCTTCCTTCCTATTGTGATTTCTTATTTCCTAATTTTTCAGGCAGGGAGCTAAGGGCCTGGTTTTTGACTTTGTGTGCTATAGCCTCTGGGTGTCTAGACTGAGGGCAAGGCCAGGATTCTCAGTGTTTCCCCTGAGTTAATATGAGGCTCAAAGAGTAATCTGTGGGGGAGGGGTGGTCCGGCCTGTGTGGATTTCTGCCTCTGTGCCCCTGGGCTACAGCCGAAGCAGGCTCAGAATCTGACAGCCAGCAGTGCTGGTGTCTGCAGATTCCCCTGGTGGTGCTAAGGTCCACCTGGGCTTGTGTAGTTAGTGCTTGCTGGCTCCACAACCCTTGGGTTTGGGATCTCCTCCTGGTCAGCTGAGGTGGGGCTTTTTGGGACCCCTCCCATCCTTCACTTCAGACTCCTTACTACCTGAGTTACACACTTTCTCAGTGACTCCTAAGCCTGAGGTTATTTCCAACTATTTCAGGATTTTACTGTGGGTGGGATATTTATCTCTGGGTTTTCTGGGTCAGGGAGGGGGAATAGTAGCAGCTAGGGTTTACTTTGCATCTTTGCTTCTGGAAAGTCAGGTAGATGATTCTTAAAATTAGAGACTGTCTGCTGATATCCCCAGGAGAAGCTGCTGTCTCTGCTGGAGGCCCTGTGCTTTCCTTACCCAGCTCTGACTGATCCTCCTGGCCCGTGGTGAGCCAGCTGCCAATCGCCCTTGGGGTGGGTGAGTTTGCTGGCTGGGGTTCTTTCTGACTCAGCTGTAGTCTGCTCTATAGTCCTTGCTGGTACAGCCCCTGTGTTCTCCATGCTCCCCCTGCCCAGACCTACAAAGGCATTTTTCCTGGGCTGGGATTCTGCTATATTTAGTCTCACAATGGATTCTGTCACTCTAAAATTTGTTCAGATTTACTTTTTAAAGTTTAGTGATGGGATTCATGGAGGAACTTAGAAAAGTTACTGCTTCTGTTCTCCCAACTTGGCTCCAAATCAAATTTTTAGTTTTCAACATTGACTTTTATAAGATTTTGAGTTCTAAATCCCCCCCCCCCCAGTTACCTCTCATCTCTTTAAGACAACATACAATCTGATGTAGACTATATAAGTACAATCATATACATATTTCCACATTAGTCATATTGTAAAAGCAGAATCAGAACAAAAGTGAAAAATCATGAGAAAGAAAAAAAAAAGGAGAGAGAGAAAATAGTATTCTTCAATCTGAATTTACACTCCATATTTCTTTCTCTGGATGTGGGAAGTATTTTGCATTGTTAGTCTTTTGGAATTGTCTTAGATCATTGCATTGCTGAGAAGAGCTAAATCTGTCACAGTTGGTCTTCACACAATGCTGCTGTTACTGTGTACAGGGTTCTGGTTTTGCACTTGAGGAGGGAGCTTTAATATATATATATATTTGAATATATGATTTTGAAATTTTCAAATCCAGATTCATTCCCTTCCCCCCCTGCCACCCACCCCAACTGGGCAGACAAGCAGTTCAGTATAGGTTGTACATGTGCGGCTAATGCAAAATAATAACATAGTAGATGTATTGTAAGAGACTGACTATATTTCCCTCCCTCCTATCCCACCTCCCACTTGTTCTATTCTCTACTTTGATCCTGTCCCTTTTCAAAAGTGAGTGCTTCCAACTTCCCTCCCCCCCAGCCTGCCCTCCCTTCCATCATCCCCCCTCAAATCCCCTTCCCCCCCCCATTCTCCTGGAGGGTGAGATCCCCTATTTAGTGTGTATTTCCTCCCTCCTCAAGCCAGATTCAATAGGAAAAAGATTGACCCATTCCCTTTTGCCTTCCTATTCTTCCCCTCCATTGTAAACTTTTTCCCTTGCCTCTTCTGTATGAGATAGTTTGCCCCACTCTGTATCTCCCCATCTCCTCTCATTATATTCCTCTCACCTCTTAATTTCACCTTTTAAGTATCATCCCTTCATGTTAAATTGGTCCCATGCCCTCTATCTATGTATACCTGTAAATGTATATAAACACATTCACATATGTATTCATATGCCCGCATACCCTCAAATACATATATATATATATATGTATATATATATATATATAATGTTAATAGTTCAACTTTGGCCAGGTGGCTCAGCGAGCAAGAGCCCCAGTGCTGGACGACCCGGATCAAATCCGGGCCCAGACACTCAGCACCATACCCAGAAACAACAACTGGCCACATAACCCCAAGCAAGCCACTCAACCCCGATTGCTTTAAAAAAATATAGTTCAACTTTGATAAGTTCCTTATGATTTCTTTTCCCTGTTTACCTTCTCATGCTTCTCTTGCTTCTTGTATCTGAATGTCAAATTTTCTATTCAACTCTGGTTTTTTCAGCAAGAATGCTTGAAAGACCTGTATTCCACTAAATGACCATATTTTCCCCTGAAACATGATACTCAGTTTTGCTGGGTAGGTGACTCTTGGTTTTAATCCCAGCTCCCTTGACCTCCGGAATATCACATTCCAGGCCCTTCAATCCCTCAGTGTAGAAGCTGCCAGATCCTTGGTTATCCTGATTGTGTTTCCACAATATTCAAATTGTTTCTTCCTGGCTGCTTGTAATATTCTCTCCTTAATCTGGGAATTCCAGAACCTGGCTATAATATTCCTAGGAGTTTTCTTTTTGGGATCTTTTTCAGGAGGTGATCGGTGGATTCTTTCAACCTCTATTTTGCCCTCTCGTTCTAAAATATCAGGGCAGTTTTCTTTGAGAACTTCCTGGAGGATACTTTTCAGGCCCTTACTTTGGTCATGGCTCTCAGGCAGTCCAATAATTTTTAAATTATCTCTCCTGGATCTATTTTCCAGGTCAGTGGTTTTTCCCATGAGATATTTCACATTGCCTTCTATTCTTTCATTTGTTTGGATCTGTTTAACAGCATCTTGATTTCTCATCAAGTCATTAGCTTCCATTTGCTCCAATCTAATTCTGAAGCAATGATTCTCCTCAGTGAGCTTTTGAGATTCTTTTTTCATCTGGCAAATTTGACTTTTTAAGGCATTCTTCTCCTCATTGCCTTTTTGAGCCTCCTTTGCCATTTGAGTCAGTCTGTTTTTTAAGGTATTATTTTCTTCAGTCAGGCTGTTGACTTTCATTTCATAATTTTCTTGCATTGTTCTCATTTCTCTTCCCAATTTTTCCTCCACTTCTCTTATCTGCTTCTTAAGGTCCTCTATGGCCTGTAACCAGCTTGTATTTTCCTTTGAAGCTTTTGGTACAGGAGTTCTGACTTCACTGATTTCCTCCTGTTCCATGCCTTGCTTTTTCTTATCCCCAAAATAGGAGTGTAATGTTGGAATCTTCTGTCTGCTTTGTTTCCTTTGCCTGCTCATTTTGCCGCTCACTGATTTGACTTTTGGGCTTTTTGCCACAGTAGGACTCTGCCACCAGACAGGGGAGTTTTCGTCCCAAAAGCTGGGGTTTTCTCAGCTGCTGGAGGTATTAGATGGTTGACCTCTCTGAGGTCTCCACATGCTGTGGCAAGCTGGACACACACCCCAGGACCTCCACCCTAGACTGCAATCCAAGCAGGTTAAAGCAAGAGCGATTACCCCTCAGACTGGTGCTTGGTCCCCCTACATTGTGCAGGCCAGGAGCTGAAGCTACCACGTTGAGCTGGCTGGCTGTGCTGGTGTCTCAGCGCTTTCTCGCCCCGGGGGATATAATCCACGCACTCTCACTTACTGGGTCCCAATGTCCAGACTGCACTGGCCTCTCACCTTGTCCTTTGCATCTATGTATTGATAAATCTGGAAATGGCCACAGCTGCTGCTGATCTGGAGTCCCTCTGGCTGGAGGCTGGTTAGGCCTGCCCTGGGGCTAAAGCCTCAGTGTGTTGCTGGGCTCGACTCCCAGAATGTTGCACTGGCCGATTCCTGCCGGCCTGCTGGGCTGTTCTCAGCGGGAGGTTAGCTTCTCTGTGTCATTTTGTGGGTTCTGCAGCTCCAAAGTTTGTTTAGAGTCCCCTTTTTACATGGATTGGGGAGGGTGGAAGCTGGAGCCGGGGGGAAAGTCTTGCTTCTACTCCGCCATCTTGGCTCTGCCGGTTTTGCTCACTTTTCACTCAGCATCATGAACAGGTAGTTTTCAGATGATGAAATTAAAGCTATCTATAATTATATAAAATGCTCTAAATCAGTATTGATTAGAGAAATGCAAATGAAAATAACCAACATATCACATAATACCTATCAAAGTGGCTTATGTGAGAGAAAAGGAAATGAACAAATGTTGAAGGGAATGTGGGAATATTGGGGCACTAAAGCAGTGTTGGAGTTATGAACTGATCCAAACATTCTTGAGAGAAATTTGGAACTATGCTCAAAGGGCTATAAAATTGCATATACTGTTTAACCCAACAATTCCACTACCAGGTCTGTATCCCAAAGATACGAAAGAAAGAAAAAAAAAAAAGAAAGGAAGGAAGGAAGAAAAGGACCTATATGTACCAAAATATTTTTAGCAGCTCTTATGCCAAAGAATTATAAATTGAGGGGACATCCATCAATTGGGAATGACTGAACAAATTATTGTATATGACTGTGATATAATACCATTGTGATATAAGAAATGATGAGCAGAAGGCTTTCAGAAAAACCTGGACTTACATGAACTGATGCAAAATGAAGTGAGCAGAACCAGTACAATAAATATCAGAACAGCAACTGTGAATGATTTGGCTATTATCAGTAATAAGATAATTAAGAAGGACTTAATGAAAAATACTATCATCTTCAGAGAAAGAATTGACAGAATGTCTGAATGCAGATAGAACTTCCTTTAAAAAACAATTTTACTCCATTTTATTTTGTTCAGTGTTTTCTTTCACAAAATAACTAATATGGAAATAAGTTTTTCATGACTGCACTCGTTTAAACTATAACAAATTGCTTGCCTCCTCAGTGAGAGCAGGGGAGAGAGAGAATTTGAAACTCATTTAAACAAAATAAATGTTAAAAATTGTTTTACATGTATTTGGAAGAAAGAAATATATTTTTTAAATACTAAGCTGTAAATTTGAATTAAATCTCAAATTGAGAAAGATCTCCTCTAAAGAGGTCCAGAAATTATTTTTAATTAGTGAATTTTAAGGGGATTAAAGGTAATGGCCATGTAAAAAGATCATTAACTTTCAAACCAATCTGTGATCCATATTTCTAGCCTGGTTTTGTTAACTGATTAAATAAGATTATTTCTCTAGAGAAAAGGTTCTGGTTTAGTAATGATTCTTCATTTTTTATGTTTAAACCTGAAAGTTCATTAAAATCTTGTAAGCTTCTAAATCCCCAAACAATAACAGTTTATCATTTGAATTTTATAATTAGTATTCAGAGTCTTCAGGGGATTTTTATTCTTGTTTATAAAGAGTTTGAATATAGAATCCATGCAAAGTCAATTCATTAGTATGAATAAGAATTTTAAAAAGTGGACTTGAAGGACTGTCTTTTTTGACTTATAATTTTTGACTGTTTAAAACTGTCAAAAATATTTTTTGCCATATGTAACTGATATAAAATGGAGTATGCCATATCAAAATAAAACAAACAATTTTCATTTGCAATGTAATAGTCTTTCATGTGCAAAATGAATTCCAGAAATGTTGTGAGCTGTTTTAAGAATCTCTGCGTCTTTTAGAAACATTTGATTTGGCAAGAACTACAGCCATAAAGAGGCATTTTTATTGGGAAGAAATATAAATTTTTTTCCTATAAAAGCTGTTCTGTATACCAATTTGATTTACTTATACTTCTTGTGGAGTGGGCGGTGGGGAAGACATTAGCAAGATAGATTTTACCTTCTTTGAAGTACAGCTAGTGGCAGGGGAAGAGCATATAACTAATCCTTATCTAAGAAAAATTAGGAAGGGATTTTTAAAGGCAATTTGGATGTCATAAGATAGAATTTTCTTGCCAAAATTGAGATGCCAAGCTTTATTAGAAAAGATATTGGAGATTCTATGTTATATTTTATTAGCAGGTCATAGAGACATTTTTTTAAACATATATTACTTATATTTACAAGCATTTATTCTCTTCACTTCCCACTGCCTACAACCATGGAACAATTAAAAAAAAGAAAACTAATACACATAAAAAAATGTGTTTAATCTAGCAAAACAAATTCCCACTTTGGCTATCTCTAAAATAAATTGTGCAAAATTTTGCATTTTGCATTTTAAATGCATGATATCTCTGATGTGGATGTTGTATTTCATTTTCTACAATGTGGACTTGTGGTTTATCAGTGCACTGGTTCATAGAGACATTGATAAATTCCTTCAGCTGTTGTGGAGTTGAGGAAAGGCAATGAAATCAGCACTTTAAATTTTAACCTCTGTGATATTTAAGAAACAATTATATTAAGCAAATTAATAAATTAATTAAAGGATAGACTAATGAATTATAAATAGATAAAGAAACAAATGAATAAGTAAACAAATGAATGAATGAATATATGTATATATATATACTTATATACACACACATATAAAACAAATAAGTTAATTCTTTCTGGGACAACTCACATGGAGATGCTTTGACTTTTACTTCTTTTTTTTTCTTGTCCAGAGGTGGAGAAGGAAATGCTATGGCCTGTCACTCCCAGAAATGATTTAACAAATTATATTATCATGAGAATTTTTCTAGACTGCTTTGTCATATTTATGTAAAATATCAGAAAAACTAAAAAGCTAATAGCCAAACAAAGACACTTTTCTTGGAGTTCTCACAACTCTCTGAGGAAGTGAAAGATAGAGAGGAAGAGGAGAAGAGGAGGGAAAGAGGAGAAGGAAAGAGAAAATAGATCAAGCAGGGCAGAGAGGTAGAGAAATTGCTTATCCATAACAATTCTATCTTACTCTCATTTTCCTTGCCTTGGATTTTCTGGAAAGTATTTTTTTTTAATTATGATATCATGTATCCCAAAGTCAAACAGCTTGCTTATCAAATGATTTTATTCTTACAACTCTCCTATTTTTCCTTTAACTTTCAGTCATATTATTTCTTGAATTCTCTAGCTTTTTCATGGCAACATGACCAAACCAATGATGGAACCTAAAATTCTCATTTCTAAAATTGTAATAACACCATGATTGTAAGCATTGTGTTTAATTATCATGTCATGAAATCTTATAAACCCAAGAATTGTATACACTGACTTGTCTGGTATGAAATGATCTTGATAGGGATTTCCAGGTTGTGATTGACTGATGAATCAATTTATACAGAGATTGGTTGACAGGTGAACATTTTGTAGCATATTAAAGCAGTCTGAAACATGTAACTTGGATGAATGACAATATTTTTTTGTGGCTAGGAAATGTTATGAAAGAATGCCATTTTCTTGACTATAATGCTATTTTCTTTTTTTTAAGTCTACTTTTAACAGGTACAGGGGAGAAAAAGGTAACTTGTTCCATGGAACTGCTGACTCTTCTTCTGTCATTCATCAACTGGATCAAACATGACAATGAAGGAAAAAAATGAAGATTTTTCTTTCATTGTTTCCTTCCCCCCACCTCTCACCCTTCCTTCCTTCTTTCTTCTTTTATTTCTTTCCTCTTCCTCAATTCTTCATTAGGCATTTACAAAAAACATGGACTGCTAAAAGCTAAATTGTCCTGCTATCAAAATTGTCTAAAATGCTGGCAAGATATACCTACTTCTTTTTTAAAATTAAAAATCATGTTGATTTTTAAATAAAAAATGACACTTGTTAGAGCAATATATGTAATGATGAATTTTTATATTACTATCTATGTCACGAGTACACAGTAAAGATTGATCTTCTGTTAGATATAAAATTGTAAGAACACATTGAGGAGAAGTGGCACTTGTGTTATTGCTTGAAATATATATGCTATAGTTTGGAGGAAGGAGTCTTAGAACATTTGATTTCTGAGAGGCTCCCTCTTGTCTAGCAGAAATCCTTATATCCTTGTAGATAAACTGATCATCATAATAATACTCAATTTTATAAAGCTCAGTTCTTACAACCACCCTGAGAGGCAGGACATAATTTAAGTATTATTATGCTCATTTTCCAGATGGGATAATAGAGGGTTCTACAGTTGAGTGACTTTTCACAATCTTACCTAGGCTACACATGATGCTGGATGCTGACATAGTTCTTCTGATTCCAAAAATCTGCCTTCTTTTCATTTCATTTTCATATATCTTTACTATGCTGAAATGTTTCTCTTATTCTATGTAATGCATTTTAACAGTTTGTTGGGAACTGTCTGACTAGCGAGGATGATGATCAAAATTCCACTTATTGTATAAACTACTAAAGTTTTTTTTTCTGTCTTACTATGTCATTTGCATTTATTACCCTAATTGGAGTGTCAGTCACATGAATGTTAGTCCAGGACAAGTAGGGTGCCACTGCATTGTTTTAATTTGCCTATGTCAGCCTTGGTGAAAAGGGGAGGGGAGAACATGGAATATTTCTGAAAATTCCAATATATTATTTCACAATGCAGGACTATGATTTACTGATTTTACCCATGATTCACATTTCTAAATATCATTAACAATTATCCTAGATATATTAGTTGTGGTTCTTGTGTTCTTGCTTCCTCAGTGTTTTCCTTCTTCCCTCAATAGTTTTCTTTTTTTCCTCAGAAGGTTCTATATTGTACCTCATTAATACAGATTATAGGATCTATATTAGTTCTTTTATATGAAGCAACTGGATTCATTTATTAATATTCTAGATTTCATTATTGTCCAAGGAATTCATCATTGTCATGAAAGATGTTCTGTGCAGAATCCAAATAGCAGAAGTATTCTAATTAATGGTATGTTTTGTTTTTTCATAGATGTTCTTGTTCATGGAGTTCATTAAAAATTTGAAAAGAGAAAGACTACTTTCAAGAGGTGGGATCATATAGATTCATTGAATAGTTGAACCTTGAGGTAAGTGAATAATTCACAGTATATTTTCATAACCACCACTGTAGTTTGCATACTTAACAAGCATTCCTTGAGTTATACTAATATCCTTCTGACAATACCTTTTTTCCACCAATTTCTCCCTTTCTCCAGTTCTTTCTTCATTCATTGAGGTGTTACACACACACATTCACCTGACAGTACTAACTTCTTAAGAAAGAGTTCTGATAATTTCATTGACCTGCCCTCAAATCTTCTTTGGTTGCTGAGTTCCAAAATCTATCCGTCTTTAGAATCATTGTTTCTGCTGAGATATTTCTAAGAAACTTAACCTGTTGTCTCTCTTAGCCTCCCTTTTCCATTATGTACTTATTCTTATGTCTAGAACTCTTCCTGACAGCTGCCCACTCTTCCTCTCCCAGCAATTAGCAGCAAATGTGCATAATTCAGCACACTTCAGAGCCTGAAAATGTCTCAGTTGTTCTGCTGCAGGCACAAAAATGGAAGGCAAAAATTCAATTCTCAAAATCAAATTCAACATTTTCCTTTTGGATACAAGGACCCCAAAACATTATCTTCCTCATCACTTCAAGTTATGAAACTTGGCTTCACATCTTGCAAAAAGCATCTGCTCTCAGAGAATTTCTAGTTCTTGTTATAATAGAACACACAAAGTGAGAGAAATTCTTAGAACTATGGACTAAGATTTGAAGACATTATGGCATATTAGTTATATTTAAATTGGAGAAAATCATACTTAAACCATCTATATTGAACACAAGGTGGTTATTAGGCAAAGCTCCATAAACCTAAAATCTCTTTATAAATGTGAATTATTAAACAAATTAGTTTATGAAGCATAGGATGAGGTTCCATAAGGAAAAATGAAAATTTTATGTAACAAACTTGAATGGATATATGATACCAAATGACTGTACTTTTTTTTTTAGAAAAAAAAGATCTAAGGTTCTGAATAGACTGTTAAAAAACATCCATAACCTTGAGCAAGTTACTTAACCCCGATTGCTTAAAACAAACAAACATCCAAGAAGGGTATGATTTGGATGAACTTGGGATTTCTCCCAACAGGGAAAAAACAACCTTCCAAGTTTTTGGGAACATGGGGATAATTGCAAAGAGTGTAGGGAAGAAAAATAAATAATAAGAAAACAGCATCTATGAGGAATTGTGAGAAAAATGAGGCTATTTCCTTGGAGTATAGACAACTTTAGGGTTACTTTCAAAAAATGATGAATTATCCTAAGTGAGTGGATAGCCAGCTGTTCTCCATAACTACAAAAGCAAGAAGTAGAAGAGATAGATTCAAATTGCATCAAGAGAACATTTGGCTAAATGAAGATAGAATTTATAGACTATTATTATTATTATTATCTACCTACAAAGATGATCAAATATTATAACAGATTAGTGAGGAAGGTTTTAGAATACTCATCCTTCTAGTGTTATTAAAATGATGAGAACATTTTAAGATACTTCACTTGATGGCTATTGTTTTCATGTCAAGTTATGTTAGCAAATCATTCTCCATTTTGTCACCTTATAATTGGATATTCCTCAATTAATAGGAGAAAAAGTTAACCCAAAATGCCCTTTATTGTAATATAACCTTATAAAATTTATTGTATTATTCATTGGAAAGACTCTCTCTTTGCCGTGATAAAGGAGGTATGCTTAATTATCTGTTCTTTGAAACTTTGATTTTTTTTCAATTACTCTTTTAGTTTTTAAAAAACTCTTTTAGTAGTTTTCTCATCTATATATTTAGAGTCATTTCCATTATGTTTAGTTCTGATTGTGTCTTTGTATTTCATTAGTTTATATATATTTTCTCATGTTTTTCTTAAATCCTTCTAATTTGGAATGTTTGTATACAATAATATTATATTGTTACAAAAGGTTCCCCTACCCAATCATTCCCCTCTCTGTAGACAAACCGTGAATTTCCAATTCTTTTTTACTACAAAGAATGTTGGTAATGTTATTTTAGTATATACAGACACTTTCTCTCTTTGCCATTCATGTAGTGTGTGTCTGTGTGTACACGCGTGTGTATCTGTGTGCACACACATGTGTGTGTCTGTGTATGTATTGGTCAATGAGAGCTGTTCTGGAATTGACTTCCATCCTATCATCAATGTCAATTTTAAAGATGTGAACTGAAATGGAAAAAAAAAAGTTTTTTTTAATTTGCATTTTCTACATAATTGATGAAGTATGCTCTCAAATGATCATCCAGTTCTTTTGAGAAATATTTGGTTATATTTTTTCCACATATATATTGAAGGATGTCTCTTGGTCTCCTATATTTATGTCAATTCTCCAAATAATTTAGATGTTAGATTTTATCAATTATATTTTATGTTAACTTTTTTACACTAGACAGCTTATCTCAATCTACTTGTATTGTTTCCTTTTGTGAAGTTTTTCGATGTTTCAAATTAACTATTTTCCCTTCTCTAATTGACTCTATCTCTTGCATAGTTAATAACGTTCTCACTTTTGTTTTTTATTATTTAAGGCATGTCATGTGTGGCTTACATGGAGCCAAGGATATATATCTCTAATATTTCTTTCCCCCACCTTTCTCCAAGGGAATCTTCAGTTCCTGCAAGAAGGAAAAGAATGAGATTGGATCTTGATCTTGTCCACTCTACTTTTCTCAGATTCAGGGGTGCTAGACTTTAGTTAAATCTATTTTCTAAATTATTATTTGTCCATGGGATATAATTTTTTAGATTCAAGGAGTACCCTAAACTTTAACTCCAAAGCCTGACTGTCTTTCAACTGAATATGAGTTCCCCAATGAACACACATAGGAAATAGCTAAGAAACCCATCCAACCTAACAGAAATCAGAAAACATTTAAAAATGAGGATATATGCCAGCCAACACAGATTGAAAAAGCCCCCTATTGAGAGGCTTTCAATGAAGTCTTAGATCTTACTCAAGGGGAAATTCCCTGAAATTTCTACTGCAGCAAGCTGAGAATAAAGATATGATTTAAATTCTTTGTGTTGGTTTCTTCCCAGTCTTTCTGCATCCATTATGCTGAAAAGAGGCCAGGATCTCATGTGTCTTCTCTCTCAACCATAGAAGGAAGTGGGTCTCTCTTCTCTCCCTTCTAATGCTGCTTTTCATCTTCTAATTTTCATACATAGATGCATGAGACAATCCCCACCCCACCCCTAGTAGAACTTCTGTTCCCATCTTAACTTCTTTCCTCAGGATCTTGTCTCATATGGCACAAAAGAATCTCAGAATTTGAAGGACTATTAACAGAGTAGTACAACCCATACCCAAGCAGAACATGTTGCAAATAAAGATCTTCTGGAAACTACTTCAAAATCCCATGATAGAAAATGATCCATTGACAGTTGAGTTGCTTTGTTTGAAAAGTTTTTCTTCATATTGAATGGAAATCTGCCTGTAAGCAATTTTCACCCATGGCTTCAAGTTCTATTGGCTGTGGCCAAGAATATATATATATATATATATATATATATATATATATATATATATATATATTTTTTTTTTTTTTTATATGAAAGACCTTCAAATAAATTGTCTGTCAGGACTCCCTTATATCTTTTCTCCTTCTACCTAAATATCCCTATTCCATCCAACCAATATTATATGTGGTGCATTTTCTAGTATTAACATCCTTCTAGTTTCTTTCTACTAGAAAACTCCAGTTTGTTCATTTTCTTCTTAAAATTTGCATCCAGGAGGTATGGTCTGGCCAGATTTAAATACATTGAAATTGACACATCTTTAATTTCAGATGCCACATATCTGTTAATGCAGACTAGGAGTGCATTTATTTCATTTATATTCCTGCAGTATCATAGTACATACTAAAATGTAACTTGTATAGCAGTAAATGAAAATTCAAAGTTTTTTTTTAACATGAATTCTTGTTTATTTATGTTTCCCAAATGATATACTGACTACATTTACACATCTAATTTTTTTTAAATCGAGGAATACAGTTTTATAGTTACATTGATTATATTCCATTTTTATTAGATTTGGCCCAATACTCTAGCCTCTTAAGATTTTTTGAATCACAGTTCTTTCAAGAAAAAGAGTAGCTATCCTCTGAACTCTATTATTATCTGATGGGGGAGGGGGAAGGGTTTTGGGCGGTGCCATGGTTGCTTTGAATGAATATGTATAAGCTTGATGGGGTGATCTCCATATAAGGCCATGGGGTGATCACCATATAAGGCCATAAATGTAAGACTGCGATCTGATTGGCTCGGACTTGCTATATATTTTCTCGTGTGAGAGGGCTCTCTCTCTTTCTGCCATGTAACTGCTGAAGAATAAACCACCCCGTTTCACTCCTCCGCCTTCTGTCTGGTGTTTTTTCCCCGTGAGGGGCCGGTGACGACCGAAGACCCGGGATGGGTAAGTAAGAGGGCCGTAGGGCTAGTCGTCTAGATCTGTTGTGAGGGCAAACGCCCGCAACAGATTTTGGCGCCCAACGTGGGGCTGACCCTTCGGGACGACTAGCTGGCGGACGGTCTGCTGGACGCAGCTGGTCTGCTCCAGTCGCCAGACAGCCTCGAGGCCACTGTAGCCTCGGGAAGAGGATAGGATGGGAACAGGGCATAGTATCCCTGTATTTAGGCCGGAGGAGAAGGGGGTGATAGCGGCGCAACTTTATAAGCTCTGCGCCCAAAGGGGGGCAAAAATCCCCATTAAGACCTGTAGGGAGTTTATAGATAAGATCTGGGACATATGCCCTTGGGTCAGGCATGTCGGCATACAGGCCGATAGATGGAGAGTTGTGGGACAGCAGATGGCAGCTTTTGAGAATGGCTGCCCTGGTTCGCTAACACCCACCGATTTTTCAGTCTTTAAGATAGTGGACGCGGCATTGAATCCTTCCCCGATTGCCGCCTCCCGGTCCTTGGCCACACAGGTGGGCTCCTCATTAGCCGGGTCAGATTCAGAGTCAGATAGCGGGAAGAATAAGGAATTGAAGGACCCAGGGGGCTCCCATCAATATCCGTGGGAGGACTTAAGAGCCGTGGTGACGAACCGAGCAGCGGGTAGTTCCGCTAGCAGTTCAGAAGAGGCAGATGAGTGCCAAGATGGCGCCCAGGGACAGAGGGAGAGAAGGAGGACCCGGAAAGACACTCCCTCGCTTTGGGGGAGGAAGGAGAGACAGGGGAACAAAGGGGAAACGGACGCAGGGGGCGTGCTCCCCACTTCCGTGCCCTTTACCCCCGCCCTGCCACCAGGCACCTCCTGTCTGCCAGGCACTTGCTGTCCTGCCCCGTCTTTCGCTGCTAGTTCCGCATATGTCGCCCCTCCCTGCCCTCCGCCCCCGCCTCCTCATTATGAAAAAAGGCGAGAGGCGAATATTTGTGAGGGAGAGGGGTTAATAAGGCGGAGCCTCCGTGTGGCGGCGGAGGCGGGCGCAGAGGTGGACTTCGCCTCTTGGGATGTCTATCCCATTTTGACTGATCCCCTTACGGGTCAGCGTACTCATTCTCCCATCCCATATAAGACACTGAAAGAGTTCAAAGAGGCGGTGACTAAGTATGGCCCTTCTTCACCTTATGTTAGGAGGCTACTTATGAACCTAGTGACCGCTCACCCCTGGACCCCGGGGGATTTTGACGAACTAGCTATGTCTTGTCTAGACCCTGCTATGCATCTTGCCTTCCAGGCACAAGTGAAGAGGGAGGCCCGGCATTTGGCCCGACTTAGACCCGGCAGGGCCCCTCAAGACACTGAGCACTTAATTTGTGGCACTGGCCATTTTTCCAACCCGGCCGTACAGGCAGCCTATGGGCAGTTAGAATTAGATGATGTCAAGGCCGCACACATAGCGGCCTGGGAGAAGGTTTCTGCCAAGGGTATGACAGGGGGCCCTAAATTAGTTGGCCTGAAACAAAGACCTGATCAGACCCCCCTTTCTTTTGTTAACCAAGTTCAGGAGACGGTCCATAGGACCCTAGGCAGCGGCCCTGGAATGGACATACTCATTAAGCAGTTGGTTAAGGAAGGCCTGCGCTCCAGGGAGGCAGCTGCGGTGGCATCCCTGCCATCGGAGGCCCCCTTGGAGGACGTCATAGATAAGTTAATGGACCTGCCCCTGGAAAATCCGATTGCACAGTTGGTTTGCACTGCCCAGGATAGGGACCGCCAGCTTGTACAGGCGCTGGAAAAATTGACAGTCTCGAATACAGAGAGGGAACAGAGCCTCTTGGCGGCTATACAACAACTCAGCTCGTCAGCCCAGAAAGGTCCCGGCAGGCAGGCTTGTTTTCAATGTGGTCAATACGGCCATTATAAGGCCCAGTGCAAAGCCACCTCCAAAGGAACACCTCCTAAGTGTTTTAACTGTGGATGCCTTGGCCACATAGCGCGGTTTTGTCGCGCCAAGAATAAACAGGGCAGCGAACAAGCCCCTTTGGAGACCGGGGTCTCCCCCGGATCTCAACCGCAGGGAAACGGCGGGTGGAGGGGCCCAGCCGCAGGGCCCCTCCCCCATCCTCGTTAAGCGGCAATTATCCTCAGCTTGTAAGAGTCAGGGCCTCTCCTGGAAAACAACCCTCCATCTTTACACTTCCCCCTGGAGAGGCGATAACAGTCCCTGCCCATTTGCCTTTCCACCCAGCTGTAGTGACCGGCCTAGAAGGCTCTCCTGACTTTGAGGTCCCCACCCAAGTAGCAGAGGATATGGAGGCAATGTTGACCCTGTTTAATCCACACTGCACCCCCGTCTCCATATGGGCTGATCAGATCATTGCTAAGGCGTTTCCCTTCGGCCCCTCATCCCAGCATCCTTGCCAATTGAATTGGGCTCGTTCCATCACTTTGAACCGTCCCACTTTGATTATTCATGTTGAGAATTATCCGATCTTAGGGATCATTGATACGGGGGCTGATTGTTCAGTCATTAATTTGGATCAGTGGAGGAAAGAATGGCCCTTGATGGTTGCATCCACGCCAGTCCAGGGAGTGGGGGGGAACAAGAGAGCTCAGAGATCGGCTCGTGCCCTCTCGTGGTCGGTGGATGATAATGCAGGCAGGTTCACTCCTTTGTGTCTCCCCGAGCTGCCTTATGCTCTGTGGGGGCGGGATGTTCTTGCGCAAATGCAACTCTCCTTAGTAACCCTGGACTGCTTGCCGGGAAATGGATAGGGACCACTCTCGATTTGAGCTTCGCCCCAAAACTGACCTGGACGAATAGCTGCCCGGTCTGGGTTGAGCAGTGGCCCCTTAAAGCCGAGAAGCTCACTGCTTTACAAAAAATTGTTGGCTCCCTTTTGCGGAATGATAGGATTGAACCCTCCTTTAGCCCATATAATTCCCCAGTTTTTGTTATTAAGAAGAAATCGGGAAAATGGAGGATGCTTGTAGACCTCAGAGCTATAAATGCCTGTTTGCTCCCTATGGGCTCATTACAACCTGGCTTGCCTATGCCCATAGCTATCCCCCAAAATTGGCATATCGCAGTCATTGATATTCAGGACTGCTTTTATAGCATTCCCCTGCACCCTGGGGACAGGGAGAAATTTGCCTTTTCTGTACCCTCTATAAATTTCCAGGCTCCCTCTAAGAGGTTTCAGTTTAAGGTTCTGCCCCAAGGAATGGCTAATAGCCCTACCCTCTGCCAGTTCTATGTCGCCCAGATCTTGGAGCCAATTAGGGATCAATACAAAGAGTTCATAATTATCCATTACATGGATGATATTCTTGTTGCTGGCCCTACAGCTGGAAAGGTACAGGAATGCCTTTCCTTCATGATGCAGACATTGGCTCAACAGAATTTTGTTATAGCTCCCGAGAAGGTACAGAGGCACCCCCCCTATGAGTATTTGGGACATAGGATTACCGCTAGTGCTGTTCAAAGGACCTTGCCTCCTATCAAATTGAGTGCTTATAAGACCTTGAATGACTTCCAGAGGCTGGTTGGCGCCTTCCAATGGATTAGAGCCACAAACCCCTTGCCTGCCAGTGTGATGCAACCTTTGTATGAGCTGCTCCGAGGAGACTCTTCGCTGAGTTCCCCTAGGAGTTGGACCCCAGAGGCGGTTCAGGCAGTCGAGGAGGTTCTGAAGAGGGCCCAGACCACCTTGACTCGTTACATTCCCGGCTCTCCAGTTTATTTCCAAGTACTGAGTGACAGCGGCCCACAGTGGGGCTGCCTGTTCCAAAAGCAGGGATGTCTAGAGTGGTTGTACCCAAAGGTGAGCAAGGCGTCCCTGGTGGATAAATGGGAGGCTTATTGCCTTTTTGCCCTTCAGGCTTTACATCGTTGTCGTTGCCTGTTTGGGTGCGACTTTGCCTTGAATTGCTCCATTTCCCCGGAGCTTGCCATGACTTTAGCCCAGGAGTCCCTGTCCTGGGCGACCCTTCTGACTTCGGTGAGGACTTGTAAGGTCTCTCGCCCTGCTTTGCTCCGTATGTTTGCCTCTTTGGAGCTGAGACCCCCTATACCGGTGGTGTCTGGCGTGCCCGTGCAGGGCCCTAATGTTTTTACTGATGCAACAAAGGACCGCCGCGCAGTAGTTTATGATCCGAGTGTTCCCCACACCTGGCTTTTCAATACTCCATACACATCCACCCAAAAGAATGAGCTGTTTGCTGTGCAACAAGCCCTTCGGCTATATGCTGATGTTCCTTTTAATTTGATTACAGACAGCCAATATTGCGCCCTCATGCTGCCCCGCCTCCCTTCTGCGTATATTTCTCCGCGCACTGTGGTCTTGAGGCTCCTTCAAGAGGTTCAGGAGCTACTTCATCTTAGGCGCCACCCTCTTTATGTGCTGCATGTTCGGTCGCACATTACTGCTGTGGGTCCCATTTACTCTGGGAATGCACAAGCGGACCAGGCCCTCCACGCAGTTAGCCTTTCCCCACCCTCTCTCCCCCCGAAAGATTCCCCTGCACAGTTGGCACATGCTAAGTTCCATATCTCAGCTCGGTCTCTTAGGGCTCTTTATGGTGTGCCGAAGAGCAAGGCCAGACTTATTGTCCGGTCATGTATTGTGTGTGCCCCCTTCCGCCCTCGCATTAAGGAGGACGCATTTAACCCCCGAGGTACTGCCCCCAATGAGCTTTGGCAAATGGATGTTACACATCTTGGCTCTAAGTTTATCCATGTTTGTGTTGATACCTTCTCATCTTTTGTCTTTGCTTCCCTGCAGCCTCGTGAGTCGACCAGGGCTGTTATTGCCCATCTCTATGAAATGATTTCTATCCTAGGAGTGCCATTAGCCTTAAAGACTGATAATGGCCCGGCATATACTTCCAAGGCTTTTGCCTTGTTCTGTACTGAATTTTCTATTCAACATGCTACAGGCCTCCCCTACAACCCTACCGGGCAAGCCCTTGTTGAACGGGCAAACCGTACACTTAAGACCGTCCTGTTTAAACAAAAAAGGGGAATATGCAGGTCGGTCACTCGTCAAGAGTTGGCCCAGGTTGTCTTTACCTTAAATTTCCTGCAAGTTAGAGATGACGGCACCACTGCCGCCATGAGGTTCTGGAGCACCTCCGGTGAGAACACCACCTCTTCTCCATTGACCCTCCCCGCACCTAACCTGGCACTGCCCGGTTCCAGGGTAATGTGGCAGGATCGGGGGGGCCAATGGCACGGCCCTGTAAAAGTGGTTAGAAGAAGGCCCGGCCACCTTTCCTTTTTTCCAAATAATGACCCAACAGCGGTACAGCAATGGGTGCCCCTTCACAAAGTTAGGGATCTTGATTAAGGCACCACCCCCGACAGGTTGGGGGGTGAGGAGAATTCTTGTTCTTCTTGTCTTTCAGATTGTTGACTCACCCTCCTCATCTTGGGTCTCCTTGCTGAGAATGCCGTGACGGAATTACGCTGGGGACTGCTTTCCACCTTCCCGAGACCCATGCCTGTGACTTCTTCGGCACAAGTTTTTCCTCGTTTATTTACAGTTAACAACACCCTTAAGCTCCCTGTTCTGCACCTCAACAACGACACTAGGCCGGTGGAAAGTAACAGGACAATATCACTTAATGGGACGTTATGTTTTCAAATCACACCCACAGTCGATCCGGAACTGTCACCATGTGTCGGGCTGTTTCCTCAAGAGGCTGTGTGGTCTGACCGCCTCAACTTTACAAGCAAGAAGGCGAACGGCTCCCTATTGAGAGGACTTTGGCCGGCCCGCACAATGATTAGAGCGAAGGATAACAGTGGTCTCCTTTGTGGAGAGGGCGGAGGGGAGTGGCGACCCCAGCCCAGCGCCCAGCCTCACTGTCGGCCCTCCCGCCACAAGGATTTTTGGCCCTGGACGGAGTGCCAGTCACCCGCATCTGTCCCTGTGCACCCGTTTTTTACCTTTTCCCCTCCTATCCCTTCTGGTAATGTTACTGCGGGTGTGGCAACCAACTGGACTTGCCAAGATGCTAAACCTCTTATGTCCACTGTTACCTCCGATATAAACTCGCGTCATCTTCATTATGAAGATCCTGGGGTCACTGCAAACCCTTTTGATTTGTGGTTGCTCTGTGGGGAGGGGGGCGCTTGTTTGGATTTGCGCCCCATGGCCATGCTGTTGGGCGGGGTCATGGGGTGGGGAAATGGTACATGGACAGAACTGGAACCCTTCGATTTTAATATGTCAAGGCCAGTCAAGCACATACAGATACCACCCACACCTGTCTGTGTTTGGCAACCCTTTCTGTTTTTGGTTTCCAATCGGACAGGACACAATGAGTCTCTTCTCCAATGTAAGAATGACTGCTTTTATTCTTCCTGCTGGAATGCTCAAGCGTTCCCATTGGCAGTTGTCCTCCGCCTCCCACGGTGGGTTCCCTGGCCACTTAACATTACCCACTCTGCTTTGCAGTTAAGGCCCAAAAGAGATTTCGGCATTTCTGCTGCCATTATTGCCGCCATTGCTGTTGCTGCCGCTGCGGCTGCTGCAGCAGCCGCCAGTTTGGCTTATGCTGTGCCGACTGCGACAGCGGTCGCCAATCTGAGCGCCTCCGTTACCATGGCCTTGACAGCCCAAGAGGGAATAAATGGGCATCTGTATACCGGAATGATGCTTCTGAAGCAGAGGGTGGACCTGATTCAGGAGGAGGTTGATGTCCTCTGGGAGGTAGCCCAAGTTGGATGTACTCTGCGTATGCCTGGTTTATGTGTTACTCCCGTTTTGTATGAGAACTTTACTAGAGCAGCTAACCTGTCCTGTCAACTTTCCGTTCTCCTCCTAGGCAATTGGTCTGCCGAATACGAACAACAGATAAGACAATTAAGACTGGCTATTGCATCGGTGAATTCCACCTCTGTCGATCCTGCCGTTCTTTCCGGACTGTCTAAGTGGCTGCATGATGTTACAACCTGGTTCTCACAGTGGGGAGGCTTAACCTCCTCCACCGTGGTGTTTGTTCTTGTAATTATTTTGCTTTTGTATTGTGTTTGCAAGCTACGGCGCCGTCAGGATGGCTACATGCTTCTGACCCAACAGGCCCTTTTTACCCTCCAAGAGGGGGGAGATCCTCAGGTATGGTTCCAGGCCATGGAGGACGTGTGACACCTGGGGTAAGATGGGGGTGACTCCATGACGGGCAACTCCTCCCTCCTCGGCCGCCTAAGACAGGACCCAGGGTGTCGGTGTCCTATGACGGGTAAGGTTCGAGTGAATCGGAGGTGACCTAAGCCAGAGGCCCCCGCACCGCACGTCAGAGTCCTTGGGACAGGACCCCTGAGTGGTAATGGGATTTTTCCGTGGTCTTTTGGGCAAGAAGCATGGTCACCTGTGTCGCCTGTAGCGAGAAGCTTAGCAGCCTGCACTGCCAATAGCTGCTGAAGGCTTTTGATTCTTTTGGCATATAGGATTATCGTTTGCTTTAAAGAAAAAGGGGGAGTTGATGGGGGAGGGGGAGGGGTTTTGGGCGGTGCCATGGTTGCTTTGAATGAATATGTATAAGCTTGATGGGGTGATCTCCATATAAGGCCATGGGGTGATCACCATATAAGGCCATAAATGTAAGACTGCGATCTGATTGGCTCGGACTCGCTATATATTTTCTCGTGTGAGAGGGCTCTCTCTCTCTCTCTGCCATGTAACTGCTGAAGAATAAACCACCCCGTTTCACTCCTCCGCCTTCTGTCTGGTGTTTTTTCCCCGTGAGGGGCCGGTGACGACCGAAGACCCGGGATGGGTAAGTAAGAGGGCCGTAGGGCTAGTCGTCTAGATCTGTTGTGAGGGCAAACGCCTGCAACAATTATCCAAAAAATTGGTGAGCATGTAGGATAAGTAAAAATTTGCAGGAGACCATATACAAATGGAATGAGCAAAGTGTTTTGTTTTTGTTTTTCTCAGTTCAGTTACAATGAATGCTGTCTGATTCTAATATGGAGAAATATGTGCAATCCCTCCATGAGTTTGTGGCACGAACATGAGGAGGTAAGCTCTCTTACCTGTAACTTACAGTAGACCTATGACTACAAAAAACACTACCATAAGTAGGATTTTGAAGTTTCATCTTAATTATGTGGAAGATTAAATAGAGGTGTACATTTTCACAGGATCTTTATTCCTGCTGCTGGTAATATGAGATGATCCCTTTAATAAAAAGTTGTTTTGGCTGCCAATTTGTGGATCTGGGTATCTTGGTGATATAATTCAAAACTAGGCCCTCTGTGGGATACACTAGGAACAATTTTGGCAATAATGTGTTACCACCATAACAAGGGGAAGTCTAGGCATGAGGTGATGAAAACCTATAATAGGGTGGTAACAGTGTCAGAGGAGAGTCCTTTACTCTTTTCAACAAACAAGTAGGCACAGTGGAATTTTATAATTTTTGTACTTTTCAATCAGTTGTGTGAGTGTAAGAAATGTAGTCTACAATGAAATACAATTTGGAAAATCCCTGTCTGGAAGCCAGAGCCACATGGAAGTCCTGTTTCTACTCTGCCATCTTGACTCTGACCCCACCTGATATACCTTCTTTAAAAGATAAGAATATGATTTATGATTTTTTTTTCAAATGTTGAGTACTACTTCACTTTTGGTTATTAAAAAAAGATTGAAACCAAATTAGAACAGAGAATAAAAATGGAAAACATATTGGAAACTTGAAGCAACTACAATATGAAATATTTAAATGATATGTTTATGCCACACAATGGGAAACAAATACATAACATTAGCATACTCTATCATAATTTTTTAGGGGTGGCTAGGTGGCACAGTGAGTTAAGTGCCAGCCCCGGAGTCAGGAGGAACCAAGTTCAGTTCTGGCCTCAGACACTTAACACCCACACAAAAAAGAACTAGCTGTGTAACCTTGGACAAGTTACTTAACCCCAACTAATAATAATAATAATAATTTTTAAAAACTTTAAACTGGAATAAATCATTTGTTACTATGAGAACAAAAGAACCCTGTTCTCATTAGCAAGCTGAATGATATGACAATGAGGTGCAACACCAATTGAGAATATATCTCACTTGCAAACTATTATGAATGAAGATGATGGAAGATTGCAAAAAAAATGTTGATTCATAAAAGAATGAGGGATAGTAGAGGGAAAACACATTTACACTAAGTCTTAGGAGAGACACAATTAAGATGGACAAAATACTTAAATATGAAACATGACAGGTCAATAAAGGGAAAACATCTACAAACACTAATATGTAATATATATTTTACATATACTTTTTCTCCATCAATCAAAATCATATTGCTTAAAAATTATGTCTTTGCACTTTCCTTTTGTGGGGGTTTGCTAATCATCTTTATAAGATTAAAACTAGCTCTTCCCTAATTAAGGAGAAGAAAAGAATAAGTAGCCTAAAATTGTAGCATATGGAGCACCATATATATCCAAGGGACTTTATATAACACGATTATACTTATTAAGTGGAATTCAGTTTATGTCAAGGCAGTCCAAGGGTCCACCAAATTACTGAATACTTTAATTTTGCATAGAAATTAGTCTATCATTTAAGGACATCAGTAAGTTCCCAACTTGTTTCTAGTAATTTCCCACCTCTTATCATTTTGCACTGTATATATAATACCTTATCATAATTAGGTCACTTAAAAGGCTAAGGGCTAACATCCCCCACCCCCCACCCTCAAAAAAAAATATGTCTACATGGTTCCTTCCTGTTTGGCTTTAAGTAGTCTTTTTAAAATTAATTTGTTTGTTTACTTTTAGTTTACAAGATTCAATTCCACAACTCTTTAAGTTTCACATTCTGTCCCCCTGCTTCCCCTCCGCTGCCCCATGGCAGCATACAGTCAATTATAGGATTTGTAAATACTATCACATTAGAAATTAGTCAGGTAATAAAGATGGATTGTATCAGATGGAATGAAAAATGGTAAAGAGGAAATAAAACCAAACAAGAAAAGGGAAAAGATCAGGTAGTTTGCTTCAGTCTGGATGCAAACTCAGTTCTTTCTCTGGATATAGACATCTCTCACCATCATGAGTCTTTTGGGATTGACTTATATCACTGCATTACTGAAAAGAGTCCAGTCTATCAAAGTTGGTCATCACACATATGTTATGCTGTAACTGTGCACAAATTTCTCCTGGTTCTACTCTTCTCACTCAGCATCAGTTCGTATAAGCCTTTCCAGGTAAATATGAAGTCCATCTGCTCCTCGTTTCTTATAGCACAATAGTATTCCATAACATACATATACCATAACTTGTTCAGCCATTCCCCAATTGATGGGCACCCCCTTAATGTGCAATTCTTTGCTACCACAAAAAGAGCTGCTATAAATATGTTTGTACATATGGGTCTATCTCCCACTTCTATGATCTCTTTGGGATATAACCCTAGAAGTGGTATTGCTGGGTCAAAGGGTATGAAATTATTTATAGCCCATTGGACATAATTCCAGATTGCTCTCCAGAAAGGTTGGATCAGTTCACAACTCCACCAGCAATGCATTAGTGTTCCAGTTTGTCCACATCCTCTCCAGAATTTGTCACTTTCCTGTTTTCTCATCTTAGCCAATCTGGCTGGTGAGATGTGGTAACTCAGAGTTGTTTTGATTTGCATTTCTCTAATCAATAGTGATTTAGAACATTTCTTCATGTGCTTATAGATATCTTTAATTTCTTTCTCTGAAAACTGTCTGTTTATATCCTTTGACCATTTATCAATTGGGGACTGACTTGTATTCTTATAGATTTGAATCAATTCTCTGTATATTTTAGAAATGAGTCATTTATCAGAGACATGGGTTGTAAAAATTCTTTCCCAATTTCCCACCTCCCTCTTAATCTTGGTTACATTGGATTTGTTTGTACAGAAGCTTTTCAATTTATTGTAATCAAAATTATCCATTTTGCATTTTATAATGCTCTCTAATTCTTGTTTAGTCATAAAGTCTTTCAAATCTGACAGGTGAACTATTCCTTATTTTCCGAGATTGCTTACAGTATCAACCTTTATACCTAGATAATGCACCCATTTAGACCTGATTTTGGTATATGGTGTTAGATAACGGTCTATGCCCAGTTTCTGCTATAGTATATTCCAGTATTCCCAGCAATTTTTTTTTCAAATAGTCAGTTCTTATCCCAAAAACTGGGGTCTTTGGGTTTATCTAACAATAGATTACTACAGTCATTGACTGCTGAATCTCATGTGCCTAATCTATTCCATTGATCCACTACTCTATTCCTCAGCAAGTACCAAGTAGTTTTGATGACTGATTGATAACAGACTGAAATCTGGCATAGCTAGTCCACCTTCCCTAGCATTTCTTTTCATTAATTCCCCTGTTATTCTGGACCATTTATTCTTCCGAATGAATTTTGTTACTATTTTTTTCTAGCTCCATGAAGTAGTTTTTTTGGTAAATTGATTGTATGGCACTAAATATATAATTGAATTAGGTAAAATGGTCATTTTTATTATATTAACTCTACTCAGTCATAAGCAATTGATATTTTTTTCCAATTAGTTAGATCTGACTTTATTTGTGTGAAAAGTGTTTTGTAGTTGTGATCATATAGGTCCTGGGTTTGTTTTGGCAGGCAGATTCCCAAATATTTAGTAATGTCTACATTAACTTTAAATGGGATTTCTCTTTCTATCTCTTGCTGTTGAATTTCATTGGAAATATATAGGAATGCTGAGGATTTATGTGTGTTTATTTTATATACTGCAACTTTGCAAAATTTATTTATGGTTTCAAGTAGTTTTTTACTTGATTCTCTAGGATTCTCTAAGTATATCATCATAACATCTGCAAAGAGTGATAGCTTGGTCTCTTCTTTGCCTAATTTGATTCTTTGATTTCTTTTTCTTCTCTAATTGCTACTGCTAACAT
This sequence comes from Petaurus breviceps papuanus, assembly GCF_028583685.1. NCBI lineage: Eukaryota > Metazoa > Chordata > Mammalia > Diprotodontia > Petauridae > Petaurus > Petaurus breviceps. The sequence goes on from NW_027187372.1 coordinate 9,936,172, forward strand.
TTCTAGTACCAGATTGAATAAGAGGGGTGATAGTGGACACCCTTGTTTCACCCCTGATCATATTGGAAATGATTCTAGCTTATCCTCATTACATATAATACTTGCTGATGGTTTTAAATACATACTATCTATGATTTTAAGGAAGGCTCCATTTATTCCTATACTTTGTAGTGTTTTTAATAGGAATGGATGTTGTATTGTGTCAAAACCTTTTCTCCATCTATTGAGGTAATCATGTGGTTTATGCTAGTTTCATTGTTGATATGATCAATTATGCTGATAATTTTCCTAATATTAAACCTTCCTTGCATTTCTGGAATAAATGCTACCTGATCAAAGTGTATTTTCTTGAGATAAGTTGCTGTAGTCTTTTTGCTAATATTTAATTTAAAATTTTTGCATCTATATTCATGAGGGAGATTAGTCTATAATTTCCTTTCTCTCTTTTATCTCTTACTGATTGAGGTATCAGTACCATATTTGTATCATAAAAATAATTTTGTAGGACTCCACTAATTTTCCCAAATAGTTTGTAGAGTATTGAAATCAATTGTTCTTTAAATGTTTGATAGAATTCAATAGTAAATCTATCTGGCCATGGAGATTTTTTCCTAGGAAGTTGACTGATGGCTATTCAATTTCTTTTTCTGAGATGGGGTTATTTAAGTAATTTACTTCCTCTTCAGTTAAACTGGGCAACTTGTATTTTTTTTTGTAAATATTCATCCATTTCCCTAAGATTGTCAAATTTATGTGCATACAATTGGGAAAAACAATTCCTAATTATTGTTTTGATTTCCTCTTCATTGGAGGTAGATGTACCCTTTTAATTTTTGATACTCAAAATTTGGTTTTCTTCTTTCTGTTTTTTTATCATATTGACTAAGGGTTTATGAATTTTATTGTTTTTTTCATAAAACCAGCTTAGCTTTATTTATTAATTCAACAGTTTTCTTAATTTCAAATTCATTAATCTCTCCTTTGGTTTTCAATATTTCTAATTTAGTATTTAATTGGGGATTCTGAATTTGTTCTTTGTCTAGGTTTTTCAATTGCATGCCCAGTTCATTGACCTCCCTTTTCTCTAATTTAATCATGTATGAACGTAGGGATATAAAACTTCCCCTAAGAACTGCCTTTAATGCATCCCACAAATTTTGGTACGTTGTTTCATTAATATAAATCTCTTGTATGAAATTACTGATTTTTTCTATAATTTCTTGTTTGACCCTCTCATTCTTTAGGATTAAATTGTTTAATTTCCAATTAGTTTTTAGTCTGTCTTTCCCTGGCTCTTTATTGCATATAATTTTTATTGCATCATGATCTGAGAAGGATGCATTTAATATTTCTGCCTTACTGCACAGAAATATGAGGTTTTTATGCCCTAGAACATTGTCAGTTTTTGAGTATGTGCCACAAATTGCTGAGAAGAATGTATACTCCTTTTTATCCCCATTCAGTTTTCTCCAGAGATATCAAGCCTCTCTAAAATTTTGTTGGCTTCCTTAACTTCTTTCTTGTTTATTTTGAGGTTAGATTTATCAAGTTCAGAGAGGGGGAGATTAAGGTCCCCCACTAGTATAATTTTGCTATCTATTTCTACCTCTAATTTCCTTAACCTCTAGGAATCTGGATGCTATACCACTTGGTGTATATATATATATATATATATATATATATACACATACACACACATACACACACATATACATATATACATATATATGTATATATGTATGTATATATATATATATATATATATATTTGTTAAGTAATGATATTGCTTCATTCTCAATGATGCCTTTTAGGAGGATATAGTTTCTTTCCTTATCTCTTTTAATTAGATCTATTTTTGCTTTTGCTTTAACTGAGATAAGGATTGCTACCCCTGCTTTTTTTTTTCACTTTAGCTGAGGCATAATATATTCTACTCCAGCCTTTTACCTTTACCATGTGGGTATCCCTTTGTTTCAAATGTGTTTTTTGTAGACAGCATATTGTAGGAATATGGTTTTTAATCCATTCTGCTATCTGCTTCTGTTTTATGGGAGAGTTCATCCCATTCACATTCACAGTAATGATTGCTATCTGTCCCATCCCCTCCATCCTATTCCCTCCCCTGCTCATGGTTTTGTTTCTTCCTTCTCCCTTCCCCTCCTTGAGGGTTTTCCTTTTGACCACCACCTCCCTCAGTGTTCCCTCTTGGTAACCCCCCCTTCTTTACCTACCCTCCTTATATTTTCTTCCCCTTTTCTTCCCCCCCCCTTTTGATCCCTCCCTACTCTCCTACTGCCTATAGGACACAATAGATTTTTATACCTGTCACAGTATGTTATTCCCCCTTTGACCCCAAACCAATGAGAATCAATTTCATACAGCGCCATACAGCACTCCTCTCCCTCCTTCCTTTCCCTTGATTTAATGAGTTTTTGTGTCTTTTCACATTACAGTCTTAAACTTAACTGATTATGTTGATCCCTCTTTGAACCAGAACCAGTAAGAATAATGTTCAAATGATGTGATGTTCCTCTCCTTCTTTCCTTCCCCTCTACTGTAGTGTGTTTTTATGCCTCTTTGTATAGCATAATTTACTTTTTTCTATTTCATCCTTCCCTTTTATCTTATTGTAGTCCCTTTGACTCCCTTTAGAAGGTTTTTTTATCATCAGGTTAGTTAATTTTATTTGGTATTTAAAGTATTTAAAGTTGTTAGTCACTTTTTAAAGTTTAGTGATGGGATTCCTGAAGGAGCTTAGAAAAGTTACTGCTTCCTTTCCACCATCTTGGCTCCCTAAGTGGTTTCTTTTAGATAAAATGTTTTTAAGTTTCATCACAACAATAGTCTTAAATTTCCAGTTAGAAAAAAAAAATCATAACATTTAGCCAGAGGTTAGGGTCTCTAACATTATGCTGATATTTGTTTTTAATTAACCCCCAACCTCTTTGTGATTGAGACAAATACAGTTTATTGTATTCATTCAGGAAATGAAAGAGAACATTACATTGTAACACAGTGTCTGTAAATATAAATGAGGAAAAGCTGAACTTTTCTGGATTTCCCTAAGTCCTTCTGCTATGATATTCTTATAGAGCCAATGACTCTATCCTCTTAAGCCTTTTCTTTTCCTCAGCTCTTTCTTACCTTTGCTCATCCTTGCAATAGCAACACTTGCTCTAATCTCTTGAATTTAGACTTTAGGAAGCTCAGTTATGTGGTGCAATAGTTAGAACACTGTGCATAAAGTTGGGAAGAGTTGAGTTCAAATTTGATCACAGACATTTATTTGAGTGATCTTGATCATTTAATCTCCTGCCTCACTTCCTTTTACTATGAAATGGGGATAATAATAGTCCTTATCTCCCAGTATTATTGTGAGGATCAAAAGAGATTATTTAGAAGCATTTAGCACAGTGCCTAACATATAGTAGGAGATTAATAAATTCCTATTCCCTTCACTATCCCCTATCTGGTTCTGAGATCATGCCTTTATTTTATAGAAATTTCTTAGGTCAAAATCAAGTATCTCACATAGTGGCTTTGATTGACTCAAAGAAGTTCAGGCACCTCATTCATACTTGGCTCTGATTGATTAATTTCTTAAGTGTTCTGACCAAACAGAGGTAATTACCTTGGCATGGGTGAGATAAAAAGAGGAGTCTTCTATTTACATCTACACTCTAGCCTGGCCGAATTAATTACTTCCTATTCCATGACTTCCTTCCTAATGCCCCCGTTTTCATGCATTCATGCAAGCTGCCCGTGCTTTATGCCTAGAATGAATTTCTTCCTCATCTCTACCTGGTAAAATCATTCAAGATTCAGCTCAAGTGTCCCTTTCTCCCTGATCCACCCATCCAAATATGAAAGACCTTTCATCAATTACTCATACAACATTTTGCCTGGATTAACCCATTGCAACTGTCACATTCTACATTTTAACATAAATATTTGTATACATGTCACATATTCCTATAATAGTGTAAGCTCTTTAGGGTCATGGGCTATGTCTTTTTATTCTGTGCATTTTCAATTTATTACTTGTCTGATTACTTTTCCTTTGCTGGATAGTGAATGAAAAAATGAATGTATGTTTGGATGAATGAATGAACAATAAATATAAAACCATAAACAACAAACAATATAGTCCCTTTTCTCAAGGAGCTGCCATTCTAACAGGAAATAACAATATTTAAAAAAAAGGAAACTAAAGTTGAAAAGAAGAGCATATGGTTTGGAAATGACTGAGAAGTGGTTGGTGGCCTGGTCCTATGCATGATAGGGTGACAATCTTCTCTCAGAGCCAATGGTGCCAGGCCTCTGAAGCCAGACATAATGTAATATCAAAGTTAGCTATGGAGTTCACTTCCTATATCCGTTGGTTCTACAAAGTTTATGTTCCAAGGCTGTATCTCTGCCAGATGGATTATTGTTTCAGTGTCCACTGAATAGAGAGCCAAAGATTTCTTTGAAGATTGATTCTTGCTCCATGGATATTAAGATTGGGCTGGCTTTTCTTAGACTGTGATTTTCAGATCACTATGGCTTGTTTCCTTGTCCTTTTGAAGGGCAGAAACTTTGCTCTCTTCACTTGCCACCATAAATAAAGGAATCATTGGGATTCCCTAGAAGCAAATGAGGCAAAGAATATCTTAATATGACAGGAATTTTTTTAATACTCTGCCAGTCAATACAAGAACAGACTCTTCAATGCATTGTTAGTTGACCAGAATCAGTTATATTACATACAAGCTGTAGTCTCTCTAAGGTTCATCCTTTACTGATCATCATGATTCTTCCAGAAATTGCTTTTATTGTGTTCCAGGTAGAGTAATACTGTCTGTGAAAGTTTATAGAGTCTGACATATGCAAGAGAATTTAAATACTCTCTCCCCCCCCTCCCATTTAAAAACTTAACCATATATGTACAATAGGCTGGGATGCATTTTGCACACATTGTCCAGTCTCCCATCTAGAACATACTCCTTGGGTATTCATCACATAAGCGTTATGCTTTCATATGTTTCCCCACTGCACTGTTAAGAAAGAGTCTCAAAAAAGTTAATATGGCACCATATTTTATAGTGCTACATATATAGAAGTGAAAGTCACAATTATGCAAAATACAAGGTTTATTATTCAGCAAACAAGGAAGTTTTTATTAAGTTTACCAAATATCACTGCTTGCTTACTTATTAAAAAATGCTTGGTATTGTCCTCCAATGGCTTTCCTCAACTTAAAAACAACAAAAAATAATTTTTTTTAAAGCAAAGAAAATTGATTTTTTATCTTGACAGGAAAGCTGGTAAACACAGAGTTTGCCAGACCATTTGGCACTATCTCAACAGGGATTTATAACCTAGGGTCAACCAAATACCAACCCTTCTCTCTAACAATAAACCAAATCACTTGGGCTTGGTTTCTGCAAACTGCTCTGTATCTTGTGGGCTATAGCATATCATTCTTTTTGCATTCCACAGGAGAACTCCCTCTTCCTCCCCTACACTGCACCTGTTGGCTCAAATGGTTTAATCATTAACCCCAAAAGGAGGTTTCTTTGGAAAACTGAGTCACTACCTCAATCCTAGAGCACATGGGTATTTTCCACATAGGGCTTAAGTACCTTGAATGGATAGCTCTAAGTCACCCACCTCATCGTCTGGTGAGAAACCAACTGCCCTGTGTAAAAAGAGTAATATGATTCCCTCAGTGCATAAGACCACCCATTTTGAGTCTAAATAAAAGTTTCTAAATGTTCAATCTACATCTAGCACTCAAAAATATCTCTGGGATACCCTATACCATAGGCTGTTTCCTTAGATAGACAAATTCTTTTTAGATCTTTATTCCAAAGGGAATCCAAGCATTTTCCCAATGAATCCCTGCACACCTCAAGTATAATGAAATTTTTTAAACTCAGAAAGAGGCTCAGTTAGGAAAAAGAGCAAACAAATCAAATAAATCCATAGAGTGGCTAGACTTTAAAGAAAAGAAATCAAGTGCTATACATTGCTTCCTTGGATTTACAAGAACACAGGGAAACATCACCTTATGAATTTGCTGGGCATGAAGATCTCATGACAAGCATGTTTTCTGATTGAGCACAAAGGAGCAATATGAATGTCATCTAGACAATAGCATTCTAGTGATGCAAAGTTCATATTTTTAAAAAATAACAAACCATGTAAACTGAGAAGCTTACATTCTAATGAAGGAAACAGCATATATGCCCGTATAAACATATATACATGCATGTGTATGAAATTGTTCTCAAAATGATCTGACACTTGAGCCCAGCAAGCTAGCGTAGTGCAGCCCCAACCCCCAAGAAGCCAGACTTGACAATTTGCAGTATTTCTTGGCTTCAGTTCATGTAGGATCTCTGTTTGAGTGTGTGTGTGTACAAATGTGTGTGTACATATATATGTGTGTGTATACACATAAATACACACATGTGTGTATACATACATTTATTTTTACATGTTTTATGTTTATATGTATACACACATATTCTCTAATATATCACATTTGGAAATTTAGGTTGTGTTCTTGGGCTTGCTTGCTTCCATCATGTTGTAGGCCCAGATTTAACAAAAAAAAAAGCACCTCCCCAATTAGAACAATAACTACTGCTAAGCAGTAGGGGAATGTGGACAGGAGTAATCAATTGCTTGCATATATTCTCCCTTTGGAACTGAAACAGCACTAATTTTGAAGTGTAGCATGGGATAGTATAACAAAAGCATTATATTTGGAGTTAGGAGAGACCTAGGTTCATATCCTGCCTCTTAGAGTTTTAAGTTTTGTAACTATTTGTAAGATACTTAACATCTCTGATCCTCAGTTTCCTTATAGGTCAAATAGGGATGATAATTCCTTTAGCAGTTATCTGATAAAATTGATGTAAACACAACTGAGATAATATTTTGCAATCCTAAGGTGCTTTATAAATTCTTACTGTTTTTTTTTTCCCATTAGACTCTTATACCTCATTAATAAAACTGGGTGTTAAAATATCAGGATCTATCAAAAGACTGCTAAGTGGCTTACAGAAGTGATGTCATACCCCAATAGAAACAGGAGCCACTAAACCACATATTAACATCATCTATTTCTATTATGTTTTTATTATAAAAAAAGATTTCCCAATTCCATATTAATATGATTCTAGCTGCACTCAGAACTGTTGTTGACCAAAATACTGCCTACTGTCTGTTTGATGCCTATGGCTTGGTAAGGAAAGAGCTAAACCTGGAGTCAAGGAAATATGAGTCCAAATCCTGCTTCAGACTATGACTAGCTGTGTGAACCTGAGGAATTATTTTAACCCCCCTTTTCAGTTTTCTGTAACAGAAAGTTCTTCACCTATTTTTACGTTGTTTGTTTTTTCCTGACCAGTATTTAAAACCAAAAGGATGCTCTGAACGATGACCAATGATTTTTTAGAAATAGCCTCCCAAGTAGCGTGCCTAAACATTACATTACATACAGATATAAAAAAAAATCAAATGGAATTTAACCCCCTTTAACCTCATTTTTTCCCCTCATCTTTAAAATAGGGATAATAAAAGAACCTATCTCATAGAGTTGTTGGGGAACAATATGAGATCACATATGTAAAGCACTTTGCAAGGTTAAAGTACTTTGGAATATTAAAGCTCTCTATATAAATCCTAAACATAATTGTTGATGTTAAGGTTAATAATAAAAATAAATGAGAGTACATATAAATATTTCCCCACTCTCTTCACAAAGAAATATATAGAGATAAAGAAGTGGAGTACATTACTATATCATCTTAAGTATAAAATTACTATAACAACTAAGTATAAAATTTCCAAACAGAATATCATATTATTAGACTATAGGATCTCAAAAATAGACTGAAATTCAGATAATAGCTTCCTTTGACAAGTTCTTCTATTCACTTGTAGAGTGACTTTTCTTTTTTAACTTAGTGAACCATTCTATAATCTTCTAATTTCTGTACCTGCAAAAAATCAGTCCCTGTCATATATTAAAAAATGGATTCAAGAAGGGTGATGTTCTAATATTTAAGCAAGACAATTATGACCTTAAAAGACAGGTTCTATGTAAATATAAATGTGTTACTGAAAAATGTATCTTCATCTTATTGATTTACACTACATTTTGAAAGAAAATTAAATGTATATAGGAATCATTGAGTTTAGAAGGTACTTTTAAGATCATCTAATTCAATCCCTTCATTTTTGAGATGAGGAAAACAGATTGGTGACTTGACAAAGGTAATGAGTAGCAGAATTATGATTTTAACCTAGAATTTCTGCCTTTAAATCCAGTAATCTTTCCATTTCTCTAAGGAGTTATATATTTGTGGTCATTATAAATAATGAATCCAATTTTGGGGGAAATCACCCTTTTTATTATTAAAATCTGTTAAATTGACCTACTTTAGTTAATAAGATTTCCATGAGAGTTACCAGATTAACTGTTTTGGAGAATAAAATATAAAAGACAAAAACTCTGTTGGTGGTGGGCAAGGTGACAGTGGTTTAATTTGTATGTGTGTTCACTCTTTAGCCGGTCTAGGTCTGCCAGCCAAGGTGTTAATTGTTATGATATCAGGATTACGTGTATCTGCAGTCTTGGATATAGATCAATACTTATTTATTATGCCTTTGTCCTTTTCATAAAAGGACAGCAAGAGGTGAAGGAGACAGTTCCTGCTTTTCTTTTCACGATAATGGCAGCATGAATATATTCCTACATTTCAAGGGTTTTTTTTTTTACATCTAAATGAGATGGAAATTGTACTCTATATTTGAATGAAATTGTTAACATATTGAAAGCAGAATTTTACCTTGACTTAATCTAAATGTGTTTTGGGGCAATTTTTCCTGTTAATTAATTTGGTATTTTCTCAGTCCCACACAAATTGCCACATAGTTCAAGCTAAACTGGTGGGCTTTCACAAGCATGCATGATGTGTGACTTGCCATAAGGTTTCATTGTTAGCTTGTAGTTGAGCCAAATCAAACTGAACAGCTTATGTGAAAAGGAGAGGTCATAGTTCTCATAGGCCATTCCTCTAGTAAAAAGTCGGTACCAATAGCTAATTGCTGTTGTCTGCTGTTTCAGCTTCCAAGTCAGAGTGGAAACAGCTTCAAATTAACTCAAAATTACAGACCCAGCTCCTAGATTCTTTAAAAAAATCTTTATTTTTCCAGTTACAGTATCATGTGTGTGTATGCACCTGCACATACACATGTGTATATTTTTCTATATTTGGTTGGCTTATCCGTGAAATTTATTTTACCTGTGCAAATCAGCACTTACTCTGTAATTTCTAGTCTTATGGAGTTGTTTGGGGGTACTGACAGGCAAACATGACTTGAACCAGGGTTATCTAGAAAGCATATGTCAGAGGCAACACTTAACACTCCATCCCCTTCTGTGTGTGTGTGTTTGAGATTGGGTCTCTTTCTCTCACCCAGACTGGGAATGGAGCAACTACAATTACCCCTTCCACATCACAGCTTTCCTCATTGTGGTTTTGTTATATTGTGAGTTGGTATAAGAAATTAACTAGGACTTTTTTGGGATTTTTGTGCAAGTCACCATATGACACAGGAAGGCCGGCAGAAGACACACAAAAATTTAGAAACCTAGAAATGCATAAAATATATGTATAGTATTATATAATATCAACTCAAATTTTACAGTAAGGCATTGTAAATTCCCTATGAAAGAAAAAGGAAAGAAAATCAGATTTCTTCTCTGGGAACAAAGGTGTGCAAAAAAAAATTATGTAGATTTTCCAGATTGTGGGATGGTGGTGGTGGGTACTGTCCTCCTAACCTCTTTGATGTGGCCTGGATTATTGTATTCATACACCCCATCCCACTGATGATCAGCATAGAAGCTTTGACCTGCAGCTAGGTGGCACAGTGAATAGAGGACTGGGTTTGGAATTAGAAAGACTCATCTTCCCGAGTTCAAATATGGCTGCCGACACTTAATAGCTGTGTGACCCTGGCCAGGTCACTTAACCCTGTTTGTCTTAGTTTCTCATCTGCAAAATGAAATGCAGAAGGAATGGTAAACCACTTCAGTATCTTTGCCAAGAAAATCCCAAATGAAATCAGACACTACTGAAATGACTGAAAAACAGAAAAAATATTATTCCATGCACTCAGTTCACCTCTTCTTTGGCAGCTGGGTAACCCTTCACTCCCGTGTGCCCATGATATCCGTGCCAGTCTTTGTGCAGATACCTGATCAGCTTTAACCTTGTCACATCTCTGAGCTCCTGAGCTCAAGTAATTCACCAATCTCAGCCTTCCCAACCCCAAAACTGCACACATGTACCAGCATTTTCTTATCCCTCTGGCCCCTGAAAATAATACTCTTCTCCAAATACCTCCCCATTGCTATAAGAATGGCAAGTCTCCCCCCACCCCAGTGCATATGGACACTACCTTTGGGGGTCTTTCTCATGACCAGTGGAAACATTTTTCCTGACAGGGTCCAATATTGGGATAGAAGTTGGAAAATCTCCCTCCCTAGAATTTTTCACCTGATTTCTCTCCTCTCCTCTCCTCTCCTCTCCCCTCCCCTCCCCTCCCCTCTTCTCTCCTTTCCTCTCCTCTTCTCAAGCTTGCCTAAGGAAAAGTTTGCTTGCAGGAAGGCTTTCACATATTTTGGTACTATGATAATTAGGCACTGAGTAAGGAGGGTTGTGGCCTTCTGGCTCTTAGCCTATTACTTGAAAACTATATATACTGCGAGATATTTTATTTTGGGGGCTCGCTTACGAGAAGGAACTTTTGATTCCCTGGTTGAGACTCTGAGTAGCTGTTTGTTGAGTCCCCCAACTACTCAGAATTTGGTGCTCTCTTGGTCTAGTTGTGTACATATATTACTTTGTTCAGACAGTTGGAGCCCTATCTGTTGAATTCTTCCTTGAATACTCACTTCTTTCTACTTATCTGTCTGTTAATTAAAGTAAGATTGTTTACCCCCTTTAAAGCTAACTTTCCTTTAGAAAAGCAGATCACAGAGCCTGTGCTAACAGGCTGTCCTGGGTGTGCTAGGGTGCTTGCTACCACAGCATCCCCCCTCCTACTTCAACAATTTTTCAAACTCCTTTTGTAGTGAGGATCCACTCTCTTCACATAAAATAGAAAAAATAAAAGCTATGAGAAGGAGTGGAGAAGGCTTTAAGACTTTTACCCTCAAAGCATGTTCTCTCAGTGATTACTGTGGGAGGAAGAATCATTGAATTAGATGAAGAAAGGGCAAACAAAAGTTGTAGTTGATGCTACTAGTCTTTTTATTGCCTTCAGAGCTCATCAAAATGCCAGCCCTTCACCATGTAGTTAGCCAACAGTACTAGGCTTGGAATTTCTATGCATACTCCACAGTGTCTTCGAGGAAATCCCTTTACAAATTGTACTAGAAACACGTTCTAATTGTACTAGAAACAAGTTCTGTAGTATTCTCCTGGAGAAGTTGCATCAGACAACCTGTTGGGGAATGTGTATCTACCACAGCTCTTACTACATTAGGATCAGGTATCTTCTTTTTGATATTTAAAGTCTTTAAGCATCTGATGTCAACCTAGATTTCCAGATTTAATATATTTCTCTCTTTCATGTACACTATGGTCCTGATAACCTGGCTTTATTTTTTTTAGTGATTCCTCATACCTAGCATCTCATCTTCAGCTCCATGCCTTTACATGGTCTGTCTTCCTCTTTCATGACCATCCCAACTGATAGTGGCTTCCTGTCAAATTATTTCATTCCTCTTTTGTATATAGCTATATATGTTCATCTTGTCTCTGAGGATATTGTAAGTTCCTTTTACTTTTGTCTTTGCATTCCAGTGCCTGATGCTGGAATAAACAATTAATAAATGTTTGATTTATTATTGATTGGTTGATGTGTTTTTTCCTCATATGTAACTTTCATTTTCATCTCTTAATGCCTTTGCTCATGCCAATCTCTCCAGCTAGAAATATCTCCTACTATTTCATCCATTTGGATCTGCACCTATTCTTTAGGTGCAATGTAGAGGACCACAGGCCAGTGGGACTCTGACACTGATGGCTGAACAAGCCCTCTCAGGTGTTTGGCCTGCTGATGAGCCTGAATAGGTTTCCCACCCCCCAAAAAAGAGCTCAAACCCACAGGTGTGAGGATTAGGTCCTCAAAATAAGCATGGCATTTATGCCCATAGACTGGGAATGGAGAAGTGAGCAATGTCCTCAGGGGAAAACTATTAGGGAGGAGGATCATGGTTAAAGCTTGTGCCTGGAAGAATAAACATTGTCTCTCTCCTTTCACTATTCCAGGAGTCCCATCTCTTTTTATGCACCCATTAGCAACCTGTGAGATGGTGATACTTTCTCACCCCTGCTTGGGGACTGCAGGGCTCTCACACTTTCTCAGTCCTGCTGCAGGACAGCAGGGCTCCCCATAACTGGCTCCCCATAGTGCAATCTACAATGCCACTTTCTCCATGAAATTGTCCCTAATCACCACAGGCAGCAGTGTTCATTATCCCTCCTGTGAAATATTATACCCTTTTTGTTTGTACTGCTCCTAATATTTAACATAAGTTCTCTAGATTCATAGTAATTTTAATAAACGTATCCCTTTTTTGTTAAATTGAGTTTTTTCTTAATAGATATGTGTTATACTTTAATAATCTATGTAAATGCAATAATGTCCAGAATAGAGTGTTCATTAGGAAAAGGATTTTTTTCACTTTTTCTTTTGCATCTCAAGCATTTAGCACAATGTCTGATACAATATGATTAATAAATGCTTGTTGACTGATTTTGTAAGTCAACAAAACTATCATTTATCAAGCTTTTCTAATTAAAAATAAGTCCTTCATTATGATTTAGGGAATTTATTTATTTATTTGCAAAAAGCATCTTAGGCCTCATTATAGTCTTTAATAGTAATATTCATTTTACAACTTAAAATCTTGAAGAGAAATTTTAAAGCCATGGTTTTCTCTTTTCTGAACTTAAAGTAAATCTTCAGTTTCCATATTCCATATTAACTGAATAACAAATCCATGTCAATTATAATGTATATTTCAAATACTTCACATTAACCCAATATCAAAGTAATAAATCAGGCAATATAGTAATCTTAAAAAAAGCTGGGTGTTTTTTGTTTTGGATTCTACTATTCTGTGTTCTCTCTATCCACTCTCCCTCCTTTTTCCTTATATATTTGCCTACTTTTCTTTAAGCCTTATATGTGAGATATTTCATGTTAGAAATGTTCAGCTTGCTAGTCAATCTCTGATGACTTCCTGCTTATGAAATCAGAGGTGGAAAATTTATCATATACACTTTATAGGGACCACATGCCTTGTTATAAGTCCTTTGATCCTTGTGCAAATTACCATCATGTCCTGTAGTATTAGAGGGCAAAATGTTGCTGTACCATATTCATAGGTTTAGTAAGCATCCGGCATAACTTAGATTATTATGGCTGGAAGATAACCCTCACTGAATCATTTCTTCCTACTGTGACCTAAAGATCATCTCATCCAAGTCCTAGTTCTCCACTGCTGGGTAATATCTTGTTCAGGTGTATCTTGTTCCTTATATAAATCCATCTGTTCTCATGTCCCTCCTCTGGAGATCCAGTCCTTACCTCCTCTTCCCTTGTTCCCCATTTCATTCTCCAGTATGTATCAAGGAAGGCCTTTTGCCTATTTGTGAATGAAAATGAGCCAAATAAAAACTTCCTGCATTTATTATCATCGGCTAGTCTGCCTGTCCTTTGGAAACTGTTAAAGAGTAACAAAGCAGGACAATTAAGGAAAGTCTTTGGAAAAGAAATTATAAATAAAAAAGTGTGAAATGATGAATGGGAGTATGGGCATATTTGCCAGCATTCCATCTGACTTTATAGTTTTATTTCAAGTTACTCTTATTTCATATATTCCTTTCTACTCATACTTGCATGTTAGATGTTCCCAACGCAAAATATTATTTTCTATGTCCAAAATACATTTATTCTTCACCTTCATAACTGAGAATTCCTAGCTTTCATCAAAGCAATCAATCAATAAGCAGTTATTAAGCAACTATGTGCCAGGATTTGGTCTATATGTGGAGTTTACCAATAGAAAGCCCCTGCCCTTAAGGAATTTCATTCTAAAGGTTGAGATGATATGTACATGAAGAAGAATATATGAAATAAATAAAAGGAACATTTGGGAGGGTGGTTAATAAGAGCTGGGTAGAACAGGAAAGGTTTCATGCAGAAGGTGTGATGCTTGAGTTATTATGAAAGGAAACAAAGAATTCTAAGTGAGGAAGGGGTAAGCTGGTACATTCAAAGCATTGCATACATGTTAATTGCTACTAAAAACTTTCCTGCTATTCTTGCTCTTAAATGTTATCTCTTGAAAATTCTTCAAATTTTTTTTTGCCATTGATTAATTTGGCAGTACAATTGGCCTATCAGTTTTGAGCCAGAATTAAATAATTACTTATACAATTAAAATATATTTTGTTTATGTTTGTATTTGTTCATATTATGTCCCTCTGATAAGAATTGAAGCTACTTGAATAAGAGGCTATTCCTTGTTTTTGTATTTCCATTGCTTAACACTGTTCCTGGTATATAATAGACACTTATGAAATGGTTATTGTGTTAATTATTATAGGATATTAGGATTTAGAAGGAAATCTTTCAGTAGCACTTAATGTGCTATTATATTGAATTTGAAAAAAAGGAAGAAAGACAAAACTATTAATCTGAATGAGGGAATTTGATAATCCCAAGAAAGAGAATACAATTTTATCAGCCAGCATTGGGATAGTTGAATAGCAATTAACATGAGAAACAGAAGAATTTTCATTGTTAAAATAGAGGTGGAGTTTTTTTCTGAATAAGTAAATATAGAAGAGGCACATCTAATAACCTAGACCATTGTCATTATGGATAGAGATTTCCTAGAGCAAAACCGGAGTGTGATTTTAAGTGCGAATAATAAATGGGGGGGGGGGGCGGGAAGTTAATTTTTTTTTTCTTTGCTCAAGCACAAAATTCTGGACTACCAAAATAATACTCTATATAAAATGTATTCATTTAAAAACAAAACTGTTAACATTTTACTGTAGAGCCTGTACTTAGATTCTTTTAAGCTGACAAGGGAAAAAATATTCTGTGTGGGAAAAAAAAATGCAATTAGAGTCCAATAGATACAAAAGTAATGTAAAAGGCAAAGGTGAAGTAGTGTTGGGAACAATTTTGAAACACAAATAATCATATTTCAAAACCATACTTTTCTCCTTTTTATCCAAGCACTGTGAAATAGCAATGCATGTTTGTAATAAAATATTTGAAATATTAGTTGAAATATGGCTCAAATATTATTGATGTAACCATAAAATGCTACAGTAAAATTCAAGAAGAAAAGTTTATGATAAAATTTATTAAGTTTATTAAGACAGAAAACCTCACCATGACATGGAAGAAACATAAAGTTCCTTAGGTCTGTACCAGCAGGGTCCAACATCTGCAGATTTTACCATGCTAGAACGATTCTAGCATGGTATGACTCTAGTGATACTATGTATCTGCTATTGGAGGTTCACCCTAGACAATGTCAGAGAAATTCATTACTAGTTAGGCCCTACGATGATTAAATTTCTGACTACAAAACTCACAAAGATCATCTACCAAATCATAAAAGCACATCTCAAAGCCTATATATATATATTTAAAGCAATCGGGGTTAAGTAACTTGCTCAAGGTTACATGGCCGGTTATTTCTGGGTGTGGTGCTAAGTATCTGCACCCGGATTTGATCCCCAGGTCATCCTGACACTGGAGCCAGTGCTCTTACTTGCTGAGCCACCTGGCCGCCCCTAAAGCCTATATTTTTGAAGAATTAAGAAAACTTTAAATAAATAGGGTTTGTTTGTTAGACAAGGGTAACAATTCAGCTTGAATAATACATATAATACATAGAGTAGACTTAGAATTAAACCATTAAATTCCATTACATCCTTTCAAATGGCTGTCATCAAATGAAGAGTGAAAAAAAAAATCACTGGATTCAGCCTGCAGTCATATTTATCAGACTAAAATTATATTTTATTTGATTTGATCATTAAAATTATATATTTTAATTTGTTCCTCATTTTGAACAGATTTAAAATAATATCCTTGTTTATGGAAAGAACTGGTAGATGTATTCACTGAATCACTTTCAATGATTTTTAAAAGACTGTGGCAACTGGGAGAAGTCTCATAGGACTGGGGAACAAGAAAGCAGTATGAGCACTGAATCCTGAGCAAAGAAACCAGAGTTCCCATCTTTCTTTTGATGCTTACTACCTGTGTGTTGTTGGACAAGTCACTCACATTTTCAGAGTCTGTTTCCTCATCTGTAAAATTAGGGGCTGAACTAAATGTCCTCTGTAGTCTCTTTGAGCTCTAAATCTATAATATGATTAAAGAAGAGTAAATGTTAATTTTTTTTAAAGAAATAGAATGGAGTTTTCAAAGAACAGGTTAATAAATTTGAGTTTAATTCTGGAAAAAATTGTTAACTAATTATTAAAGGAATGGTTCCAGAATAGCTAGAAAGAAAGCAGTGAGCACAAAGGGCCAGAATAGCTTTATGAGGGATACATCATGTTACATATTGTCATTTTTGATAACTTTGCTAGACTGATAGATCAGGGAAATGCTATAAAATTTAACTATATTTTTACAGAGTTATTTTGTTGGTTTGTTTGTTTTCAAATTCTCCTGTTATTCTTGGGGACAAAATGAAAAGGTTTTGACTAAATGATAATACAATTATATGGATTTCAAACTGATTTAATAGTTAGATGCAAAGAGTAGTCATTAATTAATTGTTCCATGTCAACTTTGAAGGAAGTCTCTAGTGGCATGTTCTTGGCATCTGTGCTTTGTCCCATAGTGTTTGACCTTTTCATCAGAAACTTGGATAAATGCAAAAAGGAATATATTTGTCGTGCCATCAGACCTGAAAAGCATAGCTAACACATTGGATAACAGAGTCAGAATTCAAAAAGGTTTTTAACAGGTAGAAAATTGAACTGGGTGCCTGTGTGTTGGGTATAACATAAAGGGATTTCTGTCTCTGTCCCTCTGTCTCTCTGTATGTCTCAGTCTATCTCTTTCTGTTTCTATCTCTATCTCTCTGTTTCTTTCTGTCTCTGTATCTCTCTTTGTGTCTGCCTGTCTCCATCTCTCTGTTTCTCTGTTTCTGTGTCTGTCTCTCTATCTCCATCTCTCTGTCTCCATATTTCTCTGTCTGTCTGTCTGTCTCTCTCTCTCTCTCTCTCTCTCTCTCTCTCTCTCTCTCTCTCTCTCTCTCTATCTCTCTCTCTCTCTCTCTCTCTCTCTCTCTCTCTCTCTCTCTCTCTCTGTTTCTCCCATTGTCTCTCTTAACTTCCCTTTTATCTCTGATAATTTATGATTCTGTGAAAGTGACCACTGACAGCTTAAAGGGAAATGTGAGAAATATCAGTTATCCAGATATGTAGGAGATCTAGGGGTTTTAAATATTCGTCTCTTTAGTGTAACTGAGAATTTACATCCTTTAAATGACAAAATAAAATGTTTTGAATGGAAGTCTATTTAAAATGTGTTGCGCACTTTCAAGCCTCCTTAAATAGAATATTACAGAAGCAATTTAACCTTTTCTTGATGCCTCAGGTAATCATAATGAACATCAATTATGAGCTTTCTGATAGTTCAGCAGTGACCTCAGTGGTCATTAAGCTTTATAGGGTTGTTTGTCATTATATTAAATGACACAATGCTTTTCTGTCTTTTGAGTTCTTATGCATGTATTCTGTAGCATTTTTCCCCTGCATTTTCCTTTACTCTCAGGTTATAAGCTATTATATCTTGATGTAACTGCCTGTATAAACTCTTCTTCCCTCTTTTAATGTGTGGTATCTGAATATATGGTATGCTTGGAAACCAGATGTCTAAATTTGTTAGAAGTGGGCAAAATCAGAGTAAACCATCTGAGCCTGGTACAGAAGGACTCTTCTCTGAACCAAGTGCTAAAAGTTTTAAGGTATAAACTTTGTGACATCTGTTCATTTAGCTAAGAGACTTCTTTTGCTAATTTATTTAATTTTTTTTACCTTGCGACCATGAGATGCTGCTATATTTACTTTCTTTAATGTTGAAATTTACATTTTTTTCCAATAAATGCAATAAATACACATATTCATTAAACTATTTTGGTAATACCTTTTTTGCTGGAGATTTTTTTTTCCCTCTAATGAGGTAATAGCAATCATGGCTTAGTTTTCTTGCAAATGTGAAAATAAATAGCAGAAATGAATAAGTATTTGTAAATAAAAGCACATTCAGTGAATTATATATATCAGAAATATATCCTAAACTATTTGCATATTTTAATACATCTTGTAGTATATGGTTGCTGACATTCAACTTGAATCATTAGCACTCTTATTACTGGTTATATCGTTCTTGATGATATATACTTAATACATCAAAATGTTAAAATATATAAGGTTGCACAAAAATTGCAAATAAAATCCCTACATTTTAACAGAAATAGAAGAACTACCAAAGGTTAAAGATGATATAAAAGAATATGTATTTTTCTTAATTTCCCCTTGGGCAAATAATTAAGCCTGTGATTAAACATTTTAAAATTTCATTTAGGAAATCACTTCGTAAACTGGAAATTAAATAGTGAATTTAGGAGATTGAATTTAAAGGTCATAGGTCCATAGTATCATCTAGATCACAACACTAAAAGAGACCTAACAGTCATCATAGGACAACCTATACTTGACTATGAGTACCCTCTGTAATGTTCCTTGTAAGTCCTCCAGATTCTCCATTTTGAGTAATGATATCCGACCTTAAAATATCATAGGGTTTAGTGAGGTTCATTATTATTAAGAATATATAGGCCTATTAGTACACATAGAAAAAAAAACCTAAGTTGATAAAAACAACTTATAGCTAAAATTATAACATATATTTAGGATAGATAATGCAAACACCCACATATATATCAAACAATGCTAATGGATACTTGATAGGGCTCAGAATTTAAAAGGAGAAAAAGAATGGACTATTGCATTTGAGGAAATTGTATAATACTTTAAGCAACCACCAATTGCTCTCTAACTCAAAGACCTATATTTTCAATAGACATTGCTAAATATTCATGAATCTTGGAAACACTGCCATCTTTAAGGACTGATAGTTGCTGGTGATCCAAAGTTGAATGGATAGATTTATGTTGAGTATAGGAAGCTACAACGTATTCCCAAACATGATCTATGCTGTAGATACAGTATAAGGGGTATGAATGAATTATGAAGAATAAGAGAAAATAGATTGACCATTGAGTTCTCTACTTTTAATGTGACAATGGCACCTGGAAAATGAGGGCAGGGGGTTGACTTGCCAGTCTTTAAATTCTAACTCTATCATCCTATAATAATTTGACTAGCCCTTGCATTATTTTGCAAGCAGTTGAAAGTTATTTTAAGAACCCAGATTTTACTATACTTAGGCTTTATCTAAGAATTTCAGAAAGTCTTGAATTATACCTTTAGTATAATGTGATATCAATGTTTAGTTGGGTAGATTCAAAGCTGGATGAGTGACTAGGTTCAACAAAATGGCCATTAATGATAGAATGACAACCTAAAAAGACGTTCCAGGTAAAGTGGCACAACAAATGCTTTAGTTGATTCTGTACTGTTTTATATTTTTAATCAATGAGTTTGAAGATGTGTTTGGCTTGCTGATAAAATAGAAATATAATATGGAGTTCATAGGACTGGAACATGTTAGGTAACTGAATCAAAAATGAAAAAAAACTCACAAGTTAAAACATTGGTCCTTGGATCAAATTATTATAGGATGATAGAGTTAGAATGTTTGCTCATCTTGCTAAACAAATATTTGACTTTTGAGCTCTTTGCCATGGTAGAACTCTGCTTCCAGAGTGGAGAGTGCTGTTTCCCAAATATTTGGGGTTTTACACAGCTCTTGTCAGAGCTTCTTCTAGGAACCTGCCTCAGAACTGTGAGGAGGACTGCTTCTCTACAACCTCGACAAGCTGTGCTCTCAACAAGTCCTCTCCCCAGGACTGCCAGTCAAGACTGTGACCCAGATCTAAGCAGGGCAAAGCAAGGGAATCCTGCCTCAGTGCCAGAAGAGATTCATGTAATTACCCTCTGGTCAGTCAGCTTGCACCCCACTCCCACTATCTGTGGGCCTGGAGCTCTGGAAGCAGCTGTCCACGACAGCAGGTGCACCACCACCTCCCCCTCCACTGCCTTGGGGTCAGGGGCTAGACCACTCTCTTCTCTTATCCACTTCCAACAGAGTTTCCCCACTGATCTTTCACTTTCATTTTGGAGTTCATAGGTTTAGAAGTCTGGAAACCATCACAGCTGCCAATGATGTGATCTCCTGAGGTCTGCTCTGGCTGGTCTGTGCTGTTGGTCTATGCTGGTGTGGCCCAGGTGGGACTACACTCTGCTCCCAGCTGGGTGTGATAGACTCTTCCTGTTGCTTTGCCAGGCTCTCCTCAGCTGGAGATGTATTTCACTCTGTCTTTTTGTGGGTTCTGTAGCTGTAAAATTTGTTTGGAGTAATTTTTTAAAGGTATTTGAGGTAATTGGGGATGAGCTTAAGTAAATTCTTTCTTTTATTCTGCCATCTTGGCTCTTCCACTCCAAACTCATCTTCTTGTTTTCCCTTTTCCCACATAACAAATCAGACACAAAATCTTGTTTCTTCCATCATATCACTGAAATATGATTGGTTTCTATTCATATAGTCACCACTTTAATTCAGGCCCTAATCAGCCCTCATCTAGACTATCTTAGATCTATAACCAAAAGGTACCTCAAAGGTCATCTAGTAAAATCACCTTATATTAAAGGTGAAAAAATTAAGGCTTAAGGAGTTTAAGTGTCAGAAGCAATATATGAATCCATTTCCTCCCCTTCTGCCCCCCCCCAAGATGGTACTCATTCCATTGTATCATTCTGGCCTGTCACTTCTCTCTTATCTATCCTCTATACAACTCTCAGTACAAACATGGCCATGACAGTACAATACTCAATTAATTTCAGCAGTTCTTGGTTGCCTTTAGGATCAAAATATGCCTGGCACATAGTAGGCCTTTAATAAAAACTGTTTTGTTTTTTCTTTCCTTCAGTTACACTGGGCTTTTAGAGCACTTCAGATTTGGTCCCAGCCAATCTCCCCAGGCTTCCAAATTCTTTATACATTACTCTGCTTTCTAATCTCAATAATATAAGTAAATTGCTTCTCCTTTTTTTGTTAAATTTTCTCTTTTTTGGCCAATGAGTCTTCTATCTACTATCCAAAGGGAGAAATGTACAAAAGAATGAGAAGCAAAGATTTAAAACAGTAAAAATCAGTCAAATGTAAGATGATGTGCTATGGCTTAAATACCATTATGAGAATAATCTGTATTACCTCAGGAAAAGGAGAAGGGAATATGCATAACTAGAGAATCTTCTAGGTATCAGACAGTGTGCTTAGTATTTAGCAAATTTTATCTCATTTGGTCTTCACAAGAACCATGGAAGGTAGATGTTATTACTCCCCATTTTACATTTGGGGAAAGTGAAGCAAACAGAAGTTAAGTGAATAGCTGAAGGTCACACAGCTAATAAGTGACTGAGGCAGTATTTGAACTTAGGCTTTCCTGAAACTAGCCCCAGGACTCTATCCATTGTGTCACCAGCTACTTTTATTTTTATTTTTTTATTTTTCAAATGCTTTATTAACTTCTGATTTACATCATTCATTTCTGCCAGATTTTTAGTTACAAAATTTCTCCCAGTTTTTCCCCTACCCACCGCCCCAAAATAGCAGTCCCATAGGATATCCCCTTCTCCACTCTGCTCTCTCCCATATTTTCTCCCATACCCCTTTCGACTTTTCCAGTGGATCTCTATGACCCAGTGCCTGTATATCTTATTTCCAAATTACATGTAAAATAGTATTAATAGTATATATATATATATATATATATATATATATATATATATATATATATTCGAGTATTTGATATTAAAACTTTGAATTCCAGATTCATTCCCTTCCTTCCTTGTCACCCACCCTTACTGGGAAGATAAGCAGTTCAGTATAGGTTGTACATGTGTGGCTAATGCAAAACAATAACATAGTAGATGTATTGTAAAAGACTTATTATATTTCCCTCCCTCCTATCCCACCTCCCACTTGTTCTATTCTCTGTTTTGATCCCATCTCTTTTCAAAAGTGGGTGCTTCCAACTTCACTCCACCCAAGCCTGCCCTCACTTCCATCATCCCCCCTCTGATCCCCTTCCCCCTCCCTACTCCCCTGAAGTGTGAGATACACTATTTATTGTGTATTTCATTCCCTCCCCAAGCCAAATTCAATGGGAATAAAGTTGACACATTCCCTTTTGCCTTCCTATTCTTCCCCTCCATTGTAACCATTTTCCCTTGCCTCTTCTATATTAGATAGTTTACCCCATTCTGGCTCTCCCCATCTCCTCTCATTATACTCTTCTCTCACCTCTTAATTTCACCTTTTAAGTATCATCCCTTCCTGGTAAATTGGTCCTGTGCCCTCTATGTATACCTGTAAACATCTATACACACATTCACATATGTATTCATATGCCCATATACCCTCATATATAGACATATATGTATATCTATTCCCTTCAACTACTGAGAAAAGTTTCATCAGTTACAATTATGGTTTTTCCATGTAGGAATGTTAATAGTTCAACTTTGATAAGTTCCTTATGATTTCTTTTCCCTGTTTACCTTCTCATGCTTCTCTTGCTTCTTGTATCTGAATGCCAAATTTTCTATTCAAATCTGTTTTTTTCAGCAAGAATGTTTGAAAGTCCTCTATTTCACTGAATGACCATATTTTCCCCTGAAATATGATACTCAGTTTTGCTGGGTAGGTGACTCTTGGTTTTAATCCCAGCTCCTTTGACCTCTGGAATATCATATTCTAAGCCCTTCGATCCCTCAGTGTAGAAGGTGCCAGATCCTGGGTTATCCTGATTGTGTTTCCACAATATTCAAATTGCTTATTCCTGGCTGCTTGTAATATTATCTCTTTAATCTGGGAATTCTGGAACCTGGCTATAATATTCCTAGGAGTTTTCTTTTTGGGATCTTTTTCAGGAGGTGATTGGTGTATTTTTTCAGCCTCTATTTTACCCTGTGGTTCTAAAATATCAGGGCAGTTTTTTTTTTTTTTTTTGAGAACTTCCTGGAGGATGATTTCTAAGTTCTTACTTTGATCATGGCTTTTAGGTAGTCCAATAATTTTAAAATTATGTCTACTGGATCTATTTTCCAGCTCAGTGGTTTTTCCCATGAGTTATTTTACATTGCCCTCTATTGTTTCATTTGTTTGGATCTGTTTAACAGAATCTTGATTTCTCATAAAATCATTAGCTTCCATTTGCTCCAGTCTAATTTTGAAGCAATGGTTTTCCTCATTGAGCTTTTGAGATTCTTTTTCCATCTGGAAAATTCTGATTTTTTAAGGTATTCTTCTCCTCATTGCCTTTTTGAGCCTCTTTTGCCATTTGAGTTAGTCTATTTTTTAAGGTATTATTTCCCCCAGTCAGGCTGTTGACTCTCATTTCATAATTTTCTTACATTGTTCTCATTTCTCTTCCCAATTTTTCCTCCACTTCTCTTTTATGCTTCTTAAGGACCTCTATGGCCTGTAACCAGATTGTATATTCCTTTGAAGCTTTTGGTGCAGGAGTTCTGACTTCAATGTCTTCCTCTTGTTCCATGCTTTGCTCCTTTTGTCCCCAAAATAGGAGATTAATGTTGGAATCTTCTGTATGTTTTGTTTCCTTTGCCTGGTCATGTTCCCCCTCAGTCACTTGACCCCTGGGCTTTTTGCCAGAGTAGGGCTCTGCCACCAGACAGGGGAACTTTCATCCAAAACTCTGGGGTTTTCTCAGCTGCTGGACATATTAGATGGGTGCCCTCTGAGGTCGCCACACGCTCTGGCAAGCTGGACACACACCCCAGGACCTCCACCCTAGACTGCAATCCAGATCAAAACAGGTTAAAGCCAGAGCAATTACCTCTCAGGCTGGTGCTTGGTCCCCCTACACTCTGCAGGCCAGGAGCTGAAGCTGCCACTTGCTGCTGGCTGCCTGTCCTGGTGTCTCAGCGGCTTTTCGCCCTGGGGGCAAAAGCCATGCGCTCCCACTTACGGGATCCCAAAATCCAGACTGCACTGACCTCTCACTTTGTCCTTCACATCTATGTGTTGATAAATCTGGAAATGGCCACAGCTGGTGCTGATCTGGATTTCCCCTGGCCAGCAGCTTCTCAGGCCTGCCCTGGGGCTAAGTGGGCCTGGGCTGGACTCCTAGAGCACTGTGCTGGCCAATTCTTGCCAGCCTGCCAGTCTCTCCTCAGCAGGAGGTTAGCTTCTCTGTGTCATTTTGTGGGTTCTGCAGCTCCAACGTTTGTTTAGAGTCCCCTTTTTACATGGATTGGGGAAGGTGGAAGCTGGAGCAGTGACAAGGTCCTGCTTCTACTCTGCCATCTTGACTCCCCATCAGCTACTTCTAATAAAACTAGATGATTAGCAATAAAATATAATATGACCCAAAGTCCATGGATATTATAGCTTTCTTTTAAACTATAAGAGTAGAAAAATTTAAAAGTTACCTCAATATTCAATTTGTTATCTTTTCATTTTAAGCAATAACAATTATAATACCAGTATCAATACATTCTGTGATTGGAAATTTCAACTTCTCTGGTAATAAAAGCACCAATGTGTGTGTACCTTAAGGGGAGAGAGACTGTCAGAGAACAAAGAGAAAAATTCTTATCAAATCAATTAAAAATTATTTAGTAAATATAAATTGAATGGAGTACTTGTCAAGAAAGTTAGGATGTTAGATGAATGAATGGAGGAAAACTATTTTCAAAATTGTTTTTGGTCAACTAAATCTCCTCAAATTCAGTAATAAACATTATTTGAAGGAGTTAAATGGTGTAGTGGATAGAGCATTGAACTTGGAATCAATTGGACTCCCATTCTTTATCTGTAAGAGGAGCTGGAGAAGGAAATAGCAAATCACTCCAGTGGATAGAGCATTGAACTTGGAATCAGGGATACTAATTCATGAAGTCAAATCTGGCCTCTGACATTTACTTGCTATGGTGACACTGGTCAAGTTACTTAATTCTTTTTGCCTCCTCTTCCTCCTCTTCTTCCTCCTCTTCCTCTTCCTCCTCTTCCATTCTTCATCTGTAAGTTGAGCTGGAGAAGGAAATAGCAAATCACTCCAGTATCTTTGCCAAGAAAACCCCCAAATGTCATCACAAACAGTTAGATATGACTGAATCAATTGAACGACCAACAGCAATGTTATTTAAAGAATATGCCAAAATGAGAAGAAAGAGATTTATTCCAGAATTGAAGAAAATTAACTTTTAATATACATTGACTGATAAGTAGAAATATTTTTTTTCTTCTTCCATGGAGAAAAATTAGCTATGTTCCATTTCTATCAACCAAGCTTTGATTTTCTTGTCTCCCCCCACCCCATATCTAGTACCCAAGTTTTCCTAAGTTTGGGAACTCTGGATATCAAACTATCTGTAATTTATAATATAAGAGATTGGCTGAATTTCAGGCCTGGGATTTGAATCTAGACTCTTCTGACCAGAGGATCAACATCCTTTTTATACTGTGCTATTTTTTTATGTAAACAACCCCTTTATTCAAGTAAAATCATTCAATGATATTAACTCCTGTAAATAGATGGTAATATAAACTCTTTATGCAGAAAAAAAACCTACTACATGATATTATATGAGAATATTTTGAAATTTATAGACTGAAGCAAAAGAAGTTGAAAGTGTTTAAATTCAAGTCATAGTGACAATAAGCCTATGGTCTCCCTTTGGGAGACTTATTATTCACCACTACAGGAAGAAGAGCCCTGTTTTTCGCATCACTTCCATTTGAAGTGAGCTAGAAAAGTTTTCTAGTAAATGAGCTCCTCTATCAGCGGATTGTGCAAGAAACCAGAGAGTGGTGATGAAGAGTTACCAGTCTGTATTATGAAATACATGCACCAGTAATACCAATCAGCAATGGATTTTAAAGATAATAACAGAGTTTTTAAAGAGAATATTGGGGTCAATTCCATTATGTATCATATAGTAGAACAAGTAGTGAATTTAGAATTTGGAAAGACCTTTGGTTACAATCCAGTGCTTGGTTTATGCATCACTTTGAGAAGTCATTTAATTTCTGAGACTCAGTTTGTTCATCTATAAAATGGAAATACCAATGTCTATAATAATTTTTTTCCAATGAGGTCATATGTGCAAAGTATTTTGTAAACTTTTAAGCAGTTTATGTCATATATTATTGCCTTATATAAGCTGCATGAAATAGTTATCTACCTACTCATATCTATCCATCTATCATCTGTTTGTTAATAGCAAAATTAGAAAAATGTTGACATAAATGTCAAAATTTTGTATTATCAGTGAGAAGATACAAGGAAGGTTTCTCTTATTTCATTAATGTCAAAACCTCAGCAATGGAGAGGTAACTCTATAGTGTGATAAGAAGCTTTATTGAATGTTACAAAAGTTTTGTATTATGGAAAACATAAAACAAATTAAAATTTTAATTAGATGTGATAACATAAAGAAGCATTGTTTTGAACAGATTAAAAAATGACATTCTATACACAATGAATCTAGGGCTACAATTTTGATCTCTTGAAGATCTCCTCATTTGTAATATTTTGCAGCCTGCCAACACACATGAAATTTATAGCTCTTAAAGAGCATACTTCAGTCACTGTTAGAGATATGCAGCAGATATTGTTGTGGAAAAAGTCAACCATATCAAAGTTCATTCAGCTTCTCAAAAATGAAACAAGATCGGTTGCACTGAAGTACAGGGAGAAAACATAGATAAAAAATTAAAAGAATGCCAATATCTGATTGATTACTGCTGCAAAATAGCCCAATTTATCCTTTCCAAACAAGACAAGCCATTCAACTGGAAGGACTGTTAGACATTTCATTACAATATAGTTTGTAGTAAAGGTTTTTGGAGTTTAAAGGATCCTGAAAAGCCATTCTTTTTAAATCCACTAATCATCGTGATAAAGGAAAATAAAAAAAAAATACTAGTTCTTGGCAAAACAATAAAGATTGAACTACTGAAGATTGAGAAAAGGTTTATTTATAAATAGCATTGTTCTATAATTAAAAATCTCCAGATTTACAGATTATTTTTAAAAATAAATTTGTTCCTTCTAATTTTCTGTGACCATATCCTTACTTGAGATCAGAATGCACGTGGACAGTGGGCCCTGAGAGTTTTATTATTTTATCACCTATCCACATTATTCTTGTTATTGTTTAGTTGTTTTGGTCTTGTCCAAGTCTTGATTACTACATTTAAGGTTTTCCTGGCAAAGATACTGGAGTGATTTGCTATTTCCTTCTTCAGCTCATTTTACAAATGAAGAAATTGAGGCAAACAGGGTCTTATGTTAACAGACCTTGAAATTCTGTTGTTGGAGATTAAGAGCTGACTGGGGCTAGTTGAGATTTACTTTTTGGAGTGATCCTATAATTCTGCCAAACTGCTGCTGCTGCTGATGGGGTCTGTGATTTTATTGATGTTGGGAATTCCACTAAGGTACTTCTCCTAATGCAAATACAAATGACAACATCCTCTACAATCTATAGTCTTAGAATGTTATTTGGACCCTAAGAGATTAAATGGCTTGCCCAAAATGAGGAACCTAGGATATGTAAGTAAAAGACAAGTTAGTATATGTGAGAGCAAAGGCTTGAGCTTTAGGTTTTCCTGACCTTAATCTACTATGCCTGACTGCCTTTGTATTTTAATAAAGAAGGGAAAAACTCATCTGAAATTAAATCTAGAGTACTACTCAATTTTGATCAGGCTAAAAAAGTTTCACAAAATTGTATAGCATATATTCTATAAGAATACAACCCTTACTGCCAAAGGCATCCTTAATTTTGAACCATAGAAAGAATATATGAGATTTGTTTTCATTCTAGTTTATTGGATTTAGGAAACTAATTTACTTTTTGCATTGAATGAATATATTGATGCACAATTTTTGCATATTAGTAGCTAGTCCTTAAAAAAAAGAGCTAATTTTACAACGAAACTGTTCCTTTTTGGAAAATCTTTTGAAAATCTATTTAATGCATCTTTTTTTTTCAGTAATGAAAACATAAGACATTCAAGAGCATTGTCTTAAATAGAAAAAATAAGTTCTAAAATGCCATACATCTTTATAAAATAAAAGTCAGTGTGGTACAGCAGAAGGAATAATATATTTGTTGTCAGAGGGCATGGGTTAAAATGTCACCTCTGTTATTTACTACCTGTGTGAACCTGGGCATGTCACTTGAAATATTTTTTTAATGTTTATTATGCAACTTAACATGTGACAATTTCTATGGTAAGAGTGGGGATTTAACTACTGTGCTATAAGAAACAAGGAGCAGACAAACTTCATAATAACCTGAAGAGACTCATGTAAACTAATGCTAAGTGAGGAGAGCACAACCAATTACAAACACATCGTATCTGTGATGACTAACTTTTATAGACTGGGCTCCTCTCAGCAATGCAAAGTTAATAAGACAATTCCAAAAGAATCATGATGGAAAGGTATATCCACATCCAGAGAAAAAACTACAGAGTCTGAATGCAGATTGAAACAAACTACTTTCTCTTTCTGTTTTGTGTTTTGATTTGTTTCATTCCTTCTTTCTTGCTGTTCACTCCACTGGTTATAATTCTTTTACAACTGGACTATTGTTTAATGTGAAGGTATTTGAGGTAACTTTAGCAGATTGTATGCCATCATGGGGGGCAGAGGGGAGGAGAGAGAGGAGGAGAAAATTTGGAACTCAAGGGATTATGGAACTGAATGTTATAAACTAAAAGTAAATATATAAATTAAAAAAAAATGAGGATTCAAAGAGAAAAGTGAAGACAGTTCCTACTATTTAAGAGCTCACACTGTTTTAAGGAGATAACTCCTATATGGGAATGGTGGCCAGGGAGGGATATTTTGGTTTGGAAATTTATATAAATTATGATTGGAGTAATAGAGGAATAACATACCCATTTCAATAGTATTGGCAATATCAATTTGATAAGGATTTCTAAACAGGAAAGGGCAAAGGTATGTGGGGGCAGAGGCAAGGCAACTTTCAACAAATTAGAGAGGAATAAAAGAGTGAGCCAAGTGAGGAATCCACCAGTTAGGACATTGGTAGTTGAGGGACAGGGTGTAATGGGAATGGGGATTTGAAGATCTTCCATGCCCCTTAACAGACCTAGGGCGCAGTTTGAGGATCTCCCCTGCTGGGAAGATATACTGCCCCCTAGACCCACAGGAAGCTTCCCTGCTGTGAGGGTGGACTCTGCCCCCTGATAGACTGAATGTAGTTACATGGAGCCTGTGGTGGGAGGAGTTTGTTGAGGAGAAGCATAGTCCTCAGAAGAGAAGCTGGTTGGGCAACACTGACAGTTGGAGACAGCTGGGGACAGAGGAGCTTAGGCAAGAAAGTAGAGGGTTTTGTGAGTAAATATTGATCTTGTATCGGTTTGTGGGAAGGCTAAAGGATGCTGTGGCTGTCACCATTATTATGGCTTCTAAATATCTTTGGTGCTTCTACTTACTGGTTTTGGGATTCAGTTTTCTGGTGTGCAAATAAATCCCTCAACTTTATCCTTTATCTGGAGAGTCTAGCATATTCTGTGATTGAACATCAAGGGATACTTATAGTCATGGTCTCTATTATGATCGTGGGCACTGTAAATATTCCATTGGTGATACACAGGGTAAGAATGTTCTCAGGAAATAAAAGGGTTAAGTCCAAGGCATGGTCTCTGGTCTGGGCAGCAGAATATAACAACTTCTCTGGGCTTTACTTTCCTCATTTGTAAAATGAAGATATTGATCTAGATGACCTCTAAGTTCCCTTCCTACTCAAAATCTGTCATCCTGTAAAATATTTAAACTAGGTTATACAGCTGCTGTAAACTTTCCAGTTTTATGAAAGCTTAAGGAATAGAACCTCTCATTATTATTCTCACCCATTCTGGAAACATTATCACTGGAGCTTAGGAAGAGATATATAGCAAGAAGAAGTTAAAATATAGAAAAGGAGATCATCAGGTAGGCAGCATCAACCTTAACTATTCCTAAGTCCAGGAGGTACTGGGAGAAATGGTGAACTGTCTTTCTTATGAAATTTCTTATATCTTCTGTTTCTAATCTGACAGACATTACTTAAGATGAGGGTACCCCTTTGCTCTTAGTGTCTTTCAGATCCAGGAATCAGAAAGAAAATTGTTGCAAATATTTTTACTTGCCCAGAAAAATCTATTTAAAACTTTTATCAACCTAAGAAAGGTTAAAGTTTTAGATAGAGGTTGGATTGAATCTTAAATCTAAGCCATGTTTGCTTTTCTAAATTTCATGGATTTGTCACAGAAAAAAAATACAAGAAGAGTCATTGAAAGTGCACAGGTTTCAAATATGATAAGAATGAAATGAACTGGACCATATCATTTGAAATATATATGACTGCTATATTCTTAGGTAATTTATTCATTCATATGGCAGCTTTCATGCTTGGAGTGGCAATCCCCTGTCAAAAGTAAGTGTGTTCTCATAATTCAAAGCTATACACATGCCATAAAGTATAACTGCTTAGTAATCCATCAGGGAGGCCATTTGTAAAAGAAGATTATAAGAGTTTGTCATTTGCTGCCATTCAAAATTCTACCTTTTTAAAAGTATTCAAATATATTCAAATGTGTTGATTTGCTAAGAAATTTCACTATATTCAGTGGAAATTATTAAGATTATGGTAAGTCTGATTTTCTTTTCTTTTTAAATTAATTTTTAGTTTACAATATTCACTTCCACAAACTTTTGAGTTCTAAATTTTCTTCCTCTCCTCCTCCCTTCCCCACCCCCCTTGCCAAGAGAGCATGCTATCTGATATAGGCTCTCTGTATAATTCACATTAGTCATGTTTCAAAGAAGAATCACAAACAATGGAATGAACCACAAGAAAGAAGAAACAAACAAACAAACAAAAAGAGATAGAGTAAATAGTATGCTTTGATCGCATTCAAAGTCCTCAATTTCCTCTCTGAACATGGATAGCACGCTCCATTATGAGCCTCCTGGAGTTGCATTAGAACCCTGCATTTGAACTGAAAAGGATGCATTTAATATTTCTGTCTTTCTGCAATGGATTGTGAGGATTTTATGCCCTAGTACATGGTCAGTTTTGGTGTAGGTGCCATGTGTCGCCAAGAAAAACATATATTCCTTTCTATGCGCATTAAATTTTTTCCAGAGGTCTACCAGATCTAAATTTTGTAAAATTCTATTCACCTCCTTAACTTCTTTCTTGTTTATTCTATGGTTAGATTTATCAACTTTAAAGAGGGGGAGGTTGAAGTTCCATGCTAGTATAGTTTTGCTGTCAATTTCTTCCTGTAACGCTCTTAACTTCTCCTTCAAGAATTTGGATGCTATACTACTTGGTGTATATATGTTTAGTATTGATATTACTTCATCCTCTTTGATGCCTTTTAGCAGGATATAATTTCATTCCTTATCTCTCTTCATTAGTTCTATTTTTGCTTTTGTTTTGTCTGAGATTAGGATTGCTATCCCTGCTTTTCTTTTTTTTTTCCCCTTCCTTCCTTGTCACCCACCCTTACTGGGAAGATATAGGTTCAGTATAGGTTGTACCTGTGTGGCTAATGCAAAACAATAACATAGTAGATAAATTGTAAAAGAGTGACTATATTTCCCTCCCTCCTACCCCACCTCCCACTTGTTCTATTCTCTATTTTAATCCCTTCCCTTTTCAAAAGTGGGTGCTTCCAACTTCCCTCCCCCCGAGCCTGCCCTCTCTTCTATCATACCGCCTCTCATCCCCTTCCCCCCCTATTCTCCTGGAGGGTGAGATACCCTATTTAGTGTGTATTTCACTCCCTCCTCAAGCAAAATTCAATGGGAATAAGGTTGACCCATTCCCTTTTGCCTTCCTATTCTTCCCCTCCATTGTAACCATTTTCCCTTGCCTCTTCTGTTTGAGATAGTTTACCCCAATCGATCTCTCCCCATCTCCTCTCATTATATTCCTCTTACCTCTTAATTTCACCTTTTAAGTATCATTCCTTCCTGTTAAATTGGTCTTGTGCCCTCTATCTACGTATACCTGTAAACATCTATACACACATTCACATATGTATTCATATGCCCATATACCCTCATATATAGACATATATATATTTCTAATCCCTTCAACTATTGAGAAAAGTTTCATAATTTACAATTATTGTTTTTTCATGTAAGAATGTTAATAGTTCAACTTTGATAAGTTCCTTATGATTCCTTTTCCCTGTTTACCTTCTCATGCTTCTCTTACTTCTTGTATCTGAATGTCAAATTTTCTATTCAACTCTGTTTTATTTTTAATCAAGAATGCTTGAAAGTCCTCCATTCCACTGAATGACTATATCTTCCCCTGAAACATGATACTCAGTTTTGCTGGGTAGGTGACTCTTGGTTTTAATCCCAGATCCTTTGCCCTCCAGAATATCATATTCTAAGCCCTTTGATCCCTCAGTGTAGAAGCTGCCAGATCCTGGGTTATACTGATTGTGTTTTCACAATATTTATATTGTTTCTTCCTGGCTGCTTGTAATATTCTCTCCTTAATCTGGGAATTCCAGAACCTGGCTATAATATTCCTAGGAGTTTTCTTTTTGGGATCTTTTTCAGGAGGTGATTGCTGGATTCTTTCAACCTCTATTTTGCCCTCTGGTATTAAGACATCAGGGCAGTTTTCTTTGAGAACTTCCTGGAGGATGATTTCTAGGTTCTTACTTTGGTCATGGCTTTCAGGTAGTCCAATAATTTTTAAATTATCTATCCTGGATCTATTTTCTAGATCAGTGGTTTTTCCCATGAGATATTTCACATTGCCTTCTATTCTTTCATTTGTCTGGATCTTTTTAACAGAATCTTGATTTCTCATAAAGTCATTAGCTTCCATTTGCTCCAATGTAATTCTGAAGCAATGATTCTTCTCAGTGAGCTTTTGAGATTCTTTTTCCATATGGCAAATTCGCCTTTTTAAGGCATTCTTCTCCTCATTGCCTTTTTGAGCCTCCTTTGACATTTGAGTCAGTCTGTTTTTTAAAGTATTATTTTCCTCAGTCAGGCTGTTGACCCTCATTTCATAATTTTCTTGCATTGTTCTCATTTCTCTTCCCCATTGTTCCTCCACTTCTCTTATCTGCTTCTTAAGGTCCTCTATGGCTTGTAACCAGCTTGTATTTTCCTTTGAAGCTTTTGGTGCAGGAGTTCTGACTTCATTGTTTTCCTCCCATTTCATGCTTTGCTCCTTTTTGTCCCCAAAATAGGAGTGTATTGTTGGAATCTTCTGTCTGCTTTGTTTCCTTTGCCTGCTCATTTTGACGCTCAATTTCTTGACTTTTGGGCTTTTTGCCATAGTAGGACTCTGCCACCAGATAGGGGAGCTTTCGTCCCAAACACTGGGGTTTTCTCAGCTGCCGGAGTTATTAGATGGGTGCCCTCTCTGAGGTCTCCACATGCTCTGGCAAGCTGGACACACACCCCAGAACCTCCACCCTAGACTGCAATACAGATCAAAGCAGGTTAAAGCAAGAGCAATTACCACTCAGACTGGTGCTTGGTCCCCCTACACTCTGTAGGCCAGGAGCTGAAGCTGCCCTGTGGTGCTGCCTGGCTGTGCTGGTGTCTCAGAGGCTTTTTGCCCCGGGGGGTGAAAGCCACGCACTCCCACTTACTGGTCCCAAAGTCCAGACTGCACTGACCTCTCACTTTGTCCTTTGCATGTATGTGTTGATAAATCTGGAAACGGCCACTGCTGCTGCTGATCTGGAGTGGGGGGCTGGGGGCTGGTCAGGCCCGCCCTAGGGCTAAAGCCTCTGTGTGGGGTTGGGCTGGGCTCCCACAGCTCTGTGCTGGATTCCTGCTGGCCTGCCGGGCTGTCCTCAGCAGGAGGTTAGCTTCTCTGTGTCATTTTGTGGGTTCTGCAGCTCCAAAGTTTGTTTAGAGTCCCCTTTTTACATGGATTAGGGAGGGTGGAAGCTGGAGCCGCAGAAAGGTCTTGCTTTTACTCTGCCCTCTTGGCTCTGCCCCCGTGAGTTTTATTTCTAATAAGGTATTTTATGTTTTCTTATATTTTTTCATTATTTCAATTTTGTTTGACTGATTCTTCATGTCTCATAGAGTCATTAGCTTTTACTTGCCCCATTCTAATTTTTAACAAATTGTTTTCTTCAGTTAGCTTTTGTATCTCTTTTTCGATTTGTCCAATTCAACCTTTTAAGGAGTTGTTTTCTTCAGTGTACTTCCCCACACCCCCATTTTGTCAATTGTATTTTTTTAAATCCTTCTTGACCTCTAACAAGAAGGTTTTTTGGAATTAAGACCAGTTCATATTTCCCTTTGAGATTTTGTATGTGGGTATACTGACCATATTGCTCTCTCCTGAATTTGTGATTTTTTTTGTCTTTTTTGGAGAGGGGAAGGCAGGGCAATTGCCCGAGGTCACATATCTAGTAAGTGTCTGAGTCCAGATTTGAACTCAGCTCCTCCTGACTCCAGGCACCACCTAGCTGCCCTCTGAATTTGTGTTTTGATCTTCACTGTCACCAAGATATTTCTCTGTGGTTATTATGTTTTTGAGTCTTCTTGCTCATGTTGTTTGCTTTTTTTTCCTGGCTTTTAAATTTGACCTCTGCTTCTGGGGCCCAGGTGGCACTGTCCCAGACTTCTTGTGCTGGGGTGACCAGGGGCCTAGTTACTGGTTTTCTGTGCTAGGGCCTCAGGTGCTGGCAGTTGAATCTTGTAGTGGTCTGGTAGTTAACTTGGTGCTGAGCTGGAGGTGGTGTTTGACTGGTGTTGATGCTTGCTTGCTCCTCCACCCTGGGGCTCATGATCTCCTGCTGGTTTGCTGAGGTGGGGCTTGCTACTGGCTTGCTGGGCTATCTCCAGCAACGTTCTGAGAAACCATCATCCTGCACTGAGAAATCTAAGAATCTCTACTGCTGCTAGTGATTCAGTCCGCTGGTGTCTGCTCTGACTTTGCTATGGTCAAGTCTGCACTTGTGCTAGGCTGCACTCCTCTTCCAAGTTGTGCAACAGATCTTACCTGTCGACCTTCCAGTATGTCTTGGGCTGGAGATCTGCTGCACTCTGTCTCTTTGTGCATTCTGACTCTCTAGGAGTTTGTGGGAGAGCTCATGTGAGTCCCTGCTTTCACTCCACTCTGCCCCATGTAATTCTGATTTTCAAGAGGATTTAAAAGATAACTTTCCCCCAGTTTTCTGGTTTTATTTTGGTTATATTTCATGAAACATGGGTAGAATGCAGCAATATTCTACATGAGTTTAAGTCATTTAATCTTTTTGTAGTCCTAGCAAATAATATAAATATTAAGCAGGAATCAGAGGGAAGAATAGGATCTGTTTTTATTAAACTTGATATTCAGAAGCCTGAAATGAAAATAAAAGAGAAAACTACAAACAAAAAAAAAGAAAGAAGGAAGAACAGTTACCCAGGGGAAAAGAGAAAAAAGGTCTTGATAAGAGTGGGGATGATCTTGGAGAGAGACAGAGAGAGAGAGAGAAAGACAGAGAGAGAGAGAGAGAGAGAGAGAGAGAGAGAGAGAGAGAGAGACAGAGAGACAGAGAGAGAGAGACAGAGACAGAGACAGAGAGAGACAGAGAGAGAGACAGAGAGACAGAGAGACAGAGACAGAGAGAGACAGAGAGAGAGAGAGAGAGAGACAGAGACAGAGACAGAGACAGAGAGAGAGACAGAGAGAGAGAGAGACAGAGAGAGACAGAGAGAGAGACAGAGAGAGACAGAGAGACAGAGAGAGAGACAGAGGCAGAGGCAGAGACAGAGACAGAGAGTGAGTGAGAGAGGGAGAGAGAAAGCGAATTGTGATAAATTTAAATAATTCTGGTGATTGTACAGTCTGAAATACTATTTATACATTGTTTTATAAAAATGCAGAATTGTGTTTTATGAACAGTTTTATTAAATTTAATTTACAAATATTTCATGCTATTCTGTTATTAGGTTTAATTATCACAATTTCTCACAAAAGCCTCCCCCATGTGTCAGGTAGATGACATGCAGCTATATTTTTAGAGAACATTGACAAGAATTTTAAGATTGGGCAAGTATAAATGGGATGTAAACTGCATCATTGGATGGGATGCCCAAATTGATTAGGTCACAGATTCATTAGAGTTGGAGATAATTCAGCTCATAATGTCCTTACTGGGCTTTCTTCCTGGTCTTTCCCTTCATGTTACCTAGCATTTCATTTCTCATAGACAGTCTCTCAATGCCTTTAAAGGTGACAATAAGGCACTCGGAAGACAAATGCATTGCTGAAAGTATCATGTGAAAAGAAGAAAGGTGATATGTAAAGTTATTTCCCTTCTCCTAAGTAATGGGCCCATTTTTTCAACCTTCAAAGAAGTTACTACAAATTCATGCAATCTGATGGGTTGGGAATGGTAGGATTGTGAACATGGTGGGAATATTATGAAGGTAGGATCTTGGTATAATATATGGTTTATGGAGGTATCAACATCCATTCATTATCAATATGTAGTCTTTGCCTTTGTTCAAGTCAATATTGGCTTTGCTAAAACAATTAACCAATATAATTGATAAGATGTGAAAATACAGCTAATTTTCATAATATCCACAATGCAGGTAGAGAAATACTTATGTCTCTCAGCAACAGTTAATTTTGAGGAGGGAGTGGGGGGTTACAAATGAACATTTCCTTGCCACACTAGAATTAAGTTTAAAGGAAAATAACAAACAAACAAAAATCTGAAAACATTAGTGCATAGAAACTATGGATGGAAATTGTATAGAGGATTTTGATTTGATACAAAGGAAAGAAATATTAAGCATTCAAGAGAGAATGAGATAACTCTTGGGATAATGAGTGTCCTATCCCTGTTTACAGATGTATAGGAGAGGGAGTCTAGTCAAGTGAAGGCTGAATAATTACTTGCCAGTCTTCCTAATTAAAAGATGGTTGAGGCATAAATATATAACAGGTTTTTTTTTCTTAAAAGCAAAAAACTGGGGTTGGAGGAAGTAACATTATCCAGCTTTACCACCCACCTACTAACTGTTCCATAAAGACATACAAAACTACATTAGTTCTAGTCTTGATCCATAAATCATAAGAAAAAAAATCACAGTGAGAAATATTTCCAGCCCAGGTTTTCACAGTGAAACAGTGAATTTTTATGAATATATGGAAACCTGGTTTAGCCTGGAGAGCACTATGCAGAGCCTCACAGCACTGGTGAACTACTGTGTCCTGGGGCTGTATACTGTGGAAAGAAGCCATCCTGAATTAAGCAAAGATGGACACAATTCTGTGTAGCAAACAGGACTAGGTACAAAATGCCAAATCTGTTGATCATATTTCACAACTAGGTCACAGATTGAGGAGGGCTGGGGGACGGACCTGCACTTAGGGGTATTGGAACAGGGCAAGGAGTAGTAACTAGACAGAGGCTGTCTACGGGGCAAAGAATAGGAACAGATGTGAACAACAGCTGTGTAGTTTGGAAACCTGGGAGTGGAGATGGATCTGACACCTTAAGTAGAATAACCAGGGAAAGGAGTTCATACTCAGGAAGAGTTTGCAATTGTGTCACACAAATCTGTAAGGTTTTCCAACTTGGTTATGTCTAGCAACAGATGGCAACAAGATCCAAAAAAGGACAAACTCAAAATTGTGGTCATCAGATCCAGCCTAGGGACAAGAATTTGCAAATCTCAGACCAAGAGAGCATTAATCAGATCAGAGTGCAATTTTGGACCTGGGCGCAAGGTCTACATGTCCCGGACCTGAGCAGTACTGGAGAACCTTGGAGAACAGAGCACTTAAGTATTAAAAAAAAAGTAAAATAAAACAACCAGCAGCAAGCCTAAAAAGAATGTAAAATAGGTCCAAGCAAGGTCCAGACCTTCCCTGTGGAATTGCACAGAACCTGGCCCCAACAAAAAGTTCAGATTCAGGAAGCAAGATTACAAGAACGAGTAATCCCAAAAAGAATACATAAAGAGGTATTGAGTTGAAAAGGAAACATACTAAGATAAAACAAAGATGAAAAGAATAACTGAAAAATATCTATAAGCAAAGCCTCAAAGAATAAAAAAAGCAAGTTTACCTAGAAATTTTGGAAGAAATAAAGCATTTTAAATGGTAAAAATGATTTTATAAATGGTATGAAAATGCTTGAGTAAAGGCATAAAAGAAATGAGTTAGAGAGAAAAGAATTAGAGAGTTAATGAATTAGCACTAAAGGTACAAAACATCCATTTAACATGGAAACTTGGAAAGGACCTAATAAAAGTACATGATTCCATGAGTTCTCAACAAATATTGACCAAAATCAGAAGACAAATATGAAAGAAGAGGAGAAGGAAAATAGGGAAAGAAGAGGAGAAGGCGGAGGAGAAAGAAGTAAGGTATTAAATAAAAAACAAATTGATTTAGAAAACAGACCCAGAAGACATCTTGAAAACACTTATTAAAAACAAACAAACAAACAAACCTAGATATCATATCTTGAAAGAAAACTGACCCTTGTATCCAGAGGGAAAAGTGAGAATAAATAGGTTACTAGTCACCTGCTGAAAGAACACCCAAAATGAAAACTCCCAAGAATATCATAGCTAAAAGCCACAGCTTCTAGTTTAAAGGAAAAAATGTTAGAAGTTACTAGAAAGATAGAATTCAAGTACTAAGGAATTACTATCAGGATTACAAAATATTTAACAGTCACCATCGTAAAGAAGTAGAAACCTTGGAATATGACATCACATAAGGCAAAGATACAAGTTTACAACCAACAATAATTTTCCAGAAAAAAATTACTGAGTAAAAAATAGTGAAAAAATAGAAATTTAGGGAAATAGAGAAATTTGGGTGATTATTCATTTCAAAACAAAACAGAAACAAGAATTAAGCCCAAATTTAAAATTAAAATATAGGAGTCAAGGGAAAAATAAAAAAGGTAAACTTAAATCAGTAAGCAAACTCGAATGAAGGTTTTACATAATAATGGAGTTGATTATACCCTTGTA
This sequence comes from Petaurus breviceps papuanus, assembly GCF_028583685.1. NCBI lineage: Eukaryota > Metazoa > Chordata > Mammalia > Diprotodontia > Petauridae > Petaurus > Petaurus breviceps. The sequence goes on from NW_027187372.1 coordinate 9,975,515, forward strand.
CTCTCAGAACCCTAATGTCATCCGGGGTCATAGAGAGATTCAAATAATACAGATATCCTGGGAATGGTTTTGTTATCTTTTAATAGAAAGAAAGGGGGAAAGGAAGGAAGGAAGGAAGGAAGGAAGGAAGGAAGAAAGGAAGGAAGGAAGGAAGGAAGGAAGGAAGGAAGGAAGGAAGGACAGAAGGAAGCAAGGAAAGAAGAAGGAAGGAAAGCAGGGAAGAAAGAAAAAGAGGAAAGTAAGAAACAAGGGGAACAAATATACTAGGGGGAAAGTGAGGAGGATACAGTATATAAGGTGGGTACACAATCAAGAAGTAAGGAGTTTGAGGGGAAAGAAGAAAAACAAAGGGGGCATAGTCAAGAAGGCAGAGTAGAAACAGGACTTCCATGCAGCTCCTGCTCCCACCTTCTCCAATTTATGTAAAAAAGACTCTAAAAAAACTTTGGAGCTACATAACACATAATATGATATAGAGAAGCTAACTTCCTGCTGAAGAGAGCCAGCAGGGTGGCAGGAAAGGGCCAGCCCAGCACTCTGGGAGCTGAGCGCAGCCCTGCATTAGCAAGAGATTTTAGCTTTGGTGTGGCCACAACTAGCCACTGGCTGGAAGGATTTCAGATCACCAGCAGCTGTGGCAGTTCCAAAATTGTCAACCCATAGATGCTAAGGAAAAAGTGAGAGGTCAGTGCAGTGTGGACTTTGTGAACCAGGACCTCTGGAGTGTGATCTGGTGTTACACCCTGGAGGGAGAAGAGGCTGAGGCACCATGTGGCTGCTTCAGAGCTCCTGGCCTGCAAATTGTAGGGGGATTAAGCAACCAGTCTGAGGGGTGGTCTCTCTTGGTTTAACCTGCTTAGATCTAGATTGCTGTCTATGGTGGAGGTCCTGGGGTGTGTGACCAGTTTGGTAGAGTGTGTGGAGGCTTCAGAGAGGGCACTCAACTGATAGCTCCAGCAGCTGCAAAAACCCCAGCTATTTGGGACAAAGCTCCCCTCTCTGGTAGCAGAGTTCTACTGTGGCAAAAAAGCTCAAAAGTCAGGTATTGAGTGGCAACATGAGCAAGCAAAGGAAGCAAAGCAATGCAATGCAAAATTAGACTCCTATTTTGGGGACAAAAAGGATCAAAGCATGGAATAGCAGGAAGACAGGAAGTCAGAAGTCCTGCACCAAAAGCTTCCAAGAAAAATATGAGCTGCTTATAGGCCATAGAGGAGCTTAAGAAGGATTTTGAAAATGAAATAAGAGAAGTAGAGGAAAAATTGGGAAGAGAAATTAGAATGATGCAAGAAAATTATGAAATGAGATTCAACAACCTGACTGAAGAAAATAACACCTTAAAAATTGACTAACTCAAATGGCAAAAGAGGCTCAAAAAGCCAATGAGGAGAAGAATGCCTTAAAAAGCTGAATTTGCCAGATGGAAAAAGAATGTCAAGAGCTCACTGAAGAGAATCATTCCTTCAGAATTAGACTGGAGCAAATGGAAGCTAGTGACTTTATGAGAAAACAAGATACTAAGAAGCAGATCCAAACAAAGAAAAAAAATAGAAGGCAATGTGAAATATTTCATTGGAAAAACCACTGACCTGGAAAATAGATCCAGGAGAGATAATGTAAAAATATTGGACTACCTGAAAGCCATGATCAAAAAAATAACCTAGAAATCATACTTCAAGAAATTCTCAAGGAAAATTGCCTTGTTTTAGAAACAGAGGGATAAATAGAGGTTGAAGGAATCCACCAATCACCTCCTAAAAAGATCCCAAAAAGAAAACTCCTAGGAATATTATAGCCAGGTTCCAGAATTCCCAGATCAAGGAGAAAATATTAGAAGCAGCCAGGAAGAAAAAAATCGAATATTGTGGAAACGCAATCAGGATAACACATGATCTGGCAGCTTCTACACTGAAGTATTGAAGGACTTGGAATATGATATTGTGGAGGTCAAAGGAGTTGGGATTAAAACCAAGAATCACCTACCCAGCAAAACTGAGCATCATTTTTCAGGTGAAAATATGGTCTTTTAATGGAATAGAGGACTTTGAAGCATTCTTGATGAAAAAAACATAGTTGAATAGAAAATTTGTCACTCAGATACTAGAAGCAAGAGAAGCATGAGAAGGTAAACAGGGAAAGGAATCATAAGGGACTTATCAAAGTTGAACTATTTACATTCCTACATGAAAAAATAATAAATGTAACTTATGAAAATTTTATCCGTATGAGAATAGTTGAAGGGAATAGAAAAGTATATGTGTGTGTGTGTGTACATTCGTATATATGTCTATAAAGGAGGGTATATGTGCATAAAAATATATATGTGAGTGTGTGTATATATGTGTACAGGTATACAAGAGGTCACAGAACCAATTTAATAGGAAGTGATGATACTTAAAAGATGAAATTAAGGGGTCAGAGAGGAATATAATGAGAGGAGATAGGGAGAGACAGAATGGGATAAATTATCTCATACAGAAGAGGCAAAGGAAAACTGTTACAATGGAGGGGAAGAACAGGAAGGCAAAAGGGAATGAGTCAACCTTATTCTCATTTAATTTGGTTTAGGAAGGGAATTAGGTACACACTAAATACTGTATCTCCCCCTACAGGAGAGTAGGGGGGAAGGGGATGAGAGGGGGGATGATGGAAGAGAGGGCAGGCTGGGGGGCGAGGGAAGTTGGTAGCCCCCACTTTTGAAAAGGGACAGGATCAAATTAGAGAATAGAACAAGTGGGGGGATAGGCCAGTGGGAAATATAGTCAGTCTTTCACAATATATCCCCTATGGAAATGTTTTGCAAAGCTACACATGTACAACCTATATTGAATTGTTTATCTTCCCAGTAAGGGTGGGTGCGAGGGAGGAAGGGAATGATTCTGAAATTCAAAGTTTTAAAATAAAATGTTAATATATATATATATATATATATATGTATGTATGTATGTATGTATGCATATGTATATTATTTTCCATGTAACTGGGAAATAAATATACAGGCACTGGGGCACAAAGATCTACCATGCCCTACTGGAAAGTCAGAGAGGGGATAGGGGAAGATATGGGAAAGAGCAGATTGGGGGAGTGGATATTCAGTGGGATCACTGTTTTGGGGTGGTGGCTAGGGGATAAATGGGGAGAAAATTTGTAATTCAAAATCTTGTGAAATGGATGATGTAAACTAAAAATAAAAAAGAGGGAGAAAAAAAGAAGAAAAAACAAAACTTGAGTTTCACTTTCATCTAAAGTGACCAAATTAGGGAGGAATAGAAACACACACACACACACACACACACACACACACACACACACACACCCATACAGAGTAGGGCCTAGAAATTTACCACAAATTAGGGCTAAAAGGAAGAGGAGAGAGGGGGTGAATATTTGGGAAGATACATTCATGGAGGAATGTTATAAGCAAATTATACTTAATATGGAGCAGAGGTTCCCAAACTTATTTGGCCTACCATCCCCTTTTCAGAAAAAAAAAATCAACACCCTGCCCCACCGGAGTCAGGTTAGGTTAACCCTTATTTTTATTCAGTGCTCTGCAATAAGTATCAATGGCAGGATTAGAAGCTGGATTTTTTGACTCCAAATGATCCATGATGTGTTCAGTTTCATGTATTTCAATTATTTATAAAGTATGTAGCAAGGCAATTTAAGTTTAATGAAGGAAACAGAGGGGCTTTTTAAGGAAAAGAAAATTAGAATTTGAAAGAAATCAACTAAGAATGCTGAGTCATTCTAATTCTCCAAAACAATGGAGGAAAAAAAAAAGGAAAAAGTGTCCAAAAAAAAAAAGAAAAAGGATGGATCAGTGGGTTGAAATGGCATCTCAGAGATGAGAAGACTGAAATTTATTTCTGCTTTCCTCTAGAAAAAGTGTCAATTTTAAAGTTTTAAAATGAGAATTAAAGGCACCGAATACTCATTAGTCATACCATGCATGAGTCACTGAAACTTTCCTGTGGAAGTACATACTGGAATCTTAATAATTGCATGGTCTTTTTGCTTGATGGGAAACTCTTCTAATGTCTTACAAAGAATCTTCCTTTTTCTTTTTTTTTTTTTACTTTTTTAGACTTCAGAGTCAATTTAGTCTGAGTCTGTGGCAAAGAACAGTACATAATCATCCTAATTTGTATTTATTTCTGCATGATTTGTCAGATGACATTTAAAGAGACTGAAGTGTAAAATAATCAGCTTTATAGTGATTAGAATAACTGATATCTGGTGTCTAAAAATGATGTATTTTCGTTCAAACTCTACCATTTTTTGTGCCTGGAAAGCAACATTATAATTTACATGGGTAGAAAATAGGACAGTTAAAATTAACTTTTGTTTAGAATAGGATAATCCTATAACTCAGAAAATCTTATGCTATCAGAACAAAAAGGGACTAGTAATCTATAGATAAGGAAACTGAAGTTTACTGGGATTATTTATAACTTGTAAAGGACACAGCAGTTAGGTAATCATATAGCCAGCTATTTGACCCTCAGTTCAGTAAACTTTCAATTACATCATACCACCTCCTCCTTTGCAGATGTGTAAGTGATCGCTTAATCCTCAACATGAAAACACTGAAAATGCTTTGTGCTTTCTTTGTGTGTACATGGTATTTGTTTCTTTCCTACTTGCTTAGATAGTGTATATATTTTACTGAACTATAGTAGTGTCTGAACTTAGTAAGGCTGGCACTCAGATAACATACAATCAGTTGCTATGCTTTTTCAGTTGGAAAGCACCATCAAAGAAAGCTTGGGCATAGCCTTCTAGAACCCAGGATCCCCTCCATGCCATGATTAGGCTTAACAGTAAGAATTAACATGAAAATAGATTTCTTTCACTTTTAATGGACCTTTGTTCTCATCAGTGTTGGAGTACAGCCCAACAATTCAGACCTTCACTCATCCATGCATTCATATCTTCTGTGACTCTTGTCCATAACATCTCATACATCCACTGTAGTAGATATACCTAACTTGCTAGGGGCTTACCAGTACAGAATTTGTAATTTACTGTTGACACAGCATGCAGTCTCTCACTGATTCCTTCATTCTTGCCAAGGGAAAGGCCTATTTTTGGGGAGGTGGGAATGGGGCAGAGTGGTGATTAGGAAGGTGACCATATATATCCCTCATGACAATTCTCAGAGGCAGCTAGACCTGGAATCAGAAAGACTGGACTGAAAAATAGCCCCAGAAACTTTTCATAACTGAAAAATGAGAACCATATTAGCACCTAGCTCATGGGGTTGTTTTGAGGATCAACTTAGATAATATTTGTAGAGTGTTTTGTGCAGTGCCTGGCATATGGCAGGTGTTTAATAAATTCTTATTTCCTTTTCTTCCTTCCCTTATGGTCACCTTTATGACAACTTTTATGCAATTCTTCAATTGCAATATGTTGCGTCTTGCTCATGTCCACCATGCACCTCTGTGGTGCCCTTTGGAAGAACTTCAATTTTGACTTTTTGAAAACTGATATTCCATGTCTAACAGTCATGCAAAATCACTGAAATAATATTGCTATTCAAATATACGTTCTTGTTCTTCAGGAAGAAGTGCAGGGATTTCAAATAAACTATAAAATTTTTCCAAAGAAATCAGGCCCAATTTCCTTCTGCTTCTATTCAGTTCTGGGCTAAGGTCATTATCAAGGAAGATGGACTAAAATAAAATCATGATTTTTTTCCTCATGCTAATTTAGCATGAATGTGTGGTGAAAATCAATGTATGCTACCACATTAATGTAGGCAAATATTTTCTTTCTAAATACCCATTTATTGAGGTTATATTTTAGATTTAGAAACTATTAAATTGAGTTCTTTCCCTTACTTTAATTATGTCTATTCACATTTTATCTTCTTTATTATGTTCCTCCCTCATATTTGGTCATTTCCCCCAAATTCACTGCCAATTCACATACAATCTTTTCTTTTCCTGAATTCAAAATGTATATGCACATAATTTCAACAAGGAAATTTTCTGCTTCTTTTGGAACCCCTGGAAAGCCACTGAGAGCATGGAAGAGTAATTTGTAAAAGAGGCAAATTTTTTATAAATTCAACCATAATTTGGGTATTATTATAGATACCCAGGCATTTAGAGATGGCACAAATTATTCTCATCAATTTATATCATATGAATGAATATGTAATCTAAATATAGCTCCATTTTTCTCCCCATCTCACCCAGATAGGAAGTGCAAATGGGAACTCACAGGCCCAATTCCAATACTCATCCACAGGGAAATCAGAAACCTCTTCTGTCACTGGCCTAGATAGGTTTATCCCTCCTTTCACAGGCTTGATGCCACCTCTCCCTGCCTTAGGAGATCAATGTAGTATTATTAGAGTTAGTGAACTTAGTCAGTTTAAACCCAGCTGGTAGATTATAATTCCTTAACTCAAGGATTCCACCAGTATCAGCCTTCTTTGTAACAAAGGTCAGAGATGTTATATTGCCAATGTGATACTGATAGCAGCTACTATAAATATGCAGATATATTTCCAGTGTTGAATCACAAAATATAACAAACGCTCTTCCTCAAATACACAACCAAGATATTTATTCAGATACCGAAAAGCCAATTCCACCATGGTAACAAAGAAGTTTATACACATTACCAATCCAGAAAGCACCAACTTCTCCAAGCCTTCCCTCAGTTAGGCCTCCTCACAAACAAGCTCCCCTAGGCAATATTCCTCTCTCTCTTACTCAGGCTAGCTGCTCTGCCTCAGCTCTCTCTCAGCCTAGCCTTACTCTCCCTTCCTGCTCTACCCTTCCTGCTCTACACATTCAGCAATCTTCTTCCACCATCAGGCTCCATGTGACTCAAGTTGTGGACTGGGCCAAAGCTCAAAGCAGGTCACATGGGTCTATTAAGGGGCAGGGAAGATCTTCAAATTCCCTTAACATTACATATCTGTGCCATAATACCTGGCCTTCATTCTCATATTTGATGAATTTTTCTTTTTTTTTTTTTTGTTTTCATTTTCTTGGTTGACTTTCATGATCAAATGCCACATTTATTTTTTGGTATATACCTGTATAAGCAACATCTGCTGAGCCTGAGTTTCATTCAAAAAATCTAAAAATATCAAAAGATGTGATTTACTGAATTTAAGTTTTGGAATAATGTGAAAGTACTTTTCAGGCTAGTAAAATTCACTTGTATAATTTATAGGAATAAATAGGGCTCTGCTACTTAATAGCTACAATGGCTGTTACCTTGGAAAGGCTTATAACTTATATGGGTCTCAGTTTCTTCCACTATAAAATGAGAGAAGTGTACTGGTCTATTTTAAAAAAAATCTTTGGTGTTAAAAGTCTATGATTCTTTGAACCAGATTTTTTATAGTTTTCTAGATGTCACAATGTTCTAAAAGAGATGTATGATTTCTCCAAAGTTAATATGGGGAGGGATTGTGGCAGTTATCTCAGGATTACATGATAACAAATATCAGAGGCCAATCGGATCATGACACCATATGGGGCTGTGACCCTCAGTTTAAGAAGCCCTGAGGGAGGGGCAGCTAGGTGGCACAGTGAGTAAGAGCACCAGCCCTAGAGTCAGGAGGACCTGGGATAGGTTCTGGCCTCAGATACTTAACACCCACACACACCCACACCCACACACACACCCACACCCACACACAAACTGGCCATGTAACCTTGGGCAAGTTGCTTAATCCCAATTGCTTAAGAAAAAAAAAAAAAGAAGAAGAAGAAGCCCTGAAGGGGTCTCAAGTGGAAAAAGTTTAAGAAGCCCTGAGTCCAACCTCCTAATTTTACAAATTTCACAACTGAGACTCAGGGAGGTTAAGTGATTTGCCAAAGATTACACAGGTACTAAATGAGAGAACTGAGTTTTAAACCCTGGCCATCCAGTCCTAAATTTAGCACTTTCCACTTCATTATAGAAACTTGGCCAATTATGGATGAAGGAATAAATGAATGAATGAATTGCCAACTGGGGGAATATTCTCAACCCCTTTTTATTTCCAAATTAAGATGAAAAAAAAAGGAGTAGAACTTCCTCCAACTCTCCCTTACAATCTTATAGTCTTTAAACATGGCTTTGTTCTGAGACATCCATTAATTTATCTCAGTTGAACAAACATTGAAAAAGTTTTTACTCACTGGAGAATAATTTGTCAGATTTTAGGGAGACAGGAAATAATTAAAAAGCAGTACCTTCTCTCTTAAGACTTATGGTCCAAGAGAGAAAGAAGGACAATATATACATACAAAATCTATGATATGAAACATGCGCCTTAATTAGAGAGAATTTGAATTACAAAGCAAAGTTCTATGTGAGGTTACAGTGATAAAAATGCATTATCAAATGTGTGGGTGTGTGGGGGAGGTTACATCAGGAATACCATAGAGATAGTTTCATTTGAATTGAGATTTAAAAGATGGGTAGGAATTCTAGGTCTGGGGAGAACACTTCAAACATAAAGGAATGATGAAAAATAAAAGCAGAAATGTGCATATATAATGTATTCACAAGAAAGAGAATGTTCTCATTTAGCTGAAAATTTGAGAATAGAAGGAATAAAGAATAGACCTGTAAAAGCAGGGTGTAGCTAGATTGCATGAGTATCTGAGGAGTAATATGCTTATCTCTGTGTTAAAAGAATATTGTTTTGCCAGTGGAGTGAAAGATGGATTAGAAGGGAAAGAGAATGGAAGAAAGAAGATGTGTTAGGAACCTATTGTTAAAGTACATATGGACTTTAATGATGGTTTATGAATGAATGTTGACAAAGGAAATTGAGAGGTAGATACGGATAGGTTTCAGGGAAAATTGCATACTTACTATTAGGGATAACAAAAATGTATAAAGGAAATCAGGTCTATCTGTGATCTTCTATAACCTCTTCGTTTCCTTTCTATGGTGATATACTTTTATTCTTTCTCAGCATTCTCTCCTTTTAATTTGTTTTTAGATGATCTCCTTTTCATAAATTAACTCTAATATTTATTGAGAGTATATCTAAATATTTAGCTCTTATGGTGGAAAAAAAAATGAGTTTCATTTAGACAATTTATATAACAGTACATGTGGTTATAAACATGAAGTTAATATACAATTTGGAGAGAGTGAAAAACAGGAAAAACAGGATGAAAGGATTGAGACACCTGATTTCCTAGTGGTGGAAAGGATAAGGATATGTTGGGGGTGGGGGGAAGCTTGGTAAAGTGGTAGGGGAGACACTGAGGTAAGAGAGTGAGGGATAGTTTTGTGATATTCTTTAAGGTGGGTGACCTTTGAGAGAGGAAGTAATCTTGTGACTTCTCAAAAATCAGGCTACTTAAATAAGCAACTGAAACTTAGCTTCACAAAATGGTGGATAAAAGCAAAATGGAGTTTCTCATACTAAAGTTTAATGGTAACACAGTAAAAATTTAGCATGGAGGCATACTCCAGACTCAAGACCTTTCTAGAAAACTACTAGGTCAAGCTTACGTGGATACAAATGCCCTCACAACTAAAAGATCAACTGATGCTTCTTGGCATACCAAAGATAAAGTTACACATATGCATAATGCCTGAAAAGCCTCTTCTGTCTTTGCAGCCTAAATACAACCTGTTTTTTTTTTTAACAGAGTTAATTGTGTGGCAGTGATGCTCTTTAAGAGGTCAAATCATCTTTCAGTTATAACTAATCAGACAAGAAGACATCAGTTGTGTACCTACCATAGAGCTAGGGACAGGAATAGGGTCTGGTTTCACAAGCATAGGGACTCTTAGATAAGTGAAGTCATCATCTTCAAGTTATAGACTTAGATAGTTGCTTAGATCAGTAGAGTCAAATGAAAATAGAAAAAGAGGCCATTAAACATTACATAAGGGTACCTGTAAGCTACTTATTGCCATGGGAAACCGCTAAAATCTGTTTTATTGTATTTTTATTTATTTGCTAAATATTTCCTAATTACATTTTATCTGTTTTGGCCCATTCTTGGTAGTGTTGTAGGCAGCATGGAGTAAACCCAGGCAATCCAATCCTAAATCTAGAACCTTCCACTTCATTGTGGGATCTTGCCAATTGTGAATGAAGGAATTAATGAATGAATGAGTTGGCAACTGTGGGGATACTCACAACTCCTTTTACTTCCAAATTAAGAAAAAAGAAGGTAGGAGTAGACACTGTGGCCCCTATATTTGACACCTCTGGCCTTTATTACTAAGAAATTAACTTACCTGCCCAGAGTCACCCAGCCAGTATGCTTCAAAGGCAGAAAATTAACCAAGATCTCCCTGGCTTCAAGCATAGCTCTATACCTAAAAAAAAAAAAAAGTCTATTTCTTATCATTTCATAACGACACACAAACACCTATAAGAAACAAAACATTTAAACTATCTTTTCTACCCTTATATATGAAAGAGTCAAAGAGTGAAGGCATTCAGGATGAAGAATAGTATGTTTCAGTAAAAATAAAGGGGGAATTCAGGGATTAGGAAATCAATTACCCAAACTGACTTTTGGCCAAGATTATAGTATCAACACTCTTATACCAATACATAATGGCATGCCTCAGGTGGTCAAGACCTAAATTTTATGAGCTTGCATGAATGATGGTCCATGTAGTCACATACTTTCACCATAATTATAACAAGCAATAATTAGATGATGTTCCTCGTAAAGGCTCCATAGGGGAAAGGAAACATACAACTATGCTAGAAAGGCGGAGGTAAAAAGGTCACTATGGATGATTTCCTATTTTACTCTGTAATAGACTTCAGCATTTTCTTTTGTGCACTCTGCAGTATAGCACTAGTTAACAGAAAAAGTCATATTGGTACAGTTATAGCTCACTACTAATCCTTCTCCTGTGACACAAGACTGTGAGGCGAGAATGTGGCAGAGTTCATTTTTCTTATAATTGGCCCATGTTATTGCTCCTAACATAATGATGACTGTGAAATGTCACTTAATATAATTCTGCATTAGCCCCTATAATGTACTATTGCCTAGAACAGAGAGAAAGAAAGGTCATGATTAGAATTTATCAACAGCATACCAAAAGCAATACTCTAAAACTCTTCCCTTCCCCCACATGTATCTAGCAATTTAGAAAATGTTAGTTGTGAGTCTCCTGCAATTAAAATAAAATTATCTAACAACATTTTACAAAGATCATTTGGTTGTTAATCATGCAGAAAACTGCTGATCATTTGTATAATTTCTATTCTTTCAGAATTGGAGTTTGTGTCCTTTTCCTTGCCTGTGTATTATTTTTTTATCAAATCAATTTAATATATAAGGATTTTAATATAATTTTTATAATCCCTTGATGTCTTATGTGACACTGAAGCCAGCTTACACTATATTTCAAAAGAGCAAATACGATGTTCAACACATACATGCCAGGAAATCCCTCCAATAAAAGGGCAAATACAATGTATGATATAGTGCTAGATGATGTCATGGGAATGACATCGTACCTTTTTAAAGCATTCTTTTACATTCTCTAATTTTATCTAGTTAAGCTCAGTCTCTGAAATATATTTGTCATGTCTCTCTTGATCAAGCCTCTGTAAAATACTGATTACCTGAACTTTGATATTTGGAATAAAAGTTATGCCTGTAAGTGTTTTGTTTTTTAGATTATAATGGAAAAGGTAAATTCTTACAAATTATAGCTTATGACAAATACCCTACATTAGCAAAAGTGATGCACCTAATTCTTGCCCAGCATGTTGCCACATTTCTATAGTGTGTGTGACTTAGAACATAATTGCTCTGAATGAAGTATCTAATGAGGGATGTGATTTGAAGAATGGAGGCTTAGCGGAAAAAGTAGTAGGGCTGCTAACTCTTTGTCAAGCAGTGATTTGAAAGCTTCCCCTTGGTGTCTTCCTTTGGTGCTTCATCATGATATAGAGATGACGCTAATTGATAAAAAATTCTAGCTGCTCCTACCAAGAAGGAAACGAATTAAGGAAGGCACTAAGAGCCTGTTGTTGTAGACTCAAGAACAAACTGTTTTGTTTCATTTTAGTAACAACTCATGAAACTAACTACTTAGGTATGAAGGTGGTTGTAATCTGTGTCAACTTGATATACACCTGCATTGATGAAATCTTAGTTCAATTAAATATTAAGATGAAATGTAGAAAAAAATTGACAAGATAATAAAAAGGTAAATCAGTTAATTCTAGAACTATTTTTTTTTTCAAAACTACTTTTGAGACAGAAAGAAAGAAGACCAGTTATTGATTTGGATTAGGTGGAAATAAATTTAAAATAAAATACCCTGAAGACTGAGCCTAGGAGATTAGGAATTTGTAAACTCCAAGGATGGGGCACTTAAACTTATATGAAAGTAGAAAAGCAAAAATAAGGATGTTTCTCATAAATCCAATAAACTGCATACTAGGAGAGATTTAATAGAGATCTATAAAAATGTCCTAAAAGCATATGACATCCAAATCAACTTCCCATTTTTGTGACCCCCCCAAAATATTCTTATTTCCCTTCCAATCCAAAACAAATACAGTAAGATATACTTTTTAAAAGGGAGTATAGATTCATTTTTCCTGGTGCTATTTATTAAGCCTCTTCTCATTTTTATGTTATTCTACAAAAAGTGATTTGCATAAAGTATGGATAAACTGAACATGAATTAAGCCATTGTTCTTAACTGTGAGATTGTAATATAGTAACAAGATCTTCATTGATTGAAATATGAACAGCAAATTTTGATGTATAAAATATATGTGATTGTATTAAAGATGAGAGGTTAGATAGATTAAAAAATGTCAAAGTAGGAGAATTAAAACAAAAAAGCAACAACTGGTATTCCCCTTCTCCTGAAAGGGGTCTGGGGAGGTGGAGATGAGATGTCACCTTACTAATGACAAATTTAGTACAGATAGCTCATCATCTCATCACATTGTAGCTGAGAAGTCTTGAGCTCAAAAGGTCTGCCAGTCACAGCTTCACTGGTAGCTACAGTTATAGGAGTTTGCCATCAATGCAAGCTAGCACTGTTAAATTAAATCTTATTCATCTTGGTCCATTGGTCTATCAGTATTGTAAAGATTATATTGACTCTTAACTGGAAATTGGCTATCCTGATTTTGGCATCCAAGTGTTAACAATCCCTTGTTTTATCTATACATTGCACAAGCATGCCCTCTAGGACTTCACATAAGTTAGTGATAGCATTGTGTAAAAGCACAGAGATGAATATGGATAATTATAGAACTCTATTGGAAGCATTTCTCTAAGTTGATATCTGCCCATTAATGTTTTGTATCCAACTGACCAACACTCATTTACTATGGACCCTTGGCAAGACACTTAACTGCTTTTGCCTTAATACACCAGAGAAGGAAATGGCAAAACACTTTAGTGTCTTTGCAAAGAAAATCCCATTTGAAGTCGCAAAGAGTCAGACATGACTGAACAACTGAACAACAAAATAGACCTCTCTAGTATTTCTTGTTTATTAACATTAATTTGCATATTTATATATCGGTATCTTGAGGATTGAATTTATGGTATTCCTCTTGTATGTATTATATGACTTATCATTAGTTACTATTCCCTTTTCTGGCATTATCCTTTGTTCTTCTTGCTAAATTCTATGAAATGAGGATTTTCAAATCTTTGTAGGCATTTTTCTCCATATTATTATTTTCTCATTTAAAAGACCGGTTGGATAGGAAATAGAGTCAAGATGGCAGAGTAGAAAGAAGACTTCCATGTGGGTCCCTCTCCCACCTCCTCCAATTCATGTAAAAGGTGACTCTGAACAAACTTTGGAGCTACAGAACCCACAAAATGACACAGAGAAGCTAACCTCCCACCTGGCAGGAGGGCAGGAAGCAGCTAGCACAGCATTCTGGGAGCCAGAGCCGAGCTCCGACCTGTGTGAGCCCAAGGTTTTAGCCTAAGGGTGGCCTGACCAGCCGCTGGCTGGAGGGACTTCAGATCACCATCAGCTGTGGTGGTTTACAGAATTATCAACCCATAGATGCTATGAACAAAGTGAAAGGTCAGTGCAATGTGGACTTTGGGACTTGGGAATTCGGGAGTGTGGTCGGCCTTTGCCCCAGGGATGAGAACTGAATAAGTCCCGGCAGCCCTGCAGCCACTTCCACATGGCTCCTTCAGCGCTTGGCCTGCAGATTGTAGAGGGACCAAGCCACCAGTCTGAGGGGTAATCTATCTTGCTTTAACCAGCTTGGATCTGGATTGCGGTCTAGGTTGGAGGTCCTAGGGTGCTTGACCAGTTTGCCAGAGCATGGGGAGGCTTCAGAGAAGGCATCCAAATAATAGGTCTGACAGCTGAGAAAACCCAAGTGATTTGGGACAAAGCTCCCCTCTCTGGTAGCAGAGTACTACTGTGGCAAAAAGCTAAAAAGTCAAGTAATTGAATGGCAACATGAACAAACAGGGGAAGCAAGCCAAGCACAGTCATCCGACTTTGGACTCTCATTTGGGGACAAAAAGGATTGGGGCATGGAACAGTAGGAAGACAGCAAAATCAGAACTCCTGCACCAGAAGCTTCCAAGAAAAAAATAAGCTGCTTACAGGCCATAGAGGATCTTAAGAAGGATTTTGTAAATTAAATAAGAGAAGTGGAGGAAAAATTGGGAAAAGGTAAGGGAAAACTGTTACAATGGAGAGGAAGAACAGGAAGGCAAAGGGGAATGAGTCAACCTTATTCTCAATGAATTTTGCTTAGGGAGGGAATGGCATGCACACTAAATAGGATATCTCACCCTACAGGAGAGTAGGAAGGGAGGGGATTAGAGGAGGGATGATGGAAGGGAGGGCAGGCTGGGGGGGGGGGGGGGAATTTGGAAGCACCCATGTTTGAAAAGGGACAGGATCAAAGTAGAGAAAAGAACAAGTGAGGAGTGGTATGGAATGGAGGGAAATATAGTCAATCTTTTACAATATATCTCCTGTGGAAATGTTTTGCAAAGCTACACATGTACAACCTATATTGAATTGCTTATCTTCCCTGCAAGGGTAGGTGATGAGTGAGGTAGGGAAAGAATCTGGAATTCAAAGTTTTAAAATCAAATGTTTAAAAAAATATATTATTATTATTTTACATGTAACTGGGAAATAAGCTATACAGGCACTGTGGCATAGAGATCCACCATGCCCTACTGGAAAGTTGGAGGGGGAGGGGGGGATAGAGGAAGATATAGGAGAGTGCACATTGAGGGGTATTCAGTGGGATCACTGTTTTAGGGTGTTGGGTAGGGGGAAAATTGTGAGAAAACTTATAACTCAATATCTTGTGGAAATGAATGATGTAAACTAAATATATATATATATATATATAAACTACAAAAAAAGGAAGACGAAAGAAAGACAGAAGAAAAAGAAAGAAAGACAGAAAAAGAAAGAAAGAAAGAAAGAAAGAAAGAAAGAAAGAAAGAAAGAAA